>NC_134691.1:298801836-300001836 GCF_050947455.1 Rhinoderma darwinii | reverse complement strand
ATGTTGTCTGTCCTGTAACGGAAACTGCACTTCCAGTATTTTTGTTGCTCTGCTACTCTGACATAGCACTGACAGAGATGTGCACAGGCCCTTAGACTGCTGATGTATTTTTCCCACAGAGGATTGCTTAGACTAGATAAATTGTCCAAAACCCTCAGCTATTAGAAGCATTAGGATTGTAAGGGATGTCAGACTCTGGAGAGAAAGGACGTATGTTTACATTCCCTTACAGCAAGCAGAGATCTTGGAAAACTTTAGAGTGTTTCCGTCCTTCTGACAATGATTATCTATATTTCCAGAAAACTCCTTTAAAGGAAACAAGGGGCTGTTAAATAAGAAAAAGCATGTCGCTCAAGAGCAATTATACACCTACAACATCTATCTTGTTTAGCAAGAAAGTTGAATCCAGCACTTAGGTAGGGATAAAATGGAACAGTTTTCCAAGTTTAATGGTTTTTCTTTAAAAGTCCAGTGAGGTATAGTCCTGGTGTGTGGACAATGGGGGAATATAATCCTTGTGAGCCTACGCGTTTCGGACGATTCCGACGTCCTTAGTCTAAGCCAAGTCTAAGGACGTCGGAATCGTCCGAAACGCGTAGGCTCACAAGGATTATATTCCCCCATTGTCCACACACCAGGACTATACCTCACTGGACTTTTAAAGAAAAACCATTAAACTTGGAAAACTGTTCCATTTTATCCCTACCTAAGCGCTGGATTCAACTTTCTTGCTACCTCTGTTTCTGCATCGTGTGCCGACACGAAGGATCCGGGTGCTGACAGCGACACTCATTATTGTGTCAGGTGAGCTGGAGGATTCCTCCCCTTCTTTCCTTTATCTATCTTGTTTATTAGGCATATAGAAATGAAAAAAGGAATGCAATATATATCAGGCTGATTTAGCCTTATCAACCTAATTTCCTGTGTCATATTGATTTTAATTTAAAGCTTATCTGCATTACACTACGTTTACTACAGCCATCTGTCTCATAAAACATGTATGAGGAATATTAATTTTACCTTTAGAAACAGGGTTAGTGAAGGTCTACATGAATTAAGAAGCGTATACAAATTTTGTGTAAAGTTTTTTATTTTCTAGCATACAGTATTAGGATATATTAATTTATCTAAATTCAAACAGTACAGTTTATAAAGATAAAGGTGTCATTGAAAAAAAAAATGACAAATTGACTATGCAAAAAATTTATTAATATGCCATTTCCCATTGTAGAAAACATTTATCACTTATCTTAAAGTGCAAATGATTAGAACACGGTTATAGTGTGTACACACATTACAGTCAAATTGTGTTTTTTGTCGTGATTGTTGCAAAAGTGCGGCAAAATGACAATCCCAGACAAAATCATGATTTTACTGCAATATGTGAATACACAGATCTTGGAGGATCCAGTCTTGCTCAAACCTCAGAACCACAGAGCTCTCTGAAGCTTTCAGAAAAACAGGGTATGTTCACACGGCTTATTTACGGATGTAATTCGGGCGTTTTACACCTCGATTTACGTCCGAAAATGCGGCTCGATAGCGTTGGCAAACATCTGCCCATTCATTAGAATGGGTCTTACGATGTTCTATGCACACGGTCATTTATTTTACGCCCCGCTGTCAAAAGGCGGGGCGTAAAAAAGACGCTCGTGTCAAAGAAGTGCCTGTCAATTCTTCAGACGTAAATGGAGCCGTTTTCCATTGACTCCATGGAAAAACAGGTCCATTTACGTAATGGACGCAGCAAAATAGCGAGTTACGGACGCTGCCGTGTGAACATACCCTTATAGATGTCTGGACTGGGATCTAAAAGGATCGCCAAACAACTGGACATCAATCCTTAAAAAGGAAAACCTGGAAGATCAGGTACAAATGGAAAAGACTTCATCAAACAGCTGCCAAGTTGCAGAGGCCAGGCGGTCCCAGCAAGTTCAAACCAAAAGTAGAAAGCAAGATGCTGAAAGAAGTCCCTTGGACTTTCCGAATTTCATCACAATATCTACAGGTAGTTCTCCCCACTATTGATATCTAAAGAACTTGAGTCTACCATTAGAAAGTGGCTTCATTAAATTAGATCTTCTGACGATGTGAGAGGAGGACATTTTTGCTGTCCAGGCAAAATATCAGGGCAAGACTAAAATTTGCCCCTGTACACCTAGTAAACACATAGCAAAATAATCTAGTGCAAAATTGTAAAACATGATGGTGGAAATGTTATGTTTTGTGGAATCAGGGTATGGGCAGCTCACCATTATAGAAGTAACTATGCATTCGTCATGTACCTGAGGGGTGCTTTAGGATAATGTCAGGCCAACTGTCAAAAGATTGAAGCTCAGCCGAAAGCAGGGCCAGCTTTAGACAAAGTGTAGCCACCCTGTAGATAGACACACACAGCCACTTGTAGATAGTGCCACACACAGCCCCCTGTAGATAACACAACACAGCCCCCTGTATATAGCACCACACAACCCTCCCCCCCTTGTATATAGTGCCATACAGCCCTCCCTAGTAGATAGTCCCACACAGCCCCCCCCTGGGTAGATACTGCCACACAGAAACTCCACCTTGTATATAGTGCCACACACCAGCCCCCCCCTTGTATATAGTGACACATAGCAACCCCCCTTATATATAGTGCCACACAGCAACCCCCCTTGTATATAGTGCTACACAGCAACTCCCTTGTATATCAGGGAAAAATAGCAACCCCCCTTACATATAATGACACACAGCTCCCCCTCCCCTTCCCTTGTATATAGTGCCACACACAACCCCTGCACCCCCCCCCCCCCACTGCTGCATGGTCCAATCCACACACACCCCCACACACACTCATACACACGCACGCGCGCCTTACCTGTCGTGCTGCCGGTCTTCAACATTATGGCGCTGGCTTTCCCCCTACCAATGCTAGGTTGCTGTGAACTGCGCATGCCACAGAGAATGCGCAGTTCAGTCAGAACGGCAGAAGAAAAATCTGTCAAATATATGTATATCCTGGTTCTATTAGCTACAACCAATAACAGTCAGGCTGGAGCAGGTAAAAAAGATTGGGTAAAATCCATAAACACATGATATAAGAAAAAAAACACTGAATTTTAGTACTGATGGCACTGAATTAACAGTCCAACGTGTAGTCAGAATGAACATTCTTTCCCAGTCTATAAGCAATAGATAATCCACGATCCAGTGTGGGTGTAGGTGGTTCTCCTTATATGTGTAGTTCCAAGGAGCCGCTGCTGGTCTCCCAACGTATATGCTCCTGGCAGGAAAAGAGTCTATATCTCTAATATGGGAAAAATAAATATAGTGCAAGTTGCTGTTCACACTGTTCACTCCACACTGGCTTTATTCCATACTCATGAGATTAACCCTTTCATTCCGACAATCTGTAGATTCACGTCCTATTCACATATACCCCGTGCAGCCAGGGCGTGAATCTGCAGATCTCTGCTCCAGCCGGCATAGCTCTGTGAAAAGCGTTCGGACGCCGGCTGTGTCAGTGTCCCCGGCTCCCCAGCAACCTGCTCACTGACAGCCGAACCGATTGGTTCAGCTGGTAAGCAAGTGATCACCATGATTAACCAATCATGGTGATCTCTGAAAAGTTTGTTTCCAAACAACTTTTCGTGCTTGTCATCTCCTGTCAGCCTCCTTCACTCTGACACAGGGTTTTAGAGAAAAGGAGACTGATCCGGAGAAGACAGAAGAAAAGTGAAAAAGACATACATACATACAATTGTATATATATGTATATATATATATATACATTTACAAAGTATATAGAAACTATATACTTTGTATTCCCTGTGCCCCTTAGTTTTAGAATAGGCAGGCAGGAGTTGTAGGTTAGTTAGCTTGATAACAAATTGTTAGTTAGTTAATTAGTTAGTTAATTAATTAATAAATTCATACATTAACTATTTAGTGTCATTTAATAATTTTTTTCACAATTAATTTATTTTAATTTGTTCTGAAGAGTGATCTGTAGTGCGGTTTGGCGAGTAAATCGCAATTCATTATACGTGAACAGTTATTAAAAAAAAGAGGTGTTTTTATCAATTATTAGCGTGAACTTAAAAAGCAAAAAAATAGCCAAAATAAAAAAAAAAAAATTATTTCCCAATTTTTTGATCAATTGTTTTTTGTAATATAAAATATGTGTTGCATATGTAGTAAAACGATATGTTTTTTGAAAGTGTGATTTGTTCTAAAAAAAAACAAAAAAAATTGTTAAGTTATCCAAAGTAGTTTAACAGTTATGATAGTTTAAAAGAATATATGCCAAAACTTTACATTTAGGCCTGGTCATTGAGGCATCGATGACCCTTGGTCCTGAAAGGGTTAAACAAAGTAAAAACACATCAAAGAATCGATAAAATCGATGAGGCATAAGCGGCACGCCAAACATTCTCACCCGTTCCTGCTTCCAGAAGCATCAAGAACGGCAGAAGCATAGGAGGTAGGGTCGGCTTCCGATCCTACTCTCCTATGCCCTGTTGCTGCTATATTGCATCTGTGAATGTTTTGTGAAGAGACACATACACAGATGCAATAAAAAAAAATGGCAGCCCCCATAAAAATAAAAAAGTGTAAATGAAAAAAAATAATAATGTGAAAAAATAAATAAATTAAATATAATATTGAAATAAATGAAAACAACTAAAATAATTTAAAAAAAAATGTATTATACTTTTCTTTAAGAGAATATCCCTCAGCTTTCTTCACAACATGCAGTATATTATTGCATAACGATGTAGATTGACTCGTCAGGAGTCTGGAAAGCTAAGTGACAATTCCTAGCGCTATTGGTGACTAGATTGTTTTGACAGAAGAGGACAACTCAAGGACTTGTGTTATGGGTGATTTTTTTATTTTGTAAGATATGCTTTCTAATGTGTTCTCTGTGGCTCAGCATCCCAAAACAAAATAAACAGTACAGTGCCATAATCCCCAAATTGTGGCTCAGAGATTATGACTTTATTGCGCTTAGGTTTCAGTAGTGTGAGTTTGACAAGGGAAATAGTTACACCCAGTTGTCAATTTATTCATACATTTCTAAGAGGAATAACAGAGTCCAAAAAATTGAATAAAAAGTGATCAAAAAGTCACATTTACCCCAAAATAGTACCAACAAAAATTGACAACCCGTCCCGCAAAAAAAAAAAAAATCCACACAGCTTTGTCCACGCAAAAATAGAAAAGTTATGGGTCTTAGAATATGGCGATACAGAAAACAAATGATTTTCTATTAAAAAGTGATTTTATTGTGCAAAAGCTGCAATACATGAAAAAAACTATATAAATTTGGCATCGCTGAAATCATATCAACCCGCAGAATAAAGTTAACATGTAATTTATGGCGCACGGTGAATGCCGAAAAAACCCCAATAAAAAACAACTCCAGAATTGCTTGTTTTTGGTCATTCCAAAAATTGAAATAAGAAGTGATCAAAAAGTCGTATGTGTCCCAAAATTGTACCAATAAAATCTACAGCTTGTCTCACAAAAAACAAGCCCGCACACAGCTCCATAAACCGAAAAATAAAAAAGTTATAGCACTAGTAATGCGGTGATGAAAAAGCATCCCGATGTGCAGGCCGGAGGGGAACATCCCTTCAGTTTCATGGCCAAAGTATTTAGGGACTAGGAAGGGATGAGACATAGCACATCTGCTAGAAGCTAGGACACCCGTGTTATACCAGGGCAACACATTCCCAGCAAAATTTTGCAATCTACTGTACAAAGAAGGAAAAGTCCCTAAAAGGGGCAGAGTGTTACAAAAGGAGGATAAGAAAGGACACCATTTATCTGTGCGACACTGGCCTATACATAACAAATTGCTTCACAGCGTACCACACATCTATGGATAGTTTTATTATTTACCCTATTATTATACCCTCTTGTACAGATTACATATGCACCCACATTATAAAATGAAATACCAGTAAAACTCAAACAGAACTACTATCAAGCAAAATCCACGCTCCAAATGGCCTACGGTGTGCCCAAACAGCAGTTTACAAGAAATTGTTTTACAAATGTCGCAGTGCTTTTTCTCCTTTAATGCTTGTGGAAATGAAAGAAAAATTTAAACCTGCATTTTTTTTGAAAAAAATTAGATTTTCATTTTCATGACCTAATTCCAATAATTTCTGCAAAAAAACTGTGGGGTCAAAATGTTCAATATACCCCTAGATACATTCCTTGACGGTTGTAGTTTCCCAAATGGGGTAATTTGTTGGGGGGTTTCCACTATTTTGGCCCTTTAGGGGCTTTGCAAAGGCAACATGGCCTCCACAAACCATTCCAGCAAATTTTGAGCTCCAAAAGCCAAATGGTGCTCCTTCACTTCTGAGCCTTCTGTGTTTCCAAACAGCAAATTATGACCACATATGGTGTATTGTTTTACAAATGTAGGGGTGCTTTTTCTCCTTTAGTCCTTGTGGAAATTAAAAAAATTATACGTTTTATTGGAAAAAAAATTATTTTTTCATTTTCACAGTCTAATTATAATAAAATCTATGAAACACCTGTGGGGTCAAAATGCTCACTAGACAGCTAGATAAATTCCGTGTGGTGTGTATTTTTTGTGGTGTTTCCTTTGTTTTGGTACCACAAGACCTCTTCAAACCTGACATGGTGCTTAAAATATAATCCAATAAAAAGAAAGCCCCATAAACCCGCTAGGTGCTTCTTTGCTCCTGAGCCTCAGTCCATTCTCACACTTAGGCCACATAGGGATATTTATAAAAACTGCAGAATCTGGGTAATCCATTTTAGATGAAAAAAAATGGATTAAAAATGAATTTCTGAAAAATAAATGAAATTTGTACATTTCACCTCCATTTTGCTTTAATTTCAGTGAAACACCTAAAGGGTTAAGAGACTTTCTAAATGCTGTTTTGAATACTTTGAGGGGTACAGTTTTTAAAATGGGGTGATTTATGGGGGTTTGTAAAGTATGGGCCACTCAAAGCCACTTCAGAACTGAACGGATCCCTGAAAAAATTGCCTTTTGAAATTTTCTTGAAATGTGAGAAATTGCTCCTAAAGTTCTATGCCTTGTAACGTCCTAGAAAAATAAAAGAATGTTCAAAAAATGATGCCAATCTAAAGTAGACATATGGGAAATTTAACTAGTAACTACTTTGTATGGTATTACTATCTGTTTTACAAACAGATGCATTAAAGAATTATAAAAATGCAAATTTTGGCATTTTTCACAATTAAATACTGAATGTAAACGACCAAATTTTACCACTAACATAAAGTCCAATGTGTCACGAGAAAAAACAATTCTCAGAATCGATTGGATACGTAAAAGCATTCCAAAGTTATTACCAGCGGTTCGCAGCGGGAAGGGGTTAAGATCCACTGATCTGCCAATTAGGTCAGAGGGTAAGTTCATATGCAGCAGAGTTTTTCCGGTATGTATTTGATGCATACGGATTTTGCGATAGATTTGCTTCTGATTTTACCCTGTGCACTGAAAAGGGTGAAATATGCAGTGAAAATCCACGTTTATTTCTGCAACATAATGAACATGCTGCATATTTTAAAATCTGAAAGCATGATAATATTGCCAAGCAAATTTTTCTGTCTGAGCATACCCTTAGAGATACAGTTCCTTTCTCTAGTGATCTACTAGTTAGACCTAAACTTTTTTTTAAAGTTTAGGGCTTTTTTTAAAGTTTAGGGCTATACCTAAACTTTTTGTTGTAATACTGATTTATTTTAACTCTTGAGTGACAGCTGCAGTCCTCAAGATTGCATGCAACTCAATGTATTCATTTGGACTGCAGCTGTAGCTCAATAGTTTAAATCAATCAGTAGCGCTACAAAAAGTCTAGGAGACGCCCTGGCCTTAGTGTTCTTCCGTTGTGATCCATGTGATTAGTGTCTATCTCCGTGGAGATGTAGAACTCTGGTGACCAAGTGGTTGGTGATTATCCTTGATGCTTCTGTGGTTTGGCTTCCAGAGTTTCATGGTGATACCGCTTGAAGTCTCCAGTTTTGATATAGGTACGTCAGAATACAATTTCAAATCCGCTAGGTCCTTGATGTTGTAGTAATCTTTATATGATCAGTATGTAATGTTCATCTTCCCAGATATACACTATTCTTGTCAAACAGAAAGAGATCAGTGCAGAAGAAACTAAACCACGGCCAGCTTATAGCTATTCAATTCTTTAAGACGGCTGCCTTTTTCTATACGAAGGTCATGCCAACACTACTTTTGCGACATTTGGCCAGATATCACCACCTTGAAAACAATAGCAAAAAAATAAGGCATAAACGGCAAATAACACATATACATCCATTGCTATTCATACAAGTATCATCTTAATTACTGTATGTACTAGTAACAATTTTATATTAGACCCTACAATAGTATATGTAGTTGATCTTCAGTTAGACATGCATTGGTTGTTTAAATTGCTTTAGTACACAACACTACTAAATTATACATGCACTTTCCATTCTTATAAGGTTGATGTAAGTTGGTTATGCACATTATGAATTTATTGCAAATTGTAAAGTATATGCATTTAACTGAATGCTCTCATCATACATGCATCAGTGCATTTCCTTGTTCAGTGTACAGTATAAACAGTACACAGGATGCAACGTATGTTAATGCAATTAGGTTGGAGTTTTAGTCTTGCCTCTATTCCACATGTACATATATATATTCAAATGAACTACTACCCACAAGGCGAAGGTGTCATAGAGAGATTTATCTGTAACCGTTAAGGGCATAGCGGGTGCAGATGTAGGAATTATCACCCTCTGCCACATAAGAAGACACCTGTGTTATAGATGGCACATGGAAGGTAGAGACCCTGTTACAGATTTTTCATAAACTTCTGAACACAGTGGACAGCCTTGATCCGTTCATGGATATATAATCAATACACAATCTTACACAATCTACCATACAATTATACACAATACTCAGTCCATATGACAGTGTGATTGATAAAAAGCTTGCGTGGAAACATCACAATGATTAATTTGGTCATGCCTCTCAAAGATTCATGAGCAAAGTCCGAGCAAGATAAAACCATCTACATGTATATTTACAGGTAAGGTTGTCTTTACACTATGTTCGGTGAGGGTATGTTCACACGGCCAAATTTCAGACGTATACGAGGCGTATTATGCCTCGTTTTACGTCTGAAAATAGGGCTACAATACGTCGGCAAACATCTGCCCATTCATTTGAATGGGTTTGCCGACGTACTGTGCAGACGACCTGTTATTTACGCGTCGTCGTTTGACAGCTGTCAAACGACGACGCGTAAAAATACAGCCTCGGCAAAAGAAGTGGAGGACCCTTCTTTGGACGTTTTTGGAGCTGTTTTCTCATAGACTCCAATGAAAACAGCTCCAAAAACGGACGTAAAAAACGCTGCGAAAACGCAGCGAAAACGCGGCGAAAAAATGCGAGTTGGTAAAAAAACGTCTGAAAAGCAGGGTCTGTTTTCCCTTGAAAACAGCTCTGGATTTTCAGACGTTTTTGTTGACTACGTGTGAACATACCCTAAATCATCCTCCTGTATTTCTTTTTTTTAACAAAAGTGGCAAAGGATCCTAGAAAAAGGGAGCAGGGGAAAGATTGCTTAATTAAATGTTTCCTTTCTCCTTTGTAGTAAGATCCATTCCAATTTATAATGAAAAATGCGTAGAAAAACAGATTACCTGGACGTAGTATAAAGGCAGCCTAGTTAATGGGGCTTATGTTATAGAAAGTAGTATAAAGAAAAAGTGGGCTCACAACACTAAATCAGATTTTATCGCTGATTCCTGCAATTAAGTTCGGAAAGCAGTGACTTTACTGGTTTCTTGGGCAACATTATAGTTTTGTTTCGTAGCATGCTTCATAAATAAGTGTAGTTGTGTGTGGTATGGTGGGGAGACAGTGGCCCTAGAAATATTACACCAAAATGTTTTCTATTTAGAGCCCTAGTGAATGACTGGTTACCCACTGGGCAGTTGTCAAGGGTTTAAAATTACATGGGGCTCCCAGAGCACAAGAGTGTGTTTTGTTTAGTGTGATAAACTTTATTTATTTAAAGAGGTAATACCAGCTGAACAGCTCCTCAGAATAAAGCCAGTTTGTCGACATGGGTCTGGCTTCTCTAACCTTTGATGATCAATTGTTATTGTAATAAATGTTCGTGTTGAGTATGTCAGACTCTGCATTTACTCACAGATAGGGTCCCAATAGTAGTTCTCACTCTATGATGTCCATTTGCCAAAATAGGACATATGGAAAGGGGTTGTCCTCCAAAACTTTTGGATTACTTGCACGTGGCTGCTTTCAGTAAGATGAGTGGAGCTTAGCTATACACTTGTTCACATATTTCCTGTTAGTCAGTTGTGATAGTTAAAGAGGCTCTGTCACCACATTATAAGTGGCCTATATTGTACATGATGTGATCGGCGCTATAATGTAGATTACAGCAGTGTTTTTTATTTAGAAAAACGATCATTTTTGACGGAGTTATGACCTATATTAGCTTTATGCTAATGAGTTTCTTAATGAACAACTGGGCGTATTTTACTTTTTGGCCAAGTGGGCGTTGTGGAGAGAAATGTATGACGCTGACCAATCAGTGACCATACAGCGTCATTCATTTACACTGCAGATAGCGATATAGCTATATCGCTATATGCAGCCACATAAACACACTATAACGTTACAGCAGTGTCCTGACAGTGAATATACATTACCTCCAGCCAGGACATGATGTCTATTCAGAATCCTGTCACTTCTGTAGCGTCTCTGTGATATTTACAGCAAGGCAAGCGTAATCTCGCGAGATTACACTGTAAACTGTCATTTCAAATGAGATTACGCTTGCTGTGTTGTAGTGTCAGGATTGTATTAGCGAAGTGTCAGGATTCTGAATACACATTGGAGGTAATGTATATTCATTCTCAGGACACTGCGGTAACGTTATAGTGTGTTTATGTGACTGCACATAGCGATATAGCTATATCGCTATGTGCTGTAGAAATGAATGGGGAGAAGTGTATGACGCTGATTGGTCAGTGTCATACACTCCTTTGTACAACGCCCACTTGGCCAAAAAGTAAAACACGCCCAGTTGTTCATTAAGAAACTCATTAGCATAAAGCTAATATAGGTCATAACTCCGTCAAAAATGATTGTTTTTTTAAATAAAAAACACTGCTGTTATCTACATTACAGCGCCGATCACATTATGTACAAGATAGGCCACTTATAATGTGGTGACAGAGCTTCTTTAAGGGGATTTTCCAGCTTCTGACAACTGATGACCTATCCATCGGATAGGTCATCAGTATATGATCTTTGGGTGTCCGACACCCGTGCCCCGCATAGATCTGCTGGTCCGGTGCCTCCGCGCACCAGACGTACAAACCACAAGCAGTTAGCTCCGGCCACAGTTAGTTCTGCAGCACGGTCGCTATGCTATGTACGGAGCCGACTGCTTCCGGGCTCTATACATAGAATTATGTGCCACAACATCCGGTGCCCGCAGGCCTCCGTAGCGGCTTAATGGTGCGGGGTCCGGGTGTCAGTTGTCAGAAGGTGGTTTACTCACCTCCAGACGCCCGCAGCCATGGATCCGTGAACGCTGGTCCACATCTCCTTCCTAGGAGACGCCAGCGCTCAATTCCGATCCGGTCTGTTGTGTCCTGTAGAGGAAATCATCATCATCAACTACCATGATTTCCTGGTCTATAATAAGGCCCCAGGCCTTCTGATCCTTGCCTGAGCGTTGTTAATTTTCCAAGTCTGTCTTGCAAATGGTCCCTTAGTGTTTCCCGTTCCAGTTGTTACCCGTGCCCTGTTACCTGTTCCTGTATCCCGTGCTGTTTTTGTTCCTGTGCCTATTAGTGTCGGAGTCGTGTCACGTCCTGTGTCATCTGCCACGTCCAGAGGAAATCGCCACGTCTAGCGCAACCTGCGGCATCTGTGTCATCCGCCACATCCTGTGTCTTCTGCCACGTCCAGAGGAATTCGCCACGTCTGGCGCAACCTGCGGCACCTGTGACATCCGCCACGTTTGGCGATACCTGCTGCACCCATCTCCATCTGTGCCAGAGCTGCAGAAACTGTCTGGACTATCCAGGTACCCTTGTGCGGGACTTTGTATTCTGGGGTTCCTGCTGTTTGGCCGGCTGCCTCCCTGCTATGGCGGTGCGGCCTAGTGGGTCCACTAACCTGCTACGTGGCAGCTATTGAGAACTGCCACAAGCAATCTTCCTATAACAGGCATGGGTGTATTCAGAAGGCTCCCAGCTGCTAGAGGAGTACATCGGCTCTCCTCAGATGCTGGTGGTCACATCTGACAATGGCATCTGGGGGTTAAATGCTTGCTATCAACATCTTTAAAGGCCCTTTCCAGACATAGATCTACACATCTGCAATGTGAAAGGGTTAAGCCCACCATACACTTGAGATAGTCAAGGACCATACTATTACGGCATGTGGAGGACGTGGGCTCAGGAGCTGTTTCTGTGCCATTAGCAGAGGGTCTTGGCTGTAACATACACCTGACAACCTGCTGCAACAGCTGGGATAATAAATAACTCCGATATCAGCCTTTTAACCCCTTCGATGCTTCTGTCAATAGCAATTGCAAGGCCGAAGTAGTTTTACAGGGGCTAGAGGCTGACTCTTCAAGCACATCGGTGCACCCACAACACAATCACATGGTGCCGACAGACTGCCTTGGCAGTCTGGGGCCTACCAAAGGCCCCCCTGTCTGCCATGTATTTGAGCCTATTAGGATCGCATGTTCAAGTTCACAAGTAGGTAGGACTAAAATAATAGCTGATCAATAAGTTCTATGTACCCGTCCACAGAATGGTATCAATGAAAACTACAACTTGTCCCACAAAAAGCAAACCCTCATAAAGCTACTTTGATAAGGCTAATATATGAACAAAAATAGCATATTGAAATTTGTGTCCACAACCTATTTATAGTAATTAGCTGTGTAGATGGAGCCAGTTGATTGACTGTTAAATCAACCGCATAGGAGAGGGGAGGAGTTGGAGTACTAGATGCGTGGCAGAATAACGCTTATTTTTTCCACTAAATCAAGCAGTAACAGCAGGAACACTGGTCCCTAATTCGTTACCTACCTAGCAGTATCAGCCGTATGGTAGCGTAAAATCTACTGACAGATTCCCTTTAATGTGTCCCTATTTTTAGTGTGCACAAATAAGACCTATACATTCAAAGTGAAACTACACAACCCCAATTCGTTTCCATCTTCCTTATTTTACATGTACCCATTGTGTGTGGAAAAGAAGATAACATAAACTTGCTGAAAAAGGATTATCTTATCCTCCCAAGTGTTCACCAAATGTAAACAGTGGTGTCCAAGATGGGGCACAGGAGATGTAGAATGGAGCCCGGTATTTGTGTGTATGAGGCCCAGATATTTACTATTGCAGTCCTAACTATAACATGAATAAATATATGCCAAAATGTTAAAGGAGCCTATACTTCATTCTATGGTATCAACATCTCATCTATTGACGTAATGTAAACAAACCAGTACAATTGATACTTGTGCTATCTAAATGTATCATATTGGAACATGAATATTATATATAATATTTAACATGTGTAAACAATTTATATTAGAACAGACAAATAAAAAGTAAAGTAGATGATCACTCAAGATGCAATCACTGGTCTATACAGTGATATTTTTATGTTTCTTTGTTCTGTCTTTCAGAATTTAAGTGTAAGGTCAAGAAGACAATACAAAGATCTGAGAACAGTGCAAATGTACAGCTGAGGAAATCTCAACAGAAACATGAAATGAGCTGACAATATTAGAGAGGGACATTCAGAACTGCTTGACCTTAGAAAGACAATTTAACTTTGTAAAACTTATTTTAAATTTGAATTGTTAGCAAAAAAGAAAGTCTGACCTTCTGCTGAAGCAATCACCTTTATCCCTGCAAAAGAAAAATTCATTCCTGCATAGCTGCATTAACCTTATGCAGAGGGCATGCAGTGTTTGTTTCTTTAAGAAGACTGTATATATCGTGTCTAATGTATACTCTATCATTTTACAGTTCAAATCTACTTATAGTGTTGAGTAACTTTGCAAATTCTTTGCTTAACCCACTCACGTTGCTAGCCTGGCTATTTATGTAAATAGATGTGATACTCTTTCACACCTTAACGACCGCCCACCGTCTTTTGACGGCAGGCGGTGCAGGTGCTTCGTCTACAGCGACGTCTTTTGGAATCACTGTAGAAAAGACTGATGAGAACTCCTGTGAGCATTCATCCTCTAAGCAGGAGCTGTAACTTACAGCTCCTGATCTTAGAGCAGCCTGCTAAATAAAGCTGGGGTCAGAAAACATTCGAACCCCAGCTGTTTAATCCTTTGATCGCCGCAGTCCGTGACCGTGGCATGATCAAAAGGAATTCCCCTCTTTGATTGCATCACTGGAAACCCGGTGACGTGATCAAAGACCAGGGAATCCCTCTGCAGTCAGCCCTGGGGACCTACAAGGGACCCCATGGCTGTCTGTTCGGTAAGCCTGAAGTTAGGGCACACTAGGTGCTGCCCTAACAGCAGCCTGTGACATAGTGACACAGTGTAATGTATTAGCATACAGGAGTATGCTAATCCATTATAAGTAAAAAATAGAGTTGTAAATAAAGTTATCCCTTAACCCCTTCGCGCACCCAGACGTGCTAGTACGTGGTGTGATGTTTAGAGCGCGCTCACGCGCTAAGCATGCTGCATATGCTGCGAGTGTCGGCTGCATTTTACAGCGGACACCCGGGAATAACAGCCAGGAGCAGCAATCGCGCTGTTCCTGGCTGTTCAACCCCTCAAATGCCCTCAAAGTCAATCGCGACCGCAGTATCTGAGGCGTTGAAAAGAGGGGGGCGGCCCCCTCCGATAGCTCATCGCCCCGTATACATTGAGATTGGCGGGTGACGACGGTTGTCATGGCAGTCCAGGCGCCTAATGAACGCGAAAACCAGGGCTGCCTTCACTCTGCCTCTGCTAAGTCCTGCCTGTGGCAGGGCTTAACAGAGGCCTGTAAAAATTACAATATACTGCAATACGTTAGATTTGCAGTGTATTGTACCGGCGATCTAACGATCGCTGGTTCAATTCCCTTAGGGGGGCTAATAAAGTGTGTAAAAAAAAAAGTGAAAAAAGTTTTTAGTAGGGGTTAAAAAAAAAATATATATATATATTAAAAGTTCAAAAACCCCCCTTTTTCCATTTTTCCCCTAAAGTAATCTAAAAACTAAAAAAGCAAACAAAATTGGTATCGCTGCATCCGTAAAAGTCAGAACTATTACAATATAGCATTTTTTAATGCGCACGGTGAACTCTGTAAAAAATAAAAATGTAAAACGCCAAAATCGCTGTATTTTGGTCACTTTACCTCTAAAAAATTTTTTTATAAAATGTGATCAGAAAGTTCCACATATCAAAAATGGTACCGATAAAAACTACAGCTCGTCCCGCAAAAAACAAGCCCCCACACTGCTCAATCGGTACAAAATTAAAAAAGTTACGGCTCTCAGAATGCGGCAACACAAAACATTTTTTTTTTAACAAAATGTTTTCTATGAATAAAAGTAGTAAAATATAAAAAAAACCTATATAAATTTAGTATCACCGTAATTGTATTGAGCCACAGAATAAAGATAAGTTGTCATTTTTACCACACTTTGAAAGCCGTAAAAACGAAACCCAAAAAACTATTGAGGATTCGCAGTTTTTCCAATTTCAGCCCGCAAAGAATTTTTTTTCAGTTTCCCACTACACTATAAGGAACTATAAATGGTACCAAAAGTAACTACAACTCCTCCTGCAAAAAATAAGCCCTAACACCACCTCTAGGACCCGCACCTATCTTTAGAACAGGGACCCCTAAACCCCGTTCTGCTGCTCTGTGTTGAATTAGGAAACAGCGTAGTTCACTGTGCTACGCTATTTCCGTAAGTCCCATAGAAAAGAATGGTAGTTACGGAAACAGCGTAGCTCGCATATCCTCTGGATATGTCATAAATGTCTCTGATGGGAAAACCCCTTCAAGGCATCGAAAGACATTGGTTTCGAAAGGGTTAGGTTTTGCAATGGACGACTTTTATGGCATATTGAAGGGATATGCCAGTAAATTCAGATTGGTTGGGGCCTGATTCCAGTAAAGAAGTCATTGCACATGCGACGTTCCCTATTAAATCTTTATCAGACATGTTGGAAAACCTCGAGAAGACTACGCTGTTTCCATATCCGCCAATGACTTTAACCTCTTTGTTGCCTATTATACATTTACGGCACTGGCAATTGAGCCTTAACACAGAAGTGGGGCTCAATAGGCTGTCTGTCAATGTAAACTGACAGTTATAACACATTGTACTACATAAGTTGTGAAATGTATTATAAATGTGAATCAGGCAGTAGGACCATCTAGTCCCCAAAAAAAGGTAAAAAAAATAAAAAGTAGAAAAAAGTTGGACAAAAACAGAAAAATAGACGTTTTATATATATTGTAATATAAAAAAATAAATAAATGAGGCAATACTTCGCTTCTTACATTATACTGATAATGAGCCGTGCCCACCCCGAGATGACCCCAGTTTTGACCGTTTGTATAAACGGAAGCCCCTATTAGACCGTTCCAGTGCCCGGATTTCCCAAGCATACACCCCCGAGAAGTGTATTTCTATTGATGAGTCCCTGGTACATTTTAAAGGGAGGGTTCAATTCCGCGAGTACCTGCCGGGTAAGAGGGCAAGGTATGGCGTGAAGATGTATAAGCTGTGATAGAGTGCATCAGGGTATACCTACAGATTTAGGATATATGAAGGAAAGGCCACCCCCAAAGCAGACTGCATCCTGGACTACAATAGGTACATGGGAGGGATGGACTTGTCAGATCAAGTCCTGAAGCCCTACAGCGCCATGCGATGTGGTATAAGAAGCTGGCCGTGCACATCATACAGATTGCATTGTACAATGCGTACGTGCTACATCAATGTGCAGGCCAGAGGGGAACTTTCCTGGAATTTCAAGAGGTGATTATCAAGAACCTAATCTTTAGGGACCAAGAAGGGGGGGCACCCAGTACTTCTGGAAGCGGGGCCACACGCATCGTACCAGGGCGGCAACACTTTCCAGGAGAAGTTCCCCAAACTGGCAAGAAGGGAAAAAGTCAAAAGAGGTGCAAAGTCTGCTATAAGAGGGCGATAAGGGATGACATAATATATCAATGTGACACGTGTCCCGAATAACCAGAGCTCTGTATGAAAGAATGTTTTAAAATTTATCATACATCCCTTGGTTTATAATATACCCCAATTTTACTTACCCTGATGCACTCCGCACAGCTTATCCCCCCTCGCCTTTCCCCTCTGGGCCCTGCTGTGTGCCCAGGCAGCTGATAACAGCCACATGTAGGGTATTGCCATACCCGGGAGAACCCACATTACAGTTTATGGGGTGTAGGTCTCCGGTCAAAATGCTCACTATACCTCTAGATGAATGCCTTAAGGGTGTCGTTTTTAAAACGGGGTCACTTCTTGCGGGTTTCAACTGTACTGGTACCTCAGGGGCTTCTGCATACATGACTTCGCACTAGAAAATCCCCAGTATGCCAAATGGTGGTCCTTTCCTTCTGAGCCCTCCCATGGGCCCAAACGGCAGTTTATCACCACAAATGGGGTATTGCCACACTAAGGACAAATTGCGCAACAGAATGGGGTATTTTGTTTCTTGTGAAAATAAGAAATTTTCAGCCAAAACTACATATTATTTGAAAAAAATAATTTTGTTTTAATTCCCAGCCCAATTCAAATAAGTGCTGTGAAAAAACTATGGGGTCAAAATGGTCACAACACCCATAAATTAATTCCTTGAGGGGTGTAGTTTCCAAAATGGGGTCATTTGTGGTTGGTTTCTATTGCTTTGAAACCTCTGGGGCTCTGCAAATGCGACATGGCACCCGAAAACCAATCCAGCAAAATCTGCACTCCAAACAGCAGTTTATCACCACAAATGGGGTATTGCCGCACTAAGGACAAATTGGGCAACAAAATGGGGTATTTTGTTCCCTGTGAAAATAAGAAATTTTGATCATAAATGACATTTTATTGGAAAAAATGAATTTTTTTTCATTTCACAGCCCAATTCAAATACGTGCTGTGAAAAAACTGTGCGGTCAAAATGGTAACAACAACCATAAATGAATTCCTTGAGGGGTGTAGTTTCCAAAATGGGGTCACTATTGGGGGATTCCCACTGTTTTGGCACCTCCACACCTTTTGAAACCTGGCATGCTGCCTAAAATATATTCTAACAAAAAAAGAGGCCTCAAAATGCACTAGGTGCTTCTTTGCTTCTGGGGCTTGTATTTTAGTCCACGAGCGCACTAGAGCCACATGTGGGACATTTTTAAAAACTGCAGAATCTGGACAATACATATTTAGTAGTGTTTCTGTGGTAAAACCTTCTGTGTTACAGAAAAAAAATTGAATCAAATTGAAATTCAGCAAGAAAAATTAAATTTGCAAATTTCACCTCCACTTTGCTTTAATTCCTGTGAAATGCCTGAAGGGTTAAAAAACTTTCTAAATGCTGTTTTGAATAGTTTGAGGGGTCTAGTTTTTAAAATGGGGTGTTTTATCAGGGTTTCTAATACATAGGCCCCTCAAAGCCACTTCAGAACTCAAGAGGTACCTTAAAAAAAAGGCTTTTGAAATTTTCTTAAAAATATGAGAAATTGCTGTTTATGTTCTAAGCCTTGTAACATCCAAGAAAAATAAAAGAATGTTCAAAAAACGATGCCAATCTAAAGTAGACATATGGGAAATGTGAACTAGTAACTATTTTGGGTGGTATAACCGTCTGTTTTACAAGCAGATGCATTTAAATTCTGAAAAATGCTATTTCTTCAAAATGTTCTCTAAATTTTGCAATTTTTCACCAATAAACACTGAATATATCGACAAAATTTTACCACGAACATGAAGCCCAATGTGTCACGAGAAAACAATCTCAGAATCGCTTGGATAGGTTTAAGCATTCCGACGTTATTACCACATAAAGTGAAATATGTCAGATTTGAAAAATGGGCTCTGAGCCTTAAGGCCAAAACTAGGCTGCGTCCTTAAGGGGTTAAAAAACAAATCTGGAACATCTTTCTTTAGAACTCTGTACTACTGGCCTTCCGTTATTCCTCATGGAAATGTATAAATAAATTGATAACTGGGTGTTACTATTCCCCTTGTCAAAGAGGTGTGTGCTACACTTTCTGACTGTCCAATCAGAGCTGAAAGTGCCAGACTTTGTAGGGAAATGCCCCTTTGACAAGGGAAATGGTAACATCCAGTTTCAATTTGTAGGAGGAATGCCAGAGGAACAGCACCATGCAGAGTTCTAAGAAAAGATGCTCCAGAATTAGGATTAAAGATTATAAATTGTTAAAGGGGTTTTCTGCTTTTTATAATCCCTTTTTGTTAGTAGGGTTCACTGAAAATAAGCCATTCACAGGTTGTCCCGCTGCTGAGATCCCTTGAATTTCATATTTGAAATAGGTTTTCTAAAACACACAACCCCGGGTCTATGTTACTAAAAATGGAAATCTGCCCTGTCAGTTGGGACAGGAGTCCTTCATGTTTTAAATCTGTTCAGGTGTTAGTGGTAAACAGAACAATACAAAGATATTATTTATATATTTCCCACTTTATGAATCTATATATGAGTGTTTTGTTCACAAAAAAAAAATAGATTGGGGGGGAATCTTTTTACGTCTTTGGTTCACTTTAGTCAAGTGGAGAGTTTGGATTTCGCTCATTAGTGTAGGTCCCTGATGACAACCTTCCAGTCTTTTCCTGCGAAAAGGGGCGAATTTTACACTGCTCAGATATCACGCAAAGTCCCTGCATAAAAAATACTCTCTAAGGAGTATTTAGTGTTACTTTGGAAATAATTTAATAAATATATATGAGATGACAACTCAAGTAAAACCTTAAAGGGGTTTTCCAGTTAAAAGAAATTGATGGCCTATCCTCAAGACAGGCCACCAATATCTAATCGGTGGGGGTCTGACTCTCGGCACTCCCGCCGATCAGGTGTTTTGAAGGGGCTGTGGCTCTTATGCAAGTGCTGCTTGTACTATGATTCGCTGACACACTTGCAGTCCTCTCCCAATCAAGTGTATACTGTAATACTGTGAACCGCCGCTACAAGTGTGTTGGCGATTCACAGTACGGAGCAGGTAGGGAATGAAGGGGAAGCGAAGGCCGCGGCCCTTCAAAATAGTTGATCGGCAGGGGTGCCAATAGTTGGACCCCCACCGATAAGATATTGGTGGCCTATCCTGAGGATAGGCCACAAATTTCTTTTAACTGGAAAACCTCTTTAACATTTATGTCTAACTAGCATTAAAGTGAACTTGGAAATTCCACAAATTTTTGAAGATATTGTAAGAGGGAATATCTAAGCACTGCCATGCCAGGACCTTACTCCTCAATTACATAACATTAGAACTACAATTCCCTGCATTCCTTGGTGTAGGGGTGTGGCCATTCCTTCACAGTGTGGATTCTATTGATTTCTCTTTTCTATGTGTATAAGCTGTAAACCCTTCATTTAAAATAACTGCAAGTTTGATACAGTTAACTAATTATGTATTAGAAAAAAGAAGTATATACTGTGTGGGGTTTTCATCCTTCTGCCCTATGTTCCTTTTTTTACTCTTAAAAACAGACATAGATGGCGAACACAGACAATTGTACATGAACAGCGTGTTGTGCCCTGTTACCCTGGCAAAGATATACAAATTTACATCTTTTAACCCCTTCAGGACTGTTTTGGCCTTCAGGACGAAGCCGATTTTTCAAATCTGACATGTGTCACTTTATGTGGTAATAACTCCGGAATGCTTTTACCTATCCAAGCGATTCTGAGACTGTTTTCTCGTGACATATTGTACTTTATGTTAGTGAAAAAATTTGGTTGATAAATTCAATATTTATTTGTAAAAAACACCAAGATTTGGAGAAAATTTGCAAAAATTAGCATTTTTCTCAATTTAAATGTATCTGCTTGTGAAACAGATAGTAATACCACACAAAATAGTTACTAGTTAACATTTCCCATATGTCTACTTTATGTTTGCATCGTTTTTTGAACATTCTTTTATTTTTCTAGGACGTTACAAGACTTAGAACTTTAGCAGCGATTTCTCATATTTTCAAGAAAATTTCAAAAGGTGATTTTTACAAGGACCAGTTCAGTTCTGAAGTGGCTTTGAGGACCTTATATATTAGAAAGTCCCCATAAATCACCCCATTTTGAAAACTGGACCCCTCAAAGTATTCAAAACAGCATTCAGAAAGTGTATTAACCCTTTAGGCGTTTCACAGGAATTAAAGCAAAGTAGAGGTGAAAGTTACAAATTTCATTTTTTTTTTACAAAATTCATTTGTAATACATTTTTTTCTATACCACAGGAGGTTTTACCCGAGAAATTTAACTTATTATTTATTGCCCAGATTCTGCAGTTTTTAGAAATACCCCACATGTGGCCCTAGTGCGGTCATGGACTGAAACACCGGCCTCAGAAGCAAAGGAGCACCTAGTGGATTTTGGGGCCTCCTTTTTTTTAGCATATATTTTAGGTACCATGTCAGGTTTGAAGAGGTCTTGTGGGGCCAAAACAATAAAGACCCCCAAAAGTGACCTCATTTTGGAAACTACACCCCTCAGGGAATTTATCTAGGGGTATAATTAGCATTTTGAACCCACAGTTTTTTTTGCTAAATTTATTTGAATTAGTTTGTGAAGGTGAAAATCTACTTTTTTTCTGAAAAAACGTAGAAATTTGTAATTTTTTCAAGGAATAAAAGAGAAAAAACACCCCAACATATGTAAAGCAATTTCTCCTGATTATAGCAATACCCCATATGTGGTAATAAACTGCTGTTTGGACCCACAGCAGGACTCAGAAGAAAAGGAGCACCATTTGGATTTTGAAATTCTGATTTTGCTGGTATAGTTTTCAGTGCCATGTCGCGTTTGAATTGCATTGGAGGGAACAAAATAGTGGAATCCCCCGGAAAGTGACCCCATTTTGGAAACTACACTCATCAAGGAATTTTTCTAGGGGTAAAGTTAGCATTTTGACCACACGGTTGTTTTGCTGAATTCATTGGAATTATTCTGTAAAGGTAAAAATCGACTTTTTTTCTGAAAAAAGGTAGCCATTTTTAATTTTTACAAGGAATAAAGGCGAAAAAGCACCCAAACATTTGTAAAACCATTTCTCCCGATTACGTAAATACGCCATATGTGGTAATAAAGTGCTGTTTGGACCCACAGCGGGGCTTAGAAGGCAAGGAGCGCTATTTGGCTTTGGGCGCTCAAATTTAGCTGAAATGGTTTGCGGAGGCCATGTCGCATTTGCAAAGCCCCTGAGAGGCCAAAACAGGGGAAACCCACCAAAAGTGGAAATTACACCACTTAAAGAATCTATCTAGGGGTATAGTGGGCATTTAGACCCCACAAGTCTTTTGCAGGATTTATTAGAATTGGGCCATGAAAATGAATATCAACATTTCTTCCACTAAAATGTTGCATTTTTTTCAATTTTACAAAGGATAAAGGGGGTAAAAGCTGCCCAACATTTGTAAAGCAATTTCTCCCGAGTACGGCTATACCCCACGTGTGGTCATAAATGGTTTTTCATTAGAAAGTAATTAACCCTTTCTGGACTGATCCATTTTTTTCTTTTCCTTTTTAGTTTTTTCCTCCCCGCGTTCCAAGAGCCACAACTTTTTTATTTTTCAGTCAATAGAGCGGTATGAGGGCTTATTTATTGAGGGACGAGCGGTCGTTTTTATTGGTACAATTTTTTGGTACATACAACTGTTTGAGCACTTTTTATTACATTTTTAGCTAGAGCGAAGGTGACCAAAAAAACAGCGATTTTGCCGTTTTAAATTCTTTATTTTTCACGTGAGACGCTCGATACATCACCCCCCAAACTAAGACATGCTATGTTGTGGTGCGCGAAGGGGTTAATGCGCAGCGCATGGTGCGGAGTGAAAATTAAAATTTTCCACTCATATGCCACTTTAGTGCACTATATGTTATGCCCAGTTTGTGCCACTGAAGACAAATACCTCATAAAATATTAACCGGGTTCTCCCGCGTATGGCGATGCCATATCTGTGGACGTAAACTGGTGTTTGGGCACGCTGCAGGGCTCAGAAGGGAGGGAGCGTCATTTGGCTTTTGGGGCGCAGATGTAGCTTGGTAGTTGTTCTGTTTGGGGTTTTACTGGTGTTTCAGTTTGTAATGTGGGGGCATATGTAATCTGTGAGGAGTACATCAGGGTACATGTTATCTGTGCGGAGTACATCAGGTTATATGTTATCGGTGCGGGGTACATCAGGGTATAATAAGAGGGTATAATAATGCAGTAAATAAATAATAATCCGCAGATATGTGACCGGTGTCGCACTGGTAATTGGCGCCCAATCTTATCTGCTTTTGGAACACTCCGCACATTTTGCATCGCCATATTCTGAGAGCCAGAACGGTTTTATTTTTTCTCCACCGGAGCTGTGTGAGGGTTTATTCTTTGCGGGACAATCTGTAGTTTTCATTGGTACCATTTTGGGGTACCAGAAATTTTTTTGATCACGTTTTATTCCATTTTTTGGCAAGCAAGGTGACCAAAAACCATCAATTCTGACAATGTTGTTTTTTATTCGTTTTTTTATGGCCTTCACCCTGGGCTATAAATGACCATTATACTTTATTCTGCGGGTCGATACGATTACGGCGATACCAGATGTATATAATTTTGTTATGTTTTGCAGCGTTTGTGCAATAAAATCACTTATTTATAAAATAAATACATTTTTGTGTCACCGTATTCTGAGAGCCATAACGTTTTTATTTTTCAGTCAAAAAAGCGATGTAAGGGCTTGTTTTTTGCGGGACGGGGTGTAGTTTGTATTGGTACCATTTTGGCGTACGTGCGACTTTTTATTGTATATTTTGGGAGGGTTGGTAACCAAAAAATTGTGATTCGGGCACTGTTTTTTGTTTATTTTTTTTGCGGTGTTCACCATGCGGGAAAAATAATATTACAGTTTTATAGTTGGGGTCGTTACGAACGCGGCGATACCAAATATGTGTACTTTTTTTAACGTGTTAATTTTTTTCCTATAATAAAAGACTTATTATAGGAAAAAAAGCATTCTTTGTTTATGTCACTTATAACTTTTATTTTTACACTTTTTAAAAACATTTTTATTATCTTTTTTTTACTTTTTTAACTTGTCCCACTAGGGGACACTAAGACTTGCAGCTCTGATCGCTGCTGGAATACATTACACTACACACGTAGTGTAATGTGTTCTAACTGTCATTGTGACGTAACTGTCACACTGACAGGAAGCAGAGGAGGAACGGCCGGAGGCTGATCCTCCGAGGCTTCCGTACATGGCAACCCGGAGGTCATTGTCTGGCCTCTGGTTGCCATGATAAGGATCGCCAGCCCCCGCAAATACATGTGGGGGGCTGCCGATCCGCTGTAAACCTCTTCGATGTGGTGATCGCAATCGACCACCGCATCGAAGGGGTTAATTGCCGATTTCAGCGGCGACAGGCCGCTGATCGGCAACGGGGAGAGCAGGGCTGACACCCTGCACAGTCAACCGCCGCTGCGGTGTAGCGCCGCGCGGCGGTTAACTGTTAAAGCGCGGACGTAACTGTACGCCAAGGTGCACAAAGTTACTGCTCACCTGGACGTACAGTTACGTCCAGGTGCGGGAAGGGGTTAATATTTGTAATGAATAATGGCTGTAAAAATATTTACATCATAATTCATATGTAGGCCCTATCCTTGCTTGAGTATTATTCACTTCTGAAAATTAATAAAAAGATAATTATAAATAAATATTTACATACATTCATTACAAATAATAATGTCTTATTTCTGGAGTAATAACTGGTTAAGTTGATCTTACACGGCCTGACGTGAACAATGTAATAATGTAAACGAGCGCTGATCAATGAGACAGCTCGTTGATCGGCGCTCGTTTGCTCCTTTCACAAGGAGCTAGTATGGGGACAAGCGCTCGTTACTACGATCGCTTGTCCCCATACATTTCTATCATGTCGGCATCATATCTTCCCGTTTACACAGGGAGTTGTGCTGCTGACAATGATAATATTTTGGGCATTTGAAACTATAATATCAGCCAAAGAACGATTACACAGGACAATTATCGGGAACGAGCGTTCTGTGAAGGGCCCTTAGGCCCCATGCACACGAACGTGCTTTTGCGGCCGCAATTCCCCCGAAAATCCACGGGAGAATTGCGGCCCCATTCATTTCTATGGGGCCATGCACACGTAGTTTTTACAGTCTGTGCATGGCCCGGGAGCCCGCACTGCAGAAAGAACGGACATGTCTTATTACGGCCGTCTTCTGCGGTCCAGGCTCATTAAAAATAATGCCCGTGGCCATGTGCATGGCCCGCGATTTGCGGGTGGCTCGCGGCTGACAGTCCGCAGCCGGCCGACCCGAAAATCACGGCCGTGCACATGGCTACGGTCGTGTGCATGAGGCCTTAGTCTCCATTTCCAATGTAGCTATGCTGCAGGAGAAATTAAGCATCGCATTGAAATCAATAGGTCATCCCTCTAATGGATGGACCTCCAGAGATAGGGATATTCTTCGCTGTGACTCTGGCAAATAAAGATGGGACTCAAGCAGGGACTATGCTTTATAACATCCATTTGATCTAAAAAGGGCATACGAAAAGGGGTTTTCAGACTGGGCTCCCTTCACCCTCTGGGTACCGTTGCAGCTAAACAGGATCAGCTTGGGCCCCCCTACCCCTCCCCATCACCACAAGACCACTGTCATGCCTATGCCCAGCCACCTTGCCCAACAGCACCCATGGATGCCCACACAGTATAATGCCCTCCATAGCCGCCCCCACACAGTATAATGTTCCCCGTAGCTGCCCCATACAGTATAATGCTCCCCGTAGCTGCCCCCATACAGTATAATGCTCCTTGTAGCTGCCCCCATACAGTATAATGCTACCATAGCTGTCCCCCACACAGTATAATGCCCTCATACAGTAGAATGCCCCCCATAGCTGCCCTCATACAGTATAATGCCCCCCATAGCTGCCCACACAGTATAATGCCCCCATAGCTACCCCACACAGTATAATGCCCCCCATAGCAGACCCCATACATTATAATGCCCCCCATAGCTGCCCAACACAGTATAATGCCCCCATATAGCATAATGCCCCCATAGCAGCCCCATACAGTATAATGCCCCACATAGCAGACCCCATACATTATAATGCCCCCCATAGCTGCCCAACACAGTATAATGCCCCCATACAGCATAATGCCCCCATAGCAGCCCCATACAGTATAATGCCCCACATAGCAGACCCCATACATTATAATGCCCCCCATAGCTGCCCAACACAGTATAATGCCCCCATACAGCATAATGCCCCCATAGCAGCCCCATACAGTATAATGCCCCCATAGCAGCCACATACAGTATAATGCTGCCATAGCAGACCCCATACAGTATAATGTCCCTCATAGCTTCCCAACACAGTATAATGCCCCCAATAAATGCCCCCATACAGTATAATGTCCCCATAGCAGCCCCATACAGTATAATGTCCCCATAGCAGCCCCGACACAGTATAATGCCCAACATAGCTGCCCCTACAGTGTAATGCCCCATAGCTGCCCCACACAGTATAATGCCCCCATAGCAGTCTCCCCACAGTCTAATACCCCCATAGCCGCCACCATATCAGCCCCCATACAGTATAATGCCCCCATACCTGTCACCCCACAGTGTAATGCCCCCAAAGCAGCCCCATACAGTATAATGCCCCTCAGCTGCCCCACACAGTATAATGCCCCATAGCTGTCTCCCCACAGTGTAATGCCCCCATAGCTGCTACCATATCAGCCCCCATACAGTATAATGCTCCCTTAGCTGTCCCCCCACAGTGTAATACCCTGATAGCTGTCACCATATCAGCACCACATACAGTATAATGCCCCCATACCTGTCGCCCACAGTATAATGCCCCATAGCAGACCCTATATAGTATAATGCCCCTCATAGCTGCCCAACACAGTATAATGCCCCCCATAAATGCCCCCATTCAGTATAATGCCCCCTGTAGCAGCCCCACACAGTATAATGCCCCTCATAGCTGCCACCATATCAGCCCCCCTATACAGTATAATCCCCCATATGTGCATAATAGAAAAATAATAAAATTACTTACCTATCCCCGTTCCCACGACGGGTGGAGGAGGAGACCCTTCTCCTCTTTTGCCCTGTGTAATGAGTGACTCGGCGCAGACAGGCACGATGACGTCACTAAATCGCGCCTGTCTGCACCAAGCCACTAATGGCTCACGGCACAGTGAATGCTGGAGGAAGGAGCCGTCAGCTCCTTGCTCCAGCATTGAATTTAACTGTGTCTGCGTCCTGAGGACGCAAATACAGTTGGAACCGGGACCTCGGAGAGTGGCTCGTGACCCCCCGGAGGTCTTCACACGACCCCCCAGAGGGACGCGACCCACAGTTTGTAATGTATTGTATCGCACAGTTTGTGTTTGCGGTGGGGAGAGGAGAGGGGGGGCCTGTAATTTAAAGCCCCCCCTCTCCTCTCTCCACCGCAAACAGACAGTTCAATACGACACACATACATTACGGGCCTACTCTGCAGCTCACATGGAGTCCTCCATGCTCTTCCACACCGGCTCTTCCACAGTGGCTGGAATGGCCCTCACGTGACGTCACGGCCACATGGTACATTGAGTGTAACATGTGACTGTGACGTCTAGAGGAGCCCTGCCAGTAACCAGGAAGTGCCGGTGTCATGGCACACAAAGAATTAGTATTAGCTCACTGTGTGGCAATGGGGGCCCTGTGGGCCCCCCAGGCTTAGGGGCCCGGTCGCAAGTCTGACCACTGCGACCCCTATAGCTTACGCCACTGGGCTGCACAGGTAATATGTCCTCCCCTGAAATTGGCATAGAAGGAGAATGCAATGGAAAATTCTATTGTGCACAACGCTATAGTATTATTAGAATTACATTTTGTTTGTTTTTCTACATTATAATCTTTGAATAAATATGTAATTTTGCTTGTGTTATTATAATATCTATCAAACACTATCACTATATCTAACCAACTCAGCCTGCAAGATCCAATCCATCTGGAGACAGAAATGTTTGCTCATTGGAGATTTTACAATGTACAGTCTGTGTCTGTGTTTTGACTCCTGAGAAAACAGAGTTACATTGGCACAAAGAGCATCAATCTACCAGCTGTAGCTGTATCAGAGGCTGCAAACCTGTTTATTTAACAAAGAAATGCTGTATACATTACGGGTTTTTTTTCTATTGGATTCCTAAAAGAGTCATACATGTGACATATATATATTTTATTGAGCATATGGATGGATTTTGAACAATATGTTTCCTTTTATTATTTGCTATAGAAGATGATATAAAGAACGTTTTATAGTAAGCAAAAAAGGAACTATGTTTCAAACAAATTGTGACTATGCACATCAATCTTTGATTTACCAATTCATTTTCTCAGTTTCATTGCATCAGCTGAACTGTGATAAATTGAAATGCTAAAACAGTAAATTAGATATATGCCCAAAATTGTATATTTAAGCCCTGTAGTGTTTAGGAGAATCTTACTAAGCAGTGTTTGGTTTCTTTACAAAGTGAACAGGGAATCTAAAACACTCACAATTGTCTGTCTAAGGCTTCGTTCACATCTGCGCCAGGGCTCCGTGCCGTCTGAGCTTTCCGTCGGAACGGAGCCCTGACAGACACAAACGGAAACCATAGGTTTCTGTTTCCATCACCATTGATTTCAATGGTGACGGATCCGGTGCCAATGGTTTCCGTTTGTCTCAGTTGTGCAAGGGTTCCGTCATTTTGACGGAATGAATAGCGTAGTCGACTATGGTATTGATTCCGTCAAAACGACGGAACCCTTGCACAACTGCGGTTTCCGTTTGTGTCTGTCAGGGCTCCGTTCCGACGGAAAGCTCAAACGGAACGGAGCTCTAGTGCAGATGCGAACGAAGCTTTAAATGAACAAAAGCTGTCCTGTTGTTGGGACCTACAGCAGTCTACTGTAATCTGCAGGGAAAGCCAGCAGCAGGTGTTTAAGTCCCCTGCAACGCAACCACAGCGGAAATAAAGCATTACATGATGCCCACTAAAATCAATGTTCTGCCCATGTAATGTGTAGACATGCCAGGTCCTCCAGAGCAAGAAATTATGTTCTCTCGATTCTGTCTAATATATCAGGGTCCTGAACTGAGGAGTTCCCAAATAGGGTAACGGGAATTTAAGGGAAACCTGTCACTAGGTTTGGAGCCACTGAACTACCAGCGTTATACGGTTGGGGTTTAGCATTCCAAACATTCCCAAGTCAAAGCTGACTGTATATTAGATGTCAGAGAGTGGGGGAGATCCACACAAGCTAATAGCACTAGTTGAGACTCACAAATCCTTTAATAATTCGCCAGTGTGCATTTGACTAGAAAAGGGACAGGGACATTGAAATCTATGAGCAATCAGTTGTACTATTGTGGTGAATCCAGCAAGAGAACAGTCTGATAACCTAACATAAAGATCCGCTTTGAAGTACACCAGTAGATCACAATCTACTCTTTGGTCACCACTCATATATGTGATGAACTCAATAGTAAAAAAGTATGCAGTAGGCTCCTAAGCTCCACCTAGTGGTGGCAGCAGGCAGACCGAATTGGCTGTGCAGAAGAATTGGAGATATGTATTAGAAAAATGGAGCTCTAACTGCTGCAAAGAAGTATTAAAAAATGAATCAGCACAAAATGTTGGATCTAAAAAAAAGATGGTGTTAAAAAATGGACATTCATTTTAAAGTGTCATTTGCTCCTTTGTATAATATTCAGTCTGTATGTCCAACCTGTAATATAAAGAACAATATATTGCATCAGCAATTTTTCAGCATACACATTTACAATGTTAATTTTTAGAGGTCATGTCAATCTAGAACTTTTTCTCAATTATTTCTATTGAAAATGAGGCTGTAGAATGACCTAGTACCTTGTATATCACCTTTCTGTGAATATATGAATCTAGATTTAAGATGTACATAGTACATTTATCTAACACAGCACCTTATTGATTTGAGTATGTGTACTGTGGGTAATACATTATGAATGCATTATTGAACACCTGAATATTTTTTAACACATTATCTAAGGTGAATTTTGCAAGACTCAGAGACCATTATTGGAATTTTCTGCTTCCGTTTACCCTATAAGGTCAGTTAAAGGTTTAGAGCAAAATCTATCAAGTCATTAAAAGCTTAACACACTATAATATTAATATAGAATTTCCTTTGGGAATTAATGCAGATGGACACATGTGAACACATGCTACAAATGGGGATATGGGAGAAGTCCATCCAAATGACATAAGGTCCTTAGTGGCCATGTGATGATGACATAAATGCAGCCTCAAGCTCTGACTGCATCTACTGTATATACAGATATAAAAGCTTATAGCACATGTATGCACATGCAGGGCCTGAGGTTGTGGACGCAAATCAGGAGATATGGAAACAGTAAAATACCAAGTAAACTCGAAAACGGCTGAATAAAATAGTAGACATTTTAGAACAGACTTCATTTCCATCAGCCTCCATCTTTCTATCTGCTCCCAACTTCTGCTGTTTGTAGTTGCAGAAGAAGTTGAGTAGCACACGACTGCAGGCCCAGACTACAAAAAGGGCTTGTTTGTAGTCTGCCACCATGGCAACACATAGGGCTGGGCAGCACAGTGGCTCAGTGTTTAGCACTGTTGCCTTGCGGCGCTAGAGTCCTGAGTTTGAATCTGCATTGGGTTTGTATGTTCTTCATGTGTTTGTATTGATTTCCCCCCACACTCCAAAAACATACAAGTATGAAAGTCTGTACAAGGACCCCCTCCCCCTCAGTATGTGTAATTTATGGCGCACCCGTACATTGCACAGAGAGACTTTTTTCTGCGGCCAAGTCTTTTCCCTGATGCAGCCGGGAAAGCCTTACATCGCACAGACAGTGAGGGACGGGGTTCATGAAATTGAGAACAGTTGCAATGTTTACATGCAGCGGCACTCAGCTCAGTGGGACCCGGAGGATTGACATTTAAAAAAAAAAAAAAACAGAATTGGAAAGTCCTCTTGTTCTTAATAAATAAAAGAGCTAAATAAAAAAAAAACTTTACTGTAATAAATATTATTATTATATTAATAGCTGCAAATAGACATGTGATCCGATCAAAGACTATCAACTATCAGGCTATTATTATTATTATTATTGATAAAATATCTCCTCCCCCACACTCCTGCAGGTGAATTTTAACAGAAGAAATATTACCTAAGCTTGATCACTACAAACATTTTCTATTTATATAACATATGCAGTAAAAATCAAGCCGATATATTGAATGATGCATTCTGCAATCGTACAAACATTGTGTAGGATCAAACATTCATATAAAAAGAAACACATAAGAATGTGGCTGCAAGGGGCAACTATTATAACCTTGTAGTATTCTCTGCCAAAAAGCATTTGTCACAGCATTGTTTAGCTTAACAGCGCCACCTAGCACCACCCAGCCTTCAATAATCACTTTCTAATCCCTTATCTCTAGATGATGAATTACTTATTCCTTTGTTAATCTTCCTAATAATAAATAAAATGCAATCATTTAAAAATAGAACATGAAAAGCTGTACATCATTCATCACTATGGAAACATCATTCTAAAATTGCCAGTGTTTTCCCCTGGTTCTGCTCCTGAAGACACAAGATGCATCCTAGTCAGTTATTTTACAATGAAACTCACACAAGGTTTTCTCATTGTTTCATGAAGAGGGGAACAAACAATACAGTATCTCCTCCAAGGACGGTGTGGAGAATAGAAAGCATCAATCTAAAATGCTTATCTTATACCATTTAGTTTAAATGTAAAGCAGAACATAACAAGTAGTAAAAATGTTCACAGTATTGCATCAAAAGTGTGATTTGAAATTAAAAGGGGTTTTCCAGCCTTTATTTGATCTAATTCTCTCATTTCTGAAGAATAAGATGGCCTTCTAATTGTATACGGTGTCCCATACATTGCATAGATAGTGTGGAGTGAAGGGGGGACTTGCAGCAGCACTCAGGTCTATGGGCTCTGGATGGAGGGCATTTATTTTACAACATTTACTCAGCTGTCTATGACATTGCCATAGACTTAGAAAGGAGCAGCAGTGCCAATGCTTGACCGCCGCTCCATTTAATGTCCTTCTCACTAGGATTGAGCAGTGAGAAGCATCTGGGGGTTCGGGACCCCTGTTCTCACGATCAGTGAGGGTCCCAGCAATCAAAAAGTGATCACCTATCCTGTGGATAGGTGATCATTTAGGATTTTTGGAATACCCCTTTTAGGCATCATGCACTTGGTACACAAAGGTCTATGGCGGTACAAAGATGATTTCAAGTAAATAAATATGGTACAAAGCCTCAAAAGACTGGATCCTAAATCTTGCCACAATAGTAGAAGTAAGAAATGGAGGCAGAACTCAAAATCCACAAATCACTTATTCACCCATTGCAACATTTCAGCTCACTGTGGAGCCTTTCTGAAGCTTATTTTGAGCCATAACGTTGCAATGAGTGAATAACTGGATTTTAAGTGGTGTCTCCCCCTCATATTTCTACTATGGTGGTACAGCCCCACAATAGGGGTCCACAATATTGCAGGCTATGTGGTTTTGTGTGGTTCCTCTATACACCACTGTGAGGCACATTTTTCTCCCCTAGAAGCAATGCGGGCTTCTGTGTGAACGTCAGACACACACGTAGGTACAGAAGGGGCTAATAGAACACTATGGGCACCAAAATGATCCCTGTAGACCACCTTTTAAAAAAAAATAAAAAAATCTTGTGGGCACATAAACGAGGTTGAATATTATAAGAAGGTAGTTAATTCTTTATCATGAGGTAAACCAGAAAAAAAAAAAAGGAATTTAGATTGTATCTCTTATTTACTGTGCTAGCCCTTAACTCACTGAAAAAAATTCAGCCACTCAACTGATTGCCACTTATATACAGTACTACTGAAGGCTCTTCAACTTACATTATGGTACATTTTTCTGAGAAATATGTTTGTAATAACTCATATGAAAAGATTATCTTAGATAAGCTCAAATGCCTGTCATATCGGCCACAAAAATCTTTTCATCTGCCAGCTCGGCTCCCTTGGCTAGTCTGAAGCCAAATAAGAGAGAAGTGTTTATTATCAAAATGTGTAATTCATTTACAAACACACAACTTAAACTTTATATATACAGTAAATAAAGGCATGTTTGTTTTAAATGGTTTTCTGCTGTTTGATATCTTTTAATGGCCAAAATGTTTTCAGTTCTTTTACTATATATTGCAGGTTGTGCAAGCAGGAGAGAATACAAATGACTTTATCCATGGCTGCTGCTATTTGCTTTTACCTGGCAAGGTCTTAATTATTTCACTTGCAGTCTCAGAGGGAAAAGAAATAAGGAAGAATGTATCAGCATAACCTCGGTCCTTGGATCAGAGTAACTTGTGTGGGGTATTATTGTAACAGTTTTTACATGGGCTAACAAGAAGTCAATGATTTGGCTTTCTTCATGTACGTCAAACGTAAACATTGACCCTGATTCCATCAAATTCAATTATTTACCCTAAAACAGCTGAAAGAAAATCATATCCATATTACTGAACATATAGCTTCATTATACAAACCTGCTAACCCATGTATACGATACTAACTATCTCTTAACTAGGGATAGTTGGAAGAAAATAAACCTGCCGTAGTCCCTACTCAGCTTGCTTGGCTCCAAACAGTCCCTGTGACCATTTTTCTGGACTCCAGCCTTCTTGGGATAGACTGCCTGTCTGTGCCTAACTGGTCCAGGTTTCTCCTGTTTCCAGCAGAATATTTCAGTGTTTAGCTGCCATGTATTCACCTTGTGTAGCGAGCTGAGCATGGATATAGTTACAGGTCTTTTCAGCCATGTCTTTGGAGTGATTTCAAGTCGGCCACATTCCCACAACATCTGGCTTTACTAGGGTGTTTTATATTTTGATCGGTCTGCTCACAAACAGATCTTACTGTCATATACCTACTGTGGAAAAAAAAAATTTAACATTTATAAGTAAATTGTTAACGATGTAAATTGTTAACTATCATGGGAGCAGTACATCATAAAGCTCCAATGAGCAAGGGGGAGTTATTTTAGAAAAAAAACCAAAACAACAACTTTATATTCTTATAAAGATTAGCCGAGAATTACAGTGATGTTTACTATTATTTTTTAATGAAAGTGCAGGTCATGGTAACAACTGCCACTACCTCTGTGTTTGGGGACTAAGAGTCCATAAGGATAACGTCACACAAGCCATAGTTGGCCTCTCTTTTCTACAGCATCATAAGAGTCAACACAATAAATGAATATGTTTGGGTAACCTAACATGCCTAAAATGAATAAGATACTTCAAATATTAGTTTATTAATATATATAATACCTCCATAATCACCATGTGCTTACTACACCAGAGAGTAAAGCAATTGACTACATTTTTACTGTTTTTCAGTCTAGAATAAGCTCGTCCCTCCTTGCACTGCAGCCTAAGTTCATGTTCACACGTCTTATTTACTTGAATTAGTTTTATTTTGCATGCGATACATAAATGAAAGCTTTTAGAACTGTGGCAAGATACATATTATTCTCTGCTCCAAAGAAACACTGCACTGGCACCGCTCCACTCCAGCAGCCCCCCACCCACAACACAGGATCAACTCTGCAAACCATTCAGCTCCTTTTGGTTGTACACGCCAATTAAATAAAAGTCCCACAATAATTGAATAGAAAGATGAATATAAGTGGCACTCACCAATCCTTTTAAAACTTCTTTATTTAATTCATACCAGCGTATTGCACAGGAAGAAATGATTCCTTGGCCTACGGCCGTTTTATGTGATCTCACGCTTCCTCGGGGCAAAAGGATTGCCGCTTTTATTCATCTTTCTATTCAAAGATACATATTACGTTTGGGCCTGCATGGAAACAACTCTCCCATCTTATCTAAACGACCAAAAACTTATCCATGTGAATATGCGAGATCTAGAAAGAAGCTGTAAATAAGAGGCACTTGTGGAATTAAACGGATGTATGAAATTAATAAGATGAAGTGAAGAACTTAGGCCTTATGGACATAGCAAAGCCAGAGGCGTAGCTAGGTTCTCCAGCACCCGGTGCCCCCCCACAACCTCTTTCCCGACATCTCCTTTCCCCTCGCCATGTTTGTTTTCTCCACCAATCAATGAGGTGTCATTTTTCCCCCCAATTTTTTTTTATGTAACTCGAGCCATTTGTACATTTTACAAGCAATATAGTTCATATACAACACCAGAACCAAGCTCATTACATATATACAGCACCAGAACAAAGCTCAGTACATTTATACAGCACCAGAACAAAGCTCAGTACATATATACAGTGCCAGAACCAAGATCAGTACATATATACAGCACCAAAACCAAGCTCAGTACATAAATACAACACCAGCACAAATACCGCTCAATTTAGTGCAACCCCTGCCGTATGGGTTTGCACTAAATTGTATACAGCTCCCAGCATGGCCCAAACAATGGTAGGGATATGCTGGGAGATGCTGTTTCACAAAAAAAAACAACATACCACCATCATCTCGCTGCAGATCATACAGTGACTACAGTGCTGATTAGAGCCAGAAAAAAACATTTACATAAAGTGACTCACAGGTGATGATCTCAGATTCTAGTTGTTCTTTTTCTCTTTTCTTCTCCATCTCGTCCAGACCTCTATGATGACTTCTTCTGGCCACAGCCCATTTCTGCAGTTTGCAACTCAGATGAAGAGCTTCTCCCTTTTCAAACATTTCTGCACCTATAAACAAAGATAAAGTTATCATGGTGCCAGACACTGAACCCCTAAATATAATAGCGCCATACACAGCAGCTTTAATTAAAATAGCACCATACACTGTGTCCCTGATTATAATAGCGCCATACACTGTGTCCCACACACACACCCACACCATGCCCCTGTATATAGTGCCCCGCATAGAGCCCCCTGTAGATAGTGCCCTACAAAGATCCCCTTGTAAATAGTGACCCCCATAGAGCCCCTGTAGCTAGTGCCCCACATACAGCCCCCCTGTAGATAGTGCCCCACATATAGCCTACCCCTGTATATAGTGTCCAACATATAGCCCACCCCTGTAGATAGTGCCCTACATATATTTCCCCCTATAGTGTTCCACATATAGCCCAGCCCTCTATATAGTGCCTCTCATATAGCTCCCCCTATAGTGCTCCATATATAGGCCACCCCTGTATGTAACCCCCTGTAGATATAGCCCACCCCTGTATAAGGTGTCCAACATACAGCCCACCCCTATAGATAGTGCCCTGCATATATCTCCCCTATAAGTAGTGTTCCACATATAGCTCACCCCAGTATATAGTGCCTCACATATAGCCCCCTATAGTGCTCCACATATAGCCCACCCTTGTATATAGCCCCCATGTATACAGTGCCTCACATATAGCTCCCCCTATAATGCTCCACATATAGCCCACCATTGTATATAGTGCCTCACATATAGCTCCCCCTATAGTGCTCCACATATAGCCCACCCCTGTATATAGTGCCTCACATATAGCTTCCCGTATAGTGCTCCACATATAGCTCACCCCCGTATATAGCCCCCTGTATATTGAACCCCCCTAGTAGATAATGTCATTTACATTTAAATTAGGATAAAAAATTAAAAAAAACTTTGCATACTCACCTTATTCCCGTTCCTCTCTTCTGAGCAGGTCTGCTGGGGTTGAACGATGCATGCGGCTTAATGACGTCATCGCGCCGCTTGTGTCGTTGAAAGGCACTGATTGACAGGGCAAGTCATTCTGCCCTGCCAATCAGCGCCTTTCATAGAGGCAAGCGGCGTGATGACGTCATTGCGCCACTTGCATCTATGAAAGGCACTGATTGGCAGGACACTATGACTTGCCCTCTCAATCAGCGCCTTTCAACGATTGCGCCGCTTGAGTGGTGGAAAGGCGCTGAATGGCCGGGCACAGAACGTACCCGGCCATTTATCACCTATAGTGCAGGAGGGGGTGACGGCGGATGGTGTCAGTGGCGCCGCCGCTCCCTCAGAGAGGCAGCAGGCCGCCGTCATGGACGGTGTGGCCCTGGCGCCCCCCCACCTTCCCTCTTAGTTGCGCCTGCCTGCCCCCCTAGCTACACCCCTGGCAAAGCGGTGTGTACAGAACCTGTGCGGCGTCACACAGAGTCCCTACTCCGTGTGCCAAAGTATGGTGCCTATGTACTGCACCACATTAATATGGCCTTCATTGGAACATGCCACAATTTTTTGTTTTTCAAAGATTCTATCTAAATACACAGCATGGTATAGTATGGGCCCATAGATCGGTTCCATAATACAAATATTTAATGGATCTATAGAAAACAGATCTGTAATACGACTATTTTGCGTAGTTGCACAACACGGATCTATAATATAACTTTGTGCATGAGCCACTAATTTCTAAAGATCCTTAAAGGGAATGTCCACATTTTACCGCCATGTAATTTTTAGATCCAACATTATCTGCTGATTAATAACATGTCTTTAACATGTCTTTATAAAGGTTGGAGATCCATTTTTCTGAAACAGAATTCCAAATGCCCTTTTACCCCTCACACTGCCATAAGTTAAATTATATAATTCTAGCTGCCTCCAACATCACCAGGGGGAGTTTAGGATCTTCCATCATAGTACTTTATCATTTCGTTTAATATATAAATCGTATGCACTAAGATTCTAAGCTCCATCTTGTGGTTCAGTAAATGTAATATTTTAATCTTTCTCAGTCTCCAAAAAGTTAATTTACAGTAGGTTGAAGACTCAGAATATTGTACTAGAAAAGTAATGCGAGCATATGGATAACTGGAAACTGCACATTTACATCTTATTAACAATGAATTATATTGTCTCTCAGGTCTTCCACATTCTGCTTTACCTCTACAGTCACTGAACATGTTATCACCATGTCTGGAGAAAAAATATTCTAAAAGGAATATGGCACGCCAACTCTCATCACTCACCAATAGAACGCAGGAGCACCAACGCCTCATAACTGGACGGATATTTTTGTCATTAATCAGGGGCGTAGCTAGGTTGGGCAGACGGGTCATGTGCCCTGGGCGCAACTGGGAGAGAAGGTGGGGGGGGTGCCGGGCTGGGAGCAGATATAATTAAATACTCCTCGTGGATCGGTATCCCCCTGATGTCACTATCCATATATGGACAGTGTCGTCAGGGGCTCCTCCTCCAGGAGAGGAATCCTACCTCCCAACCGTCCCGGTCAGCCTGGGGTATGTCCCGTAGTCAACTGCATTTGCGTCCTCAGGACTCAGATACAGTTGAACCTAATGTTGAAGCAAGGAACAGTCAGCTTCCTGCTTCAGCATTAGTTCAGAGCGGAGGAGCTCCCTCTGCTACTCCGCTCGACAAGGACTCCCAGGTGCAGCGCTACTTTAAGCACTGTCCCCGGTAAAGCCCTTGATGTCACTGTCCATATATGGACAATGACGTCAGTGGCTCCTCTGATGCAGAATCCGCGTTGCCAGCGCCCTGGCAGGGGATTCCGCTCCAGGAGTAGACCCCGACGTCGCTGTTCATGTATGAACAGTAGCATCTAGGAGCGGAATCCCCGGCCTATGCTACGGCTGGGAATTCCGCTCCTAGACGCTTCCAATAGCCCTATCTACAGGGAGATGGGATAGCACTATCTACAGGGATGGTGGCGCTATCTTAAAGGGTGTGGCACTATTTACATGGGTACTGTGGCACTATATAGGGACACCATCTGCAGGGGACACTGGTGCTATCTACATGGGTACTGTGGGCACTATCTACATGGGCACTGTGGCACTATACATGGGAACTGGCACTAGGGGCATCTAAGGGGCATTAAACTGTATGGGGGCATCTAAGCTGGCATTATACTGTATGGGGGAAGCTATAGGGGCATTACACTATATGGGGCTAGCCGTTGGGGCATTATACTGTATGGTGGCAGCTAAGGGGGCATTATACTTTATGGGGGCAGCTATGGGGGCATTATATTTTATGGCGGCAGCTATAGAGGCATTACACTGTATGGGGCAGCTGTGGGGCATTCTACTGTATGGCGGAAGCTATAGGGCATTATACTGTATGGGGTAGCTATGGGGGCATTATGCTGTATGGGGCAGCTATGGGGGCATTATACTATATGGGGGCACTGTATGGGGGCAGCTATATGGGCATTATGCTGTTTGGGAGCAGCTATAGGGGCATTATGCTGTATGGGGGAATTTGATTGGGCATTATACTGCATGGGGACATCTGTGTGGGCATTATACTCTATGAGGGTATTTGTGTGGGCATTATACTGTATGGCGCGTCTGTGTGAGCATTACACTGCATGGGAGAATCTGTGTGGGAATTATACTGTATGGTGGCAGCTATGGGGGCATTATACTGCATGGGAGAATCTGTGTGGGCATTACGCTTTATGGGGGCATTTGTGTGGGCCTTATACTGTAAAGGAGCATCTATGGGGCATTATACTATATGGTGGCAGCTATGGGGGCATTATACTGTATGGTAACAGCTAGAGGGCATTATACTGTGTGGGGGCAGCTAGAGGGCATTGTACTATGTTGCTATGTGCACCACATCGGTTGTCCCTCTTTGTGATACTCGAAAGTTGGGAGGTATGAAGTAATCCCCGGCCAAAGCGTTGCCGACGCTCTTCCCGGTGAATTCCACTCCTGGGGAAGCCCCTGACGTCACTATTCATATGTGGACCTCTCCTCTAAGGAGCTCTAATGGCGCAATGTACAGGGAGAGGGGTGCAGTGCTATTTACAGGAGGGGGTTGTGGCACTATCTGCAGGTGGGGTGTGTGTGTGGCACTATCTACAAGGGGGCGTGTGCGGCACTATCTACATATCTACAAGGGGGCATGTGTGGCACTATCTACAAGGGTGCATGTGTGCCACTATCTCCTTTGTGTGGCACGATCTAAAAGGGGAGGTGTGTGGCACTATATACAGGAGTGTTGGGTGGCTCTATCTAAAACAGGAGACTGTTCATTATGTCACCATATATTCTCATTAGCTTCAGTTATATAATCTGTTTTAGTCAGGCCCTACATCTTTATTTATTTTTCTTTTAATTTATGGTTATGTTAACTCCCTAATATAACTATATCGCTTGTAAGATGTAAAAATGGTTTTATGCTCGAGTTACATAAAAAAAATTGTGTAAAAAAAATACATCTCCTTGATTGGTAGAGAAAGCAAACATGGCGCTGGGGAAGGAAATGTCGGGAAAGAGGTTCGGGGTTGGGGGCAAACTGAATCTTTGCCCAGGGTGCTGGAGAAACTAGCTATGCCTCTGCATTACTTCGAGCACATCCTAAGGCCCCATGCACACGACCGTAATTTTTATCTATAATTACGGATGAAATTGCGGACCCATTCATTTCTTTAGGCCACAGACACCTTTCCGTATTTTACAGATGTGTTTCCGGGCCATAGAAATAATCCGCAAAATATAGAACATGTTCTATTCTTGTCTCAATTACGGCACGGACTCGTAATTGCGGACGGCTACGGGTGTGTATCCGTAGCCGTCGGATCTGTATTTGCGAACAGGAAAAAATATTACGGTCGTGTGCATGAGGCCTCACCTAAGGGCAGAACTGAAAACAGGTTAAAAATCAATTAGTAATTATTGCACCAATACAATCACAATGCGACATTTCAGCTCATAGAAACATCAGAGCGCGAGTAAAGCTCTGATATTTATATAAGCAAAAACGTTACAGGCTTTCAGCACTCACTTATGGCCTAGTCAGTATTTTCGTGTCACTGGTCTCTCAGCAGTCACTTGTCTTTATGGCCTAGTCAGTATTTCCGTCTCACTGGTCTCTCAGCAGTCACTTTGTCTCTCTTACCCTGGGCTCTCTCATGCAATGTGATCCTTTCTGTCAAGTATCTGTTTTGCCATTTAAACAGAATAAGGATCTTTGTCTCCAATTCCCAATGTCCCATCCCCTCACACCATGTCACACTTGGAGGACATACCATAAGTACCACAGACAGGGAAACAAATTGTTTCTTTCAAGTTTCATGCAAGATAAAATCACTTTGTGATATATAATTCCCTGGGACTAACTCATCACACCGACTAAAAGAAAAAAACAGACCAGTAGACCCAGCTGAAAGGAAGCTAATTCCTCTATTCTTTTAGGTCCGAATTCTTCTTCTTCTGGGTTGTAACATTTACTAGTGACATGAAAAGATTTAAATTATTGTGCTTCACTTCTGCTTGAAATGGTAACTACTTTATTTTGGTTATTGTTTTTGTTTTTGAGTGCATAATTTTTGACAAATGTTTTCCTTCTGTTAGTCTGTACTTTAGAATATGAGAATATGTAGACGAGAAGCTGGCAGATGCTTAAAGGCTATGGTCACATTTGGGGTCTTTTTTATTTACTTATTGAAAAGCATTTATTTAGTGATAAAAACAAGTTTTGTAATTGACATTTAAAAATTAAAAATACACTGTTTAACTTAAGCAGCTTCTATGTATCACAGTACATATAAGCTGCAGAAAGCCATTCTGAGCCGAACCCATCAGTGAGCTGCACTGACGACTCAGCTGATAGCGATTCTGAGCGATCTTCTAAGCTCAGTTATGATTAAGTCAAAGTGGATCCACTTTCGGCAGCTTCTACGTGCAGTAATAAATACAAGCTGCAGACGTGAAGCAGTACATTTACAGTACAAGTCAATTACAAAACAAAATGTTCTCAAACAAAAACAGAAAAAGACCCCAAAAGGTGTCCATAGCCTTTATCACAGATTCATTGGAGAATTCTGATTTCATGTTCAAGGTAATGAATGTGAATTACAGATGATTTCATATTTTCTTGACCACAGATATATAAAGGCCAATTTTAGTAAAAGTTTCAACTACATTGACAAAACTTTACTGAGGCTTTCAATTTTCCAAAATTCTACCCATAAGGCTATGTTCACACAGCGGATTTTGCTTAGGGGTCTCGTCGCAAAATTATTCCTGCCAGCAGGAAGATTCCTACTCCCATTCACTTCATATATATATATATATATATATATATATATATATATATATATATACATACATTATGAATTATTATAAAATTCTGACTCGGTAACTGATTTATTTTACTCTGTATCCCCTTTTGTTAAGTGGCATTTTCCTAGTAAACAAATTCTCTGTTGGCTTTCTCGATGTAAACTCCGTACACAGACTAGCTATCAATGTATATGGATGTCTTCCTCTCCTCCACAGCATGCGCGCTCCCGTACTCTTCCAGAAGTACTGACTTCTTGTGCTTCGGCAATTTCCGCCATCACTCTGCTCCCCTCTGACATCATATCAGCAGCAGCTCACACTCACCCTTCACTTGCTGTCATTGCATTCTGCTCTCCCGATCCGGCCGGAAAGAATTCTGGGAACTGAGGGAACCAGCGTCAGTACACAACATACTGACAGAAAGCTGGAGAGAGTTCACCCCTCAGCCAGTCAACTACAAGCCCTTTTCAATCGCCAAACGGTGTGCGGATATCAGTACAAAGTTGTGAAGAACAGGAAACAGGTAGAACAACCGAGCAGTATGTATTACACAGGGAGATGTGCTGCTGACAACTATAATATTTTGTGCTGCATGAATGATACGATCAGCTGATGAACGAGCAATTGCTCGTTCATCGGCTGCTTGTTGCCTTGTTTACACAAGGCAATGATCAGGAACCCATTCATATGATATAGGCTCAGAGCCCATTTTTTAAATCTGACATATTTCACTTTATGTGGCTTAAACCTATCCAAGCGATTCTGAGATTGTTTTCTCATGACACATTGGGCTTTATGTTATTGGCAAAATTTGGTCGATATATTCAGTGTTTATTTGTGAAAAATAGCAACATTTAGAGAAAATGTAAAAAAAATTGCATTTTTTCTGAAATTAAATGCATCTGCTTTCTAAGACAGAGGGTTATACCACCCAAAATAGTTACTAGTTCAAATTTCCCATATGACTACTATATGTTGGCATGATTTTTTTTTTTGTTCTAGGACATTACAAGGCTTAGAACATAAGCAGCAATTTCTCATATTTTGAATAAAATTTCAAAAGCCTTTTTTTTATTTCAGGTTACAGTTCAGTTCTGAAGTTGCTTTGAGGGGACTATATATTAGAAACCCCTATCAAACACCCCATTTTAGAAACTAGACCCCTCAAAGTATAAAACAGCATTTAGAAAGTTTATTAACCCTTTAGGTGTTTCACAGGAATTTAAAGCAAAGTAGAGGTGACATTTACAAATTTCATTTTTTTTGGTCAGAAAATCGTTTTTATTACATTTTTTTCTGTAAAACAGAAGGTTTTACCAAAGAAACGCAACTCAATATTTATTGCCCAGATTCTTCCATTTTGAGAAATATCCCACATGTGGCCCTAGTGCGCTAATGGACTGAAGGAAAGGCCTCCGAAGCAAAGGAGTACCTAGTGGATTTTGAGGCCTCCTTTTTATTAGGCACCATGTCCGGTTTGAAGGTGGCGCCAAAACAGTGAAAACCCCCCAAAGAGACCTTATTTGGCAAACTAAACCCCTCAAGGAACTTATCGAGGGGTATAGTGGGCATTTAGATCCCACAGGTTTTTTGCTGCATTTTGTGGAATTAGGCTGGGCAATTGAAAATCTAATTTTTCCGATAAAAGGTACAAATTTTTAATTTTGACAAGGAATAAAGGAGAAAAAGTTACCCAACATTTGTAAAGCAATTTCTCCCGATTACGGCAATACCCCATATGTGGTCATAAACTGCTGGATGGACAAACGGCAGGGCTCAGAAAGGCAGGAGCGCTATTTGGCATGTAGATTTTGCTGGATTGGTTTCTGGGCGCCATGTCGCATTTGCAGAGCTTCTGAGGTACCAGTACAGGAGAAACCCCTTAAAAGTGACCTTATTTTGGAAACTACACCCCTTAAGGAATTCATTGTAGTTTTCATGGCGTGCATGCGACTTTTCGATCAGTTTTTATTTTATTTTTAAGAGTGTGGTGACTAAAAAACAGCAATTCTACTATTGTTTTTTTATTCTATTTTTTTTACAGTGTTCACCCCGTGCGCTATAAATTACATTCACTTTATTCTGCGGGGCGATACGATTACGGTGATACCAGATGTTTATAGGGTTTTTGTTATGTCTTATGGCGTTTGCACAATAAAATAATTTTTACTTCAAGAAAGCCGTCTGAGGACTTGTTTTTTGCGTAACGAACTGTAGTTTCAATCAGAACCATTTTTAAGTACATGCAACTTTTTGATCTCTTTTTATTAAATTTTTTGGGAGATGTAGTGACCAAAAATCTGTGATTCTGGTATGGTTTATTATTATTTTCTTTTATGGCGTTCACCGCGTGGGAAAGATAACTAAATACTTTTGTAGTTCAGGCCGTTACGGAAGCGGCGATACCAATTATGTGTAGTTTATTTGTTTATTTTTTTAATAATAAAAGGACCGAAAAGAGAAAAAGGGGAATTTTTACTTTTAAAACTGTTATTTTTTTATTTTTACACAACTTTTTCTTTACTTTTTTACTTTGTCCCACTAGGGATCTTGAAGGCAGGAGGCCCTGATCGCTATTCTAATACACTGCACTGCATGCATAGTGCAGTGTATTAGAGCTGTCAGCTACTCACTGACATCAAGCATAGTGGGTCCTGACTTTGCCTAGTGAGTCGCTGTACTTTGTCAGGACCCACTAGGCTTCCGTTGATGGCATAACCGGACGCCATTGTTAGACCTCCAGTTGCCATAGCAGCCAGTGGCGCCCGCGATAATGTTGCGGGACATCAATGGTGCTTTAACCCCTAAGAAGCCGCGATCGCTATTGAACGCGGCTTCTAAGGGGTTAATCGGCGGGGACCACCGTGATCGGTCCCTGCACACTGAGCTGTGATAGCCTGCTGTCGGAAACAGTATCACAGCTCAAACACACGCCGGGGAAAGATGGCGCTGTGTTAACGCAGGTCAGTACATTTACTGGGGTTAATGACCAGCTACATTTTTGCGTTTTTACCTCTCTGCATTTCAGCAGCCATAACTTTTTTATTTTTTCATTGATGTGGCCGTACGAGGCCTTGTTTTATGCGGGAGAAATTGTATTATTTTTACGGCGTGAATATAAGAAAAAGCGTTTCTGTGCATTGTTTTTCTTGTTTATTTTTTATCCCGTTCATGTTTCATGCTAAATAACCCATTAGATTAATTCTTCAGGTTATTACGGTCGCTTAGAAACATAATGTGTAGGTTTTTTGTTTTTATTTAGTGTAGGGGCAATAAAATATATTTTTTATTTATTTTTGTTACTTTTTTTTAAATCCCATTAAGGGATAACTTTATTTATAACTTTGTTTTTTACTTGTAATGTATTAGCATACTCCTGTATGCTAATACATATTACTGTGTCACTATCCTCCCCAGCATGCAGAGATGGTACGTCATGCCAGGAGGGCGGGCTGTACTCAGAGCAGAGGGAAGGGTTGCTATCAGAATTTCCCAAGCGGAGATTCTGCCCGACATATTGCACCACAATTTGGTGCAGTGTTTCGGGAAAAAAATTCTGCCACAAAAATCGCAACATTTGCCTATTTGTTGCAGGTTTAATCTCCTATTGAATTAAATGGGGGAAAACCCGCAGCAGAAGAGCAGCGATTCTGCAGAATAAATTGACATGCTGCGGATTAAAAAAAATGCACCATAGGTCAATTTATGAATGGTTTCTCGGCTGATTTTTTCCACAGTGCGTGACTGAGATTTGTTCAAATTTCATCCACTCTGCTGCTTCTGTATTATGCTGTGGATTTTCCACAATGAAATCCTTAAAGAAAACAACTATTTTACTGTTTACTTATAGAAGATGTGGAATTGACATAAAAATTGAGTAATGCTGCAGTCATACTGCTACAATAAAGCTCTGCGCAAGAAGTATATACCTAGTAACAAAACAAACTTGTTGATTATAACCAATGAAAACCATCGAAACTGTGAAGACAGCTCTAAGCCCTAATAGAAGCTGTAATAGAGGACCAGTACAAGAGAAGTAATGCAATATATATATAAAGTAACTTAAAGTGTAACTAAACGTTCAACAAACTTCTCACGCGTCATAGTGACATGTCAGAAGTTTTGATTGGTGGGGGTGTGAGCACTGAGACCCCCACCAATCGCTAAAACGAATCGGCAGAAGAGCTTTTTTGAGCGCTGAGCCGCTTTGTTTCTGTTCGGCTTTTTCCGGAAATCGATGTAGCAGTGTACAAACTCAATAGGAAGTCTATGAGCCGGTACTCCGATACATTGGCTTTCCGAACAGAAACTAAGCGGCTCAGCGCTCACACGAGTGCTTTTGCTGCTTCGTTTTAGCAATTGGTGGGGGTCTCAATGCTCGGACTCCCACCAATCAAAACTTCTGACATGTCACTATGACATTTTACAAGTTTGTTGGACGTTTAGATATACTTTCAACTGCATAATTCTATACATTATCTCTAATTTGGTGGGTGTTCAAGGGTGGACATGCTCTTAAATATTTTATGACAATTAAACTTGTGTTTTTCTCTCTCTCTCAATGTGTAGCAGACACAAATTGGTTTGACGGATATCATTTATTAAACACAGCATTTAGAAATATGCGAATTTTACTCAGAAATCCCTGTAGATGTGCTAATTATTTAATCCAATTTTAGAAAATGGTACCATACAGAATTAGTACAAAATACTAAAGTATAATACAAAGCATGCCTTACAGTGAGCCAGAAAAATCCAGTTCTTTCAGACACTGTTTTTCTCTCCAGGAGGCAAAATGATTTGTTTGCAACATTACGATGTGGAAATTGTCACTTTTTATTCAATTATCCACATTGTAGCAACATAAACAACATTTATTTTTTATGAAACTGAAAACAATGCCAAGGCTTTCATTCTGCCGAGGCCTAACGGCTGCAAGAATGCCTCATGTACAGTGATTTAGCTGCGCTGTTTCCCATTTTGCTCTATTTCTGACAAAAAAAGCAGAAATTGGGAGTAGTGGAAACTACACTATAGTGGCTTTGAATGGAACACAATGGGAGAAAGCTATGAAAGTAAATGATTTAACTATACAGACGTGTGGAAATAAATAGCTGTACAGAGAGCTTGTATATACTTCTTAAATCAGACTAAGGCCTTATTCACACGAGCGTATTTTACGTCCTTGTTACGCGCGTTAAAACAACGGACGTCACACGGACTTATGCAATTCAATGGGGCCATTCAGACATTCAGTGTTTTTCACGCAGCTTGTGACCGTTGCGTGAAACTCACTGCATGTCCGATACTTGTGCGTTTTTTGCGCATCACGCACCCATTGAAGTCAATGGGTGCATGAAAATCACGGACAGCACACGGACGCATATCCGTGTGCTGTGCGTGATTCACGCAACAGTTGCTAAAGAAGTGATGAGAAAAAGAAAACCACCTCCTTCAGTTTATTTTGCGGATGTAAAAAACGTGTGACATATGGATGACATATGCGCGTAAAAAATGCAGACACGCACCGTACAGGGATTTCACACAGAACTGCAACGCAGGAAAAAAGCAGCGTTTTTTATGCGCGCAAAACGGACACGTTCGTGTGATAAGGCCATATACTTCCACTTGTATGCTGCATAAAAGATCTCATTACATGGCAAAATCATAATGATGCTGGTGATTATTACTGTTATTTGCATGGTCAAGGCAAACATATTATATTCAGATTTTTCTATAAATTCTGTTTTTCACTTTTAAAATAAATATTTCACATCTTTTTCACTAATTAAAAATAAAATCTGTTTCTATTTTCAGATTTAATATTTTTCTGTACTTGATTATGGGGCGGTAAGGGCTGGCCTAAAGTTGGATGATGCCCTGTGTGATATCTCCTCTGGGCACCCCTACAACCTTATGGTGTATGGTCATAGAGTGCCGCACCATACACCACAAAAATATATATACTGTACAGTGCCTAAAGTAGCCCTGGCACGCAATGTCTAAGTACATACCACCACACAGTTCTAAAATAATACCCATACACAGTGACAAAATAACAGCTCCATACATAAAATAATCTAATAACAGTTTTATAATATGTCTACATAAACCTACTGTACCCCTTGAGGAAGCGATTATCGCGAAATGTGCGTCGGGGTCCGGGGTCCACACACAGATATCCAGACCATCAGGACGACCATTATGGGTAAGTCTATCTGAGTCACTAATTGTAAAGCGTTTTTTTTGGCTAAAGAGAGGACATACTCTTGCTATCCTTTTTCAAACACTATAGCCTATACCCAATTACTTATGTTACATCAGATAATCTTTTGCCCTAATCATATGCCCCTAATATAGGGTTTTTAGATTAATATATATCACATACCTGGTCCTGGTTTTTACCTGTGTGTAATACATAGAGTCTCTCCCTTCATGTACCTTTTTAACATGTATGTTTCTATATGTATTTAATAAAGATTTGTTATTCCTTCACATTATTTGGCATTAGACTCTGTCTTCTATGTGTTTATATTGATTATGGGGCAGCAAGGGCTGGCCTAAAGTTGGATGATGCCCTGTGTGATATCTCCTCTGGGCACCCCTACAACCTTATGGTGTATGGTCATAGAGTGCCGCACCATACACCACAAAAATAAATATACTGTACAGTGCCTACAGTAAGTAGCACTGGCACGCAATGTCTAAGTACATACCACCACACAGTTCTAAAATAATACCCACACACAGTGACAAAATAACAGCTCCATACTTAAAATAATCTAATAACAGTTTTATACTATGTTTACATAAAACTACTGTACAATGTTAAGATTAATGGTGGTTACAAACCTCAGGAACCAGGTTATCTGTAGCAACCAATTCAGCAGGGGTAGCTGACGTGCCGTGAGTGACTGCACAGGTCGCACACCCCTAAGGCTGGCCCTGGGGTAGCCATCTTGTCTGAGCTGTAAACAGAGGTTCTAGAGAAACTTCAGTCAGAAAATGACTTATTGACTTCTATGGAAGAGTGTTGTGGGCATACTCTGTGATTAAATTTGTACATACTTTATATTACTTATGTTGTACTGGTCCAAGGAGAAGGAGTTGGGCTGTGACTCTCACCATCGCTAAAAATCGGACTTGACATGAAGCCTTAGCTTTAAGCTGGTCATACACTTTAGAGAGCTGTTCCTAATGACTCCCCCAAATACATGCACACCTGGCTCGGGCCGAGTGTGCATGTGATTTCAGTAGGGAGAATAGAGGAAGCCGCTACCAGACTCTTCTGGCAGTTGCTTTTCTCCTTATGAACAAAGAATCAGGCATGTTGAAGTTCAACAGCCCAATCATTTTCTCCCCCGACATCTGCCATCAGGGGAGAATTTGGACACCACCATACACATTAAATGGTCGGTGGGTCCCGCCGAATAATCCAGCGTCTGTCCGCCATCTAGATTGCAAAGTTAAAATTGGGCAGGAAAAGTTTGACAGATCTCTACTTGGGACCACAAATAATATGTTTTTGTCTTTTATTAACCCATTGATGCCCCTGTGTCCCGGTCAAATGTTCAATTTCTAATATGCGCTTCTTTAAACGATAATATCTTTGCAACCGCTTTGAGTATCACAACAATTTTCACTTTGTTTTTTCTACAAGACTTATGAGGCTTTCATTTTCAAGATTAGTTCCATGTTGTGAAGTTTTGATTATGAGCAGACAAATCACTAAAAATGTGAAAAATACTTTTTTGTATTTTTTTATATATATTTAGCTGTATTATATAAATATATATATATATATATATATATATATATATATATATATATACACACACACACATACACTGTACAGCTCTGTGACAATTAGTCTTCTCTCTCCGTCGGCCTGGATCGTTCTGAGGAAAGAGTGAAGAGAGCTATAAGGATATATTCACACGGCGTGAAAAAAGTGCAGTTAACAACGGATCAACAATCATGTTTTTCATGGCTGTTTTGCATCGGTGTGTCACAAAATTTGCATCCATTTCCCGGCTGTCTGACCGGTTTTAACCGCCATTTGCCATGCGTCTTTCATGGATGTTAAAAAAAAATATGGAGGAATTCTATTCATTAGGGTTATTTTTGTCCCAGTCACCTGAAAACACCACAGTGCCCATGTAGATAGTGATGCAATACCACTGTAGATAGTGCCACATTGCCCACTATAAATTGTGCCACAATGCCCATAGTGCACAGTTCTCACTGTAGATAGTGCCCACATAGTGCCACACACAGTGCCCATGAAGATAGCGCCCATATAATGCCACAATCCCCATGTAGATAGTGCCACACCCCCTGTATATAGCACCCCCTGTAGATAGCACCACACCCCCTGTAGAAAGTGCCACCCCCTGTAGATAGCACCATCCCCCCTGTAGACAGTGCCCCCCTACAGATAGCGCCACCCCCTGTGGATTGCACCATCCCCTCTGCAGATAGCGCCACCCCTCTGCAGATAGCACCCCCCTGTAAATGACACCCCTTTCCTGTAGATAGCACCACTGTATCTCCCTGTAGGAGAGGAATCCCTCTGGCTGGGGATTCTGCTAGTGGAGAAGCCCCTGGCTTCACTATCCATATATGGACAGTGATGTCAGGGGCTAACTTTAAAAGCGGAATCCCCTGCCAGAGAGTCGGCAGCGCTCTGGCCAGAACTCCGTTCCAGGTGAAGCCCCTACTGTCCCTGTCCATATATGGATAGTGAAGCCAGGGGCTTTTCCAGTAGCGGAATCCCCGGTCAGAGTGTAAGCCGGGGATTCCGCTCCTAGAGAAAGCCCTTGACGTCACTGTCCAAATGGGGCTCTCTCTATAAGCGAAATTTGGGTGGCGCTATCTAGAGTGGGGGGGGGGTGCGATGCTATCTACAGCGGGGGGTGGGGGTTGCCATCTACAGGGGGTGGCGCTATATGCAGGGGGTGACTCTATCTACAGCGGGGATGGAAAGACATCAGGGTCTACCTCTAGGAGGGGATTCCACTCCTACTAAAGGGAGCTTTGGTGGCGATATCTACAGGGAGTTTTGGGCTATCTACAGGGGGTTGTGGGTGGCACTATCTACAGTCGGGGGTGTATTCCGGGGCTCTCAAAGCCCCGGCAGACATGAGAGTGCAGCGCTGCTCACACTGAAGCAGCACTGCACTCATTAAACCCTGTTCCAGACTGCCAACGTTTATATATGTGACAACTGCATGGGGCATCGGCAGGTGGAACGTATATAGCTGTATGGCAGTCGTGAAGGGGTTAATTATTTGAATATTATATTTAATCAACCAATCTCTTAATTTTTTGGGTTATGCATTATCATATTTAGTTGTGTTGTTTCTTATTGTTAACCTACCATATGTTCAAGACAATACAAAGTTTTTTAACCCTTCGAAAACCGCCCACTGTCTTTTGACAGGTGGGCAGCGCAGGTCTGCAGTCTACAGCAACGTCTTTTGGCGTCACTGTAGAAAAGGCATATGAGCGCTCCTGGGAGCGCTCATCCTCTAAGCAGGAGCTGTAACTAACAGCTCCTTTACTTAGACAAGCCTTTTGGCTACAGCTGGGATCGGAAAAAATTCCAAACCCAGCAGTTTAACCCTTTGATCACAGCGATCCATGACAAAATGATCAATGATCACTTTGATTGCGTCACCAGAAACGCGATGACGTGAACGGATACTGGGAAAACCCTCTGCAGTCAGCCCTGGTGACCTAGAAAGGACCCCAGGGCTGTCTGCTCAGGAAGCCTGCTGTTAGGGCACACTATGTGCTGCCCTAACAGCAGCCTGTGTCAAAGTGACACGGTGTAATGTATTAGCATACAGGAGTATTCTAATACATTACAAGTAAAAAATAAAGTTATCCCTTCGTGGGATCAAAAAAAAATTTAACAAAAAAAATAAAAGAATTTCCAAAAAAAAGTCATTATTTTGCATAATATATATTATATAGCCCATACATTACATAAAAATATAAAACCTACACATATTAGGTAGCTAGACGACTGTGACAACCTGAAGAATTTATTCAACAGGTTATTTAGCGTGGAACTGGATAAAAAATTAACAAAAAAAGTATGCCGAAAATCGCTTTTTCCTATTCACGAAGCAAAAATAAATGAATAAACTTACAAAGTAAATCTTTTCTACCCCCAAACTGCGCAGACAATTTCTTCCACATGAAACAAGGCCTCATATAGCCACGTCAATGAAAAAATAAAACAAAAAGTTATGGCTGCTGAAAGGCAGAGGCGCAAAAACTGAAACTTTTAGCTGGTGATTAAGGCCTTTTCAGGCATGGTCATTAAGGGGTTAAATATGTACCAAGAACAATTAAAGCTTTCATGGAATGCTCCCTTCTGAAATGTATCCCTTTAAGAACTATGGAATGAAGAATTCTCATGTCTGCAATATAAATGATTGCTTCTGAGATTCTAGAATTAATTGAGCAATCAAACTACATTTCCTCTGGCTTAAGATTTTAGCCTCTTGTATTGCCAGAAAACGTATCTGAAATAGTATACTCTGTCTAATTTTTAACAATTTTGTTCTGTACCACATAATGACTTTTCTTCTATAGTACATAATTAATGAAAACATTCTGTGCTTGCCAGTCACCTTATCGAATGCTAAATTGTGGTCAAACAGCAGTATTTAGTAAAGTTTAACGAAAACCAAATATGCAAACTAAACAGTTGTTTATTTTGACTGTTTGCGAAGCTAAAAATATTGGAGAATTATGCACTTTGGAGCATTAAACAGTTGCACTCTTGTTATAGCCTCAATCATGTATATAGAGTTCTGCCACACATATTCAGGCCTTTGCTCTCTCGGGGTGAAATACATCTGCCATATTTTTTGCACAGTTTTTCTACATTAAAAAAATAAATAAAAACATAGCCGTTGTGTTTAGCTAACCTTAAATGCCCACTTCATAGGAATTAAAGGAACACTCCAGGCAAAATGTATATATTGTGTTATGCCTATAACAGGGCACGAGGGGGGGTAAATGACACAGAGATTCAAAGAACACCAAAGAGAGAATCCCTGTGTCCCCAGCAGGGGCGGCAGGGGTGTTGTTGGTGTTTTATATGATCTGAGACCCAGGCCCAGAGCAAGTGTCCCTATAACAGTGAAAATCACAGCGCACCCATAACAGTAGAAGCCAAAGATGCCCCACAACAGTGACAACACCATTCACCCTAAGGGCGAAAACAGCTCCTGAATTTCAGATGTTTTTGCATGTGCAGGCGTGTTTCGCGGCGCCCATTACGTACGTAATTGGAGCTGTTTTTCAATGGAGTCAATGAAAAACGACTCCAATTATGTCCCAAGAAGTGACATGCACTTCCTTGAGGCGGCCGTCTTTTTACGCGCCGTCTTTTGACAGCGGCGCGTAAAAAAAAAGCCTGTCTGCACAGAACACCGTAAGACCCATTGAATTCAATGGGCAGATGTTTGCCGACGTTTTGGAGACGTTTTTTCGGCCGTAATTCCAGGCGAAAAACGCCTGAATTACGTCCGTAAATAGGGCATGTGAACATACCCTAACAGTGACAGCCATAGTGTTCACATAACAGCAGCATTAACAGTGCCTCCATTAGTTTTCCAGGCACATAGCCACAGGACCAATGACAGCCACAGAGCACTGATAACTGTACAAGCCATTGAATGGCCATAACTGTGCCAGCCAGAGCCACAACAACAAAGGCAGCCACAGAACTCCTTAACCCCTTCAGGACTGAGCCACTTTTGGACCAAATGACAGAGCCTCATTTTTGAAATCTAACGTGTGTTACTTTATGTGGTAATAACTCGGGAATGCTTTTACCTATCCAAGCGATTCTGAGATTGTTTTCTCGTGACATATTGTACTTTATGTTAGTGAAAAAATTTGGTCGATATATTCAATATTTTTGTGTGAAAAACACCAAAATTTAGTGAAAATTTGCATTTTATAAATTCAAATGTATCTGCTTGTAAGACAGATAGTTCTAGCACACAAAATAGTCACTAGCTAACATTTCCCACATGTCTACTTTAGATTGGCATCATTTTTTGAACATGCTTTTATTTTTCTAGGACGTTACAAGGCTTGTAAGTTAGCAGCAATTTCTCACATTTTCAAGAAAATGTCAAAAACCCATTTTTTTAGGGACCAGTTCAGTTGTCAAGTGGCTTTGAGGGCCTTATATATTAGAAACCCCCACAAATCACCCCACTTTAAAAACTGCACCCCTCAAAGTATTCAAAACAGCATTCAGAAAGTTTTTTAACCCTTTAGGCGTTTCACAGGAATTAAAGCAAAGTAGCGGGGAAATTTACAAATTTCATTTTTTTTGCAGAAATTCCATTTTAATCCATTTTTCCTGTAATACTGAAGGTTTTTACCGGAGAAGCACAACTGAATATTTATTGCCCTGATTCTGCAGTTTTTAGAAATATTCCACGTGTGGCCCTAGTGCGCTACTGGACTGAAATACCGGCCTCAGAAGCAAAGGAGTACCTAGAGGATTTTAGGGCCTTCCTTTTCTTAGATTATATTTCAGGCACCATGTCAGGTTAGAAGAGGTCTTGTGGTGCCGAAACAAAGGAAACACCCCAAAAAATACTCCATTTTGGAAACTACACACCTTGAGCAATTCATCTAGGGGTGTAGTGAGCATTTTGAACCTACAGGTGTTTCATAGATTTCATTAGAATTGGGCAGTGAAAATGAAAAATTACATTATTTTCCAATACCATGTAGCTTTACCTCAAAATTTTTAATTTTTTCAACAAATAAATGATAAAAAGCACCCCAACATTTGTAAAGCAACTTCTCCAGAGTACGTAAATACCCAACATGTGGTCATAAACGGCTGTTTGGGGAAGCGGAAGACTCAGAAGTGAAGGCATGCCATTTAGCTTTTGGAGCGCTGATTTTGCTGGATTCATTTCTCTGCACCATGTCGCATTTGTAAAGCTCCTAAGGTACCAGTACAGTGGAAACCCCCCAAAAGTGACTCCATTTAGGAAACTACACAGCTTGAGGAATTCATCTAGGGGTGTAATGAGCATTTTGACCCCACAGGTGTTTCATAGATTTCATTAGAATTGGGCAGTGAAATTTAAAAATTACATTATTTTCCAATAAGATGTAGCTTTACCTCAAAATTTTTATTTTTTTCAACAAATAAATGATGAAAAGCACCCCAACATTTGTAAAGCAACTTCTCCAGAGTACGGAAATACCCAACATGTGGTCATAAACAGCTGTTTGGGGAAGCGGCAGGACTCAGAAGGGAAGGCACGCCATTTAGCTTTTGAAGTACAGATTTTTCTGGTTTGATTTCTCGGCACCATGTCACATTTGTAAAGGTCCTAAGGTAGCAGTACAGTGCAAACCCCCCAAAAGTGACTCCATTTAGGAAACTACACCCCTTGAGGAATTCAAGTAGGGGTGTAGTGAGCATTTTGACCCACCAGGTGTTTCATAGATTTCATTAGAATTGGGCAGTAAACATGAAAAATTTCATCTTTTTCCACTAAGATGTAGCTTTAGGTAAAAATGTTTCATTTTCTCATCAAATAAAGGAGAAAAATCACCGTAACATTTGTAAAGCAACTTCTCCAGAGTACGGAAATACCCCATATGTGGTAATAAAGTACTGTATGAATACACATCAGGGCTCGGAAGGGAAGGAGCACCATTTGGCTTTTGGAGAGCAGATTTTGCTGGATTGGTTTTTCTGCGCCATGTCGCTTTTGCAAAGTCCCTTAGGTAGCAGTACAGTGGAAGCTACCCAAAAGTGACTCCATTTGGCAAACTACACCCATTGAGGAATTCATCTAGGGGTGTAGTGAGCATTTTGACCCCACAGGTGTCTCATAGATTTTATTAGAAATGGGCAGTGAAAATGAAAAATTACATTATTTTCCAATAAGAAGTAGCATTAGTTAAAAAATTTTCATTTTCTCAACAAATAAAGGAGAAAAAGCACCGTAACATTTGTATAGCAACTTCTCCGGAGTACGGAAATACCCCACACGTGGTCATAAACTGCTATTTGGACACACAGCAAGGGTCTAAAGGGAAGGAGCGCCATTTAGTATTTGGAGTGGAGATTTTATAAGATTTGTTTTTTGATACCATGTTGCATTGAGCTATAGTACCAGTACAGTGGTACCCCCCCCCCCCCCCCCCCCGAAAAATTACCCCATTTTGGAAACCAGATCCCTCAAAGAATTGATCTAGGGGTGTAGTGAGCATTTTGACCGCACAAGTGTTTTGCAAAAATGAGTAAACAATAGATATTGCAGATTGAAAATGGCTGTTTTCAACAAATATGCAATTTCAGTGCCCAATGTGTTGTGCCCAGCTTGTACCACCGTAGACACACATCCCATAAATTGTTAAGCGGGTTCTCCAGAATACCCCATATGTGGTCATAAATTGCCGTTTGGGCTCACTGCCAGGCTCAGTTGGACCACCATTTGGCTTTTGAAGCGCAGATTTTGCATGGTGTATTAGTGGTATTTCAGCTTATAATGTGGGGGTATATGTAAGCTGGGCGGAGTACATCAGGGTATATGTAATATGCGCGGGTACATCAGGCTATATGTAAGCTGTGAGGAGTACATCAGGGTATATGTAAGCTGGGCGGAGTACATCAGGGTATATGTAATATGTGCGGGTACATCAGGGTATATGTAAGCTGGGCGGAGTACATCAGGGTATATGTAATATGTGAGGAGTACATCAGGGTATATGTAATATGTGAGGAGTACATCAGGGTATATGTAATATGTGCGGGTACATCAGGGTATATGTAATATGTGCGGGTACATCAGGCTATATGTGAGATGGGCGGAGTGCAACAGAGTATATGTAAGCTGTGCGGAGTACATCAGGGTATATGTAAGCTGGGCGGAGTACATCAGGGTATATGTAATATGTGGGGAGTACATCAGGGTATATGTAAGCTGGGCTGAGTACATCAGGGTATATGTAATCTGTGAGGAGTACATCAGGGTATATGTAAACTGGGCGGAGTACATCAGGGTATATGTAAGCTGGGCGGAGTACATCAGGGTATATGTAAGCTGGGCGGAGTACATCAGGGTATATGTAAGCTGGGCGGAGTACATCAGGGTATATGTAAACTGGGCAGAGTACATCAGGGTATATGTAATATGTGAGGAGTACATCAGGGTATATGTAAGCTGGGTGGAGTACATCAGGGTATATGTAAGCTGGGCGGAGTGCATCAGGTCATAATAGGATGATGTAATAATGGGGAGAATGAATAATCCATTGATCGCTGTGGTCGCTTTGAACCAATCCTTTATACACAGGCCGGGATTTTTGGGTATTATACAAAATATCTGCGCTCCAGTTTTGCCTTATATTTGACTTCTTCATTAGCCCTATAAGCCGCACAAGGCCCTAAAGTTTCCTCATCTCCGCTGCATCTACGGGGTCCACCTGTGGGGTCCAGCAAAGGACGATGTGGGATATTTAGTGAAATTCTACTGGACCGTAAAATTAGTCTGGGCCGTCATTTAGCATCATTTTGCATCATTGCGTTTTGAAAGTCATAACGTGTTATTTTTCCGTTGATGGAGCTGTGTGAGGGCGCCTTTTTTGTGGAACGAGCTGTAATTTTTATTGGTTCCCTTTTGGGGTACATGCAATTTTTTTTATCACTATTTATTCCATTTTTTGGGAGATGAGGAAACCAAAAAACAGCCATTCCAGCACGTCTCTTTTTTGTTTTTTTTTACAGTGTTCACCGTGGAGTATAAACAATATGTTAACTTTATTCTGCGGGGCGATACGATTACAGCGACACCAAATTTATATCGCTTTTTTACGTTTCACTACGTTCCCACAATAAAAATACTCTTTTCAAAAAAAATCTAGTTTTAGTGTCGCCATTTTCTGACAGCCATAACTTTTTTATTTTTTCGTTGATATCGCTGCGGGACGGCTTGTTTTATGCGTGGCGAACTGTAGTTTCTATTGGTACCATTTTGCATTACTTGCAACTTTTTGATCACTTTTTATTACATTTTTTTTGAGACAAGATGATCAAAAAATAAAATGCGGTCATTGTTTTTTATTAAAAATTTTTACGGTGTTCACCGTGCGGTAAAAATAATGTGATATTTTTATAGATCAGGCCGTTCTGAACGCGGCGATACCTATTATGTATAGTTTTTTTCATATTTTCATGTTTTTCTAATAATAAAGGAGTTGATCAGGGAAACAGGGCAAGTGTTGTTTTTATTATTTATTTATTATTTATTAACTTTTATTTATTTATTTTTCTTTCACATTTTTTTTTACATTTTTTACTTTTTCTTTTACACTGACCTGGGGACTTGAAGATCTGGTCTTCTGATCCCCGGTACGATGCACTGCACTACTTATGTAGTGCAGTGCATCGCAACGGTCATTTTTCATTTGACAGTTAGCCGATTAGGTCCTGCCTCGGGCAGGACCTAATAGGCTACCGTACCTGGGCAACCAGGAAGCCTAGTAACGGCTTCCTGGTTGCCATAGCAACAATCGCCACCCGCGATCCACCGCGGGGGGGCCCGGGGGTTACAGAGGGAGCTCCCTCCCTCTGTAAACCACTTCAATGCGGCGGACTTCATTGACAGCCGCATTGAAGGGGTTAAATGGCTGCGATCGCCGGTAACAGCCATCGCAGCCATTGCAGCGGCATGTCAGCTGTGTATAACAGCTGACAGCCGCTGAAGATAAAGCGCGCACAGCTCCTGTGCGCGCTTTATCTGCCGGGCGTAACTGTACGCCCTATTGCGGGAAATCACTTTGATTTCGGACGTACAGTTACGCCCAATCGCGGGAAAGGGTTAAAGAGGCTCTGTCACCAGATTATAAATTCCCTATCTTGTACATAATGTAATCGGTGCTGTAATGTAGATTACAGCAGTGTTTTTTTATTTAGAAATACGATCATTTTTGACGGAGTTATGACCTATTTGAGCTTTATGCTAATGAGTATCTTAATGGACAACTGGGCGTGTTTTACTTTTTAAGGGCTTGTTCACACGTAATGGAATTTCTGCATTTCTAAAGCAATTCCGTTAAAACTAGCAGACATTCCGCTGCGGAAAAACCGCACCATTTCCTGCATTTTATACTTCAGAAAATGGTGCAGATTTTTCTGCATTTTTCACAATGCTGGTGACATCTCCTCTGAAAAACGCAGCAATTCTGTCCACTTTCCACTGCAGGAATTGACATGCTGCAGTACGAAATATATGCACCGCAGGTGAATTTCTGCTCGGAAATATTATGCAGCGTGTGGATGAGATTTGGTAAATCTCACCCACTTTGATGCTACTGCATTCTGCTGCGTATTTTCCAACCGCAATTCCTCTACGTGTGGACAAGCCCTAACTGTGACAATCCACACTGCCCCCATAACTACTAGCCCCCATTACTATGGCATCCACAGAGCCCACATTTCTATACATATCCAGAGCACATTGCTGAATTCAATAGACATGTTTTACCTCCCTCTTAACAGGAAAACATTTTCCCTACCCAGTGATCTGTACTCAGCATCCAGGACTTCTCCAAAGAAGGCTGTCAGTGTTGCTTTGCAATGCAATTTACACAGACCTCCCCCTGCTGGCTGCCTCTGGGATTTATCTCAATCCCAGTGTTACAATGAAGCCGGTATCCTATGATAATGTAGCTGACTAGTTACACTGCAAGAGATTTTGGGCAAAGGGGCTAGGATCCAGGGCACATGCCCTTGGTGCCCAGGCCTTACAATGTCCTTGGTGACTAAGGTATCTGGTTTTCCCAGATAGTTCCTTATTTTATGTTAGCAAGTGATGGCAAATCTGTAATACAAACTATATTTACACATTCCAACAACGGAATGCCACAAAAAGCTCTCTCTACCTACTTAACCCTTTCTGGCGCAGTCAGTTTTGACCTTCCTGACAAAGCCTCAGTTTTCAAATCGGACATGTGTCATTTTATGTGGTAATGAGTTTGTAATGCTTATACTTATCCAAGCCATTCTGAGAGTGTATTTATTTTTTTTGGTGACACATTGTACTTTGTTAGTGGTAAATTTTGGTCAATACATTCTTTGTTTATTTGGGAAAAACACCAAAATCTCTAGAAAATTTTAAGTAAACTGCATTTTTCAAACTTTGAATTGCTTTGCTTGTAAGACAGATAATCATACCACACAAAATAGTTAATTAACATTTACTATATGTCTACCTTATGTTTCCATCATTTTTTAAATGTATTTTATTTTTTTAGGATGTATGAAGGCTTTTAAATTTTAACAGCAATTTTCTACATTTTCAAGTAAATTTCCAAAACCAATTTTTTTAAGGATCAATTCAGTTTTGAAGTTTCTTTGAGGGGCCTACATATTAAAACCCCCTTATAAAGCACATCATTTTAAAAAACTGCACCCTCCAAAGTATTGGAAAAATCCAATATCTGGCCCTAGTGTGCAACTTGACTGCAACACAGGCATCAGAAATTAAGGAGCACCTTGTGGATTTTTGGGCCTTTTTTTTTTAGGGTGTTTTCCAGGCACCAGAATACGGTGGCAGAGACCATGAGGTGCCAAAACATAAAGAACACACCCAAAAAGACTCCATGTTAGAAACTACACTCCTCAAGGAAGTCACCTAGGGTGTAGTGAGCATTTTGACTCCACAGGTATTTCATATATTTTATTAGAATTGGGCTGTGAAAATAGAAAATTATATTTTTTCCAATAATATGTAGCTTTAACTCAAAACGTTTCATTTTCACAAGAAATACAAGAGAAAATACACCTCAAAAATAGTTATTGCTGTTCTCAGGAGAAATTACATACCTATGTTGTCATAAACTGCTTTTTGGACACATGGCAGAGCTCAGAAGGGAAAGAGCGCAATTTTGCTTATAAAGCTCAGATTTTGCTGGATTGGTTTATGGGAGTCATATTTGCAGAGCCCTGAAAAGTGACTCCGTACAGTGAAAAGCCCTGAGAAGTGACTCCATTTGGGAAATTATACCCCCAAAGAATTAATCTAGGGTTATAGTGAGCATTTTGATTCCACAGCTGTATCAAATATTTTATTCGAATTGGCCCGTGAAAATAAGAAATATAATTTTTTTCCAATAAAAAAGGGGTAACATGTGCAAAAACAACCCCAATTTTTTGCCCAATTTCTCCCGAGTACGGCAATACCCATATGTGTTCATAAACTGCCGTTTGAGAAGACGGCAGGGTTCAGAATGGAAAAATGGCAATTGGCTTTTTAACTTTTTGCTGAATGGGTTTTCGGGAGCTATATCATATTTGCAAAGCCCGTGAGGTACCAGTACAGTGAAAAATCCTTAGAAGTGACTCCATTTCAACTCAACTCAAGGCATTCATGTAGGGGTGTAGTAAGAATTTCGACACCACAGGTGATTCAATAATATGTAGATTTAGGTAATAATTTTTCATTTTCACAAGGGCTGATCGAAGAAAAAACACCACACAATTTGTCATGCAATTTCTTCCAAAGACAGAAATACCCCATATACGGCTGTATAGTGCTGATTGAGCACACGGCAGGGCTCAAAACGGAAGGAGCGCGATTTGGCTTCTGGAGTGCAGATTTTGCTTGATTTGGGCACCATGTCGCATTGCCCTGAGGTACCAGTATAGTTGAAACCCCCAAGAAGTGACTCCTATTTTGGAAAATTGCAATTTTTCCACTGAAATGGCATTTCAGTGCCCAATATGTTGTGCGCACTTTGGGCCACTGGAGACACACACCCCATAAATTGTTATGCAAGTTCTCCTGGGTATGGCAATGCCATATATGTCGATATAAACTGCTGTTTGGCTTCAGAAGGTAGAGAGTGCTATTTGGCTTTTGGAGTGCAGATTTTGCTTGATAGTTTTGTTTGGGGTTTTACTGGTATTTACGATATAATGTGGGGGCATATATTAGCTGTGCCCAGTACATCAGGGCATAATAAGGTGGTATAATAATGGGATAAATAAAAATAATAATAATAATCCATAGATCTGTGGTACACCTTGAAGCAATCCTTTATGCACAGGCCAGTATTTGCACCTTTTTTGGGACATTCCCCTTTTTGCCGGTTAATCCTTTTTTTTGCAGAGCGAGCTGTAGTTTTTATTGGTACCATTTCTGTCATTGTTTTTCAAAGCGTTCATCATGCGGGATAAATAAAGTGATATGTTTGAGTAGTTGCAGACAAGGCAATACCGATTATGTAAAGTTTTTTTAATTCAAATAATTTTTATTGAAGTTTTACAGACATATAAAACATAACAACATGGTATCAGTGGATATGTGCCCTCCTCCTAGCCACAATTCAGCCAGGATCGTCCAACATTCTCTTCCACCGGACAGTTTTCTGGAGGCCAATATGCGTACCAGCAAGTGCAAGGGGCTGAACTGCAATGCGCTAACGTGGCGGGGCCTTCGAATGAGGACTTTGTCCATTTTGTAGTGTTATTTTGTTTTACACTCGTTTTGTTGTGGTTTTTCAATTTCTGCTTGTTTGACTAAAAAATTTGTTGCACCGAAATACTTTGTGTTGTCTTTTTTTATGCTTACTAGGTACAATACATTTCACATGTATGGGAAAGAACGTTGTATGTAGATGACCACATTACACTTCATATTGTTCTGGATTTTAAAAAAAAATAATTTGCATATTTGACAATTTGGTAATTCAGGCGTTGCCGAAAAGACAGCGGACTTGCCACAGATTTCAATTTTTGCATTGCAAAGGCTGAAATCCGCAGTGAAATTCTGCTTCTTCTCCGCAACAGTCAGTGCATGTTGCGGAGGGAAAATTCCGCACCACAGCATATGGTCCGCAGCTGAGTTTTCCGCAATGTCTGAACTAACTTGCCTCAAAATGTATTGAAACAACTGTAAAAAACAGCCGATGGAGAATTCCACTGCGGACTGTCCGCAGCGGAATTCCACAGCAATTCCGCCACGTCTAGCCATGCCCTAACTTACATAACATACAATGGTATTGCAGCAGAAATACATAAGCTCACAACCCACGTCAAGGATCCTCATTGGCTTGCGAGTCCCTAACTAATAACTCCAACCAGGATAAACTAACTAAACTAAAAGTCCGGAACCAAAAATGATAACTTTCCATATTCAACTAATTTGCGCCGTGGATTGCATCTATATGCCAAGGGACCGCCCCAACAGAGGACACAAAATAGTCTGCATAGAATTCCCACGTCAACAGTCCTGCTGCTCCGGGTCTTCCATGCAGGGTGTTGTCGACATTCACGCAAGAATTTGCAGGTACATAACATACAATGGTATTGCAGCAGAAATACATAAGCTCACAACCCACGTCAAGGATCCTCATTGGCTTGCGAGTCCCTAACTAATAACTCCAACCAGGATAAACTAACTAAACTAAAAGTCCGGAACCAAAAATGATAACTTTCCATATTCAACTAATTTGCGCCGTGGATTGCATCGATATGCCAAGGGACCGCCCCAACAGAGGACACAAAATAGTCTGCATAGAATTCCCACGTCAACAGTCCTGCTGCTCCGGGTCTTCCATGCAGGGTGTTGTCCACATTCACGCAAGAATTTGCAGATACATCGTCCAGGTCAATGTCTAGTGTTGACTCGTGAATCCTGCAAAAATTGTGCAGAATGACGCTAGCTTGGATAACCAGCATCACATTCTGGGGATCCAATTGAAGGGGGCTCTGGAATAAACGCCATTGGTTGCTCAGGATCACAAAGGCACATTCCACATACCGTCTCGCACGGGTGAGCCGGTAATTAAAAATGCGCCTCCGGTCATCAAGATCACGGCGGGGGAATGGCCGCAACACATGGCGTGATAGGCCAAAACCTTCATCTGCCACGATGACGAATGGCGCTGGTGGACCGGAAGATCCAGGTAGTTGTCTTGATTCAGGAATGGCAAGCCGGTTGGAGAGAAGACGTTCACCCATTCGGGAAGTCCTGAATATGCCAGCATCCGAGGATCTCCCATAGGCCCCTATATCAACAATCACAAACCGGTAGTTGCTGTCAGCCAAGGCCAACAGCACCACCAAGAAAAACTGTTTGTAATTGTAATATAGAGACCCAGAGTGAGGCGGCTTCTTCACATGAATGTGTTTCCCATCCAGCACTCCCACACAGTTGGGAAACTGTGCAGATTGGTAGAAGCCCTCAGCAATCCGTAGCCAATCTTCTGTCTTGGGCTGTGGCATCACTGACGCTCTCAGATGACTTCGCAGGTCAAACGGATGACCTGCGAAATTGTTGAGCAACCCAGCAAAAACTCAAAATGCAGTGATGCAAATGAGTTGCCGGTTGCGAGGAATCTGTCAAGAAAGCCATCAAAAAATTAGTAATGCTGATACAGGGTAACAGGACATCAGTTTCACACAGGGGACAACTACGGTTATGCATGACATGACGGGAATGAGCACAGGGGACATGTACGGTTCTAGTAACTGTCGCAGGGCATTGCAGGAATGGGCACAGGGGACATTATGTGTTTTACCTGAGGGTGACGATGAGCCTTTCCTCTGGAGAGATGCACCGTTGCATATTGGTGTCCTCTAGGGTGATTCCAGGACGGAGGTCCGACAACAGACAGTCAAAGCTGGAGATGGACATGTTGCAGAAGTTGTGAAACTTCTCCGGGTGCTTCCTCAGGTCATCGTATAGGGTATGGAAATGTCCCTTCCTGGGCCTTTGGGAGACAATGGGATGAACCCAATACCTCCTCTTCTTCCTAAACGGTTCCTCGTCCAGCATATGTCGCTGTCCAAATCGACGCGAGACAAGCCAGTACAGCAGAGCATCATTCACACGAGTGTCTGACATCCTTGCTGCGAAATAAACGCCAATATCCTAAACTATCTCAGCACAGGAATCGCACACAGCTCTCAAAATGCACAAATGGCACCTAAAAAGGAGTTTTAGCGATCATGTGACTCTTTTAAGGGGTTTGGTCATGATTTTTTTTACGGGTCCGTAAATACGGGTGGAATACGGGTGCCAACGGGACCGTATTTACAGGCACAGGTCTGTAAATACGGATGGAATACTGGTGGAATACGTGTGACCAAAGACCCGTATTTACGGCAGTATTTACGGGAGAAAAAAAATAAGTTTGTGTGCATGAGGCCTTAAGGAGTATTTTTAAATTTATGTCACTGTTGCTAAACCAACTACTTGCAACAATTGTTTCTCAGTGTGTTATTAATGAAAGACGGCCAGGGTGGTGCGAGGGAATCTTCTGTCTCAAATTACCCCGCAGAGGAATGGCGCAGCAAATATTACAATAATCTGGAACTGGGAACAATTAAACAAACTTCATCTTTACTTATTCCTCAACAGAGCAAGCTTGACGGTTATAATATTTACAGGACAATCCTTGGCGGTCATCACTTGAGGTAATTTTGATTTAATAAAATTTTTTAACGGTTTCTGGTGGTCTGGTTGTTGCCAGTATTCTATCTTTCTCTCTTAGTTGACACAGCTTTATCCATTCTATACTGCGCTAGATACAGACTTAGTGTTTTCTCTCACACCATAAATTATTCTTCTCACCAAGCACACCGCTGCTCTCACAGGTAATGGGGGACATGGTGGACAGATAGCTGCCTAGCTTCGCACCTCACTGAGAAATTTGACTGATAATATAGCTGGCCTACCTTTGATCTCAGAGAAGGGAAGCAACGGAAACCACTATAAACAACCTCAATAAGGTAAAACATAAACCCCTCCTAGCGATCAGTTGTGTACATACTGACTTTGGCTGAGTTGCTGCCCCTACATCGGGCGTATGACTGCCCCATTGAGCTGGTTCCTGATGCGTCCCCTCCTCGTGGACGGATATACCCACTCTCCTTTCCGGAGACCCAGTCTATGTCCACTTAAATCCAGGAGAACTTGGAGAGGGGTTTTATACAAAAGTCCTCCTCCCCGGCCGGGGCCAGGTTCTTCTTTATCAAAAAGAAAGACGGATCTCTTCGACCTTGCACCGACTACCAGGGAATCAATCAGATCACGGTCAAGAACAGATATCCGTTGCCACTAATTTCTGAACTGTTTGACCGCATACAAGGAGCCAAGATTTTTTACAAGCTAGACCTATGGGGTCTTACAACTTAATCCGGATCCGCCAGGGTGACAAATGGAAGACGGCATTCAACACCTGAGATGGGCACTATGAATACCTGGTAATGCCCTTCGGCCTGTGTAACGCTCCCGCGGTCCTCCAAGAGTTCGTCAATGACATTTTCCGAGATGTGCTTTATGTCTGTGTCGTGGTCTACCTCGATTACATCTTGATCTTTCCTCCTGACCCGATGACTCATCAGAGACACATCCGTCAAGCCCTGCTGCGATTAAGGGAGAAGCTATGCTAAGCTGGAGAAGTGCGTGTTTGAGAGAAATTCTCTACCCTTCCTGGGCTACATCATCTCGGATCAAGGTCTCAAGATGGATCCTGAGAAGGTAAAGTCCATCCTGAAATGGCCACGCCCACAAGGCTTAAGGTCCATACAGTGCTTTCTGGGATTTGCCAACTTCTACCGGCAGTTCATCCCAAACTTCTATTCACTGACAGCACCCATCTCTACCCTCACCAAAAAGGGCATGAAGGCCAAGGTGTGGACTCCAGAAGCAGAATCTGCATTTAATAGCCTCAAGAGTGCCTTCACGTCAGCCTCAACCATCCATCATCCTGATGTGTTGCGACAGTTTTCGTTGGAGGTGGTGCAGACGCACTTCTATTCCGGAGAGGTCCCAAAGGCAAGGCAGTGGTATGTGGCTATTATTCTAAACTTTTCTCTTCCGCAGAGCGCAACTACTCGATTGGGGATCGGGAGTTACTGGCCATCAAGTTGGCTCAGGAGGAGTGGAGACATCTACTGGAGGGCTCAGCTCACCCTATTCTGATATTTACCAACCACAAGAACCTCACCTATCTCCAGTCGGCCTAATGACTAAATCACCGTCAAGCCATGTGGTCTCTGTTCTTTGTCCGGTTCCAGTTTTAGCTCCACTACCGTCCTGCCGACAAAAATGTGAGGGCCGATGCCTTGTCCAGGTCATTCGAGACTGAGGACACCATGGAGTCTCCGCAAAACATCATTGATCCATCCTGCATTGTCTCTGTCAACCCCCTGCAAGTTAGAGACATTCCTCCGGGGAGGACTTTTGTACGCTTGGCGGATGGGATAAGAATTCTTCGCTGGGGACACAGCTCTAAACTGGCAGGTCACGCGGGTGCCCGTAAAATCTGAGACTTGATTGCCCATCATTTTTGGTGGCCCTCGCTGCCCAAAGACACCATGGACTTTGTCTCGTCCTGCACGGTGTGCGCGGCTAACAAGGTTGCTCACTCCAAGCCTGCAGACCTGCTCCAGCTGCTGCCGGTGCCCAATGCTCCCTGGCAGCATATAGCAATGGACTTTGTCACGGATCTGTCTCCCTCTGTTGGATGCAGTACTGTCTGGGTGGTTGTGGACCGATTCTCAAAAATTGCTCATTTTGTTCCGCTGACCGGCCTACCTTCTGCTTCTCGACTGGCCAACGTCTTCATCCAACATATCTTCCGTCTGCATCGCTTTCCTTTGCATATTGCGTCTGATCGGGGGGTTCAATTTACCTCAAAGTTCTGGCGAGCCCTCTGTAAACTCCTTGATGTGAAGTTGGACTTTTCCTCAGCCTACCATCCCCAGTCCAATGGTCAAGTCGCGAGGATCAATCAAATCATGGAGAACGATCTACGACATTTCATCTCCAGGCCGCATGATAAGTGGGTGCAGCTTATTCCTTGGGCAGAGTTCTCCTATAACAACCACACAAGCGAGTCTACTGCTGCCACACCGTTCTTCATTGTTTATGACCAACACCCACAAATTCCTCTTCCGGTGTCAGCTACGTCCCAGGTGCCCGCAGCTTACTTTGCATTCAGGGACTTCCTGCAGATCTGGCAGCAAATCCGTTCCTCTATTCTGCTGGTGGTGGACCGCATGAAATGAAAGGCAGACACAAGGAGAGGAGGGCCTCCTCAGTTTCTTCCGGGTACCAAGGTCTGGCTGTCCTCTAGGAATATCCGAGGGTGCCGTCATACAAGTTTGCTTCCAGGTTCCTCTGACAATTTGACATCCTACAGCAGATCAACCCTGTCTCATAAAAGCTTCGGCTGCCTCCCACCCTCAAGATCCCCAACTCCTTTCAGGTCTCCCTCCTGAAGCCTGTGGTCCTGAACTGCTAGACCAAGACTCCTAGTCCTGCAGTTGCCCCCCGTGGTTCATCAGATTCATTCGAGGTTAAGGACACCAAAAAAGCGGGAGGAAGAACTATTTATCTAGTGGATTGGAATGGGATTTGGTCCAGAGGAGAGGTCCTGGGAGCCAGAGGAGAATCTCAATGCTCCTACCCTCATTAAGAAGTTCCTCTCTCGCTCTGGTCCCAAGAAGAGGGGGCGTAAGAGGGGGGATACTGTAACGTCCGCAGACTGCTCTCATCCTGCCGACACCTTCCTTCCAGGAGATGCCAGCACATGCAGACGTCCTGGCCTGAAGTGACCACTAGGGTGTGTGCGCGCGAGCTCAGTCCCGGCCTTAAAGGGCCAGTGCACACACATGTTTAGAATTGTCTAATCACCCTGGACTATAAGAAGGGCCCTGTCCCTTCACTTATTGCCTGAGCGTTGTTGTGTTTACACATGTTAGTCTTGCAAATGGTCCCTTAGTGTTTTCCAGTTCCCAGTGTTCCCGTTCCTGCTACCTGTATCCTGTGCTACCTTGTTCCTGTACCTTAGAGAGTTGGAGTCGTGTTGTGCCACCGATCACGTCTGCTGTGTTACACCACGCCTGGTGTCTGCTGCCAAGGTCTCATCTGAACCTAACCATCGCTACTGTTTGAACTACCACAGGTACCCTTACTCGGACTATAGACTTTACATAGTACACTGTGTGGCCAGCTGCTATCCCGCTACGGCGGTACGGCCCAGTCGGTCCACATACCCACATATCGTGACAATGAGGAGTTTTGAGTGGAGGTAGTAAGAGGTTTCCCACCTCGTTTCCTTTTTTTTTTGCTACTCTCTTTCCCTTTTTCTTGCCTGTTTGTCTATATATATATATATATATATATATATATATATATAGAAATGTACATTTTATCTCCCTTTTGGATTGTTATACCAGCTTCCATATTTTGCTGTTAGACGTGTTATACCCTTTATTCTTTGTCTTCTTATATAAATGATAGTGTCCAATGGATGAAATTCCATACTCTATAGGTTAGTTACTTGTCATACTGGCTTATGTGAAGTAATGGGGCACTTAAATAATGTGTACCTAATGCTACTGTTGTATTTGCTATATTGTTACTCCTCATTGACCTTGTTGGTCGACCTTGTTCACACGTTTCACTGTAAAAAAAATAATAAAAAAGATAGAAACGTAGAGCGCACCTCACGTCACCTATGTATTCCCTAGTCATGCGGCCTACTAAAACTGTATCCTACGTATATGGCTACTTAGGAGGAATCGTGCCCTACAAATTGTAGTATAACAGCCAACAAAGAGATTGCGTAGACAAAAGATGAAAACTAAAACACGTAAATATATAGCGATAAAAATGTAAACAGCGTGTCCCCCTGAAATGTTTATAAACACATTGGCATCTACAGAGGAAATGTGACACATATGTAGAGACTCAGGGGCATAACTATAGGAGGTGCCGAGGTTGCGGTCGAGACGCCCTGGCACATATCAGGAGACCAGTACTATAAAGTATGATAGTTGAGGGCGCTGCTACAGATTTTGCATTGGGGCCCAGGAGCTACAAGTCTCGCCTTTGTAGAAATTAGCCCCACTCATCACAAGAACTTGCAGTAACCACACAGCACCTGGATAATAGTGGTGCTGTACAGGGAAAAATGTATATAACTTCTTCATGCTAGTGGTCGATGTGGTACAATTGGTCGGACCCCCGCTAATAAGCATCTGACAGTATGTTCTAATGATATGCTGTCACTTGATTAGGTGGGAAAATCCCTTTAACATTACTTTTGGACCAATGGGCACTGTGAGTGCCGCTGTATGGTTCCTCTTTGAGTATATATTCGTGGTATTGTGTATCGTCTACCACCTAGACAATATTGGTTTATCAAGTATTCTCCGTAAATTATGACAAATAAACAAGATTGATCCGGAGTGTATTAAAAAATAACTTTTACTTAAATTTCTTTAAAACATAAGCGTTTGCGATATGAGCGCATATATTCAAATCATATGTCACAGTCGTGTACAATTATTCTGTTTTTATCAGTATGCATAATCAGCAATATTGGAGACAGCAAAAATAGTCCACCTTTTTGGTTTCTTAATACTTGTGGTTCAAATAATTCCTTAGTTTCAGAGGTTCTCTCATAAGCACTAAGATGCTCTGTTAATCATGTAGGATATACAAGAAATATATGGAAATTTTTTCGGGCAGTTGCCCTCCTACCCCTTTGTTTATGGGATGGTGGTATTCCTTTCAGGCGTGTTCTGTAAAATCCTGGATTTAGTTGGACCTCTGAAGTAAGGTAATTCTTCTCCCAATTTCTCTCCCAACGCGTTTCCTCTGACCCATTGATTCATCAGGGGAGATAGGTCATGAATGCTGCTTCGTCCTATTCCTTGGGAAGCTGCATGAAAATTAGATATAGCTGTCTTGAAAAAAATGTAGTTTGCTCTCAGCAAAACATGCTTGCAGTGGCAAGGGAATGGCCTCTCAGTTCGGAGGCAGAGTATCGGCGTCTGGTCCTGACGCCTGCTGTCACTACACTAAAGAATTCCCTGTCTCTTTTTATATAATCCATTTCCCTCCCACCCACACACACCTCCCAGGTGCAACACACCTCCCCAGTGACGTGTTTAGATGAGGTAGGAGGGGGGGGGGTGTGTACTAAAGGGGGGCGGGGACCTGCGGGGCCGCCGCCGCAGACACAAGGGAATATATCCCTGTGTCTGAGGTGACGCTAGCATGCCGCAGGCCTCCGTCCTAAGTCCCCAGATCGTGCTCCCTGTAACATCTCCTTGTTAAGGAGATGTTCAGTGAGCGTCTGCATACAGCGATGAGTGTCATCGCTGCAAGCAGACGCGTAGTCAGGGGAACGGAGATAACTCCGCCCCCCCTGGTGACGTCGCGGCCGGTGATGGGTCGCGACGTAACCCTGGAAACCGATCAGCTGTGCAGCGCCATGCGTCTAGATTAGACGCTACTGGTCTGCACAGGGATCGGTAAATACAGGCAGGGAGTCTGCCTGCATTGGGGGTGCACGATCTAAGGGCAAATAGGGGTATATGGTTGGAAGAGATCTTATAGAGGGACGACTGAGTGCAGGGATTTAAGTATTGAGACAGATCCAAAAATATGGCTTCCGTCTATCCCTAAGCAATACAGATCACACTAAAGTGTTATGGAAAAGAGATGTTTTTTACATGGGAAAGACAATAATAATAACTCAATGGTTAGTATAATAGGATATTATCTGGCTATGTTTTTAATCAAAAAACTTTTCCTCTCTATAGTACGTTATTTAAACACTAGAGCAAGTGATGGTTACGGAATTGTGGAATATTCCCACTATAGATGTTAATGTTTTCTAAATATGTAAATTTTTATACCCTTAAGGTTGTATATGTTATTACATCCGATGGAGGGGTCACTTATCGGTTCTAGTCAACAAGAAAAAAGTGAATAGATCTGAAGGTGCAAATGGTTGCACCTCCAATTTCATTCAAATGTTTCCAAAGTATTTAGTGTTTAATTTATACTTCTTACTTTTGTGTTCTTTTATTTTTTAACTTTTAAATTTTTTGTTTTATTTTAAATCTTTGTTCTTGATGGTTTTTATTTTTTATGGAATATGGGAAACAAATGTGATCCTGTTTTGGCCGGAAAGAAAGGGTGAATAATTTAGACATATGTATATAAGAGTGGACTCAGATGAAACATCCGAAATCCAACTGTTCATTGAGCCCATTTGGTGCAGTTGATCTCATTTTAAAAATCCACTTGGACTCTCTCTGCAATAGGATTCTATCTAAATCTCCCCCTCTCACCGCGGGTTGTAGACACTCGAGGGTCGTAAATCGTAGACATTCTGGGTCCCCTTTGTGTTTTAGATGAACATGCCGGGAGACTGGTTTGTCTCTGTCATGTAGGATATCCCCTACGTGTTCGAGTACCCTTTTTCTGAGCTCCCTTATTGTTTTTCCAATGTAGTCTAAGGGACATGGACAGGTAATTTTATATACAACATTTTTGGTACTGCAGTTTGAGAAACTTTTTATGGGATAACAAATTCCTGTGTGGGCACTCTGATTAATTTTCGTTGTTTGTATATAGGTGCAGGCTTTACAGTGTCCACATTTGAAGCATCCGTCAATCTTTCTGTTCAGCCAACATCCTCTCTTCTTTAAGGTGTTTAGGTGGCTATGGGTAACTTGGTCGCCTATACTCCTCCCCCTCCTGTAGGTGATCTGTGCTCTTGGAGTTATGGTTTCTCTTATGTCGGTGTCCATACCGAGGATTTTCCAATGCTTATCGAGTATGCCCTTTATCATGTGATCTGCTAGGTCATAAGTCCCAATTAGTCTTATCGGTTGCTTGGAGAATTCTTTCTTTTTAGGGGTCAGTAGTTCTTCTCTATTCTGAGAGTATGCATATTTGTATGACTCTTTTAAGACCGTAGATGGATAGCCCCTCTCAATGAATCGTGATTCCAGATCTCTTGCCTGTTTTCTGAAATCCCGTATATCTGAGCAGTTTCTTCTTAAGCGGAGGTATTGCCCCTTTGGTATACCTTTCTTTAATGGGTATGGGTGATGACTCTCCCACCTCAGAAGGCTATTTGTGGCAGTTGGTTTTCTGTAGATTGACGTTTTGAGTTTACCATCATCTTCAATAGATGTAAGTACATCCAGAAAAGGGAGCTTTTTTGGGTGAGTTTCAAATGTGAATCTCATACCTATGTCGTTTTGATTTAACCGTTCAACAAACCCTTCAAATGTTTTCAAGGGTTCTGTCCACAACACGAAAATATCGTCGATATAACGCGCCCACATTGAAGCCGGTAGATTTGTTATTAGTCTTTCATCAGTGAAGACCATAGTTTCTTCCCACCAGCCCAGAAATAGGTTTGCGTACGTGGGGGCACATGAGTTACCCATGGCCGTACCTCTGAGCTGGTGGTACATATGCCCATTAAACAAAAAGTAGTTTTTAGTTAAGACAAATTCCAGCAGCTTCAACATGAGCGCGCTATGGTCCCTAAAGTGTGTCCCCCTTGTGTCTAGAAAGTGTCGTGCTGCCTCCAGTCCTTTTTCGTGAGGGATTGAGGAATATAGAGCCTCTACGTCTATACTACACAAGATTGTGCCCTTTTCGATGGGTAAATCGTCAATTTTTGACAGTAGATCCATCGTATCTCTCGTGTAGGAGGGTAAGGTCTCTACAAAAGATCTTAAGAACTTGTCAACGTAGATCCCCACATTCTGTGTCAATCCCCCAATGCCTGATACAATAGGGCGCCCTATTGTATCAGGCATTGGGGGATTGACACAGAATGTGGGGATCTACGTTGACAAGTTCTTAAGATCTTTTGTAGAGACCTTACCCTCCTACACGAGAGATACGATGGATCTACTGTCAAAAATTGACGATTTACCCATCGAAAAGGGCACAATCTTGTGTAGTATAGACGTAGAGGCTCTATATTCCTCAATCCCTCACGAAAAAGGACTGGAGGCAGCACGACACTTTCTAGACACAAGGGGGACACACTTTAGGGACCATAGCGCGCTCATGTTGAAGCTGCTGGAATTTGTCTTAACTAAAAACTACTTTTTGTTTAATGGGCATATGTACCACCAGCTCAGAGGTACGGCCATGGGTAACTCATGTGCCCCCACGTACGCAAACCTATTTCTGGGCTGGTGGGAAGAAACTATGGTCTTCACTGATGAAAGACTAATAACAAATCTACCGGCTTCAATGTGGGCGCGTTATATCGACGATATTTTCGTGTTGTGGACAGAACCCTTGAAAACATTTGAAGGGTTTGTTGAACGGTTAAATCAAAACGACATAGGTATGAGATTCACATTTGAAACTCACCCAAAAAAGCTCCCTTTTCTGGATGTACTTACATCTATTGAAGATGATGGTAAACTCAAAACGTCAATCTACAGAAAACCAACTGCCACAAATAGCCTTCTGAGGTGGGAGAGTCATCACCCATACCCATTAAAGAAAGGTATACCAAAGGGGCAATACCTCCGCTTAAGAAGAAACTGCTCAGATATACGGGATTTCAGAAAACAGGCAAGAGATCTGGAATCACGATTCATTGAGAGGGGCTATCCATCTACGGTCTTAAAAGAGTCATACAAATATGCATACTCTCAGAATAGAGAAGAACTACTGACCCCTAAAAAGAAAGAATTCTCCAAGCAACCGATAAGACTAATTGGGACTTATGACCTAGCAGATCACATGATAAAGGGCATACTCGATAAGCATTGGAAAATCCTCGGTATGGACACCGACATAAGAGAAACCATAACTCCAAGAGCACAGATCACCTACAGGAGGGGGAGGAGTATAGGCGACCAAGTTACCCATAGCCACCTAAACACCTTAAAGAAGAGAGGATGTTGGCTGAACAGAAAGATTGACGGATGCTTCAAATGTGGACACTGTAAAGCCTGCACCTATATACAAACAACGAAAATTAATCAGAGTGCCCACACAGGAATTTGTTATCCCATAAAAAGTTTCTCAAACTGCAGTACCAAAAATGTTGTATATAAAATTACCTGTCCATGTCCCTTAGACTACATTGGAAAAACAATAAGGGAGCTCAGAAAAAGGGTACTCGAACACGTAGGGGATATCCTACATGACAGAGACAAACCAGTCTCCCGGCATGTTCATCTAAAACACAAAGGGGACCCAGAATGTCTACGATTTACGACCCTCGAGTGTCTACAACCCGCGGTGAGAGGGGGAGATTTAGATAGAATCCTATTGCAGAGAGAGTCCAAGTGGATTTTTAAAATGAGATCAACTGCACCAAATGGGCTCAATGAACAGTTGGATTTCGGATGTTTCATCTGAGTCCACTCTTATATACATATGTCTAAATTATTCACCCTTTCTTTCCGGCCAAAACAGGATCACATTTGTTTCCCATATTCCATAAAAAATAAAAACCATCAAGAACAAAGATTTAAAATAAAACAAAAAATTTAAAAGTTAAAAAATAAAAGAACACAAAAGTAAGAAGTATAAATTAAACACTAAATACTTTGGAAACATTTGAATGAAATTGGAGGTGCAACCATTTGCACCTTCAGATCTATTCACTTTTTTCTTGTTGACTAGAACCGATAAGTGACCCCTCCATCGGATGTAATAACATATACAACCTTAAGGGTATAAAAATTTACATATTTAGAAAACATTAACATCTATAGTGGGAATATTCCACAATTCCGTAACCATCACTTGCTCTAGTGTTTAAATAACGTACTATAGAGAGGAAAAGTTTTTTGATTAAAAACATAGCCAGATAATATCCTATTATACTAACCATTGAGTTATTATTATTGTCTTTCCCATGTAAAAAACATCTCTTTTCCATAACACTTTAGTGTGATCTGTATTGCTTAGGGATAGACGGAAGCCATATTTTTGGATCTGTCTCAATACTTAAATCCCCGCACTCAGTCGTCCCTCTATAAGATCTCTTCCAACCATATACCCCTATTTGCCCTTAGATCGTGCACCCCCAATGCAGGCAGACTCCCTGCCTGTATTTACCGATCCCTGTGCAGACCAGTAGCGTCTAATCTAGACGCATGGCGCTGCACAGCTGATCGGTTTCCAGGGTTACGTCGCGACCCATCACCGGCCGCGACGTCACCAGGGGGGGCGGAGTTATCTCCGTTCCCCTGACTACGCGTCTGCTTGCAGCGATGACACTCATCGCTGTATGCAGACGCTCACTGAACATCTCCTTAACAAGGAGATGTTACAGGGAGCACGATCTGGGGACTTAGGACGGAGGCCTGCGGCATGCTAGCGTCACTTCAGACACAGGGATATATTCCCTTGTGTCTGCGGCGGCGGCCCCGCAGGTCCCCGCCCCCCTTTAGTACACACCCCCCCCCCTCCTACCTCATCTAAACACGTCACTGGGGAGGTGTGTTGCACCTGGGAGGTGTGTGTGGGTGGGAGGGAAATGGATTATATAAAAAGAGACAGGGAATTCTTTAGTGTAGTGACAGCAGGCGTCAGGACCAGACGCCGATACTCTGCCTCCGAACTGAGAGGCCATTCCCTTGCCACTGCAAGCATGTTTTGCTGACAGCAAACTACATTTTTTTCAAGACAGCTATATCTAATTTTCATGCAGCTTCCCAAGGAATAGGACGAAGCAGCATTCATGACCTATCTCCCCTGATGAATCAATGGGTCAGAGGAAACGCGTTGGGAGAGAAATTGGGAGAAGAATTACCTTACTTCAGAGGTCCAACTAAATCCAGGATTTTACAGAACACGCCTGAAAGGAATACCACCATCCCATAAACAAAGGGGTAGGAGGGCAACTGCCCGAAAAATTTTCCATATATTTCTTGTATATCCTACATGATTAACAGAGCATCTTAGTGCTTATGAGAGAACCTCTGAAACTAAGGAATTATTTGAACCACAAGTATTAAGAAACCAAAAAGGTGGACTATTTTTGCTGTCTCCAATATTGCTGATTATGCATACTGATAAAAACAGAATAATTGTACACGACTGTGACATATGATTTGAATATATGCGCTCATATCGCAAACGCTTATGTTTTAAAGAAATTTAAGTAAAAGTTATTTTTTAATACACTCCGGATCAATCTTGTTTATTGGTTCCTCTTTGAGAATGATATTCTTCCCTAGGGGAAAAGAACATGGCATGTGTTGAAGCATAAAATCAGGGGCCCATGGAGGAACAGTATGGCCCTATAGCAGTGTATTGGCTGTTTGAAGGATTCTTGCAACACTGATCTGTAATATGGCTGTTTGCATGAAGCCTAAACATTTATTAGCTCTACAGTTTCTGCAGCAAACAGACAACAGTTCCTCCAGAGCGAGATGCTTTTTATAGGGGCTGTGTCTAATAAGCAGCTTACGATCCCCTTCTATTACTGGCATGTGTCCTAATAGGGCAAATAGAAAATGGTTGTGTACAGTAGACAACCCCTTTAAAAGCGTTTACAGTTGGTGTGCTGAAAACCCATGTTTCTATTTTCCTGGATAAATGCTTTACAGAAGGCCAATCTTGTAGTATAACCTCAGTTCAACTCAACTGCGAGAGCCACTCTGACGTGTGGTGCTATATGTGTGAACAGCAGACACAATCAGTCATTGGGTTAACAATTCCAATGCTGGTACAAAATTTCTAGTCGATGTAGAATGCATCAAATACACAATAGCTTTTATCTGAACAATCCCTTAATGTTTGTGATGCAACATAAAATGTATTATAAATGAAGTAAAAATTGAATTATACATGTATGCAAATAATATTGTATACTGAGGGCATTTATCCAGCAAGTAAAATATTGGCAGGGGCTGAGAGCAAAATATGTGTTACTGTAATACTAAATCTAGTTACCGTATATCTCTATTCCATATAAATAAATCCAGTTATGCACTCCTTTCATGATTGAAACTAAAATCATCTAAAGCCGTGTTTGCCATCTTCAGCCAACGGGAACTCATAATGTGCCATTGGGGGGGCACAAGCTGTGTGGCAAGTCCCTAGAATGGCAGACCCTGTATGGAGGGACATGGAGTCCCCTACTGCACTCCTCCACAATATGACAGGTGTTGGAACATACAGTACCCTGATTCTTTTGTATCTCCAAGAACAAACCTCAGTGTCTCTCCGTTTAACATTGGAGGCATTTAGAGGTACAGTATCAGCCCACTGCAGCCCATGGGCACCATATAATGGATCCTGTAATATAGCCATGTGCATGGCCTCTTCATCTGCATTCACAAACTTTCATGAGATCTGCTCCCGTTGTATAGGGACTATATAAGAATAAAAAACACAGCTGGGTGAATTTAATATAAAGAGATAAAAAACTTTTTTTTTTAATCTAAAAATGCAGCATTCCAAAATAATAAATGTTCCCAAGTGATAAAGAAGTTAAAATTGTATTTTGGGTGTAGCTCTATCTAAAAAAAAGTGTACACTTAGTTCAAGTTTCGGGGCGGACGTCCGCTGTGCAATCACTCCTGCAGCTATCATTGGTATGTTATATCATTATTTTTGTTACCATTTTCCCCCATTTCTATATTGACCTGTTATAAGCTATATTGCTCTTATTATTGTATACTATATGCGCTGATATATCCCCTTTGCATTTATATATGGTCACTTCATTCTGGTCTATATAGCTCTTTTGGAGGTTGCTTCTGTCATTTTTTTGTTTTGTTATTCTTTGGAGTAGCTCAATGTAATGTCCTTTTTACCTGTCAGTTTGTGGAGTTTTTTTATTCTTCATATTCTGTTTTTATTGTGCAACTTTTTCTATTTTCGTATATTTCTTGTCTTCATGGCACCTGTTTCGTATGGGTTTATATTATACATTTATGATGCTTTTGGGATTTCACCCTAGGATCAGCCTCTATATACTATGTACCAACTCTTTGACTTTATGTTTTGGGTTATTGGATCCATGCTGAGATTTTGGTTTGTGTACTTAGTTCATGTTTGTTACTTGTAAAGCACTACTGAGGAAATGCGGCCAGTGTAGTATGTTGTAGGAGAGAGTTCTGCTGCAGCCATCAGGAGGCAGAGAACACATCAGACTGGACAGCATACCTCCAGGCGCCTGCAGCAACCTAATAGCACAGCCTCGTGTACATTTAATAAAAGGGGATTCTCCCCTCATTCATCAAATCAGCCAGAGGTATTCAAAGCCCTAGGATTAGCTGCTGGTTTACATGATCAGCGTCCGGCAGCGAGGAGGGGGGTGGGGCACATGCAAAGTCTTTTTCCGAAAAATAGGGTCTGAATTTTGTAAAGGGTTTCTCTCACGGAACAAAGATTGAGTGAATGAAATGTGAGATTGCAGTTCCCATGTCGATGTATGTAGGCTTTGTTTAGCGAGCCCCCAGCCCACGTGTGTGCAGGTCTCAATGAAGAGAGGCTCATAGTAGAATCGGCACCTTCCTTGTCCTCTTTATTTCTAGAAACTCCTCCCAGCTTGACTTTAAAGAGAACCTTTGACACCACAGATGCTTATACATGTCCAGCATGTAATGGCCAGGGCTGCACAAACCCTGGGGCACTTTAAAAATTTTTCCTATCTTCCTCCGTTATTTAGATATCGGTGCCGTTATATTTGGTGTCCGATATTTAAATAACCCCCTGAACTGTCAATGGGGCGTGTAATGGCAAGGTGGCGTGTAACATGGCTGTGACACTGTCCAATCAGATACGGAATATCGCAGCAAGAGCTGGAGAGAGGAGAGAATGTGCGCGCGCACGCTCTCACTCCTCAGCTCCCGAGAGATCGCACAGTCTGGTACTTGTCTGATGAACTGGCAAGGGGGCGTGTCACTGCTACGGACAGTGTAAGAGCTCTTCAGCTCTTGCACTGTCCGTAGCAGAGATACGCCCCCTTGCCATTACACACCTCCTTGCCAGTTCGGCAGACAAGTACCAGTCTTGTCCTTGTCTGCCGAGAGCTGAAGAGTGAGAGCGTGCGCGCGCACACGCTCTCCTCTCTCCAGCTCTTGCTCTGATACTGACCGTAGCTGATTGGACAGTGTCACAGCCATGTTACATGCCCCCTTGCCATTACACGCCCCATTGACAGTTGAGGGGGTTATTTAAATATCGGGCGCCAAATATAACGGCACCAATATCTAAATAACAGAGGAGGTTAGAAAAAAAAATTAAAGTGCCCCAGGGTTTGTGCAGCCCTGGCCATTACATGCTGGACATGTATGGGCAGGTCAAAAGGTTCTCTTTAAGTGTCTGATGACAGGCAAAATCTTGAACTAAGGTCTGCCCCCTGTTAGACTTTCTATGGGGCATCTTAATTGTGCTAACTTAATGGGTTCAAAAGCACACAGCCCCCCGAATTGGGGGTCTATAAGAATTGTGCAGTTTGAGGGACCAAGCTTATTGCTGGTGGGGCATCTAGCCAAGGGTTGTAAGTTAGAACACCCACTAGCAAAGCCCAATTAGGGTGTTATTTAGGTGCCCTGAGTGTAGCTGGTTACAAATCCTCTATCTAGCTTCTCCACATATTATCATATCACCGGCATATATAAAGCTGCCACACTAAGACCAGTTATAGACAGCCATAATACAGCCGCACTTAAACGTCTATATTACTGCCGAAAGACCCGGGTCGAATCCCCATCGATCAGACATTGCAGTCCTCCCAGTAACTTTTTCAACCTTTCTTGCCGTTTTTCCTCTTTTTTTGTTGGTGTTCTTATGTTGCAGAAAAACATACAGTGTGAATCTGGCTTTACTTAGGCCAATTATAGTCAGGAGGGATTTCTCCGGCGAGTGCCATGTCCCCTTCACTGTGATAATCTGCATTGGTCCCGCAGGATAAAACATTGAAGGCTTATCCGAAGAACAGGCCATCAATGTTTTAAGAGGTTGTCCACTTCCCTACTAGTTAGCAGGGTCCCTCGACAATAAGCAGATCACAAAGTGTCCCCCTGCTGGGACCTCCAGCGATCTGCTGCAATCTTTAGGGAATCCTGGCAGTAAATGTTACATTTCCCTGCAGCATCACTACAGGGGCAATTAGGCATTACACAGTGACCATTCATATCAGTGCGCTATCTGCGTTATGCAGGACAGATCCTACAGAGGTAAGGTACTTATACCTGGGCCGTGTAAACGAGCGCCGATCAGCGAGACAGCTCGTTGATCGGCGCTCGTTTGCTCCTTTCACAAGGAGCGAATATGGGAAAGCGTGCTCATGACTCCGATCGCGGGTCCCCATACATTTGTATCATCGCTTTTTGTAGCAGCTCTCCACACTGGTCAAGAGATGAGAATCCTGAACATGGGACCCCCTGTATTAGGGGCTATTCATACAGTGCGGTCAAATAGCCATTTCATTGCCCTGATTACAGCAAAATGCTGCGGTTTCACGGCAATTTTGCAAAAACCGCTGCTTTATACTGCAATTTCGCACTAATTGCAACAATAAACTGCAGCTTGACTGCACCATGGGAATAGACCGTAAATCAGATTTCCCGAAAAGGATATATGAAAATAAGTTCTCTAAACTACACAACGCATTTAAGTCCCGGAGTGCCCCGTTACGACGGTTCTTTAAGGCCGGACCATGATTTTTTTAAAACGCTAAAATGCTGAGCATCTGCCGGACATTTCCATCATGCCAATCGTTAGCGCCCGCTAGGCGAGGAGGGTCATTGTTGCCCTTAGACTGCTTTGTGTAAAGGTCAGTTCTCGCACCAATGATGCGTTTACATTGGCGCTATCAGATTTACGTTGGCACGATCGTTTAATATTAGATAAACGTCATTCACACTGGACAATTATCGTTCGAGTGGGTCAAAAAGAAGCAAATTGCGGCCGTAATTGGCGACTACATTGGAGTAAGTAATCCCTCTGCACTATTTTTTGGCATCCTGTAAAGCCTCAGGAGGAGCTGCATGTGTGAAGTTTTCCAGCACACTGGAGCGATCCCCGGCTGCAGTCTCCACACTCCCTCCACTTGCCATGCTCTCTCTCTCCAGCAGACTGTCTACGACCGGGTGCCGTCTCCCCCTCCCTTTACTACTCAGCCATTTACTCTGCTGACGGACAGCTCACGCCACCAATCAGAAAGCAGGAATGTCTCTACCCCTCCCCCCTCTTTTCCCATGCCTGTGGAGAGGGGGGGGGGGGCTGTGCCCTACTCCCCACCCTCTCTTTGTATCAAACATCCGGGTTTCCCTCCTGGCTCCTCTCGTTATATTTTAGAAGCCATTTTGGAGAGAGTTGAGAGTATTTGGGAGTGTTTTGTCAGGTAACAATGAAGAGGCAGTGACCAGAGCCCGCAAGTCCTCTCCAGTGACTCCCCCACCACACACACTGGTTCTGTCACATTGAAGTTTGGGCTCCTGTGTGTCTGTGCCTCCCCCCTCCCGCCCCCGTGTAATCTGCTTGCTGCAGAAGGTGGAGTCGTCCTGGCAGGGGGGGAGTCACTACTGCTGCTGTTTGATCTGCCTGGGCTCCACATTCACACACAGTTCATTCCCACGGATCCAACATTACACGCCCCCCTTGCCCACGCGTGGGTGATCCCGACTGACTGGCACACACAGTGACGGGCGGCTGCATGGTGGATACATATGTAACCAATGTGAAGGGATTATCATCGTCTCCGGCGGATGGGATTGTATGTGTTCTATGGGCTGTGAGACCTCCACCTCCTGGGAATATGGGGGCTCTGGGACTGACTTGTGCACTTCTTCTGGTAACTTTCTGTGCAGGTAAGACCCAGTGTGTGTGTGTGGCCATGTGCTCAGCCCTGTATATCCATGTATATCTATAGTGACTCCTGTATGTGTGGAGAACTTTACCCTGCTCCACAAACTCCTTCCTTATAACACCTCTGGACTCTCCCTCTAAATCCACTTCCCCCATTTGTTGTAAAAATTGGCAATTATTAACCTCTTCGCTACCAAAACGATCAGATACGCTCAATTGTAATCTTTGGAAACCTTTTACAGTCCACAATTTCCTCAGATTGTCACCGTTTGACGGGGGCGGTAACGGCGATTGACTGTGAAGCACATTGACCGTACTGGTCGTGGAGGTACAAAATCCTTCACATCGTTACAATCCATCGTTTTTGTAACGATTCGCCATCGATCCCAAAAAGGAATTTAAAAAAATATCTGGATCGATTATCATTTGTAAATAATCAAATCCGGTCACGTCTATGGGGATTTCTTCCAGGAAGTTTCCAGGATCACTGCTATGTCTTTGTATATTGTGCACGTGTCTGGGATTTTTTTCTTCCAACTATTCCTCTTAATCCACAGCACACGTGCGGTCAGCCTGTTACCAGGATAGATCCAGATTATGACACAGGTGGAGATCCGTCACTAGTGGAAGCGGTAGACATATGGGGGTCCCAATATTGGAGAATAAAGGGAGTAAAAGTAAAGTGTCAGCTACAAAAACCATTCACACATGTAGCTAAATGCTGCGAAATGTTCCTCTATAGTCGTGATTATGGGGGCAGACATTTTTCTGGATTTCCTGTTAATAATCCCATTGATGAACACTACAGTCAACCTGACATGGCTGCTTACAGAGAACAATAGATTGTATTGCCCCGCAGATCACATAGAGGTAAGGTGCACTTTAGGTTTGGTGTCCCTTTAACTAGGATACGGTTTTGGGGTTTGTAGTCTGGGAGCTGCAGACAGACCCTGCCAGGCGGGTAATGAAGTGTTGTGATGCCCCCCAGGGTTTGCTATTTTTATGAGATGACTCATTTGGCTTTGATTTGTGACTTGTGATGTGCAGTAAGTACATTGTAGTAAAATAAACCTTCCCCTCCCATAAACACAAGTCAGCGTGTTGTGTTGCATGTTCATAGTGACAGCCGCTTCCTTGTATGTAACGTGTTCAGCATTGTCTATGGATACAATGTATACATTCATATATATTATGTAATACCGTCTCATCATTGCCTGCCTGCCGTCCCCGATCAATGAAGGGTGTTGTACCCCGTTCACACATGTGTAATGTCTATACGTGTTGTAGACTGTGTAACGTATGGATGTGAGGCTGGGGGATGTGGCGCTGTGGCTGACTGCATAGCTTGTCCTTATCATACCTCACATAACCCCTGTAGTATGTGGAGCTGCTGGAAACATGGGGGTCTGACTGCCTCTAGAAATGGTGGAAATGGCAGGGATTTAGTGTCTATACCTAAAATACACACTATGTAAGGATGACATACATACTGCATGTATATTCTATATATTTTATGTATGTATATATAGTAAACACTCGGGCAATGTATGGTTGGCAGGCTACACCTCCTCTCGCCAAAGTGGCTAATGCAATTTCTCTAGATCCTAGACTAGTCCAGGGCTGCTTTGGGGGGTGGGAGATTGCAATTTGCAACCCCCCCCCCTTGTTATGATGAATGCCAGAGGGGGGAGGGGTAGGATAGAAACTGATCTCTTGTATGGTTGGCAAACAATCTGTTACCTCTATCCCTGTGACACTAGAATGTCCTTATCTGACAGAGCGTAGTAACCTTTTCCTTCTTGCAAGACATGGCAGAACAAGCCCTCCATACTGGGGAAGGAATAGCAAAAAAATATGCTCTCTTGGTAATGTCTCCTTGCAGACAAAGGGTTAACCGAGTACCTCCTCCAGTGGTTATTTCAGGGCATATTCATTTGTGTTTGTTTGTTTTGTATTTTGTATCATCTTTTATTTTACATTCAGCTGTTTGTTTTAGGTATGGGCGGACTGAATGCTTTGCTGTCATTGTTCTGCCAGCCTGGGTGTATGCGCTGAAGGGCACGGTGTGCCCACCCCTTCCCAATAAGTGTATTATATAGACGTGTGAGGGAATATAAATAGGGTGTGCGCCTCTGTCCTCACTGGGTTTTGTTTAGGAATGTGGCACGCCAGCTGAAGTGTAAGAGGCAGCGTGCTCCTTCCACCATCTCTGTTTTCTTTGTTCAGGGTTCTCATTAAAAATTCAGTGCCAGTGTTTATAACACACACACAACCTGGCACTGTCATGATTCTCATTTTCACTTTGCACCCCCAGGAGATGGGGCATATCATCAAATAGGTGGCACCAAGATTGGGAACGCTTCCTGTTTCCTTCTTGTTTTTTTAATTTTGATATTTTGCATTTTATTCCAGCACCCTGCAGGTTAATACATTATTCATTATTGTAAATTCAGCACTCGGGGGTTCAAGACTTTTTTTGTTTTTACTAAACTAAAAAGATCACTGCTCTAACTTTTGTATTCTAGTTTGTGTTTAAAATTTGATCCTTGAGCGCTGATTACGTGCTGGTCCATAAAAGTGGTCACCGTCCATAGAGTTCTGTCAATTTAAGGCTCCCTTGAAGATTTCCTGCCCGTAATAGGCGCGATTAACGTTATAGCAAGTCGATCGGCGCTCGATTAGCATAATTTGCATGGAGTATTCATCGATACTGTATATAACAGAACGAACATTAAAGCGATCGTACGGACGCATCGTTTCATTATTGTCGGCAGAACATCCCTGTCTACATGGGCAGATGTGCTGCCAAAAACCAATGACTTTAAAGGCCCTTTTACACGGCCAATGATCAGGTAAGGAGCGCTCATTTCCGATTTGTTTTAAACATCAGCTGATGAACAAGTAAATGTTGCTAGTCTGCAGTACATCTCTCTTTGTAAGGCTTCATGCCCACGGTGCTATCCGTTTTTATCACTGATGGCACCCTGAACCCATTCATTTCAATGGGCCCATGCACACTTCAGTTATTTAAACGTATCCGTTCCGTCAAAAGTAGAGCATGTCCTACTTTGGTCAGTGATTCAGTGACAGTGTAGCCCATAGAAGTCAATGGGTCAGTCAAAATAACGGATGGCACACGGAAGGCTTCCGTGTGCCGTCCGTTTTTGACGGATCCGTTGCCATAGCAACGGCTGGGTGAGCCAAGGTTCACAGACTACAGTACACATTCATTCCTGAAGATGGATGTGGAGAGACTCATAGCATTGGTGCATGATCACCCAGAACTGTGGGATAAGCGGGCAGAATTCTACCACGGCCGCTATAAAAAAGGACGCCGCGTGGGAGAAACTTGCCAAGGAGCTTTTGACGCACAGATGGCAGCAGGGAACTAGTGCCCAGCGTCACAAAATAAGCAAGTAAATGCACACATTTCACTCCAACAATCCCAAAAAACCAAAGCAAGCCAAGCAGAGTCATCTCAAACTGTTCTCTATGTTCTGAAAGCTGCAGAAAACAGCACCGAAAACTTCTTGTAACCTTTCTATGGGTGTTTCCTGTGACATGTGACAGGTTCAAATGAAGTTTACCTTCCGTTTTTTTAAACGGAAAAACGGAAGCCAAACGGAAGCACAACCTCCGTGTAAAACGGAAACACGGAACGGAACCTGAGTGCACACAGAAACAAAAACGGACACACGGATCCGTCAAAAACGGCAGATAAAACGGTGATGGAAGTGTGCATGAGGCCTAAACATGGAGATGTGCTGCCGACATGATGCAAATGCATGGGGACAGATGAGCTGTATTATCAATCAGCGCTCGTTTTTAAACGTGGTTATGAATACGGGTGATAATGCCCACATAAAACGTGATCGGCTGACAAACGTGCATTTGCTCACTTGTTGACTAATCACTGGGCAAGTTCCACGGGCCGATCGTGCATGAGCGCTTGAAAGTGTGCTTGTTTGCCCAATCATCGGCCCTTGTATAAGGGACTTTATTCTAGCTGTACCCCTACAGCTGCGATCTCTGAGGTCAGTGTTCGGGGTGTACGTTTAACAGAGAGAATGACCTGTGTTTTGTTACAGTTGCCGGCAATATTCCACGATGGTTGGTCTTTTTATATTTTTCATATATAAACTTACCCTGTACATCTACTTTAGAATAGATGATAAGTTCTCTCTATTATTTTTGTATTAAAATTAGGCTCCGCGGTTGTCTTACTCTTTACTCATTTGTATTCTTGTACGTTTTGTGTGATTATTACCTTTTGCATCGGTTTGTACTTCATTTCCAATGTAAAAATTTCAATGAAAACGGATTAAATATAAAACTTCACGATGGGGCACTGCAAGTATTGCGCACACGTTTTTTGTGGTTACACGTCCTTGACGTTTTCTACTTTGGATTAGTTCTGTCTGCAGGTTATTGGAAGTTCAGAAGTTATATAAACGTATAATGTATATTCACACTTTATATTCATTTCTGTAGCTCCCACGTGTGCTGCCATTGCTCTGTACGCTAACATCAGGCTGTAAGGGCTCGTCCACATGTAACGGAATTGCTGCAGAAAATTTCTGCAGCAGTTTCGCAGAAACTAGCATGATATCCGCTGCGGAAAAACCGCACCAATTCTTGCGTTTTTTTTTTACTGCAGATAATGGTGTGGCTTTTGCGGCGTTTTTCCTCAATGTTGGGAGATGCTGATATCTCTCCTGAAAAACACAGCAATTCAGTCCACTTTCTGCAGCAGGTATTGATGTGCCGCGGGATGAAAAATACGCACCGCAGGTGAATTTCTGCTCAGAAATTTTACGCAGCATGTGGATGAGATTTGTTAAATCTCACCCACTTTACTGCTACTGTATTCTGCTGTGTATTTTCAGTCCGCAATTTCGCTACGTGTGGACAAGCCCCGAGACTTCTATGGTGCTGTGCTGAACTGCAAATCCCAACTACATTGAAAGTTTGTCTTGTATTTATGTTACATTACTTTTTGTATCCCCCCATTATCAAGATGTCCACCAGTGCGTGTACTTCCTCAGATTCACTTCGGTATCCTATAATTCTGTGTAGTCTCACTACTCTTTTATGTCTGTGCATGTGCCCCAGATCTCCCAGTGGCCACCACATATAATTCCATCTGGGTCCTCCGCGAGTGCCCCAGGTATCTTCAGCTTCTGCCATCGTGTCTGACGTGAAAGATTATGATGAATGATTTTACATCGTTCACCATATTTGATATGTCTAAGGTACTAAAAAACAATACGGTCTAAGAGATGGAAATCTACTCTATGGGTGAGAACCGTTACTGTTCTTAGTATGCAATCTTTCTCAGTCATTCGTGGTAGGCACTCTCCGTAGTTTACTTCTCTTTATTATTGTCCGATTCAAAGTATATGTAAGGCTACACGGCGACTTGTGGCTCGCCCAACGTAAGATCGCAATGTCGCACTGCTAAAATTGCAAATAATAAAAGCGAATGTGGTTGTGCTGAAAACCAGTAGGTCTTGTTTTTCTGCCGACTGTTATGTTGAGGCGAGTTGTAACGTGGCAACATTCACTGTCATAGGTTGCGATGTAGCAGCGCCTCATTGCGATCTTATGTCGTGCGGCCACAAGTCGCCGTTTAACCCTAGCCTAAAGAGACACTAAGGGGCATATATTAAAACTGGTGTTTCAAACGCCATCCTTAATCTAACATTGACTGGTAGTGTGCCAAATTTATTAAGAGGTGCACTCTTAATAAATTTGACACATCTTTAGCTCTCTATGGGATAGAAATGCAAATCTACGCCTTCTATGAGCTGGTATAGACTTTTGCCACAACTTTCCAGGGTAAGTTATGGCAAATCTGTTGTTGTCGTTGCCCCCCCTCGCTAAATCTTCCACTTTTTCTTGCCACTTTCGAGCGGCAAAAGAAGTAAAGTCGCAAATTGTAGTGCAACTATGGTTTACACCAAATGTTTCTACTTTTTAACGCTATAAAACTGGTATAAATCTTTTAATATACCCCCCCCCCCCCCCGGTATTTCCCATTTTATATAGCTTGTTCTTTCATGTAGGGGGGTGTTTATATTGTGGGAAACTACTAGCACACCCCACATGAATACTTTAGACTCATAACTATGTCCACTGTATTCTGTCTCAGGTGCTATTAACCAAATTGCAAGTTTTTTTTTTTTTTTTTTTTTTTTTTTTTTTTAATGTTTGGTCTAATAGCCCAGCGGACCTGTCACTATAATAGGAACTACTCTTCTTAGAATAAACCAACCCCCCCCCCATCAACGGATCGTTCCAGGTCCAGTCTAAGGGTATGTTCACATGGTCTATTTTCAGCCCGAAAAACAGCTGAAAAATCGGAAGCAGAACGCCTCTAAACATCTGACCATTGATTTCAATGGGAAAAATGGCGTTCTGTCCCGACGGGCCATTTTTATACGCGGCAGTTTTGAAAAACGGCCGCGAAAAAGAAGTGCAGGTCACTTCTTGGGACATTTTTGGAGCCGTTTTCCATTGAGACTATAGAAAACCGCTCCAAAAACGGGCGTGAAAAACGCAGTGAAAGTCGCGAGTGGCTTACAAAACGTCTGAAAATCAGGAGCTGTTTTCCCTTTAAAACCGCTTCGTACTTTCAGAAGTTTTTGACTCAGCATGTGAACATACCCTAAGATGTATTATTACACAAAAGAAATGGCTGTCCATCTAATATACTCCGACTCTTAGAAGGGAGTACCTCTTACACGAGCCGATGATCGCACTTTTGAGCTCTCATTTCCCTGTAAACATTGTTAGCGATCAGCCAACAAACTAGCTGATTGCATCTTTTATACGGGCACAAAAATTCATCATCGGTTCTCAGCAGCACTTCTGACAATGACGAAACTGTATGTGCCCGAACGATCGCACCAACGATGGATTATGATTGCACCCTGTAAATCGAGCTCAATGAGCACCAATCAACTTGCTACATTGTTGATTGGTGCTAGTTAATGGCAGAAAATCTGCCAGTGCTAAAGTACCCTTAGGTGCTCACACACGAGCCTGTTCAGTCCGTGATATACGGTCCGTATTTCGGCCGCATCTCCCGGACCGAACACAGTGCAGGGAGCTGGGCTCCTAGCATCATAGTTATGTACGACGCTAGGAGTCCCTGCCTCTCCGTGGAACTACTGTCCCGTACTGTAATCGTGTTTTCAATACGGTCTAGTAGTATTCCGCGGAGAGGCATGGACACCTAGCGCCATAGATAACTATGATGCTAGAAGCCCGACTCTTTGCAGTGTGTTCGGTCCTCGAAATGCGACCGACGTACGGACTGTATATCACGGACTGAACACGCTCGTGTGAATCCAGCCTTAGGGTAAAAGCTTATTCACACTAACGTATGCGGGGCCGTTCACGTGGCTGTTATTTTAACGGAACGTGTGAAGGATCCGTTGAGGTATGTCCTATTTTCTTCTGTTCTCAGATCCCTCGATAGACTCAAAACTGAGGGAACCGTGAAGACTGGTCCCGCACTGGCGCTACTCGGACGTGGAAAAACTATAGTTTTTAACATCTGAGTTTGCACTCGGTTGTGTGAATAAGCCCTGAGTCTAAACAGATTTTTTTCCACTGTGTCATTTACCGAAAATCCACATGTTGCCATGGATTTTCGCAACAGAATTGACATGTTGCGAATTTTAAACTCTGCATCATGCCCTGAATTCTATACAGAATTTTTTCCCTCTACATGCAGACGGAGGCTTTCAAATACTATCCACATGTATTGTACAGTAAATATCACACTCCGAAAATCTGGGACAAATCTGTGTCGCCTGATCTCATCCTAAGGTTATAATCACACATGACCGAATTGTTGCAAAGATTTCTGTGACTGAAAATTCCATTAATCTGAATTCCGATAAATAGCACAGTCGCGGAAATGTCTGTAATAAATGTGCCACGTGTCCGTATAACCTCATAGGGCGTATGGACAGGGGTTGTCGTGATGAAACTAACCATTTAATGTTCTTTAATCCAAACTGGGTTAGCATGGCGTCCCCATAAACCAACGACGGAATATAGGGAAAGACGCATGGAAGCGGAGTTGAAATGCAAAGGCATCTTGTGATCTCTCGATATGTTATGGGAATGAAAATCCCAGCACAAAAAGTCTACAGGGTTTTTATTACATTTTTGGTTTTTAAAATACTATGTGGCTCACAGTCTATAGGAAATGACCATGCCATCGAGGTTATTATAAATGATGTGATGCTCTGTTGTTGTCTCCAATAATACATGGTATGATTTGGGTACCGGCTTGAATGAGTATTGTTCAAGATCTAAAATAGTAAGTGCCTGACATTCGTGCTCATTGGTATTTTTAGCTTTTATAACAAGTTAATCTATTCTTGGTAGTAAGTTTTATTCGATTTTTTTTTATTTTTTTTTTGAGCTTCGTGTAGGAATGATGCTGTGATTTATCGTGTTTACACACACTAGACTTGTAGAGGCTGATGATGTCACCGTCGTACTCCAAACCCAGCAATAACAGGAGATGGAGTGTTTTAATATCAGTAACCACAGAGCATGCTTTACTGCTGTACTGTAAACAAGCCCGGCTGTGTTCAGCATGCGTTATATCGAACCCATGTGCTTCCCGAGGCGGCAGCCAGACACCCAGCCAAACTTCTTGTCATTAGAAGACTTTGTATCTGCAGTGTTTCTTTTCATTTATTGATGTCATCCAGCAAGTTGGGGTTGTGCTCCGCTCGCTTTAATATGATGCCTGCCATTTATCAACAATTTTTGTTTTCATGGTGCGGTTTTATCATTTATTTATCTTGCTTGCTTTGGCATGTTTGCTTGACACACGTTCATTTCATTGAGCAGAATAAGGAATGGTTAAGATTAACTAATTACGATTTTCACATTGGAAATGTCTGGGTGTATATGGATAATGTGCAGAAAAAACAAGGTAGAACAGCCTAAGGCCTCGTGCACACTTCCGACACAGTTTTCACAGCCGTTTGTGACTGATCCGTGTGCCCGTTTTAGCGGCCGTGTGCACTCCGTGTTTCCGTGCGCCGAGCATGGTACTGTCCAGGGTGCTGAAAGAGTTAATGGGCTGCACTGATCGGCGGAAACTCTTTCAGCACCCTGGACAGTACCATGCTCGGCGCTTGGAAGATACAATTTTAATGTAATAATAAAAAATAAATAAATAAATTCATACTTACAATCCTCCTGTCCGGCCTCCAGCGATGACGTTTCATCCATGTCACCGCTGCAGCCAATCACAGGCTGTAGTGCCGGTCACGCACGTCAGGATGACGTCAGAAGGCCGGCCTCCAGGGATGACGCTTCTTCCCACATGACCGCCTCTGCAGCCAATCGCAGGCTGCAGCGGCCTCTGCAGCCAATCACAGACTGCCAAGTCAGAAAGGAATGTCTGACTGGAAGGAGAGGGACTTGTCACCTAGACAACGACCGGGCACGTATGAACTGCCTATTTATTTTTAATCAGCAGCCTCTTTTCTCTATCAGTGATTGATAGAGACAAGTGGCTGCCGATTAGTGTAATATTTCTGTAGTGTATTTCTGCCCGCCCGGCTGTTGCTAGGCAACAGCTCCGTCACACACGGACGGCACACGGATGCCTTCCATGTGCCTTCAGTTTTTTTTTTACGGCTGCATTGACTTGCATGGGCTTCACGGTCACGGAATCTCGGACCAAAGTAGGACATGCTCTACTTTGGATCGGAACGGAGCAACGGACCGTCAAAAAAAAACTGTAGTGTGCATGGCCCCATTGAAATGAATGAGTCAGTGTGCTAGTCAGAAAAACGGCTAGCACCCTGAAGGAAAAAACTGGTGGGCATAGGGCCTTAGGGTCCTTTTACATGTGAAGATGAATTTGTAAAAATGAGTGTCGATCGATAATACAGCGAGTCCTTCATATTGGAAACCATTCAATCGCTTTTGAGATCACTTGTCTTTTTGGCCAACAATTTCACACCTCCGGTCTTTGCTAGCGACTAGCCGATGCCTGTTGGGGATGTGCCGACGACAAATGATTTTTAGGTCAACTTAAAAGATTCAATCAATCTCATTGCTCCATTTATTTGATGCAAAACCTAGTCCAAACGTGGTTCTTCTAAACTGAGGATAGATCACCATATGACCCCATGGTGATCTTAGGTCAGCATGACTCTGATGATCTGGGTTCTGCAGCTACAATACAGACCCTTAACACGCAATCATTTTGTGGCTTGAAAGGGACTGTAAGTTTTCTCGAATTAACCGCAAGCCTTATCTCTCTTACCATTGGAGAGGAATAAGTCTCTCGATGAATCCGCTCTCAGGTTTACTGACTGTCGCGGAGCAGCAAATGCTGCATTGCTAGTGTAAGTAATAAAATGGTGGCATCTGTCGTCTACAATCCTGCTGGCATAATTTCTGTGCAATTGGCATCATGTAGTACGGCGACACCAGTGGGACAGGCTGCTTATTTCCACTTGTCCCTTCTATGATTTTATGTTCACGTTTTACAGACGGGAAAGTTTTTTACTTCTGCAGTTTTATTGAGCATGACAATTAGGCCCTTGGACCAAACAATGTGCCACCAGAGATGTTGTAGAGTATAGACCACGTTGACGCCTTGTTTCCCATGTGGAATTATTGAGGATGAGGTAATGTTAAGAGTTCACAACCAAAAGTTGCTGTACAGCCCTAGCCTTATTCATATTCCAATAGAAATGACAGTGGTCCCATCACCGCTCCTGACATGTCTATTTTAGTAAAAAAATTATTCCTCATTTAATAACCATTCTGAAGCATCTTTTCTTAGAGCTCTATGGTGTGTTTCCTCTGTTGTTCCTCCTGGAAATGTAGGAATGAACTGACAAATTGATGTTACCAGTTGGGGGGGGGGGGGGGTCTCTACACAGATGTCCAATCAGTTCTGTTAGGGTATGGACTGATGTAGCGGTGGCAGAAACCCTGCACACTTGCAGTGGCAAATATCCGTAAGATTTTGCGGTGTATTACCGACAAAATGGTGGGTCCATTGGCCACCACAAGTGAGAGGAGTTTCGGCTGCCACTATGTTGGACTGTGCCCTCAGACAGTGGAGGGATACACCCCGTTCTCAATTATAATGGTAACATTTATTTTGTTAATTTATTCATACATTTCTAGGAGGAATCCTAAAGGAATAGCACAACAGATTTCTAAGAAAAGTTGCTACGGGTTTGTTATTTCATGGGGAATTCAGGGATTTACTACATTTTTCACAGGTTACATCTTAATAGTTAAATGAGTAGTACATTTGTGAATATTGAGGCAGTTACATGGGTGTTTATCAGAAATGTAAAATCAATGGCTTGTTTATCCTAAAAAAAAATTGAAGTACTTCCCCAATAAATGCAACTCGAAGACTGTGTGCCCCTAGAACGCGTCAATATGTCCATTTACGTTTCCTATACTGGTCAGCAGTAGTTTCATCAGGGAACTTTGGCATGAAGAAGAGCTGCCTGCCTGATGACGTACTTTGCCGTTTTTTCATTTCTCTGCAGTGTCAACAGATGTGTATTGCCATATGCGGAGGTCACATCAGACTGTGATGTACATTCGCTTGCCCACAACCTATAGTACAATATACTGAATGCTCAGTGACTTCCTTCAAGTTTGGCCCTGGTCTGCATCTCTGCGATGGTGAATTTAGATTGTCAGCTGCACTGGGGACCATATCTGATGGGAGTCAAACATATTGGTGCTATAGAAGTAATGCGGAGTAAATCACTGAACACCTCACGTGGGCTCGAGCTGGTAAATCTAGATAGCTCAATCTCTTTACTTGATGTAATTGTTGGCTTTAGGTCTTTCATCTTGACTTGGCTCGGCATCCTTGTTATCCACAGGATATGGATTTGTCCATTGCTGATTCTTGGCCTATATGCAAGACTTGTGGCTTAGTGGAATTATCACTACTAAAATGTTGTGGGAAGGAAATGCATAAAGAATAATCTCTTCCAGATCGTAATTTGTGGTTATATGGAGGGTTTTTCACATTCCTGAGTGTTTGGACTGTTCCTGACTCTGACTTGCAAAACAGGCAGCTTCTTCTTGGGAATTGAGCAAATATAGTGCGTATATATTTAGATATATATCCGATATGTACAGTATACACATACTGGCAGTTTGATACACTGAGAGGGCTCACTACGAATGGGTCTACACAGGCAGACGTTGCCACCATGAGAACGCTTGTCACCTGGTCATTTGTTTCCCCAGACTGCAGATGTTTGGATGCTCCCATACACATTAGATAGTCGGCCATTTCCATCGAAATCTGCAACTTCAGCTGTCATTTATGTATGGCCAGTCTGATGTTAAAGGCTATTTACGCCTTTTTGAACGTTTTTTGTTTTTTTTTTGTTTTTTTTCCCAATAAAAAGGTCATTCGGTGTGTTTTGTGTAACTTTATAATTCGTTTTTATTAAAATAAATTTTTAGTTTTTGATATACAGCTGTATACAGAGTAGCTGTATCTAGCACTGAATCCTTTACCCTTAAGGTCCGCAGGACTGACTGTTTCAGTGTCAGCGGGTCCACGCACGATCCACCTGTAATCGATCACAACTACGGCTTCGTTCTGATCTGCGCCAGGGTCCCTTTCCGTCGGAACAGGACCCTGACTGAGACAAACGGAAACCAAAGGTTGATTTCAATGGTGACTGATCCGGTGCTAATGGTTTCCGTTTGTCTCAGTTGTGTTGACGGAATCAATAGCGTAGTCTACTACACTGTTGACTTCCATCAAAACGATGGGACCCTTGCACAACTGAGAAAAACGGAAACCATTGGCACCGGATCCGCCACCATTGAAATAAATGGTGATGGAAACGGAAACCTATGGTTTTTGTTTGTGTCAGTCAGGGCTCCGTTCCGATAGAAAGCTCCGTTGGAACGGAGCCCTGGTGCAAATTTGAATGAAGTCTAAGTTCTCCTGCGTGTCAGGCACGTAGGACCCGCTGACGCTGGACCCGCCAGTCCCGCGGACCTGACTGATTCAGGTCTTAATGCACGATACAGCTGCTCTGTATACAGGATACAGAGCAGCTGTATCTCAAAAAGTAATAGGTATAATTATAAAGTTGCACAAAACACACTGAATTTACCTTTTTATTAAAAATAAATAAATAGCTTTCGAAGGTGTACATAGCTTTTAAGTTTACACCTCCTATCCACTACAGGGCGTGTGTGAAGTGATAAAATACATGCATATGAGATCCCTAGTGCTGGAACTGCAACTTATCAACATAAATTCCTTCTCCATTGTTCTTAATGCCATGAGAAACGAAATCATTCATCCCCTCTTTAAAAGTCAACATGCCCTGTGATATATATTGGTATTCAGAAAGGTCATTTTGTCTATGGCTACCCTCAGGGAATAGCAGAGGAGAAATGTTCCAGCTGCCTGCCCCTTGACCCCTGACTGGGGGCCACGGTGAAGGGATGGGCAATCATCTTCTCTATGGACTACAGATAATGCAGGGTAGACGGTGTGTTCTCAGCCCCCTGCATCTCCGCTATATATGTAATAACACATTTTCTCTTTGGTTTTGAAAACATTCCATTCAGTATAATGAAGTGATCTGCTTAAGACTCTTACGAGTGACGGTGAGTTTCTCAACCTTGTGATCTAACCACAAGACCATCAATTACACAAATAAGGTGGTTATGGTGTGTAAGTGGCAGTCTCTGCACATAGGAATATTTCTTTCAAGGCCTCCTCTGTAAAAACAGGCGCTAATGGGAATAATGTAGAAAATTGGCAAGCTGCATTTACATATATGTTTACTTGGAGCGGATACAAGGCTTTCTGGCTTCAGAGCTGCATCCGTGCAAGCAGAGCTGGTAACATGTGTTTTTTTAGAATACTTTTTAGGTTTCATTTGTGTTCTGTGTAGTAACTGCCTTATGGGGATCTTTATCACAACCAGAGTTCATGTCAGAGGTTACTTTGCTGTAGGGAATTTACTTGTAAAGCGAAAGGTCAACCTGGAAGAATATTGGGTAATTGCATAAATGCCAATTCCATAATATAGTGCTGTGGTTTTTTATTTTTTTGTCTCTTCCCACCCCCTATTCACATACTAAAGAAAAGAACAGCCTGGTAGTCGTCTGAAAGTTGTGAAGCCCAAGGGTTTGGAATTTCCCCGCAGTGTGCTATGTGAAAACTTCGGTGACTCGGCATCCCGTAGACCCTTAAGGGTTTGCATTTCTTTTGCAGTATGGTCACTAATATCATGTACCACTTTGGCCAGATGAACGGTGGTAGCAAGTGGGATTATAAAATCCCGATCACACAATGTAGCCAAAAACGGTACAGTTTACGGACATGCTGCAATATTATTTGTTTTGTTAAAAAAAAACAATACACCGTAAATCTGCTATACTAGGGTTTTTAGCCCCAGTTTTTAAAATGAGACTGGCATGAGTGAAAGTACCCTGAAATAATAAGGAATCTTACAAGATGGGGAACAGAGGACTGAGTGAAGCTAGCCAAGTGGATTTTTCTGTTAAAGTACAGTGATACGCTCTGGCAGGGAGAAACATTTTCTTACCCAAAAATCTCCGCTCTCCTGCATTTGGGATCTGCGCCATCTTCTTCTTCTACAGAGTGCTACTAGAATTTATTCATCTTCACCTTCTCTGGATGCCAGATAGCTTCCCATGAACAGTCAGGCACTTCCTAGAAAGGATTCCCTAATAAATACTTGAAATGTTAAATACTTTTGTGTCAAAAAAGACAAAAGTATAATAGGTATGATACCTTTATTGGCTAACCATAAAAGTTCTATATGCAGCTTTCAGAGCACAGAGGCCCCTTCTTCAGGCAGTTTACAAATGAATGACTTAGAAAAAAGCACAACATTTAGATGTTACACAAAGACAATTAGTACATGAGGTGATACATCATTAAGATAAGCCGGGGCAATAAAACTGAGGTTATAGGGGTGATGACTTAGGAGTTAAGGCATCTGGAGTCAGTCTGATGGGGGACGTGACGTGTGTCCATGTAGTGGCTCATAAATCCTGGTGTTAGATTGAGGCCTTGTGTCAATGACTGGAATTTTATCATCATCTTGAATTCCCAAATTTTTCTTTCTCTGTTGTTTTTAAAATGACCCTTCAGAATGAGTACCTTTAAATCTGCCAAACTGTGGTTATTTTTATTTTTATTATTATTATTATTATTATTATTATTTGGGGGGTCAGCACATATAGCAAATGCTTGTATGAGCTGTTTACGTTTAAACCCTATAGCTAATCTTTGGGACTGTGACTAAAAAGGATGGGGTTGTTTATTTACTTTTCATCCCTATTGGCCTGGGCGAATCCCATATGGTCCTATAGTGCTAAGAAATTTGCTCCTGGCTGTTAACATTTTTGTTCTATTTTCTGTTGATGGCCTGCCAGTAATAGAAATTTTCTGCTGGAGCTTAAAGTTGGCTATACAGCTTAGATATCTATCAGACGAACGCTCTTTCGACTGACTGCTATTCTTCCCGACCTCCTCCCCATAAACATGCAAGCTTGGCCCGGCCGAGCGTGTTGTGTCCTCAATAGGGAGGGTTAGGGGAATAAGCCACTCATCTAGTGTATGGGCATCTTAACTTTTGAGATGTTTTCTATTGATGTCTAAGAAGTTGACTGTGTTCAGTTTTTTGTCGGAAAGCCATTAGAAATATACTGCATTATTTGGGGGCAATGTTTTTTTCCGCTTACTTAAGAAGTTAATCTGTTCTTAGAATACCTTTCAATAGCTGTTTCATGTAGAAACGAAGAACTGCTTCTTTGCTGCCAAACAAAATGTGATGTGACGGATGACCCTGGCTGCTTGCTTCTGCCCTGTACCTGTAAGGGAAGATTAGCGAGATTCATAGATGTCACAGACAGAGGATTGTTCCTCTGAAAGGGAACACTACAGTATAAGAAAATTTCACACTCAAATAGCACCTCCTGTTCTCTGCTGACTGCTCTTTCCACCAGTCCGTTATGTAGGTTTTTGTTGGGCGCGTTCAGATGTGAGATAAAGCACAATGCACAGTTACATTCAGTGGGCTCGACTGCAGATTTCAGACTTTCTCACACCATGGACCTATTTTCCGTTTATTTCTATTGTGCAGTTTACATGAATACAGAGAGAATTTCTGATATACGAGATTACGAGCATTTTTCAAGTAATTGGTTATGTAACCTGACATTAAAGGGTGATGATGTTCTTTATGGACATATCACCGATATTAAAGGGGTTCACCAGAGATTATGTAGATGTCTGTCTATACATATACACTGTCATTACTCTAATATATTCATACATATTATGCAGGAGTGAGACATCTATCCTACATAGAAGAGACGGGGCTCTGTTGCAAAGAATCAAATGTGCCCCTCCCCATTAAATGGGTTGGCAATAACAGGCAGCCCTTTTCATATTGAAGTCACTGCGAGTTTAGCTCCTAGCACTTTTGTCAAGCAGCTTATTTTGCTGGTGCAGTCCTCCGCCATCCGGACTTGTCACCTGTCATGGGAAATGTTGTGTTACCTGGTGGACATTTAGGTGAATGGCTGTCCATGTAACACATTGAAGGCTGAAGCCCAACACTCTTCTCTGGCTCATAGCAGAGGGTCCAGAGGCATAAGGACAGGGGTTGTCGTCTTGAGACAGCCCCTTTAAGGTCCAGGACATAAGGGCCTTGTGTTTGTTTCCCCTCCACTCCCTTTTAATGACCCCTTTTTCCAGCACCCCACCACTTGTTCGCTAACAATGCAGTTCCCCTAGAGAAGAGGAGTCCTGCACAGGTTCTCATGACCCAATAGCAAAATTAGTGGAACAACCAGGGCTGGGGATCCATAGCAGTCATATGGTCTGCCTCTATGGTATATACACGTTTTGTTTTTGTAGTACTTGGTGGGTTCACCTTTTGATTCTTAGGCCTCATTCACATCTGTGTTGGTTTTTTCATTGTTCTGCTCCGTCAGAGGAGCAGAACAAAGAAAAGATCGGAATTGTCGCTTCCGTTGTACACCATCGCCGCCCGATGGAACCTACTGACTTTAATGTGTTCCGTCGGGTTACCGCCGGGGTGTGCATGGTTTTACTGGAAATAACAGCTCAGCATGCTACTTTTTTTTCGGAATTTTCGGCAGGATCTTAACCGAGCCTCCTACGCAAATGTGAACAGGCACTTAACTTAAAAGTAGTGCTTAATTGTTAGAAAGTGGGCATGTGAAATCTGAGACACAAGTGTTACATTTTGACAACCTCCTTAGACCTTGTTCAGACAAGCGTAATATACGTCAGTTTTGCTGTCTGGTAAAAAAATATAAAAAATAAAAAAACGGACAGCACACTGACCCATGCAATTCAGTGGGGCTATTCATGCATCCGTGGTTTTTCCCGTAGCATGTCAGTTGCGTGAAGCTCACTGTGTCCTATTTTGATCTGTTTTTGCAGACCACGTCAATGGGTGCGTGAAAAACACTGACCGCATACGGACAACATCTGTGTGCTATCCGTTTTTTTCACGCACCAGTTGCTAAAGAAATATGAAAAAAAACAGGACCACTGATGCCACATGGAAAGCACACGGATACTACACGGAACTGAAATGCATAAAATACGCTCTGTTTTTTGCAGATGTAAAACGGGCACGCTCGTCTGAATAAGGCCTAATAGTGATATGTATGTAGTATAGCTTGGTCTAACATACCACATGTGACAGACTTTATCACTGGTGTCCATTTACTCGACTACATCTAGCTTTAGAAATGGTAAAGAATCTTGATATGGGGTCCCAGTACCGTTCTTGAATGACTTTTTCCTCTTTTCGAGAACTCGGAGCTGTGATTAATGCCAGGGATGACATGGGTCACTGGGAGACTGCTTGGCATTGCATTGGTAGTTTGTGACATGGAAGTTGATTTTAGGGTGAGGACAGCACCTATGTTCCCGTGTAAATGACATTCTTTGGACTATCTTTTAGAAAGTTCTGTCACTCTTTAACCAGAGCTTTGTCGCGCTAAGTTCCTTGGAAAAGTAATGCTATTATGAGACTGGATTTGAAGGTCAGAAACTTGCATGTTCTCACTTTGAATCTTTATACTTGAGTTCAAACGCAGCATGACGCTTCTACATTTAATCCTTTCAATGCCTGCAGGGCCTAAAAAAAGCAAGAGCGTGTCCACTTCCTCCTAGCAACCAATCTAAACGAGGTGCTGGGCATTGGGGTGGCTGTGCAGATGTTGGCCATTTGCTCGCAGTCTCGCAGATTAATTTTAGAAAATGTGATTGCCGAAATCGGTCAAGACACTTAACAGATGGAAATGCTGCTCTTCCGAATTATTATCGGATGCAGGCCCCTTTAATGTAATGCACGTACGAAAATGTGCACACCAGATAATGACAATTCTGTTAACCTTTCACTAGAATTATTTTGCTGCTCCCATCTCTAATGGCTGGGTTGTATTTTTACTTGCATTCCAAGTCCAGCAGTAATCGATCTTTCTGCAGTGCCAAAGTCTTTGGTGATTCCCAACATGTTCAAAGTTGCCAGTTTATGTATGAGCATTATAGTGTGCCTTTAGTTATAGAAAAGGTGTGATACGTCAGAGACTGCTGTGACCCCCCAGCAATGCCTCAAATAATATCTGGACTTCAATCGCTCCGCCCGAAGTAAGCAGAGGAGCACCACCAAAATGATACCCCACACAATATATAGGAAAATCTGACGTCTGATATCATTTGGTAGGTGATTGAGTGTCTACAATGAATGTTGCCATATAGTTCACATTTAGATTCCTTAAAGAGGCTCTGTCACCAGATTTTGCAACCCCTATCTGCTATTGCAGCAGATTGGCGCTGCAATGTAGATTACAGTAACGTTTTTATTTTTAAAAAACGAGAATTTTTGGCCAAGTTATGACCATTTTCGTATTTATGCAAATGAGGCTTGCAAAAGTACAACTGGGCGTGTATTATGTGTGTTACATCGGGGCGTGTTTACTTCTTTTACTAGCTGGGCGTTCTGACGAGAAGTATCATCCACTTCTCTTCACAACGCCCAGCTTCTGGCAGTGCAGACACAGCCGTGTTCTCCAGAGATCACGCTGTGACGTCACTCACAGGTCCTGCATCGTGTCAGACGAGCGAGGACACATCGGCACCAGAGGCTACAGATGATTCTGCAGCAGCATCGGCGTTTGCAGGTAAGTCGATGTAGCTACTTACCTGCAAATGCTGATGCTGCTGCAGAATCAACTGTAGCCTCTGGTGCCGACACGATGCAGGACCTGTGAGTGACGTCACAGATCTGCACTGCCAGAAGCTGGGCGTTCTGAAGAGAAGTGGATGATACTTCTATACACAACGCCCAGCTAGTAAAAGTAGTAAACACGCCCCGATGTACGCACATAATACACGCCCGGTTGTACTTTTACTTTTCAACACGCCCAGTTGTACTTTTGCAAGCCTCATTTGCATAAATACAAAAATGGTCATAACTTGGCCAAAAATGCTCGTTTTTTAAAAATAAAAACGTTACTGTAATCTACATTGCAGCGCCGATCTGCTGCAATAGCAGATAGGGGCTGCAAAATCTGGTGACAGAGCCTCTTTAAGATGCTCTGTCACCAGATTTTGCAACCCCTGTCTCCTATTGCAGCAGATCGGCGCTGCAATGTAGATAAGGGTATGTTCACACGAGGGCGTCCGTAACGGCAGAAATTACGGGGATGTTTCAGCCTGAAAACATCCCCGTAATTTCAGCCGTAACGGCATGTGCAGGCGCTTGAACGCCGCGTCAATTACGGACGTAATTGGCGCTGCTATTCATTGAAGTCAATGAATAACGGCTCCAATTACGGCCAAAGAAGTGACAGGTCACTTCTTTGACGCGGGCGTCTATTTATGCGCCGTCATTTGACAGCGGCGCGTAAATTACGCCTCGTGTGAACAGACAAACGTCTGCCCATTGCTTTCAATGGGCAGATGTTTGTCAGCGCTATTGAGGCGCTATTTTCAGATGTAATTCGGGGCAAAAACGCCCGAATTACGTCCGTAAATAGGCCGTGTGAACATACCCTTAGAGTAACATTTTTTTTTTTTAAACGAGCATTTTTGGCCAAGTTATGACCATTTTTATATTTATGCAAATGAGGCTTTCTAAAGTACAACTGGGCGTGTATTGTGTATGTACATCTGGGCGTTTTTACTTCTTTTACTAGCTGGGCGTTGTGCATGGGAGTGTATGATGCTGACGAATCAGCATCATCCACTTCTGTTCGTTAACACCCAGCTTCTGGCAGTGCAGACACACAGCGTGTTCTCCAGAGATCATGCTGTGACGTCACTCACTTCCTGCCCTAGGTCCTGCATCGTGTCGGCCACATCGGCACCAGAGGCTACAGTTGATTCTGCAGCAGCATCAGCGTTTGCAGGTAAGTAGCTACATCGACTTACCTGCAAACGCCGATGCTGCTACAGAATCATCTGTAGCCTCTGGTGCCGATGTGTCCTCGCTCGTCTGACACGATGCAGGACCTGGGGCAGGAAGTGACGTCACAGCGTGATCTCTCGAGAACACGCTGTGTGTCTGTGCACTGCCAGAAGGTGGGCGTTGTGAAGAGAAGTGGATGATGCTGATTCGTCAGCATCATACACTTCGATTCACAACGCCCAGCTAGTAAAAGTAAAAACACCCCGATGTACATACACAATACACGCCCAGTTGTACTTTTAGTTTAAACACGCCCAGTTGTACTTTAGAAAGCCTCATTTGCATAAATACAAAAATGGTCATAACTTGGCCAAAAATGCTCGTTTTTAAAAAAACAAAACATTACTCTTATCTACATTGCAGCGCCGATCTGCTGCAATAGGAGATAGGGGTTGTAAAATCTGGTGACAGAGCCTCTTTAGCAATTGTAATAAAGCTGGCAGGTCCACTTTAATGGGGTCTCGGGTGTTCATTATACCATGTGAAAAATCTTTTTCTAACAATTTCACAACTTGAACGTTTTTCTCGATTTCTGTTAAAATAAAAAGTCCTTTCAGGATGCATAATTCATAAGTGGAAGCAATGCAAGAAGAAATCCTGCCACCTCGTGACATTTCTGCAAGTGATGACTACACAAAATGCTGCTGCTTCTGACTTCTGCTGAAAAGTTAAATTGTCCTTGGCTTTTCAAATTGCGGAATATCAAATTTCCGTTAAATCAGCCTGTGCCCTGCGTTTGTGGCATGGATTCTCCTCCACACTTCTATAGAGCATTCTTGTCAGTGGCTAATGTTATAAAATTCAGCCCTATATTACTATATTTTTATTCCATCTTTCCACACACTACCCTTCCCTCCTTCCTCTAAAAAGAGCCATATTTTTTTTAACAAGGCAACTCTTAAAGATTGTGGATTGATGCATACAGACCGCTGGACAGATATTGGTGACTTTCTGAAAAACACCTATTGCTAAAAGCATCCATGAGCTGTCAGCAAAAACATCAAATAAAGATTTTTTTTTTTTAGTTTTTTTTCCCCCTGATTTCCGAAACTTTTTGTTTATTCTTTCATCCACCAGTCAGGTGGATGAAATCTACTAATCTATAAAACAAAATGATCTGCGGTTTTGGATTCTTAGGTCGGTGGTCTTTCTGAACTTGGTTACAAGCGTCCGATTTACAGCTAATCGGACAAGCCTGAAGTTACTCATAGTAAATACGGTTTATAAAACGCGATGTTGGAGATCGGCAAAATACTGTAGACGTTGGGTACCAGTCAGAAACTCATTAACCAGTTTGACTTTGTTTCTGTGCCCACCAACGTGAGCTCACTTAGCCAGATGTACACCTGGCATAGCCATGGGCCAAATTCTCGCTCGGCCGACAGCTACTCTTGCTGACTCCACCATGTTTATTTTAAAGTGGAGAGGGGAAATAATCCACATTCCCTATCTATCCCTGTTTCCACATCCTCCGTAAAGATCATCCTATCTTGTCTATATCGGCAGATTCGTTTAACATTTTTTCATGTGTGATCAGAGGCCAGTAATGGATTTCTATGTACATTGGCCATCTAGCTGTGCTTTTCCAGATATGTACATTGTTGTATATTTTCAATATTGTGTCTTCAGATATATTAAAGTGTAGAATAAATTCAGTTTTCTTTTTTTCCCATGTATACTACAATTTATTTTAGATCCTACAGTTGTTCCACAGTTAATTTATTCCATAGTAACATTTGGGTCCCCAACTTTTGTTATCTGCAGATACTACCGTTCATCTATGACACCAGGGATGGAAGAACATTACTCAAACTTGGCACCACGGTCAAAACCAAATCACTGTCACTTCTGTCTCCTATAACAGGCACTTGGCAGCGTAACCGGAGTTGTTGAACTGCACTTTACTCAGATTTTTTTTTTTACTGAAGTTTTCTCTTAGTTGTTTTACTTGCTCATAAGTTGTTTGGTTGTAAATTGTTAGTAAATGTAACATTTATTTGCTTTCAGCCATATCTTTGAAGGTTAGTACCTTTATACAAATTGGAGCAACGTTTAGACACATTACTGGAAACTTTAGGAGTCCGTTACACCATTCCAGGGGCCAGTTTTAATGTTTTTTTTTTTATTAGCCACACTATTAGGGTAAGTTTTTAGTTTTTTTACACACTTTTTGATGCGGAAACCGCGTTGGAAAACACGCCGATTAATGGGAGGCGGAGTCGACATGCCCTATCTTTGAGCGTTTACGTCTCTGACCTCTCATTAATATCAATGGGAGGCAGAGAAAGCATATTGCACAGCGTTTTTTGCCCATGGCGCTCAATGGCCGTGGGAATCGGCGTGCAGGCAGAGCAAAATCAGAACTGAATTTTGAGGCAGATTTTCTGCCTGCAATAACCTTTGTGTGAACCCAGCCTTAGAACCCCATAGACATCAGCAGTAGCAACCTAAAAAATTAGACACAAGAAGCATCTCTAAATGCCTTGGCTACCTGACTTCTGTGATTTGTCTTGGCATGTGGGTATATATTATGAAAGTCACGTATAATGCAGATCCCTAATGTGAGTTAAGCTACTCCAAAGATGGTCCTGTGAGTTCACTCGTAGTCTAAATACTGCGGTTTCCACAATGGATTTTGTTGCGGAAAATCCCCAGCATACTACAGTAGCGGCAGAGTGGATGAGATTTGAAGAAATCTCATCCACACACTGTAAATGCTAAGCGGAAAAAATGCTAAGAAATTTACCTGGTATTTGTGTAATCGCTGCTTATTTGTTGCGGGTTTTCCCCATTGAATTCAATAAGAAGGTTTAAACCCACAACAAATAGCAGATGTTGCGTTTTTGTTGTGGCGAATGGCAGCAACTCCTCCGCAAAGAATGCAACTCCGAAAAAAAATTCTGTGCTTCTTTGTCCAGGCTGGCCTCCTGGGATGACGTTTCATCCCATGTGACTGCTGCAGCCAATCACAGGCTGCAGCAGTCACATGGGATGAAATGTCATCCCAGGAGGTCGGGCTGCAGGACGGTGGAGGGACGCGTAAGGCTACATAAGTATGAAACCTTTTTTTTAATGTGCAGTTTTCCTCAGCGGACATTTCCGGATACGCTGCGTGCTTTTACTCAGCGAATCCGCCCTTTGTGAACATAGCCTAAAGTGATTTGTCACATTTTTCAATAATGTAAAAAAAAAATAAATAATAATATGGACCTGAATTCTTTTGTCCCCCTCTACATGTATGTTGTTCTCATTTATATATTAAGCTGAAGTGATCGTGCGTTAATAGTAATGTCCTGTGGCAACTACTGGACGGAACGGTTTTGTCAATGCCACCTGTTATACTTAAGATGAAAAATGTCTGGGAACTTCAGCCCTGCAGCGGGAGGCAATCTGTAATTGGCACTATTCACAAAGTTTGAGAAATATTCAGAATTTTAACGGTGTGAATTTTTAAAATTGTACTTTTTTTTTCATTTGTTTTAGCATTTTGTAAGTTTTTTACTTCCTTGTCCAAGTGTTAAAATCTTTGTGAAAACTAGGGAAAATGGCTACATGTTTGTAAACGGCATATGTTGCATATGTCCTTTGAGCCGGGGTGTAAAGAAATGTAGCCATTTCTTAGCATATGTCTATAGCTTTGTTATTGAAATAAGGGCTTGTGTTGCAGCTGTCGGCTTTTTGATGCATGTTGTGTAATTAGCACTATGGCCTCTATTCAGCCTTTTCTAAGGAGACCCTCATCTGCTATAGGCATTTGTGCTCACGTCTGTAGGAACGAGTCAGACATTGTCTGTTCTTTGAATATTGTTCTTATGATATTGAAAAAGATCCTGATTGTGCTCAATTTTGGCTCTATTTTTTCCTTCTTATATAAGTTTATACAAGACTGGTTCCTGGTGTTGTGTTAGCATTCTGTGTAACATTACCTGCCGAACAAATTATCCATTATTTGATCTATTTGTCATTGTTCTTACAGACAACCGTTTTATTTTTGCTTCGTAAAATGGTCAAATTCTGTGAAAATACCTGCTACTCCATTGCGTTCCCTTTAATTGATGATGCCAGATTGTCGTCTTTTATTCTTTGACTTTTTTGTCTCTTCTCATCACCGTTGTAGTGTGTACTACTAATAAATCCCATGCTTGTGTGGTGGTCTTTTTCTCTTTTTTTTTTTCTATTTGAACCCAAAGAGCCATTGTCCTAATTGTAGCATTAACACAGTGGGAAAACCTATATTAGCATAATTGCTCTCCAAGCAGATGGTCACATATAGAAAAGAAAGACGCCCTCCAGACAAGTCATTCCCAGGAAAATGTAACCACCTTGTTTTTTTTACTTTTTTTCATCTTCATCAACCTAATGGACGGGAGAAAAAAAAAATCCCCATAATAAGCCTTTGTTCTTGGTACATATAACTAGGCGTGATGAATTGTTCGTCCTTTTTAGTATGCCCTTTAATGTTTTCTGGGTACATTCCCCAAACACCTGTTAATTCTCTTTTTTTATTTTCTTCCAGTTATTGAAGTGGAAATGTTGGATACGTATAAAATGTTTTAATTAAAAGATCACCAGGTAGTTTTGGTTTTAAAGGTTTACGGAAGCCAGTGAATACGGTTAGGAGACCTAAAGCTAATCCTCCATTTTGGAAGGATGTTTATTGAATCAAGAGCCCGTCTGAGCCCACATACATTCTGCAATGTGCATTGAAATCTTTACAGTTGTGGTTAAATAGCTTATTGAAGAAATGGAGCAGAACTGTAAGAGGCAAGTGTGGTATACAATTTGTACAGGCCTGATCACTATTGGGGTATGTTCACATTACCTATTTTCAGCTGTTTTTCAGGCCGTAAACGTGTTGAAAAGACGGGGGCTGAATGCCTCCAAACATCTGCCCTTTGATTTAAATGAGAAAGCGTGGTCCCGTTTCCACGGGGCGTTTTTTACGCGGCCGTTCTTAAAAATGGCACGTAAAAAAGAAGTACATGTCACTTCTTGAGCCGTTTTTCATTCTCAATAGAAAAACACCTCCAAAAAAACCGTCTGTAAATGAGAGGCTCTTTTCCCTTTGAAAACCACTCAGTATTTTACAGCCGTTTTTTGTTAAGCGTTCGAACATACCCTTAGGGTCACTACCTTGCCCACCTGATCTGAGAAACAAGTAACACCTTCAGAGGCAAACACAATAGAGAGAGGGCTCCATAGCAAAGACGGCAAAACATTCTCTTCATTGTGAGTTGAATTTTAGCCACCCAGAACCGAATGGCCTGATGTTTGCTAACCGTGCAGTTCAGCCCCTCTTTTCCACTTGCCCCATAGCAAACACGTAGTGTACACCCTTGAACCTCTGTGAGAAAGTGATAGGGGACTCTCCAGGCAAACATGCTTTCTTTAAACATACTTTAACACGTCTACTTATAATGTGGGGACAGAGCCTCTTTAAGTGCCCTATCTCCTACATAATGTGTTCGGCGCTGTAATGTAGATTTACAGCAGCATTTTTTTTATTTAGAAAAACAATCAATTTTGATCAAGTTATGACCTATTTTAAATTTATGCTGATGACTTTCTTAATGCCCAACTGGGTGTTTTTTAGCTTTTGACCAAGTGGGCGTTGTAAAGAGAAGTGTATGACTCTGACCCATCAGCATCATACACTTTTCTCCATTCATGTGCTCAACACATAGTGATCTCGCGAGATCACGCTTGCTGTCATGAAGTCCCACACGAACGTTACAGAAGTGTCGGGATTGTGAATAGACATCGCGTCCTGGCTGTTAGCGATGTTTCTTCACTCTCAAGATACTTCAGTAACGTTAATATGTGAGTAAGTGACAGCACATCATGATCTCGCAAGAGTGGTTTATTGTAAAAAAAAGCTTAGTATCGAAATGCATGAAATAACCGTTTTCGAACTGTTTGGGGATGCATCGTATTGAAGTTTCGATGCATTGTGCATCCCTAGTAGCTTCTAGGGTTGCACGATGCATCAAGATATCGATACTATTTAGAAGCTGTGCACCCTCAAATGGTTCAATACCGTTAATTCGTGTATTTCGATATTAAGCTGAGCGCCCGCACAGCTTAGTATTGTAAACACGTGAATTTAATCAGTAGCATGATGTGATGTGGCTGGCACTGGCGCTGAAGTCAGAAAAAGACAGGCGCACCTCAAAACACCCCCGTGTCCTGTCTTCAGTGCCGAATCTAACGGCGGAGATCAGAGAAAACCACTGATCTCTACCGCTATTCCCTTGAATGCCACGATCGAAGCTGACCGCAGCATTCAAGAGGAAAATGAGAAGGGGGGTTACTCTTTTGATCACGTCACAGGGAATCTCCCTGTGACGCGATTGAGAGACATACCATATATGGGCAGACAGCCCGGGGTCGATTGAGCTACTCCTTGGCTGTATGAGCTTATTTCCTGTTAGGGCATACTTGGGTATGTCCTAAGAACTGCCTGTGTACTGTCAGTATATAAAAATATCCTAGAACATTAAGTTTAAAAATCTCTACCGCTATCATGTACTTATATATTAACCCAAAGTTGTCCATTATGACTAACATAATGGGGTTAATTACTATTCATGTGAGGCACATGTAGGTTCAAAATTCATAATATCATGCCTCAAATCAGGAAATGGAAAAACGGAAGAACTTTTTTTTCTTTTCTTTTTTTTTTATTGTTGGCAAAGTGTCATTTTTGTATCAAGAATCGCAATACTAAAGGAAGTATCCGTATCGAAATTCAATGTCTGGTATCGTGACAACCCTAGTACCTTTAAGTAACATATATGCAATTACTTTTTGAAAAACACATTTTGAAAACATGAGCCTTTTTGAGGGGAAAAAAATGGCTTTTGCCTTCTATTAAGTACAATCCCGCCATCGTGCATGGCCTGCGGCGGTAGCTGAGCTTTTGCTAATAATAGTTCTGAATGTGTAAGAGTTGAGAAGAGTTACTTTACAGTTTCTTGATGATTGGAATTTCAAGGTTCTGAGGAAAGGAGATGAATGTCTGTCTGTTAGAGCGGCAGCTGCTCTCTGTCCATCAGGAAAACACGTTTGGCAATCTACGTTGTATTAATTAAACAAAAGATTCATTTCACAGGGGCCTCTCAGACGGATTTGATACTGGAATGTTATCTCCATTCTGAATCCCTTCCCTCCTTACCACATCTGTCTCTGCATTCTTATTTTTTCGCTTGTACTTTAAAAACTTTCACTCAAAAAAAAATTCTATAAACTTCAATAGTCTGATAGCCTGTTATGTAAAAGATGGCCATATTGTATGTTGGTAATTCTACTACGCTAATAGGCTACATTCAGGCGAACGTAGCCAAACCCGGATGTGAAAAACTGCCATGCTGTGCACCCGTGCGGGACACGTTATCACACATCCCCCATTGACTAGAGTCTATGGAGAGATGCGTGAAGCGCAAAAAATATAGGACATGTCCTATTTTTTCACAGACCCTTCACACGCTCTGTTGAAACAAACGGTCGTGTGAATGGCCACATTGAAGTACATGAGTCCGCTTGACGGCCATTGTTGTAACGTCCGTCACACGGACTACATATACGTTCGTCTGAATGAGCCCTAAGGCCCTATTCACATCACGATTTTGAATTACGTTTATCGTGTACGTCAGGAAAGCTCTGTGTCCATAAGGCTTTATTAGCCCAACGGAGGCCAAAAGTGTCCCTCGTCAGTCTACCTTTCTTTTTTGAAGGATGAAAAGCGTAAAGTAAACTACGCTATTCAAACATGAGGGATCCCACAAAAATATGTATACCGCGTGGCAGAAGTTGTTTTTTTTTTTTTTTTTTTTTTTTTTTTTTAAACATAGGAGCCTTTGGTTATTGCACGTATACGTTAAACGTATACGTTAGGAAGATCCGGTAACACAACTGTCCATATATGAATAGTTATGTTGAAATCTATACAATAAGGCTACATTTACACGACCTTGAAAAACGGACGCCTGACAGACATTTTCGTAACGGCTGTCACGCGGCTGTTTTCAGAACAATAGCGGTTTTTGGGTGTATTCACACGGCCGTTTTTTGTTTTTTTTACCGGCCCATGATCACTGGTTGTCAAAAAATAGGACGTGTCCTATTTTTGGCCGTTTTGACGGCCCCACGGTTCCCATAGAAGTCAATGGATCAGTTTTTACTGGACTATTTCAGGAAACAATCCTTGCAACGGCCGGAAAAAACTGATCCTGGCTGAGGATTCCCCGCAACCAGCGCTATTGAGCGCTGAGCCCGGGGAAGCCCTTGACAGCACTGTCCATATATGGACTGTGATGGGCTTTCAACTAAGAAGTGCCTCTCCTGAGCATCGCAAGATGACTGGCCGGGGACTCCAATCTTAATTTCAATAAATTTTTATTTGAGTTTTCCATAAGAACAACAAGGTTTTAAAGATTTCGAAACAGACAGAGAGCTAAACAAATTTACGATTAGATGCAAAGAAATAAACATTGCCTCTAAATAAAGAGAACACCCAAAGATAATTATTACTTTTCTTCACGTGAAGTATTTAGACTGCATCCACCCTTCCCAGGACTTTAAATTACGATAATGCAATTGGAGATTTGAAAGTAATGACGTTTCATGGTGACATTGAATATTGACCTGACGAATAACGTCCGAAATATAGGGAGAAATTGGGAACTTCCACGACTGTGCTATAGCCATTCTTGTAGGGATGCACGATGCATCGAAAGTTCGATACTATGCATCCCCTAACAGTTCGATACCATTATTTCATGTATTTCGATACTTAGCTGTGCGGCCGCACATCTAAGTATTGTAACACATGAATGTATGAGAGCGGGGCTGCAGCTGTGTAATAGTCATTGCCCCGCTCTGGAGTCCTGACAAGTGCGCGCTGTCAGGCTGATGCTATGTGGCCAGCGCTGCACTATTGAGCGGCGGCACTGAAGACCGAGAACATGTCGGGCGCACTGCAAAACACCCCCATGTTCTGTCTTCAACTCCTGCACCGCCGCTTATTAGTGCAGCGCCGGCCGTATCACGTCATGCTGACTGCGCACGCACTTAATGTCAGGAGCGGGGCAATGGCTGTATTACACAACCGCAGCCCCGCTCTATAACGGCGGAGATCAGAGAAACCTCTCATCTCTGCCGATATTCTCCTGAATGCTGCGATCAAAGCTGACTGCAGCATTCAAGAGGAAATGAGAAGGGGGGATGCCCCTTGGATCGCATCACAGGAATCCCTGTGACGTGATTGAGGTCCATACCATATATGGGCAGACAGCCCAGGGTCCATTGAAGGACCCCAGGGCTGTCTTACTATATTTCCTGTTAGGGCATACTTAGTACACAGGCAGTTGTTAGGACATACCTATCAGTACACAGGCTAATGTACTGGCATATAGATATATGCCAGTACATTAAAGTTTAAAAATAAAGTAAAAACATAAAGTAATATTACATTTAAAAAAAATACACACACACACCTTTTTTACACTATACATTAAAATAAGTCTGAATACCTAAGATATACACACATTCGGTATAGGTGTGGTCGTAATAACCTGCACAACAATTTTTTTGCATCCTTTATGGTGTACTCTGTAAAAAAAAAAAAAAAAAAAAAAATACAAACTGCTTTTCTTTCACTTATTGTGGGGCACGAGGTGTGATGAATTTAACCTCCATGTGCCTCACAATAATTAACCCCATCATGTACCTTACACATTAACCCATTATAACTGAGAAACCTGATGGGGTTAATTACGATTAATGTGAGGCACATTCAAAATTCATCACGCCACGTGCCTCACATCAGAAAAGGGAAGAACTCTCTGTTATTTTTTTTATTACTGTTGGCAAAGTATCGTTTTGGTATCAAAATCGCAATACTAAGTATCGATATCTAAGTCCAAATTCTGCTATCATGACATCAGAGCAAGTGTAATCTCGCGAGATCATGCTGTAAATGACAGGTTACAGCGAGATTATGTTTTTCTCTGCTGTAAGTACCACAGAAACATTACCGAAGTGTCAGGATTGTGAATAGACATCCCGTCCTGGCTGGAAGGAATGTCTATTCACTGTCTAACCACTTCAGTAACGTTAATGTCCGTATAAGACCACACATACTGATCTAGCAGGATCCCTATGCGCTGACTAAATGAATGGAGAGAAGTGTTTGACGCGGATTGGTCAGCGTCATACACTCCTCTGTACAACGCCGACTTGGTCAATAGTAAAACACGCCCAGTTGTCCATTAAGAAAGTAATTAGTATAAAGCTAAAATCGCTAATAACGTGGTAAAAATAGTTTTTCTAAATAATTATGTAGGAGATAGGGCACTTATAATGTGGTGACAGAGCCTCTTTAATTCCATATGGTACACACACTTAGAATGTTTAGATGGCCATTTAGATGCTTTAATGGGGGACTTCAATCGTGTAGATGGCACCCCCCTGCCTGAAGATAGCAAACCCCTCATCCCCTGGAGATAGTGCCACTGTAGGAGCGGAATCCCCGGCGGCCAGACCCCATATGGACAGTGACATCAAGGGGTTGCTCCTGGAGCGGAATCCCCGGCCCGCTCTGGCAGGGGATTCTGCTCTCCTGACGTCACTGTCCGTTTATGGACAGACGTCAGGGGCTACCTCGGGAATCCCCGGCCAACGCTTTGGTCAGGGGATTCCGCTACTGGAAAAGCCCCTGGCGTCACTGTCCATATATGGATAGTGCCGTGAGGGACTTTCTCTTGAAGTGAAATCCCAGGCCAGAGGGATTTCGCTCCTACACGGAACTACAGTGGCGCTATCTACATGGGGGGCGGTGGTGTCATTTACAGGGGATGCTATATAAAGGGGGTGCTGCAAAGCTACTATGCATCTGTTCTATGCTCCATTATATGATCAACATTGGAACCTGCTTAGTAACGTTTCCGTTTGTTGCATCATATAGAACTAGTTGGGATTTTCCTTTGGTGTCCTGCCTTTTTTAAGTCACTGTAAACTACAGGGAAGTTATAAAGTAAAAAAAATAATAGTAGAACATAAAGAATTTATGGCCTAGTACAGCACCTTACACCTTATATCCTTTACCTTTGTGTCAGCTTTATATACTGTTCGATAAACGTGTAAACCCTCATAAGGCGTGATTCTTATGATCATCTGAATGGCGCCTGCACATGCTGTAGAAACAACCCCATTCAGGTGTATGGGTCTGATTTTCAGTCGCAAATATAACCTTATGTACAAGAACATAACATAGCTATTATATGGACTTCTATAGCTATCAGACAAAAAAAATAAAAATACCCCTAGGCCAAATGCACACGTTGCGGATTTGCTGCGTGTATTTTCGTTCGGCAGATCCGCAGCCTAATACAGTACCAGCAAAGTAAATAAATCAAGAAACCTCAATAACACGATGCAGAATTTTTCTGCATGGAAATTGTATTTTAAAATCCGCAGCATGTCAATTTAACTTGCGTTTTCGCTTGCAAATTGTAACTGACTAGTTTAGTTTAATAAAATAAAATAAAAATAAACGCACCTAAATTCGCAGCTTGAAAATGCACCTATTTCCACATCAAAATGTAAAAAAACGCATTTGATAGACCTCACTATTAGGTGCAGAGTTTACCTGCGGAATTACCTGCGGATTTTCTGCACCAAATTCCGCAACGTATTCATGTAGTCCTAGGGCTCATCCACACATAACAAATGCCACGTTTTTTTCCGGTCTGAATTTCAGCCCGAAAAAACTCAGCAGAATACAGAAGAAGCATAGTAGATGAAATTTAACAAATCTCATCTACATGCTGCGTAAAAATTCCGAGCCGAAATTGACCTGCGGTAATCGAATGTCAATTCCTGCAACGGAAAGTGTGCAGAATTGCTGCGTTTCTCATAGGAAATGTCTCCATCTCCTAACAATGCGAAAAACGCAGCAATTTACGCAGCATTTTCTGCCGCAGGAAATAGTGTGGTTTTTCCGCAGCAGAAAGCCTTTGACTTTCAATGGAATTGCTGCAGAAATTTTCTGCAGCAATTCCGTTGTGTGTGGACAAGCCCTTATAGTTGTTGGAGAGCAGAATACTGTGCTACTACTGAGAGCTTTAGTTTGGACTGCTGTTCTTCCTAATGTTCCTATTAGACAGGCAGATATTTTTTCATAAACGAGCGACGAGTGATGATTTAGCGAGTTGTTTATGGTCGAGAGACTGTTTATTACACGTTACAATAGGTGCTAAAGATTTCCACTGTTTAGTCGTTACTGTGATCGTTGCTCGTATGCCCACACCTCATCTCTGGATTGCAAACGCCTGGAAGATTTCCGTTTTAGACCAGAGGATATGGTGGTACAAACTATAATCTTGTACTTGGGTAGATGTGGCCGATCCATGGAAACCCAAAGATCGTTGCACGCTATTACACGCGGTGATTCTCTTACATTCAAATGATTATACAAAAATTTGTACTAGAATCGCTACGCCTAATAGGGCCTTAATACATTGCCTTATTCTTACTTTTTACAAGAGGGAGGGGGCTTATCTCCTACGATGACTAAGGAATTCAACTGGGGCTGGCAAACAAATTAAATCCTATTCACATGACATTTCTGGACCACGATTAACATATATTGCGGGAAAAGCTCCCGTGTATACATTAATAGTCTATGGGTGACAGATGTCATAGCTTGCATTTAAGAGATCCATGTCATGAAAAGGTATTGAAAAGCCCATGACTTAGGCCCCATGCACACGATGGTAAAACAGTCAGCGGCCGGCCGTGCCCGCAAAAGTGGGCTGTGATTACGGGCACGGTCGTGTACATGAGTGTTTTCAACTGTCCCGAAATACTGACCATAAGTACGGATCAGTAGACATCTGTATTTCACCCATATATATATGGAAGTGTCCGTAAATACGGTCCATATTCCATCCGTATATACGAATCCGAACAAAAAGAGGAAGGTTGCAAATGATGTCATTAACATGTTGCCTAGCAATGCTTCCGTAAATACGGATGGTTTACGGATGCACATCAGTAGCCGTCCGTATTTACGGAAGCTCCCATAGGCTTCTATGGGAGAGTCCTTGCCGTAATTACGGACAAGAATACGACTGATTCTAATATTTTTTCAGCACTGACACCCATCAGTAAAAACACTGAAAGGTGTCCGTAATTACTGATGAAAAATACTGTTGTGTGCATGGGTCATTACAACTTTAACGAATGCCTGCAGCGTATGTTATACAGTGGTATAACTTATACTGCGCAGTACGTGTTTATATTTATTTTTGCACAATCCTGCTGTAGGGAAAAGCGTAGTCCATTACTCTAGTTCATACTTAAAATAAAAAAAATATACCGATGTATACCAGCCTGACAATCGGCTAATGGAACCCTAGACATGTTTAGCATGTAGGTCGGGAGCTTTTCTGACGTTTGTGCTAAATGTACATCACAAAGGGTGATATCAGCAGGGCAATTGTTGGCCGAACCCTCCAGGTTTGTCACTAGGGATGTGTTCTGAAACTATTTTGGGGAGGTCAGGCTGCTTTCACCAGCATGATTCTGGGAACGGGAAGGTGTTGTTTCCGGCCACCGGTGGACAGCGCGCGCACTCTGTACATATATGGATGTGTGATTATAAAGGGGCTACATTTTTGTTAATGATCAGGCAGATTAGATGAGGCAAGCGAGAAGTTCTATTTTAATCTCTCTATTATATTTGTGGTTTGTCATGGGCGATACCATTTGAACTTTAATCCTAATCACCTGATTTGGTTTTTGTAATCTGGGCGAGATGATAAATTGGAGCAGTAAATCATTGCCTCTTCATAAGAATTCTGCTCACAGCCAACATCAATGGATGTCAATCATTAAGAGTAATAAAACTTTCATCCTCCAATCCTTATTGCACAGATGTTTGAGTCCGCTCCAGATTCCTGGACATATAGTGAAGCATTTGGTACGTCATACAAAGAAATAAGATACATTGTATGTCTGCGTTGTGTTTCTGGGGAGGGGGCATCTAGGATACTGTTCTAATATACTTGTAACAAAATGGTTGTCAAGGGCATTCTCGTATGGCCTCTCACGGGTTAAGTAAATGCCCTTGACCATCTTTTTTTTTTTTTTTTTTTTGTGCTTTTTACTTTTCTCAAGAAGCTGTTGCTGTGTCGCTGTGAATCTCAGCAGGGAGCAGAGTAAATTGCCAGTGTAACTTCCAGTGAGAGCTCCGATATCAACGTACCGTTTTCCTAGACAACACTTTGTAAATAAAAACCATTTGTGGTCATTCATGAAAACGCTTGTGGTGTGTGTGTGCGTGCGCGTGTTTTGTTTTTTTTTTCCCCGTATCATTACCAACATGAGATTACAAAACGGTTGACGTGAATACAGTATAGATTGTATTACTTCACCCATATACGGAACAGTGCATATAGAATCATTTGCAGTTACTGATTTTGACAAATATATTTCCGATTTCTGTGGTCGCTATCCGAGGTAATGTACACGTGTGATGTTCACTCAACCCATCGATGACCACAGCCCTGAAGCCAGCCATACACCATTAGAAAACTGTCGTCAAATAATCATTTAGCCCACCGCTATCTCCGCCGTTTTCACCATAAACCTGCACTTACGCCTTATTATATTTGGCTTATGTTTTTTGTTTTGCTTTTTTTAATGGGGAGAGGGTAGTATATGGTTACCAGACACCTCTGTCATTTTATTGTAATACCATGGCTAATAGTTTTTTGTGGTAACACCCTATGTGCACAAGTTTAGGGTTACCTTTGTCTATGAACGATTTGTTCAGTTGTGAGCATAAAAGTTATACTTCAGTCAACTATATAGGTGATTCTTACCAACAATTTTTTTCCCCCACAATGCTTGCTGCGTGGCTGCTTTTTAACTCTGCTTCATTAGAGCAGAGCGGTTATCTGTGACATCTTTACTACAGCGCCCACTGGGAATCTGAGTTAGTCTAAGACACACCTCCTGTTTCATCATTGGTTCAGGCTGGTGCTTTGCCAAAGATTGGCTGCTAAATACAAGTCTCTCACTGGCTCACCAGGAAGTCTGATTTCTAGAATAATTATAGAGGACATATTCCTAAACCACCCTTGAGAAAAAGATGAATACTAGGTCATTGTCATACTGAGGTAAATATGTTGTGCTATGATTTTACGGTCTACGTATGTACTTTTCACATGTTTCCTAATGATACTATGTACAGTCTTCTTATGTTGGATGGACAATGGTTTGTTGTTCGTTTTGATATGGAGGTGAAAAAGCCGATTTTAAAGGTTGATCGCATAAAAGCAATTGTGTTCATGGTTGTAAAAATCACACAACCAATCCGAACCTTCTTTTGAGTGTGAAACAATGCAGTGTGTTTAAAGACGTCTTCTTATTGGTGAAAACTGAATGATCCTGCACACTGTAGTACCAACAAAAATACATAAAGATAGGCCATCGCTGTATAGTGCCAGAAAACCCCTTTTAAGTTGATTTTAGTAGAGCTGTCCATTTTTTAATACCATGTACAATTATTGTTTTGGTGGGTAGAGATCGTAATTGTCACGTCCAATACCCCCCCCTTTTTTTTTAATATTCATTCTGCAATAAACCCTTCCTGCCACCATAGACCTAAGTGGTTGTTCAATTCGGTAAGACCTAAACGCACATGCCAGTATTATGGCTTGGTACAACCTGCCAAGTTGTACGGAGCATTAATAGCACACCTTACATTAGGGGCTATGCTGTACCTTTCCGGACTATAAGGCGCACCGGATTATAAGGCGCACTTTCTATGAGCGCCTTATAAGCAATCATGTTTCATATATAAGGCGCACTGGATTATAAGGCGCAGCACATTACCGTTAAATAAACCATTGCTCAGACTGCAAGTCAAAATTTATTACACTTTTTAACAATAACTTGCAACTGGTTCAGCTGTAATTGCAAATCAAAACGTTTAGGGTATGTGCACACACACTAATTACGTCCGTAATTGACGGACGTATTTCGGCCGCAAGTCCCGGACCGAACACAGTGCAAGGAGCCGGGCTCCTAGCATCATACTTATGTACGACGCTAGGAGTTCCTGCCTTGCTGCAGGACAACTGTCCCGTAGTATAATCATGTTTACAGTACGGGACAGTTGTCCTGCAGCGAGGCAGGGACTTCTAGCATCGTACATAAGTATGATGCTAGGAGCCCGGCTCCTTGCACTGTTCGGTCCGGGACTTGCGGCCGAAATACGTCCGTCAATTACGGACGTAATAAGTGTGTGTGCACATACCCTTACCGTACTTTTTCAGTTCATTCCTAGGCGCACGGGGGGGAGGAGCATGGTGTGTGCTGTGGTATGCCGCCGCCGACCCCTGCCGCCCACGATAGAGGTAAAGGATCCTGTATGAACCCCTCTCTTTACTGTCGGGTTCATATATAAGGCGCACCGGATTATAAGGCGCACTTTCTATTTCTGAGAAATTCTCAGCATTTTATGTGCGCCTTATAGTCCGGAAAATACGGTACCTTGCTTCTTGGGGAGACTCTCTTTGACATGGAGTCCTTATGACTCCATATGACTCCATTATATTGAGCCACAAGGAATCCCCTTGCTGTTCTGCCTCTGGCACATGTCTATCCCTTATGCATGAGGTCAGAAAAGTTTTCATAACTTTTTTTTTTTTTTTTTCATTATGTCTAAGGCTATCTTTGCCCTGGCTGTGTCATTTCTCTAACGTAAATCTATACGTGGATAAAACACTGGTTTAAAATTTTCAAGTACCAGCTCCTGTGCCGTGACTCCATCTTTTAAAATGATCCCATCCATTGACTGTATCGGTGCCCTTGCATGGAGATCACCTAAGCCCTCTAAGCTTCTCCCATACTGGCGTTCTAATATGATCTGATACGTCTTGCGTTCTGTTTTGGCATCCTCTGCCTTTTAATAAGGTAAAACTGCACAAGGGCATTTCCTGTCCATTTACATCTAAATTATTATTGACTTGTTAAAAGGCTGGAAACCACACTGTTAACTTTGCAGCATTCAATACTCCCATTTTATCATGTAGGTACTACACCTACTTCTGGCATCGGCTGTGCTAATTTGTTAAATGCACTCGGTACGGCTCACGTTTCAGCACAAACTGTTATGGAAACTCCATTACATTCCTGAAAGAAAATAATACATAAAACGAAACATAAAAAATAGCAGCTGGGCTTCAAGTGAGTGGCTGCCAGTTCATTTCACTGTACGCACATTACCTCCAAATCGGCAGCCACTTAAACTTTCACGATAACGTTTTTATTGTAATGTCTGTAAACTTCACTATTATTTTTAATCCTTAACAGAATTACAGGGAAAAACAAAGAGCGCAATGGCATTAAAAAGTGTATGTATTATATCTAGAGTTTATATGGTCAGGAATTCTTCAGCTGTCTTTTTACATTATACTTTTTTTTCTCTAATTTGGTATCCCCTTCTGGCTTTGTCTAAAATACAAAAGCAGCACAAAGTTCAGTACAATACAAGTGAATGGGGTTTTAGCTGTGTAAAAATCTGCAACAGATTCTAGATATGATTCAGATATTCAAATCTACAGCATGCCCGATCTGCAAATTTTCACACCAGATTCATTCATTGTACAGGGTGGGCCATTTATATGGATACACCTAAATAAAATGGGAATGGTTGGTGATATTAACTTCCTGTTTGTGGCTCATTAGTATATGGGAGGGGGAAACTTTTCAAGCTGGGTGTTGACCATGGCGGCCATTTTGTATGCAACTTTAGTTTTTTCAATGGGAAGAGGGTCATGTGACACATCAAACTTATCGAGAATTTCACAAGAAAAACAATGGTGTGCTTGGTTTTAATGAACCTTTTATTCTTTCATGAGTTATTTACAAGTTTCTGACCACTTATAAAATGTGTTCAAAGTGCTGCCCATTGTGTTGGATTGTCAATGCAACCCTCTTCTCCCACTCTTCACACACTGATAGCAACACCGCAGAAGTAATGCTAGCACAGGCTTCCAGTATCCGTAGTTTCAGTTGCTGCACATCTCGTATCTTCACAGCATAGACCATTGCCTTCAGATGACCCCAAAGATAAAAGTCTAAGGGGGTCAGATCGGGAGGCATTTCTTCTGCGGTGTTGCTATCCGTGTGTGAAGAGTGGGAGAAGAGGGTTGCATTGACAATCCAACACAATGGGCAGCACTTTGAACACATTTTATAAGTGGTCAGAAACTTGTAAATAACTCATGAAAGAATAAAGTAACGTTAAAACCAAGCACACCATTGTTTTTCTTGTGAAATAATCGATAAGTTTGATGTGTCACATGACCCTCTTCCCATTGAAAAAACGAAAGTTGGATACAAAATGGCCGACTTCAAAATGGCTGCCATGGTCAACACCCAGCTTGAAAAGTTCCCCCCTCCCATATACTAATGTGCCACAAACAGGAAGTTAATATCACCAACCATTCCCATTTTATTTAGGTGTATCCATATAAATGGCCCACCCTGTACATAGTTTACATTGATTATTGCACCAATTTGTATAAATAGGCCATGTTGCACTTAACACATAGTTAAAGGATAACTAAACGTTCGACAATCTTCTGACGTGTTAGGCTGGGTTCACACGAGCATGTTATGTCCGTAATGGACGGAATGTATTTCGGCCGCAAGTCCCGGACCGAACACACTGCCGGGAGCCGGGCTCCTAGCATCATAGTTATGTACGACGCTAGGAGTCCCTGCCTCGCTGCCGGACCACTGTCCCGTACTGTAATCATGTTTTCAGTACGGGACAATAGTTCCACGGAGAGGCAGGGACTCCTAGCGTCGTACATAAATATGATGCTAGGAGCCCGGCTCCCTGCAGTGTGTTCGGTCCGGGACTTGCGGCCAAAATACGTTCCGTCCATTACGGATATAACATGCTCGTGTGAACCCAGCCTTATAGTGACATGTCAGAAGTTTTTATTGGTGGCGGTCTGAGCCCCGAGACCTCCACCAATCGCTAAATCGAAGCGGGAGAAGAGCTCAGCCACTTAGTTTCTGTTCGGCTTTTTCCGGAAAGCCGATGTAGCGGAGTACAGGCTCATAGACTTTCTTTTGAGCCCGTACTCCAATACATTGATTTACGGAAAAGGCCGAACAGAGACAAAGCGGCTGAGCGCTCACACGAGCGCTTCTGCCCCTTCGTTTTAGCTATTGGTGGGGGTCTCAGTGCTCGGACCACCACCAATCAAAATTTCTGACATGTCACTATGACATATCAGATGTTTGTCGAACGTTTAGTTACACTTTAAATATTAAAGATCATGCAAACAGTGGTATTACGGGTCCTTGTACAAATTCATAATACATTACCCATATCCTGCTGTGGGCCCATAATGTACTTTCATGTGCAGAGTACATGAGAATAAAATGAAGGCATGTTCCATTACATGCAGTATTATGGAGGTATTCTCCGCTAGAAGCATTGCTACGAGAGGAGAAAAAAAGTTCACCGGTCTGTAATGTGAAACCATTGGAACGCTGTGTCCTGCCATACAGTCCCCGTGCACCTTGTGCATGAGGCCCGATGCTCAGAATCCAAACAAGCTGTTGGCTGGTACTCAGGGAGGGCTTCTCCACACGTAGCGGAATTGCTGTGTATTTTCCATCTGGAATTACGGACGGAAAATACGCAGCAGAATACAGTAGCAGCAAAGTGGGTGAGATTAAAAAAATCTCATCCACACGCTGCGTAAAAATTCAGAGCAGAAATTGACCTGCGGTGCGTATTTTTCGGACCGCAGCACATCAATACCTGCTGCAGAAAGTGGACAGAATTGCTGCGTTTTTCAGATGAGATGTCACCATCTCCTAGCATTGTGCAAAATGCAGCAAAATACACACCATTTTCTGCAGTCAAAAATGTAGGAAATGGTGCGTTTTTGCCGCAGCGGAAAGTCTGCTACTTTCAATGGAATTGCTGCAGAACTTTTCTGCAGCAGTTCCGTTCCGTGTGAACAAGCCCTTAGATTGCCTGAATTGGTGTTCTCCAACCTGTGGCTCTCCAGCTATTGCAAAACTACAACTCCCAGCATGCACTGACCTATTGCAGCTGTCAAAGCATGTTGGCAGTTGTCGTTTCACAGCAGCTGGAAAGCCATTAACTAGGTGAACGGATATTTGAAACAATGACTTGAGTATATTTCTTAAAAGAATATTACTGGCGGTATTCGTGAGTGACACTACTGTTCTACACAATGATTGCAGTTCAAGAACTGCTTGCATATAATGTATATCCTGACTTATTCCAAAGTTACATCAGTAGACCATAATAAATTCCATTGAAATCAATGGTAAATACAAATTTGTTTGTCCGACGGAACAGATAAACGCAAAGCCAAATGGAAGCCCAACGCTGATGTGAACAGGCCCTTATGTAACGTGTTTGATTCTTTTAGGCCTCATGCACACGGCCGTAGCCGTGTGCACGGTCCATGATTAAGTCATGGGCGGCCTGAGGAGTGTCTTCCGCAGGCCAACTCCAATCACAGACCATGGACGTAAAAGATGTGCATATATTTCATTGGGGCCAGACCACAATTGCGGCCCCCACATGGTCCGTGTAAACCACGGTAGTGTGTATGGGCTCATAAAAATTAATGGGTCCGCAATTCATCCGCATTTTTGCATGCGGCCTTAGTGATTTACCCAATACTGTACATAAACAGGAGTATGTGGACGATAACCCGGTAATGTTAGTCCTCTCTTTGCTGCTATACCAACCTCCACACAAATTCTCCATCTGTCCATGATATACCAGAAGAAACTGACAAGATTTGTATACACTCCTCATACAAAGGTTAATATTTGTTAGCAATGCTCTGTAATCATGTCGTGGCTTCGTCTCAAGACACTGGAGTAGAACCACGTCTAGGACCAGCATAAGCCTGACTTGCAAATCACACTCGGCATTTGACTAGAGTATGTGAAGATATTTTATGCTGTCTCTTCAGATGGTCTTTGTTGTTTCTAGGACCTATAAAGTGCAGGCGGTACCTTCAGGACAGCGTCTTAATTCCTCTTCACAAATATTGTTTTTTGGGACTTGTAGTCTCTGAAAATGAAATGAACTTTACACCTCTGTCCTGTGCCATAGACACTAAAAGAAAATACCCTGGTAACCTACTGGTCCACCATCCATACAACCTAAAGTAGTACAAAAATATTCCATAATAAATGGGAAACTAGATATGTGGATGGTTTTGATACCGAATTGAATTGGCTAAATGTTAATCTATGGTGACAATTTGACTTCAGCAAAATGTAACTAAGCGTTGTTTACTCTGATGGCAATCCTTGAAACGACTCTTACTGCAAGACGGGTAATTTGAGCGTGGTCATTCAGTCTGCACCTCATTTGATCCACATTGCATGCTTTTCAAATAGAGCAATTTAAGTAGCTGTCAGTCAAGATGAGGACTTCAGAGTGAAATTCCAGCTGGAACTAGTTTTACCCAATTCCTTTTTCACTTTAGAAAACAGTAATAGGTTTGCAAAGCTGATACGTTTACGTATTGAGACTTGGTGATAATTTGTGCACAAAGCATTTAGTTATGCCGCTTCCTCCTACAGCACCACCAGATACGATCTCAAATGTATTCATGGTGTTACATCCAGCTCTCTTGCTTTAGTAAAGTTGTTTTCTTGAACTATATTTCAGCTTATCTTAAAGGTCTTCGTACCAGAGTGTTTATTGCTTTCTTTAAAAGAGCAGACTCCCTGACGACATGCGCGTCCAAAGATTCGTAATATTCTGCTCTATGTACTGGCCTTTACAGAACCAGGTAATATACATTTACTTATCCAACTTAGACCTACTTCAAGTGGCCGTAATAGGATCGCGTTTTATTATCCGTACTACGGCTGCAAAACCCAGCCCGTAGGTGGTTCAACTAAATTCATAACGTACGTTTTGTGCGAATATAGCAAGTAACAAGTGAATTTGTTCCCCTAGGGCTTATCCACACACAATGGAATTGCTGCAGAAAGTTTCCGCAGCATTTATGCATCAAGCAGACAATCCGTGCCGGAATATTGGCACGATTTCATTCTGAAAATAATGCGGCTTTTTGCTGCGTTTTTTTTTTCCATGGGCTGTGTGATGGTAAAATTTCTTCTTCCTGTGATATCATTTTCACCCCCTGTAAGAAATGCTGCAGCGTTTCCGCAGCAAATTACGCAGTACATCGGAAAAAGGCCGGAAGTCAGTCTTCTTTCCGCAGCAATAATTGACATGCTGCAGAAATAAAATTACACGCCGCAGGTGAATTTCTGGACTGAATTTCTCTGCAGCGTGTGGATGACATTTGTTTAATCGCGCCCATTTTGCAATTCTGTTACATGTGGACAAGGCCTTAAACACCATATTGTATTTGTTTTAACCAGATACAAATGTCTCTATATCTGAGGGTGGGAGCACGGTATTTCTAGTTTCAAATCCCATGCATAGACATCGTCAAATGATAAATTCCTGGCTACCTTCACCCGCCGCTAGGGGCAGCCTAGAGTTTACTGCATACGTTTTTATTATTGAGTTCACTGTATAAACAGTATGCAATAGGCTTCTGAGCCTCCTCTAGTGGTGGCTGCAGGTAGCCAGGTGTTTATCCGTTAGAGCTATGACTGTGTAGACGATATGGAGCTCTGTATCAGAAAAACAAAAGCTATGGCTGCTTTAATTACATATTGGCAAAATCAATCCACACAAAATTTCATACCTAAAAAGAACACGGTGTTAAAAGGTGGACTTTCACTTTAAATTGAGTGCAGAAGGGAGCCTAAATGGGTTTTCCCATATTCAATATTTATTGAATATGGACAGGATAGGTGACATCACCAAGCATGCGCACTGCTGCTCCATTCCTACAAGGGAAGACCATTCTAGTGATTAGTGAGGGTCCCAGCAGTCGGACCCCCACCGATCAGATCTTTATCACCTATCCTGTGGATAGGTAATAAATATTGATTATGGGAAGACGCTTTTAACTTTATAGACCCTTTTTGAAGAACCAAAAAGTAGAAAAATATATGCAATTTATTTTATTATAATGGCTAGAGGATCATACATATCCTACATATCACTGTTTTAAACAGTTTTTCTTTGCGCATCCATAGACATAAGTTAAGAAGCAATGGAGTTGGCACATTTTCAGTCCTTCGATGATATGTGCTTGAGTGCCAATGATGTAATCGGGAAACCAAGGTGACCGTAAGGGAATGACAGTCTGTAAGAAAGTAAGAGTAAAAGCATTTATTGCTGTACCAAAAAGGTAAAATGTATTTGTTTTTTTTGAAAAAAAAATTTAAGGGAGGGGGGTAGATTTTTTTTTTTGTGTCACTCTTTTAGTATCTGTAAACAAAAGAGCTATTTCTTCCAAAGTAGAGGCCTGTACAATTTAATCCTCATTACAACTATGGGCTATTATGTGCCTTTGAAGTGTCATGTGTTCCTGATGCTAAAATGGAAGATCAAAGGCTCACTGACCCATAAGGCAAGTTTGATGGTGATGAGACGAGAAGGGAGAAGCGTTTGAATTGTGGTGCATTAGAAATGGGTAATGTTTATTCTCAGCGATCACTGTAACACATTCCTGAGCTGTGTGCAATGTGAGAACTAAACACAGTAACAAATATACCAAGGCACTGGCAGATGCCCACATCTGTGGATCACTCCGGGGCTTTTAACCCTGTTATTTCTTGGCTAGAAGAAGACATTATATATATATTCTACTTCTCAAGGTCATGTATATGTATTTATTTATTTTTTAGCCACTCTTACATAAATTGAACACCAGCTCTAGGCTCTATCCGCATTAGCATTATGGCTACCGTTCATTACTTAGGCTGTATTCACATCTGCGTCCGAGCCTCCATCACAGGCACTTTCATATTTGCTGTAGCAGAGCACTACATGTAGTGCTATTTCTCCCATAAAAATGGCGGAACCCATCATAAGTCGATCGGGTCTGTCGGTGCGGGTGGAGACGCATTTTGGTTTCCTCTATAAGTGGAAACCAAGACGCAGATGTTAACCAAGCCTTTTAATGGAGTCCGTGAGGTTTCTGTCAATGGTTCTGGTATGTTTCATGGCAAGAAAAGCGCTGCAGACTACACCGTTCTTACCCTCAAAAATACTAGAACCCCTGACAAAAAGTAAATAACGCAAATGTGGATAAGATCCTTATTGAAATGGGAGCCCACGTGTGCGATTGGTCTGGGATTTTCTAAAAGGGTTATCCAGGTTTTTAAAATTGATGGCCTATCCTCATGATGGGCCATCAACATTAGATGGTGGGGGTCGGACTTTTGACACCCCCTGCTGAACGTTTTACAAAGGGGACGTGGCGCTCATACAGCGCCGCAGCATCCTCATTGTTTACAGGGTCTCCTTCACGGCCATACTTTGCACGCGCTGTCACGTTTGTAGCGGCTATGCAAGTTATTGCACCACTGTCCCAATCACGGGAGTCGGACCCCCACTGATCTAATATTGTTGGCCTAGTCTACTATGCTATTCAATACAGAGACATCCTGCAAAAAAACGTGTACAGCAGAGAATAATATATATTTTTTTCTATGATGGGAGCCCATGGGGGACATTTACCGCTGTTTGCCTTTAGGGCATACATCTGAGATATGTCTGGCCTTTTTCCCTAACGTATATCTAAAACATACGCTGCGAACGCTGTGAACAGAACCTTAACATGCAGTTATAACTTTAGTTGCACTGTAGGGGTAGCGGGGTTAATAGTTCCTCATATGTTTGGGCTTAAAAAGGCAAACCGAGAATTCAATTGCCGGATTTTTAATCCAGAATACCAGAATAGGTTTACATAAATAGAAGATCCATATGTACTTGTGTGCCGACTTGAAACCTCCCACCTCAAAAATGTCTTGGCTTTGCAGCAGAATTTATTTAATCCTTTTTGCATTTGTTCTAATCCAGACTTGAAGCCGATGCAATCTGAGCCACTCTGAGCCATAATATATAGAATTTGTGCAATCTGACTGTGAAATTCTATGCAAAGCTTTAACTTCAACTTCTTCTGGCACGGATCACCCCAACAGTGTCTTGTTCCAGAGAGTGTCTAATGTTGGCACTCTGGCTACAACTTACTACATTGGGCTGCAGGCCACAGGTAATGATGCCAGGGAACGTTGCCACCCAGAGAACAGAACATAATTAAAGTTTGAGAAGGAAGTTTCTTGGATTACTCCTGGGAAGAAGATCTAGGACTAATGTGTTATAGTCAAGTAAATCATGGGAGTAAGTGAAATTATTTTGTAATTGTTGAGCATTCACTTATACGGCCATACTTCCCCTTGATAACTACATTTTCTATTTCATATTCTGAACTTCAAACAGAATATCCATTCTATAAAGTAACCAATGCTTACATATGTGTAGATCTAGGGGCAAAACCAATGTGGTCGGAATAGAACTGCAGCTGTGTGTTGTGTGGAGGATATTTATAAGATGTGGTAGTCTTCTATTTAGGTCTGGACGTTTGTGCCGGCAGTTAGGTCTCCAATTCCCAACTGTCAGACATTTGGGTAAAAAAAATAATAATATGCCTGGCTCCAAATTTTGCAGTTGAGCTCGACCCTGTGATATCATGTTTTTTAAGAATGCTACCCCCACGCAAATGTGAATAGATCGAACATGTATACATAAAAATCACGTTCTGGTGACCGGAGCCGTCTCCTTTGAACAACCCCTCCTTCTGGCCGAACACTCGACAAGCTTGGGCAGCTCCGCGGGGCTGCTAGATTTTCCTGCAGCGGCTGTTACAGGAGAAATGTTTTACCTGGCGCTCATTCAAATGAGAGAAATTGAGCATTTCTTTGACGCGGCTGTTCTCTCTGGTTCATAGGGAGTCCTGAGCTACGTCCTTTACCTGTATTGCGTACATATACTCTAAGGGTAAGTTCACACGGCTTAGCAAAATACGTCTGAAATTACGGAGCTGTTTTCAGGCGAAATCAGCTCCTGATTTTCAGACGTTTTTATAGCAACTCGCGTTTTTCGCAGCGTATTTTAAGTACTTTATTGGAGCAGTTTTTTTAATGGAGTCCATGAAAAACTGCTCCAAAAACGTCCCAAGAAGTGACATGAACTTCTTTTTCGCGGGCGTCTTTTGACAGCGATGTGTAAAATGACACCTCTTGGGAACAGAACACCGTAAAACCCATTGAAAGCAATGGGCAGATGTTTGTAGGCGTAATGGAGCCGGTTTTTCAGGCGTATTTCGAGGCGTAAAATGTCCGAATTACGTCTGAAAACAGTGCGTGTGAACACACCCGAATAGGTCATATTGGAAGGGGTTGTACAGATTAAACAACAAGTGTTAGTTCCTTTTGTATTAGTTTTCATCAAAGTATAGGGTTCCTGATGATCATGCTTGAGGTTTGTATGGTGGTCTTCACCAACTGAATATAAAGGATTAGTGATCCAGACATGGCAGACAATCTAGGACAGACTTTGGCAATTTAGAGTATTTCCATGACAAAGGTTCACACTTAAGTTTTTGTTTTGCATTATCTGTCATGACCAGTTCTATTAATTCCTTTGCAACTCCAACTGAGTGAAACTTTGGCATCACTCTTCACCCGTTTTAGCAGGAACGGTTTCCTTTTCTTTTTTTTTTTTTTTAAAAGACTTATTTTTGATCAGTTGCACAGTAAAAAATATACTACAAAAAAAACTTGTGTGTACCCAGCCTTACTCATAATGTATTCATGTATTGAAGAAATTCTATTTCTGGCTGCCATGTCCATCACGTTCAAAGTATTCCCGTCTTAACTTGATGGCCACCTGTGAAGTGGCTGTAGAATGATTTTGAGTGTAGGCCATTGTAGAGGAATAAAAAGCCACTTGTTGTTTTGGTTTGGGTGAAGCCCTGTTTTTTGGTGGCAGATTAGCACATATCTCCATAAAAATCTTGTGGTGATTGACAGCCAACTGATGGCATTGTAGTAGTTGAGGTCATATCGGCCTCCTTTCTCATGGATGAGGATAACTATGGCATTGTTCACCAATTTTCCTGCTCTTCAAGTACACAGCTTGGCGAAGAATTTCCCCCTCCTAACTCTACTTCCTCCAAGATTTCCCATGTGACTCTCCATTATAATTTGACTTTTCCTTTTGACTTTTTCTCCTGCAGGCATGATTTGTGTCTTGCTAATAATATTGTCTTGGCGGGTATGACACAATAAAACTTTGTTAGAATTTTTTGCAATTCAGTGTTTAGCAATGTTCTGAACGCCAATGCTAGGAATTCCACGAATGCAGAATATTTTATCTTTAAATCTACTTTTTAGTAATGTACAGAGATTGAGACCTATTTCCCACACACGGTGAAAGCAGCTGCTGTCTTTTTAGGTCTTCTTTCAGAAGTAACAAAGCTATCCCCCAACTTAACCCCTTTAAGTCAGTGACTCTTTTTTTTTGGTAAAATTGATATTTCAATTAATTTCTTTTGTCATTATTAGCTGAACTTTCTCCCATGATGAAGAACACCTTTCTAAAAGGAATAAATAATGTTCACATATTCAACTCCTTTTGTTAAATCCTGATTTTAATAATGGAAAGCATTGCTGAACACCTGCTGTGCCCCCTGCGGAACAATACCCATTTGCATCAGAATTGGTCTCCAATCTGTTTCACTGTTAGCTTCTGAGTAGAGCGGCAATGTATGGGGCTTTTTGTTTGTGCCATGTATAAATTGGAGGTGTAAATAGCAGACGGGATGCTCACCCTAAGGCCCTGTTCACACAGTTTTTTGATGCGGAAACCGCGGCAAAAAATGGCTGAAAATGCCTCCCATTGATTTCAATGGGAGACGGAGGTGTTTTTTTAATGCGAGCGGTAAAAAGAAGCGTCATGCCCTATCTTTGGGCGTTTACGCCCCTGGCCTCCCATTGACATCAATGGGAGGCAGAGAAAGCGTATTTTGCTGCATTTTTTTGCCCGTAGCACTCAATGGTCGCGAGCGAAAAACGCTGCGAAAATCGCGGCAAACGGCGTGCAGGCAGGTCAAAATCGTAATTTTGAGGCAGAATTTCTTCCTGCAAAAAAATTCAGTGTGAACAGGGCCTAAACCCAAAATCCAAGGAGGAAACGGTTTACAAATTTATGTAGACACCAACTTGTTATTGATCTTGGTAATAGATAGTTTTTTTTTTTTCTACTGCATTCAGTTATGTTTTTGTGATTCTCTGAATTGGTGTAAGATTCTTATACTGATTAAACAAGATACGTGTTATTTACTGTACAATAAACACTATTTCGGGTCCTTTTACACGGCCCGATATAAGCTGTGAAAACGAGCGTCCGTCAACGTTGATTGCCAATAATTGAAAACTAGCGCCAATGTATGGGGACGGTAGTTACTATCGTTCGTCCCCATAAGTTTTCATCACGTCGACTGCACATCTCCCGGATTACACAGGGAAAGGTGCTGCCGCCCGATGATATTTAATGCTGCATGAACGAGTGTTTGCTCATTCATTGGCTGATCGTTGCCAAGTTTATACAGGGCAATGATTGGGAATGATCGTTCATATGAATGCCCGTTTGTCTGATCATTGACCCGTGTAAAAGGGTGTTAAGGCTGGTTTAGATGGCAGTATAATGGTCACAACACATGGGCACTTCACAGTTCTACTGAACTTAACCTGAACTCTATGGAGATCCAGGTTGTTTAGCAGAACCGAGTAGGGTCCTAGTGTTGCAGCCATGTCACGGCTGTCTAAAGCTAACCTGAAGATGGGTGCGTACAACCATTTTCTTCCCTAGCACGTTGACCTCCAATATTTAATTATTGGGATGTTTGTCTCCGCTCATGTTTGTAAAATAACATGCCATTTCTTATAATGGGGTCTCCTCTGACTATCATTTCTATAATAGCAAAATGAGGAATTTAATCATTTTTTTTTCTGCCTGATGGAGGCAAAAATTTGCCAATTTTTTTTTATTTCGATTAGAAGAAAAATCACTATGGGTAAAAGCCAGGTCATAAGAAAGATCAATATTGGTAAAACACTGTTAAAATACAGGGAGTAATACTTGTCGTGGAAATAGCAATTCACTGTTGAATAGCTGATGAAACCCAAAATAATTTAATGCACTGAAATCATTTGGGTTAGGCCCCATGCCCACGACTGTAAAAACACCCGTAATTACGGGCCCATAGACTTCTATTGGCCACGGGTACCTCCCCGTTTGCTTACGGGAAGGTGCCCGGGCCGTTGAAAAATATAGAACATGTCCTATTTTAGGCCGTAATTACGGCACGGGCAGGCCCATAGAAGTCTTTATTGGGCTCCCGTAAATATGGGTGGCCGAAAAACGGCCGAAAATAGGCCGTGTGAACATACCCTAATACTAAGGGAAGGGGAGACCTGTAATACCCAGGAGCAGTGTGCTGTTGGATCTGTGTTGAATCAATAGGACATGCAGCTATGTACAGGAGTTGGACTCTACAGCAGCAAAATAGTAGGACATTTTTTAATGAAGACTATTTGCTTAATTTATAATTTAGGAAGCAAATAGCCAATACAAAAAAATGGCAGTGCAATGATGTCCATAACCTTAAAGCTGCTTGTAGACACCTGTCAGCACTTATTTCCCAAGGCAAAAAGATTGGGTACATTGAAATCCAACATGCCTGATCCCGGTTTGCTGACAGACGTCCATTGGACACCATACACATTAGATTGTCAGTGGGATTGTGACTGATCTTTTGTATATGGCCAAATTAGCAAACGCTGAAAAGTTGATTTTACCTGTGAAATATTTAGAATGTGTTTTCATATATCACCCTATATCTGCATTAAAATATGGTACGACTTTCGAAACAGGGTTAATAAAATCTTAATTTTTCTCATTTGAAGTTTTAGAATGTAGGCCAGGAATAGATTTCTATATCCCAGTACTGTGCCTTACCAGTAGCTTATCCATACAGAATAGCATATCATTATATGTAAAATAGTTTTATAGAGGTGCTGAATATTGGAGAAGCTAGGCTGCATTAGAAGACTGTTTAGCCGATGTGTTTCACCTTTTACTTGACATAAAAAAAATTAAGGTTGCAAAATAATTTAAAAATTAAAACTTCTTTGGCCGGTTGCTTACACAAAGAAGAATAATTTGGAAAGGATAGACATTCAAAAGTGCTTGTTTGCCGAGTGTGACATTTTTGTTTCGTTTCTACCCTCCCCCTAAGTTTCTATGTAAAATTAGCAACACAAAAAAGTTTATCATGTATTCGAGTATTTGGACAGTCTTCCACTCAGTACCATAAAAAGCATGGGGATCAACAATTTAAGACCTTCGAAGACTCATTTGTTTACACTTTTTTTAAATTGGGTTTTATGTGAGATTTTTTTTAAATCAATAGATTTTTATTGGAAAAATTTTTTACAAGTTTTTTTTCAAACAGTATAAACCATCCTTGGTCCCAGAACATGGACCTGCATACAATAATACATACATGTGATATGTCATTGAAGGATATACAACATCATAACCAGAAAACAACAAACGAACCATACTATGCCATTTTCAAACCAATGTTGATACTAATTATGTCATATTACCAGATACCTTTCTTCCCTTAAGTGTAATATTTCGAATTTACCCATAGCTCCCAATAACGTGAATTCTTAGCATACCCAGAGGGAGATTGTAAAAGCATGGATTCATGATGACAAGCTATGTTTACCCTGCCTATCACTTCCGATAAAGAAGGGGAAATAGTTGATTTCCAGGACTTAGCAATTGCCATTCTAGCCGCAATGAAAACATGGTGTACCATTACCCGGTGTTCCGCCCTTATGTCTTCCAAGCCAATGTCTAAAATAGCCAATTCCGGGCAGAACGGAATATATTCTCCTGTAATTTCTAGTATGAGGCGAAAAACCTCCCTCCACATTACCCCCACCCTGGGGCAGGTCCACCACATATGCAAGGTGGAACCCAGGGAACCACATCCTCTCCAACAGCCATTAGAACTGCCTTGGAATATATGTGCACATCTTGCAGGTGTCAGGTACCATCTCATGTGGATTTTACGGGTGAGTTCAATATGATTAACACATTTGGAGTGACGAGTAATCCAACTAGAGGCCTTCATCCATTGTGCCATGGAAAACGTAGAACCCATCTCCCGTTCCCATCGTAATATGTGAACTGTCTTCCCCGAGGACTGTTTTTTCAAAATTAGATCATAGCTACAAGCTAGTCCCTTACTGTGACCTTGCCATTTGAACAGGAATTTATGATACGGGGAGAGATTTGTGGGTTGAGCTGGGAAGGCTATTGTTTGTATCATATGTCGTATCTGGAGATACTGGTAAAACATGGATTTATTTACGTCATAGTCCCTCACCAACTGCTCAAAGGATTTGAAGTGTTTTCCCTCATATAAATCTGAGAGGGTTGTTACGCCCAGCAATTCCCATGTCTGCAAAAATACATGTGGGACCAAAGGTTGAAATGCTTGTAATGGTATATGTTCCTTAGATAAGTACACCCAGCGATTTGCGCATACCTCTAATTTCCAGCATTTCATTGCATCAGATGTGGTTACCAAGAACACCTTAGACCTATCTGTCCCCACATATGTCGCGGCCATCAGATTACGTATGGAGGATCGGGGGAACATCTCATTTTCCAACTGGGCCCAAAGTGACGGAGCTGTGGAGTTCCATAACGAGCCTAACTGATCTAGGATGGCTGCTACGTTATATGCCGTTACCTCTGGGACTCCCAAACCCCCTTCCTTAATCTTCTGATACAGTAAAGATTTGGCTACCCTCGCTCTTTTATTATTCCAAATGAACTGGAGAAATATATGTTGAATTTGAGAGGTGATGCTAGTAGGTATTAACAGTGGAATAGTCCTACAGAAATACAAGTACTTGGGCAGCAGTAACATTTTAACCAAATTGACTCTAGCAATCCAGGATAACTGGAACTTATTCAGTCTTTCACACTCCCGTCGTAAATCTGCTATTAGCCCTGAGTAATTTTCCTGCAGAACCAGAGACAGCGAGGAATAGAGTTTTATCCCCAGGTATACCAGCCCTGATTCTGCCCATGCCAAATCAAAGTTGGACAAAGTGCGTTTTAATTGAGGCTCTACATGTAATGGTAACATCATGGACTTTGAGACATTTAATTTATAATATGATACTTCTGAAAACTTAGAAATGATGCTGAGTAGTTCTGTCAGAGATGTGAGGGGAGAAGTACAGGTCACAATAACATCATCTGCATATAATCCTATTTTGTGTTCTCTTCCCCCCCACCCTTATACCCGAGATATTTTCAGAATTTCGAATCAATTCTGCAAATGGTTCCATACATAGGGTAAAAATTAGTGGGGATAGAGGGCACCCCTGCCTAGTCCCATTAGTGATGCTAAAAGATCTAGAAAGAATCCCAGATGACAGAACCCTAGCCGAGGGCGAGGAATATAGTGAGAGTATGGCTGATTTTATAAATGAATGGAAACCAAATTTGTCTAAAGTGCTTTCTAGGTATTGCCAGTTAACACGGTCAAATGCCTTTTCAGCATCTAGGGAAATAAAGAGGGTGGCACTTTTAGATTCTCCGGCTATCTGTATAAGATCTAACATCCGGCGCGTACCGTCACAAGCTTGCCGGCCCTTGACAAACCCTACTTGTTCTAGTGCTATTAGGGAAGGTAAACAATCATTCACTCTATTCGCCAATATTTTGGCATATAATTTTATATCACAATTTAAAAGGGAAATTGGCCGGGGAATCAGGGGATTTACCCGGTTTAGGGAGTGTGACTATTGTGGCCTGCAACATCTCCGGAGGAGGGGCCTGCTGATTCGCGATACCCATAAAAGTGGATTGCATATATGGAATCAGCGAGTCTGCGAAAGTTCGGTAGTACTCATTTGGCAGTCCATCCGGTCCCAGGGATTTATTCTGTTTGGATCGCAGAATGGTCAGTTTAATTTCTTCGACCGTAAAAGGGGGAATTTAATTGGCTAATTTGAGCCTCTGATAAAGTTGGCAATTGAATTTGCCTTAAAAACTCATTCACCCCAGCTTCGGATACCTCAGGAAGGTGTTTATCCTGATTTAGATTATAAAGGGTACTGTAATAAGACGCAAATGTATCTGTAATCTCCTGAGGATCATACACTTTTTTCCCTTCTGGTGTGTTCAACCAAGAAATTTTGGATTTAGCAACATGTTGTTTCACTCTTTTTGCCAGAATTTTACTGGGTCTGTCACCCTGGATATAAAAGTTCCATTTGAGTTTTTTTAAAGTTTTCTCATATAGGAAAAGTTGGTGATTGCGCAGTTTGTCCCTAAAGTGTCTTAGATCGTCACGTAAGGTGGGAGAAGGAGAAACTTTTAATTTAGCCTCTAATTTCTGTATGTTATCGATAAGGAATTCAAATTCTTTATCTCTCGCCCTCTTCGCTTTAGCCGCAGCCTGAATAAACAGGCCTCTTACAAACGCCTTGTGTGTACACCAGAGGAGTTCTGGTGATGAGGCCGATGGGCTATTAATCTCAAAAAATTCTTTCAAAGCTGAGTCTATTTTAGCTTGGAGATCTGTGGAATTTAATAAGAATGTGTTTAACCTCCAAGAAGAGTTCTGAGGTGTAATATAATGATCTGAAAGATGAAGCGTGATTGGTGCATGGTCTGACCAAGTTATCAGGCCAAGGGAGGAGGTCACCGAATTTGTTAACACTTCTCTATCCACCAGAAAATAGTCAATCCTAGAGTACACCTTATGTGGGGAAGAATAGAACGTGTAATCCCTTTCAGAAGAATGTTGGTATCTCCATACGTCATGTAATTCTTCTTCCTGTACCCATGAACTCAAATCTTGAGACAATCTATTATTTCCCCCAGAGCGATCTATATCCTTGTTTACCACTATATTAAAATCCCCACATAATATTAATCCCCCTTTCTGCACTGATTTAGCTTTTGACAGTACCTTTTTAAGGAAGGGAAGTTGTCGTACATTAGGGGCATAAACAGATACCAACGTGTATGAGAGGTTATCAATTTCACATACTAAAATGATAAATCTACCCTGTGGATCAGAAACAACAGAAATGCACTTGAAAGCTAGTGACTCTTTTACCGCTATAATTACCCCCGCCTTCTTTCCGCTGTTAGAGGCATAGTACATATGGGGACATTTTTTATGTTTAAATAAATGGCAATCTTTAGAGGACAAATGTGATTCCTGTACACATATTACATCTCCCCTGGACTTGAACGCTTCCTTCCAGAGTAAGGATCTCTTAAAGGGAGAATTCAAGCCATGAGCATTTACAGAAAGTATTGTAAGACCCATTAAGACATCAAATCAAAGTAAATATGGTTATGGCATAGCAATGGAGAACCAACATAGAACATCCCAAAACAGGAAACTTGGAAAAACAACCGATATGAATATGCTATATAGCACATTCACTGCAACCAGGAGAATCCCTCTTGCAGGGAAAAGAAAAATGGAGGCAAAAGTTCAGCCTAAGAACTGTAGACAGAAAAAAGAACCGTCCACCCGAGAACTCCGAAAGCCTTGAAGTGCCGTTCGTACCCTAGAAGCTTCAATTTTCAGTCAGGCGGTCTCCGGTCCGGCTTACTCCTTGCATCCGACCACAATGGCGAAATCATCTCCGGCTTAGAAGTATTTCTGGGACGGGGATTTGAAGACGGGGACGACATGAGCCCCCAAGAAATCAACAGGTCTCTCGCCGAGGTTGGTGAGAGGCAGACATGGTGCGTGCCATTCCTGGTAATTATTAATTTTACTGGGAACCCCCATTTGTACAATATGCCGTTATCTCTCAGAAGTTTTGTCATCACAGCAAACTCTTTTCGGCGTAGCATAGTCGCCGCTGATAAATCCGGGAATAAAGTAATGTCCTTAAAGCGGTCAGTTAGGTCAGGAGAGTTCTTCAATCCTCTAAGAAATTCATCCTTTATATGAAAGAAGTGGATTCGAGCAATTGTATCTCTTGGTAGGTGAGCGGCAATGTGCTTAGGTTTAGGGATTCTGTGAATCCTATCTATGGTGAGATCCAGGGCCGATTTTTGCGGCAAAACTATTCCCATGAGGTCCGTGAGGAATTTCGCTAATAGATCTGGTGTGACCGATTCAGGTATACCTCTAATACGGACATTATTTCTTCTGGATCTGTCCTCTAGATCCAAAACTTTGGTAGATAAACGCATAACTTCTTCCTCCAGAGTGTAGTTCGCATCTATGAGCGAGTTATGAGATTTCATGAATTCCTCCAATTTATGCTCCACATGATCGGTCCGCGAGGCAATAGCTTGTATATCTACCCTTAAGTCTCCAATAACTTGCCGTAAATCTGATTGAATTGAGTCTCTCAATGAATTCAGAAGACGTTTTATCATATGCTCAGAAACAGGCTGAGATTCCATGTCATCCTGCACGTCACGTTCTACAGATGCATCCCTAGAAGATGGAGCAGGGGAGGAGTGAGGGAGGGATATTCGGCGGTTCACCACCACTTGTTGAGAAGAGGACGAGGGGAAAAACTCTGTGAGTTTAGACGGCTTTGCTTTAGTATTTCTTTTAGAAGTGCCCCCCATTGTGACCAGGGAAAAAATCGCTGTTTGATTCTAAGCTGCAACGATACTGAAATATTTTCCACAGAAGACCACTGTAATATAAGTATTTCTTCAGGTATGCTCTTAGTAGCGTTATATTTCTCCAACAGGATTTAAACAGTGCCAGGGAAGTTGCAGTACTGTGTCTCACTATCTGTGCTGTACTGTTTCACTTTTATTGCTGCCACTCCCAGCCCTGTACTTCTCTGCACCTAGCTATCTGAATTAAGATGGCCGCTGGGGGAGGGGGAGACGTTTTGTCTTCAGGAGACTTGGATTTCAATCCTCTCCCTGTACTCTGCTCCTCAAACACTGCCGGCCAGCACCTCAAAAAGTGTCCAGCTCCCTCCTCACTCACCCTGTCAAGACGCCTCTCACTGCCTTCACCGCTGTTCCTGCACTTTCGCGCCGTGAGGAGGAGAAGAAGAAGGAGAAGATGGCCGCCACCTTCATTGGCCTTCACGATGCAAGGGCCGGGTCTTTTACCGGCGCCACTCCCCGACACACTGGCCGGGACTCTGAGCACTGCCGCGGTCCACTCCACCTGAAAGGGAGCAGGTATGTCGGCGGTAGTAGGTTTATTAGTGCTGGTTTAGGCTTTCACCTCAGGAGCTCAGCGGTTATGCGACTCCTTCCATGTCCGTCCAGGCCACGCCCCCGGGTTTTATGTGAGATTTTAAAGGATGCGCAATTCAACAACATGCTGGTGAAAAGTACCAAAGCGTACAAGTCCGCTGCCCATACAACATGAAGATTCGACCCCCACAACATCATGGCCTTGAAATAGTTGGTCTGCGTAGAAATGTATGGATGAAGCATTGTATGGGTTGCAGAAGAGGCTCGTTTTTTTTTCTGATGATGGGCAGGGGGATTGGACCCCCAGCGATCAAGAACAGTCAGGCCATCATTGTTAAAAGTTAGGTTTTTTTTGTTTGCTTTGTTTCATCACATTTTTTGTAGAATCACTGATATTAAAACTTCATAAAAGCAACACTTCAAATATACGTAAGGGTTAAATGAAATGCAAACAAGAAAGTTTTACATAATGGTCTGTTATGGGATTAGGCGATGTGAATGTTTTGTCAATTTGCAATTGCCTGTAACTTTGTCAATGATGGTGGGAGCTGTACAGATGTTTGTAAAGCTACAATTTGTATCAAAAATAAGAATGCCCTAAACTCTTTCCCAATGGAATTTTCTCCACCCCCATCCATTATTTTTTTGAAAATACATTGGTTTATAAAACTGTATATGACATGAAGGTTTTGGCAGAACCCCAACAATTGTTCTAATCTCCGCTGCCAAGTCATGTAACCTCATGCAGCCGAGGTTTGCTTTGGGGTGGCCTAATGCAGTTATCACCTGTGTGATACTGTGAACCGTATTCTGCCTGTATAATAAATAGATGCTGGGGGAGGGGGCTTAAAGCTTTCTCTAATTGCTTTTTCTCAGCCTTCCCTGACTTCTTTAGTAGCACCTACAGTATGTACACATGGGTTCTGCATTATTAAGTAGAGGTTATGTAGAGATCCATGATCTTTGTGCCCGTATTCAATCCTGGATTAAAAAGGCAGTCTCAGATGAACTTTCTTCTCTTCTGTTCACGGCTTCTTTAATCATACAGCTGAGAAAATACCATGTGCAACGTACCCGCAGGAGCATCAACAAGTGCTCGCGAGGCTCCGTGTCCGTCTATGGAAAGCCGGAATGTTAGGAGTTCTACAGGATCCAGGAATATTTAAAATGTTTAAAGCCTTTCCTATATAGACCGCTACAATTGTGTAGGGTCTTTCCATTGGGATGAAGTCATAGTGGCTGTTTTGTTGAGCTGGCAGGGCTATTTATATCCAACAAGGAAAATGTTATGGCATAGAGCTCTCATTGTCCATGGGCATAGGTAAGGGGCAACAGAAGTAAACATATATGTATTTACTTGTGGCACTGGCTCCAGAAATTACTCATGAAGCCAATAAGTTATGTTTTTGATTTCTCAGATTCTAGCTTTATTAAAAAGGAAGAGGAGAACCCCCTATAAAGGAGTTGTCTCATCATAGACTTTGGCATATTACTAGTGTATGCCCCCAATGTCCGATTAATGGGGGCCAACCTCTGTGAACTATACCAATAGCTAGAATTCATTAGTGTTTTCTTAGAGATTTGCTTCTTAATATTGTTGTGAAATGGTATAAAACTGCTTCAACACACATTTCCCAAACGGTTCCCAAGGAAGGAAGAGAGGAACCATGACTCATATGGTGGGAATAACCCAGAGCCCCTGGAATTAATTTATGGACACAGAGGACTTGTAAATTTGGGTTTCTTGTAAATGGTGTTGCCTAGTTAGACTCTCTAGTTGTTTCAATGGTCAGCTACTCTCCCCGAATGCCCCCCCCCCCTTGTGTTCTTTTTATATTGTTTCTCTGTATTGTCATATCCCATCATTAATGGAGATATTATTTGTGGTGTTTGGAGAGAGAGACCGCTTTATAGTTTTCTCAATAGCTGATCTGGGTAGTTGGCCGCTGTTATCTGTGAAATTGTGTCGGATTCCCTGTTCCAATAAAAAACTTAAAACCATGAAGTTGAAGAAGTTCTGCAGTATTGTCTTCCATGGTGGCGTCCCCACTACGCAATGGAGTTAATTCCGATACTGCTGTATGGGGAATATAGAAGGGCGGCACACCTACTGCTGGCATGTGTACATAAATGGAGTGCCCAGCATTGGAGATCCTCGGGCAAATTAGGTTAAATTGCGTGATGGTGATAACAGCCTTATTTACATTGCTTAGTTATTTCATAAATCTGTGTGTATGTGTATGAATAAATGTGTATCTCTGTGTCTGTGAAACTTGATAAGATCCCTGTTATAGTGAAGATCCCTGCTGAGAATTTTGTGATGAAGGTTGCTGCCTCTGCATGACATTTCAGGAATATAAAACATTGAAACAAGTTGTCGGAAAAACAGATTTTTATTTCCTGACTATAATTTGCTTTCTGCGCCCTCCAGTGCACATGACCACTGCTCGTGAAGGAATTATAACAAAAACATCATCATTCTGGATTGGTTTCTCTTCCTGCGGTGGCTGAGTTGTGGCTGGTTTCTCGCCAGCTACTATAAATAGCGCTCTGTACGAGCGTCTGAATTGAGGCAGCAACAGGAAAGGAAAGCCCCTTTTTTGGACTCCAGTTGGCTGGCTGCCAGTCTGTGTTGCTACAATGGATTTTTTCTCAAAATACAAAAATCTTCTTAAAATAAATACAATATACAATATTCCTTTATTTTTTAATGGATCTGAGAATAGGATGCCATTCACGGCTCTTGGTGATTATTTGCATACACCTTTTTTTAAATAAACAAAGTAATTTTGAGTGATTTAAAAATCAATAATATTGCAATTAATCTGTGGATTTCCAGTTCTATTACATTTAGTTTGAAGTCAGTACTACTATACATAAGGCAGAGCTACAGGAGGTACTTTTATGGTGCACAGACTAGGTAGGTCTCTGCTTGGGGAGCTACAATTGATCAAAACTGCCCAAAACAAACTTTTTGACTGTAAGATCTTATATGCTTTTAATTTATTGTATTAGAAAATCACAGTTTCGAGTATTTACATGGCTTATACATAAAAAAAATAAAAATGATCTACCTGCATTCTGGACAGCATAGGTTTTGGTTGCACCTGGAGCCTGAGTAGTTCCAATAGGTCCATGTCCCTCATATGAGGCGACTAAGTGCTATAAATGGTGTGTGATAGGAAGTCCTGTTAACGGTTTTGCATTGGGGCCAGGAGCTTCAAGTTACGCCTCTAAGTGCCAATATGTTTCTGTCCTATTGGCATACATCTGCACAATAAAAACCTATGTATACAATTATTATATTTTTTTTTGGTATCTAGACACGTATGTTTTACATAGCCTCTGTTCTTAGCCTAATTTGAAGTTTTACATTCTCAAGATGGTGCTAATATAAATGATGTTATTAATACTAAATTAATAGTATTAGTGTAGGTGGGTTCCATGTGAGAACCTGCTGCCCCTGAATTTCAGAATGGCCTGGCCGATCTAGACAACTCTTTTTAGTCTTATTTAGTTGGCCCATTTCTAGTTTAAACAGATTGGGGCAGATTTACTAAGATTGGCGACAAATTTATCTTAATAAATTAGTTGCATCTTGCCAGTGAGATCTACACATTGGCATAGATATCCGGCTATAATTGACATAAATTTCTGGTGTAAATTATAGTAAATTTGTCGGGACATGATTGGCTTCTCCCGCTAAGTTCCTCCCTTTTTTCTTTTTTTTTTTAAGTAGCGTGAGTGACATAGCCGTAAAATGTTTTTGCACAAATTGCGACTTTTATACCTTTTCTGGCATCATTGTTTTCCAGAAACCGTGTCCTTCATTGAGTTGCAATACCAGTCACAGCTCATAGACAAGAGTGTGTGTGTGTGTGTGTGTGTGTGTGTGTGTGTGTGTGTGTGTGTGTGTGTGTGTGTGTGTGTGTGTGTGTGTGTGTGTGACGCAGAGTTTTGTTTTTTTTAGTTTTTTTTTATTGTCGACAAAATAAAAGCGCAATGTCTAGAAATGAAGCAACCGTTTTTTTAATTACATTTTTTAGCTGGGATATCGGATACGGTGCTATGGAACTGCTCCTTCCACTATTGCTGACACACGTGCAGCTCTGGGTTTGGTATTGTTAATTGTCGTTGAGTCGTAATCTGATAATTAAGAGCAGTACTAAGTATACCAGTGCGCTGACTTCTGTGTATCACCTGCTCTCAGGTTTCCTTCTGGAATGGCTTTATGTATGCTGATGAGACGCCAGCTTCGGGTTACTACCTAGTCATTCATAACATTGCTGCTCTGATTTCAGCTAAGATGGGCATGGTTGCTCATTGCCTGTTGTGGTTAGAACAAAAAAGAAGTAGGTAGGAGACTCTCGATTATAGAAGAACACTGCTTATTTTAAGCTTGGATAAAAAGCAGTGTTTTTTTATGCTATATTAGAACTCTGTCAATTTTTAAAGAAAGGAAATAATTTTATGTTGGGTCCAACCTTCACTTTGAAAATAAGTCTTCACAAAGAGTCAATTGTGGTACACTACCCACGCCCCCTTGCCAACATGCTTTAAAGACTAATAATGTGGTTAAAAAAAGCCCAAAGATAAATTGATAATGTTACATGTAAGGCTTTGTTCACATTTGTGTTAAGTTTTTCCATTCATCGTCCTAGGAACAGAAGAATGAAAAAACGGAAGCTTTAGAGAATTTACATCACTGACATGGTGCCCGACGGAACCTTTTGACCTTGATCTGTTCTGTCAGGTGTTCGTGAGGGTGTCCGTCGCTTTACTGCAAGAAATAGAGCAGCATGCATTATAAGTCTTTTGCATCCCTAATGGACCCTCCGATGCAGATGTGAACAGAGCCTACACTATTCGATACCCTGTCGGTGCTACCGAAGCCTCTTACCCCAAAGTTGGGACCGAGAGTGTGTGTGTGTTATGCTAAGTATACCAAGAAACAACACGTGGCCAACTGAAATCAGGGCACCTTAGCAAGTGGTGGCACCCATTAGCTTTTTTCTTGGGGTACCTGTGATATTTCAGCCATAGGGTGCATGAACTAATGTCTGTGTGAGTAGTCAGAAACTGGTTACTTACCATAGGTTTAGGGGATTCGATTCAGACACCAAAAATCTAATTTTTTAAAATTGTTTGATCTCTGCAAAAAATAAATAAAAGTGCATTAATGTGTGGCCAGTGTTAAACTTTTTGCCTTTATAGGCTTTTACATGAATATCGTTGGCTTAAAATATCCTATGTCAGATATAGGGTGATCATGGATGAGCAGGTATCTCACTTCCATTCACTGTTTTTCAGCAACTCCATTTAATACCAGCACATAGGAGGTCCAGAAAATAAAAGGATAGGCTATCTCACACAAAATTTATTTTTTTATCTCTAGCCCGTTGAACTCTAAAATACTCTCTTTCGCCTTTCTGTATTTCTAGAGCAATGAAGTCCTCTGGATTACAGTAACGTGTAAGGAAAGTGTACCAAGATCTGCTAATAGACCTATAAAAAGTTCCTGGACTCTGATCTTGCACGGTTATAGTAATTGAGGGAACATGTGCACAGTCAGGTGTATTCAGGATCTGCATTACAAGGTGGAGGCATGCATAGTTTAAGTTGTACTTGTCAACATAGCCCAAATGGTTGTTATTCTATTCCGAATACCAGGTATTAGGGTTTTAGTGTGTGCCTAATTTTAATGAAAAAGTCATACATTTCCAGGAGGAATAACAGAGGACAATGGGGAGTTCTAAAAAAAAAAAAAAAAAAAAAAGGCAAAATTATTGTTGTTTTACTGGCATTCACTAAAACATACTTGTCAGGAGAGCTAACAGGTCCTCTTTAACTACAGGAGCATGCTAGCGGTTCCAAGTTTTAACCAGATACCAGCTGCAGGCCACATTGTGTCACTTATTTATAAAAACCTTGCTGCGAAGAAAGTATTGTAAAACTTTATCTACTTTTCATAACATTGAATATAGTGTACTCAGCCCTAGCCCTGGAAATTCTATGTTTCCCAGTATATTATGTTTGGCTGGAGCGGTGAAAAGCATATTATATTATTATAGTTCTACAAGGAGTAGAATGATGACAGGAATGTTTGTAAAACAGAATTTATTTCATTTTAACTTTGCCATTTCAAGTCGGGAATTGGAGCGATTTGTAGACTTTTTTTTGTACATGATTCAGGATATGTGGCTTTATGTAGTGGAAAATAACGTGGGAAGTTGTGTATTGGTCTCGATGGCTGGAATGAGTTAAACATAAGGTTGCCATTTCCTGGACCACATGACCAATGATTGATGAATATAATCATTAATGCGGCATGCCTCTCCGTAGAAAGCAAAGAGCTTATTGCATAAATAGCAATCCTCAGTCATCATCGGAAGTGCTTCCTCTAGTAACACAATTGCGTTAATAATAATTTTACCTTCCCAACCGTTGCTCTGTTGAGTTGTCCGTTTTCACAGGACGCCAATGACATTAAAGAAACTGTAAATCTACAAATTATTGATATATGCCATTCTGCATGCTGAGTATCGGATATCAAATGATAAAATATCGCTAGGACTCGGACTGCCGGAGCTCCCATCAATCCTCAGAATTAAGTTACAGGTGTTTCCAAGTACACACTGTGGAGAGAGCTACAACATAGCCTCATTAACTTGTGTTGCAGTACCCTGCTCCGTGCGTGGCAGGGAGTGCCACTGCGCAGGAGAAATGCTAAAGTGGTCCCAGACGTTGGCCCCCCACTGATCAGAATGTGTAGGAAAATCCTAGCGATATGCCATAATATGCTAAGATGAGGATACCCCTTTATTTTCCACCTGATCCCTTCTATTTTAGGCTGGCAGATGGTTGAAGGGAGCAAGGCTCTGCTAAGGATCGATGAGAGGGCGTTTGGCATTCTTGGTGTGCTATTATAAGAAGTGCACTTTGGGAGTTGGCTCCTACTACAGGGTTTCCCGTCCGGGTGCCGGCCGTTCATAAATCGGCCGGCACCCGGCTGCATTAGGAATAATAGACCCCTAATGGGGCTATTCACCCGACCGATTTTTTTGACGGCCGGGAAAACCGGCCGTCAAAAAATAGGACATGCTCTATTTTCAGCCGGGTACTACATAGACGGGTACTACATAGAAGTCTATGGGGCCGGGTAATACACGGCCATCACCGGAATGTGTCCCGAGTGATGGCCGGGTTTTCCGTGGCTTGCGCTCTATCTCCTCACAGCGCAGAGTGCATGTGAGGAGGAGGAGTTGATGCCATTCGGACGAATGGCTACGCTGTACACTGTGTGGCAGGGACGGGGTGTACAGCAGGTGGAAGGGAGCGCTGCGCTGGCTCCCTTCCCCTGCTTGCTAAAAGCGCACTGGCCCGGCGACACCTTCCATGGCGCCGCTAGCAGCTGTTGCTGCTGCGGCTGCTACTACTGTAGCGACGCCACTATAGCAGAGCGGGGAGGTATCTCCCCGCTCTATGTGCTAGCCCCACTTTAGCTCCTTGAAGGAGTGCTTGATGTCTCTGTCCATATCTGGGCAGTGACATCAGGGGAAACTCCTGAAGCGGAATCCCCGAACACATGGGGATTCCCCTTCAGGAGTTGCCGCTGATGTCACTGTCCAGATCTGCCCGGCCCAAAACGGATGCAAAACTTTATGCAAACCGGCCGGGCAAAATGGCCGATTTTACAGGCCGACACTCTGGCTCGGGCGGGACCCGGTCGTGTGAATCCCGCCTAACAGTCAGAAACCGGTCTTGACACATTGGTACATTCGCCCTTTGTCTGCACAAAATGTCTTTACTTTTCAAGTCTCCGTAATATATTTCAGTAAGGTTATTGTTATATTGCAGCACTTTGTTCTCACTTACTGAACAGAATTTGATGAGATTGAAATATTCCTCTAGAGAATCAACAGTGTCTTGCGGTATTGGTGAGTAAGGGAAAAAAAGCAACTTGCAGAAGTCCAATATAAATCAATTTATTTGAGCATCTCATCATAGATTATAACAGATAAAACTCTTTTCAGGAAGATAATGTGAAATGAGCTGGTCCTGTGTCATTTTCTAAACTACCTCCACTGACAAGTAAGTTACAGTTCTTTTAAATGGCAAATCACATCATACTCAATTTCGCTTGTAATTGCGATTACATTTTCTACTCGGTGATGCACATTAAATTTGATAGGGTGCTCCAAATCTTAAACAAGGAATTTATAACCTGAAGTTTGAGCCATGCAAAGAAGGTGCCGAGGGTCGGGCATAGCACCTTTACTGGAAAGCTGAACAGCATTTATGCGATTTTAAGGCTAATGTATTTTTCAATAACAAACCATTTTTATTGTGCTGTAGTCACGCAGTAAAATATATTATATGAAGTGAAAATAAAGTGTCAGTAATGTGGAGCGTTCCCTAAAAATATAGATTTGGCATCAAATATACGTTATATCAATATGTGGTTATATGAATAGAAAGTTCACATTTTAAAGGAAAAAATTGTGTAAAAATAGCACCGCAGACAGGATTCACATGTATAAATGCCAGATTAAAATTTCACTTTGCTCATAATGCATAATCATTTACTTGGGTTGTAAATTTGTAACAACGAGGTCTTTTCTAGCCAAATGCTATAAAAATAAATATGGTTGTGCTTTTTTTATTTTTTTCTCTCTCCTTTTTTTTAACAATAGTAAGGTTTCCTGAAATGTCTAATAGGTTCCATGTAGGAAAGCAGCCCATGTGCTTCTGCTTTTTGTATAAAGCTGCATTTTAACGCCTATATTACGGTTGCAACACCTGGACCTCCTGCATTTTCACAATCTTAAGCTGGCCATACACCTCCCTATCTCACCAGGGGCGTAGCAAAAGGCTCATGGGTTCTGGTGCAAAAGTTCAGTTTGTGTCCCTAACACACACGACAAAACCAAAATCTCACCCTGTTAACATTTTAATCTTTTAAGTACATTATAGGACTGACACTTAATGCTTGAAAAGTATTTTATTTTTATCCCACTTTAGAAGCAGGAAAAATCTGCATAAATCCTGTGCCAGAACCAAGCTCCATACATATACACAGCACCAGAACAAAGCTCAATACACATACACTGCACCAGAACCAAGCTCAGCACATATATACAGCACCAGATCCAAGCTTCATACATATATACAGAACCAAGCTCAGTACATAAATATAGCACCAAAAGCTGGAGTGCAATATGAAAGAATAAAAAGTATAAAGAAAGGACTTCTATTTTTCCTCACATTTGTATCCACTCCTGACTTTGACTAACAAAAAATGTGTCCTAAATAGACACAAGATCCATATGCCCACTAACTTGATGGGACGACCTCTTTAGGTAAATGACCATGTGGTTAAGTGGATTCATACTTTTAAGGCGTTTGGTATACATTTAGGAAAACTAAGTGTCAAGCTCTGCTTTAAAGATCTATCACTAGTTTAGTAATGTCCAATCTAATAGGCCTTGACACACTGATAATGCTAGTGAAAATTGTGTCCCAAAAAGTTTATTATTTTTAAAGTTATGAGCTTTTTTCTAAATATACAAATGAGGTCATACTAGACAAGTAGGCGTCAACACCAGCGGTTCTCCCTAGCTACAGCTATGTCACCGCCTCTCACGCTGTCCTATCAGCATGAAGCTGCTTCACACAGTGTGAGAGACTGAGGCTGGAGGGAAAAGGGGATCAATTCAAACAGCCGCATCTCCAGCTGTGGACCACCTGGAAGGGTGGTTCTGGTGACATACAAAAGATGAGATTCTAATCTTTCATATGGCAATTCTGTAAACAGGGCAAGGATTAGTCGATTAACGAGCAAACGCTTGTTAATCGGCTGATTGTATAGTTTTTGCGGCAGGAAATCTTATCATTGGTGGCAGCACATCTCTATGTGTAAACATGCCGACATGATAGAAATTTATGGGGACAAGCGATTGCAGTAACGAGCACTTGTTGCCCTGCCTGCATTTCAGGTAATGAAAGTCAATGTGGTCTCTTTGCGACCCGCATGTTGCTGCAACCTCGATACCACAGTCGCAAGAAATCCTGCAGGTTTGCATATCTTGCGACTGGAGCAACCACATTGACTTCCATTACCTGGGATGCAACCTAATGGTTGTTTACCGGGCATGAAGTATATGGGGGTTACATATGCTACTATTTTCCACCCATTCTCTAGATGGAGGTGATGAATATTGCACTCTATTGAGTAGTTTATTATAATTAGGGAATTGTCTTGGATTGTTCCTATCATAAGTCCTTCAGTTAATCATCACTCGGAGCTGTCTGGGAAATGAAGGAAGTGCTGAGGAAAACTCATAACTGCCAACAACAACACTATAGTTTACAGGCACTTTGACAGGGCCGTGTGTGGGAGAGACACTGCCTGTTAAGTTTGGCCATAAACCAGATATTCAGTTCAGCTGTCTTGCAGCCAATTCCTTCCAAGCAGAAGTAACCGAGAAGTCCAAGTGCTTGTATTCCAGTAGTGAGACATTGCTGCTGTGTGATCTGCCGGGACATTCTTGTGTATAGTTCTCATAACCTATTATTCGATACCATGCTCAAAGACTGCAGGACAGCGGTCCCCAACATTTTTTGCATCATGGGATAGTTTCATACAAGACAATTTTTCCACGGACTGGTGGTGGTGGGGTGTTTTGGTATTTAGGGTCAACCGTTCGCATGTTGCGTAAATACTGCGGATTTTCCACAACGGAATTCGTTGCGTAAAATCTGCAGCATAGTACAATGGTAGCAAAGTGGAAGAGAGAGAACAAATTTCATCCACACGCTGCGTAATTAGGGAGCGGAAAAAACGCTCAAATTAGCATGCGGTGTAGTGTTTTATTCCGCAGCAGGTCAGTTTGTATTTGCGTAAAAGCGGCTTGTTTTTTGTGGGTTTTCCCCGTTGAATTCAATGGGAGGTAAAACTCACAACAAATAGCAGTTGCGTTTATTGCGGCGGAATTCCACCGCAAAGAACGCAACTCAGAATTTTTTTTATAAAATCTTATACTTCCTCAGAAGTCTGTTTCTTCCTAAAGGCCGGCTACCAGATTTTGTGGCCCGGTACCAAATGGTCTGCAGCCCGGTGCTTTGGGGAGCACTGCGGTAGTGGACCTGTGGTGTCTCTGTATGCATGGTGGTTACTAGTCCTGAAAGGCTCTATTAAAATTTAAGCCTAACAACTTAAAGGAGTAGTTACTATTTCGCCCATATGACCAAGGTTAAAGTACCGTGTCGTTCTGGTACGTGGCCTACACATGTGGTACATGCCTGCATCGGATATACAGCTATACTTCTGCATTGCTTTTTTCACACAGGCATGGTATAGACATACCTTCATGTCCTATCCTATACAGATAAAACATTATATCCTAAGGGTCTTGTTCCATAACCCGACGTGGTCCGTGTAAATGAGCGCCAATCAACGGGACAGGTCGTTGATCGCCACTCATTTGCTCCTTTCACAAGGAGCTATGTATAGGGACAAGCGCTCGTTATGACAATCGCTCGTCCCCATACATTATTATCATGTCGGCAGCACGTCTCCCTGTTTACACACGGAGATGCGGTGCTGACAACGATAATATTTCTTCCTTCGTTCTTTCATTTCTTTTGCGACTAGGCGACATATCCTCTCTACCTTTTATTGCCTTAGTTAACCTCAAATCTGAGCTTTGCTCTTGACCATGACAAACATATATACATTGACAGAGTTTCCAAGCTTTTTTCATTTGGGTAAATAATATATGCAGTGTACAGTACAGATAAGGAAGGTTAAATAGGACCACTATCTAAGCATGTGGCTAGTCTCTGCTACAATATTTTTTAGAAAACAAAATAATATAGACTTAAGGGGGTTTTACACCGGGTAATTATCGGGCAAACAATCGTTCATAGAACGCTTGTTGCCGATAAAAGCATGCGTATACTTGCTGCGGAAATATTTTGCAGCTTTTTCTTTCCGTGTAAACCCAGCCGTCTCTTTAAAAAAAATAAAAAATAATTAGGCCTGCTTAATTTTTCTGTTTCATTTTTGCAATTATCAATGGTCTGTGTATTTTTAATATGTACTGAAAGCCTCTCAGTTTTGGAAAGCATCCTTCCAATCTAGAAGACTAAAGGTCCTTTTACACAGGCCAATACATGGGCCGTGATAACTAGCGCCGATTTGGCAATGATTGGTTATGTATGAGGACGAGCGATCGTTATGCATTTCCATCATGTCGACAGCTCATCTCCGGGTTTACACAGGAAGATATGGTGCTGACAGCGATAATACTTATTACTGCATAAATGAGCAGATCAGCCGATAAACGAGAGTTTACACAGGGCATTGATCAGGAACGAGTGTTCATATGAACACTCGTTGGCCCGTGTAAAAGGACCTCTACGCCAATCTTCCACCTTCCTCTTCAGATTTGGGGGATGACTATTCCTTGTATAAACTTATCATAAGTCCACCTTTTAGGAGCTGTAGCTTTTCCTGGTTGCTCTGCAGAAGAGGTCACCAGACAACATGCTGAGGCTTACACGCTTGCCATATCCATTAGATAGAAATCTGCCTGCTGATTTAACAGTTTGCTCATATGACTACAATTCTCCACATTTCTAATACAAAGTTTTGGTTTTTTTTCTTCCCTGGGGAGAGAAAAAGTGTGAAAAGCATGCTTCATTATGGTGTCTAATCGGCTAGCGAAAAACCATTCATAAACAACCTAAAGCCACTCCTACACGGGATCGGTCCCCAGAAGGAAGATGTTGAGGGAGAAACCAGGATCGGGCACAATGGATGTAAATATTCCCTATGCTTTATTCTGCCAGGAGATAAGCTGCAGAAATTTCCCCTATTGGCTAAGTATTTGAGAGCCATCGGCTATTGTATGTGTATGGCTATATTAGCATTTCAAATTTCAACACGTTGATGTTGATTGACCTCTCATATGCAGGAATATGACCAATTCTTGGCCAATGACATATTAAATTGTCTGGTTCGGTCAATATTTATGTGATCTCTATGGCCAGCTTAACCTTTTTTTTTTTCTCCTCCGTGTGGCACAGACCTAGACCATATAATACTGCTAATAAGGAGCAAAAAATGGAATTGCTCTTTATGTAGTTCTCTAATCTAACAGCCACTCCAAAGAACAGTTTATAACATTCTCTAAATGAAATTGTCAAAAACCAAGCATGGAAGCCTAAGGCTGGGTTCACACAACCTATTTTCAGGCGTAAACGAGGCGTATTATGCCTCGATTTACGCCTGAAAATAGGGCTACAATACGTCGGCAAACATCTGCAAATTCATTTGAATGGGTTTGCTGACGTACTGTGCAGATGACCTGTAATTTACGCGTCGTCGTTTGACAGCTGTCAAACGACGACGCATAAATTGACTGCCTTGGCAAAGAAGTGCAGAACACTTTTTTGCAACGTAATTTGAGTCGTTCTTCATTGAAGTCAATGAAGAGCAGCTCAAGATTTACGAGCGTCACAGACGCCTCGCATAATGCGAGGAGGAGCTTTTACGTCTGAAACGAGGCAGCTGTTTTCTCCTGAAAACAGTCTGTCTTTTCAGACGTAAAAGACACTTATCTTGTGCACATACCCTAAAAGGCCCAGAAGTGCTGTTATCTGCTACCAATCTGGATTTGGTAAAATGTTCCGGGTCGACCAAGGTAAGGAAAGCCTCTTGATTGACGAGCACTTATTTGACTTCGGAGTCTTGAAGAAAACTCCACATGATTTACAAGTCAATAGAATACACAGAATCTCTGTTAGCAAATCTGGCGGTTTTGGAGACATTAGACAGTTTGCTTGTTATATGCTCTTCTTTACAGCTACGTGGGAGTGAGTGTAGATTATATAGTTTTCCATTATAATACAGTTGTTTTTTTTAAAAGTGCTAATACATAACTGCAGCTTCAGGCATCTATACTTCTAGATAATTCCATTCATTATACTGTCCTGTCATCACTTTCCATGTTGAAAAGCAGAGTATGCGAGATTTCAGTTCCCCAGTGATTTGGAGCTCCGCACTAGGTGCTATTCTGAAAGAATATCGGGCCTTGCTGCTTTCCAGAGGAGCCTTGTCCATGCTCCTTGAGGAGGATTTCCAGGAATGTCATCTTTCAAGTAGAAGGTCACACATGAAGGCAGAGTTCACATGGGACGGATACACTGCATAAAAGCACGCAGCGCATCCGTCCTGTGCACCAATGGGCATTCCAGGCGAAAAACCGCACCAAACTGTAGTGCAGTTTTTTGCCTGGAATGTCCGCTACGGAAAACTGCAGCACCAGCTAGCAGACCGGCCTCCTGGGATGATGTTTCATCCCAGGAGACCACTACAGCCTGTGATTGGTTTCAGCGGCGGTCACATGGGATAAAGAGTGATCCCAGGAGGCCGGCCCTCTGACGTCATCCAGGCTGGCCTCCTAGGATGACTTTTTTTATCCCATGTGACTGCCGCTACAGCCTGTGGTTGACTGTAGCGGTCACATGGGATGAAACATCATCCCAGGAGGTCGCGTTGGAGGGAGGAGCACAGACTTCTGGGTAAGTATCAGTCTTTTTTTTTTTTCTGAGTTGCATTTTTTGCGGTGAGATCGCTGTTTTTGCTATTTGTTGTGGGATTTAGCTCCCCATTGAATTTAATGGGAAAACCCCAGCAACAAATAAGGGGATTTATTAGGTGATCAATGGGTCTTTTATTGTTTCATGGCATTTATTCCCATTGGCCAGATTTTTTCTGAACTCTGAAAAACACTTTGAAGGGGTATTACCAACTCACATTGCATATCAAGAGGTCTCACATCTATATGATAAATGGGGGACATCTGACCCATCTCGCTTAAAGAGGCTGCCGCATCCACGTGAAGAATAAATGGAGAGGGCGCCTTTCATGTGCGCAGCTCTCTCCATTCAGTTCTATAAATTTTGTTTGCTCCGTTCTGTAACCCCCATAAAACTGAATGGAAAGAGCGTGCACATGCAAGGCCACATCTCCATTTAGGTTGGGGGAACCCCGTTCTCCACATAGGTGCAGGTCCTAGAAGTGGGACCCACACCTGTGGAAAATGGCATTAATGTGAGTTGGAAATAGCCCTTTGAAGGAAATTCATACTTACCTTTTTGTATTTTCAGTGGGTAATAATCTTTTATACGATATGGATAGAATTGAAGAACACACAGATCATAAAATTGCTTTCACAGCGAATGTATTGATTGTAATTCCCTTTACTTCAGTATCCCTCAAGTCATGATCAATAAAATAAATTCTCATTTCTTTTATAAGTAACTCTAAATGTATCAAACCGAAGCGTATGGCACATTCATATGGATTTCCTTTACATTACTGCATAGATATTAAAGATGGGAGGTGCCCAACTTTTTATTCATCTTCTTCATGTCTTTGTATATAAAAGGGATGAAAAAAAGATAAGTTGAAGTGCATTGAGCAAAAGGGCTCGTGTAGAGGAGGGCCTATAGGTATAGAGGAGGGCCTATAGGTATAGAGGAGGGCCTATAGGTATGGAGGAGGGCCTATAGGTATGGAGGAGGGCCTATAGGTATGGAGGAGGGCCTATAGGTATGGAGGAGGGCCTATAGGTATGGAGGAGGGCCTATAGGTATGGAGGAGGGCCTATAGGTATGGAGGAGGGCCTATAGGTATGGAGGAGGGCCTATAGGTATGGAGGAGGGCCTATAGGTATAGAGGAAGGCCTTAAACATGGCCAAACAAAATGTCTCCAAGTGATAACAGCCGATCGACGTGAGTTCCAGGAGCTGGACCTGAAGTGATCAGCTGTGGATAAATATTTATCTTTATAAAGATGTATTTGCATGTCACTCAAGCCATAATTGTGTATCTACACCCAAATTATCCTTTAAACAAGGACAGGAAGTTGTAACCATAATTTGTCATTTCGAAGATTTTAAAGCACTCTCTTTAAGATGGGAAAACCAATTTAGACATATATAGCATATCCGCAAGATATGTCATAAATTTACGATAGATGCAGGTCCCACCTCTGGTGAGGTGGCTGCTGGCCGGCGCATAAGGGTGGAGAATCAAGGCACCAGGGGTACATGAATTCCGGAAACAGCTGAGCTACGCTGTTTCCGTAACTTGGGAGCTTGGCTATTTCCCAACATATATACAAGCAGATACCAATATTTTTCTCTACTCTCTTCTTCCTGCAATCTGTATTTAAGGCTCTGTTTACACTGGTTTCATGGGTTTAGTTTTACAAGATCCATGATTGATATAAGGCATTTCTTTTGATCTGTTTTGCAGTGGATGCTGAAGGTTCCCATTGACTTATGAGTACATCAGATTTTTGCTTTCAAAAAGCACAGAAACCTGATGGAATGGTGTCCGTGTCCACAAAGCCTTGGCACACCAATGTACTACACAAGGGCAAAGTACTCCTCCACTTTGGTAGGGATGTCATCTGGATCTCAAGCTGGAGCTATCTGTACAAACACAAGAGCAAGGCTGTAATATGGTAAAGAAAAAATATTGCATTATAATATTGCAGCTTTAGACAAATCTTTTACGTGTTGAACCATTAAATAGAAATAGTCAGTAAAAATGATAAGCGGAGCTTCTAGACTGCTGTTTACAAACAAAAAAAGGGACACCATACTGAAGAATGTAGTGTTTTGGCTGACATCACTTCAAGCAAACTGCAAATTAACCCGGTGAAGTTCACTAAGAAATATGCATTTGTCCGCTAATCGTCATTTGCCTTGTCATTTAGCAGTTCCCACTATGATGCCATATGCCAAATGCAATCTCTGAATTACAGGGCATGAAAGGTGCAGCATTATGATAGTGTGAAAATAAAACAAATGAGCTCTTCAATGTGAAGTTAATTGTCTTCTAATTAACCAATTTCTCAAAGCCAACTAAAAAGATAGGACTATCTAGAATAGCCGACATGTTCTTCCGGTAGAGCGGACATTATTCTAATAGGTCCACCTTTAATTTCTCACCACATTTCCAAATGCTTTTTCATTCGCTAGATGAAGGCATTCGATTATTTTATTAAAATATGCAGATGGCACTTTGAGTTGGATCTAAGCATAAAACCCCAACGTATTTATACGTAGACCTATATAACGCCGCAGGCTTCATTGAGATTTGTAAGTGAATAAAACAGGTGATTTTGAGTTGGGACAAATTTTCTGCAATTGTTTTTTGACATGCAAGCCATTATCATAGGTATCGAAATAATGTTATAGCCCTGCTTTATGGCTTAGTCATTTAGGAATAGCTTGAGATTTTTGGAAAGGTTGTTCAGAAACTACTAAAGGGAAGATGTAGGTTCAGATTTTAGAATTTGCATTTTTCATTCAATTTATTTCAATGTCGTCGTCGTCGTCCCCCGCAAAACTGCTGCCTGAAACGCTTGCTGTATGTTGGCATTCAGCAACTGGATGTCCCATTTTGCATATATTCTTTAATTTGACAACCCTTCCTTTTCTTTTACCCTGCCTCCGTGTAACATCTAGAATAAGAGGGGTCTCTCTCCCAGGACCTCTTCTGTTATATAAATCTGTGAGCCTTGTCATGCTGCAATTCACATTTCAGAGGTCTCCATCTGTTGAGTCCTCTTCAGAGCTGGATAGAAGAGCACTATAAGGGGGGGGGAGGGGGGACAGGTCATGAAATGAATCTGTCTACATCTATACAATCACTTCGTGATTTGTGATAACTGTAGTACTAAAGTATATTGGTGCTAATCTTTAGGAGAAGTGTTGAGCTTGACTAGTTCTATTTCTACCAATCTGCCACATGTACATGTGTAAGAAGCCTTAGAGCCCCTGGACCGAAAGTTACAATTTTGTCTGATTTGGCAAAATTTGTCTTTGTTTAAAGGGAATGTGTCGCTAGAATTTTTTTAATTTTTTTTCTTAGTTAAACAACTATTTTTTAAGTGATTACACGTTGTTTTAATCTTTTCACAAGTCAGGAAATATTATAAATTAGATTCTAATTGATAACATTTCCATGTGCTGGCCACTAGAGGGAGCAGTTCCCAAAATTGCCGCATGGTCAATATGGTAAAGCAAGCTCATTGCTTTATGCTGCAAATTTTGAGGTAGACACACTCTCTAGTGTCCTCACACAATCCCCCCTCCCTTATTCTGGCTAGTGCCAGGAGAAGGAGGGGTTTGAATCTCCAAAACTCCTACACTGTGTGCCGCCATTTTCTGAGCGACTGCACAGTGTAGGAGGATTAGATACAGTGCTCAGCAGACAGTATAACACGAACATAAATTACCTGCTCCTGCTGCCGCCTCCGCTCCTATTCCTTGCGCCTTCGCTTCCTTGAACATATGGCCGGAAGCCGCGGTCGGAAGTCGTCATCTTACTGTCCTGCAGCGGCTTCCGGTCCACAGGAAAATGGCACAGGATTTCGCTCTAACGAGCTTCGTTTTGGTCTGTGTGGGAGCGGCGCATGCGCCGTTCCCACACAGACGCTGCAGAGAATGGAATGGCTCCCGTTCGCATTCTTTATAGGGTTGTATGTGCCGTATTCCATCTCTGTATGTGTCGTTAATCGACACATACAGAGATGAAAAAAAATGGCAGCCCCCATAGAGAAGTAAAAGTAAGTACAAAGTAAAAAGTAGAACACGAGAACACAAATAAATAAAATTTATGTTCATATATTAAAAGCAATATGATTTAAACTGTACGGTCGGTTATCTTGTCTTTCTTACAAAGGGATTGGATGCAGCGTGCACCGTTGTCTTTTCTAAGAGTATGAAAATAAATTCACTAAAATGACATTAGTTTCTAATAGTCTGCCTACCTAATATTATAAAGTGACTTAGACCTTGGAGTCATTGTTGAATCCAGACATGGGTGGTCTTTCTGAAATCGCTGATTTTCCATAACAATAGTCAGTTAAAATAGTATGCGAGAGCACCAATTCTGAGGATAAATACCTTAGAGAGAGGATGTTTTTACTCCTCTTCTTCATTTCTTCATATATAAATGGGATGGAAAAAAAAATCAAAAACCCCTGCAATATAATATCTGTAATTTTAATAATCCTAATGTGAGATAAATTAAAGTGGACTGAGCAAAAGAGCTGTGTAGAGGAGGGTCAATGGGTATAGAGGAAGGCCTAATACATGGCCAAACAAAATGTCTCCAAGTGATAACAGATGATCGGGAGTACCAGGAGGTGGACCTGAAGTGATCAGAAGGTGACACTAAAGGCCCTTTTACACTGGTCGATAATCAGCCAGTGCAGTGAGTGCTGATACACGAGACATAGTTGATCGGCGCTCATTTGCTCCTGTCACACGGAGCTATGGATGGAGAGGAGCAGTCGTTACTCTGATCACTCGTCCCCATACGTTGTGTCAGCAGGGAGATGTGCTGCCGACAACGATGATATTTTACTTTTTTTTAAAACCATGCAACCAGCAGATGTTCGAGCATCGTTCATCTGCTGATCGCCGCCCTGTTTACACAGGGCAATTATTGTCAACGAGCGTTCGATGAACGCTCGTCTGCCTGATCGCCCAGTGTAAAACCCCCTTTACTCCGATAACCAATGCTACAAAGCACATCAAACCTTGAAGAGGATGGACTACAGCAGAAGACCCCCCCCCCCCCCACCTCATCTCTGTAGTGGCACAGGCTCACCAACTCTGGACAGTTCATAGGACATATCATATGATTTTCCAATCTTGATTTGGATCATTGCGATGGTAGGGTCAGAATGTGAGGGAAATTACATACATTTTATTCCATTCCGACATTTTGTGGTGGTTTAATGGTGTGGGGAACCTTTTTTTCTTTTGGTCCACATGAAGCACCTTTAATACCATTTGATCGTAGTTTAAATACAACAAGTATCCGGGTACAGTTCTGGACTGAGTGCTTTCCATTACGGTTCACGAAATGCGATCTATCCTTTTAAAATGTATGGCACCTATTATTCCTAGATTTTCAAGACTCCACAGTTTACGTTATCCCTATCATGTGTCCCAACCAGTTTGGAACTCTCTTGGCTCTGATCCTGCAGTCACATAATAGGAGAGAATCTTCCTTTAGTCATGCCTAAAGACCTCTTTATGTTTATCATCTCAACAAGAAAACGTCCCGCTGCTTTGGAACTTTTTTTTGTGTAAATCTCTCGTTTCTGTTGCAAAGAATTCTTGCCTTTCGTTTTGAAAGAAGGGGCTGTATTCCTTTGAGTAGAGTCTTCAGTCCATCCTGATTGGTATTGTTTGGGAAATATGCAAAATATAAGAGTAGCAGATGTCCAGCCTGGTCTCCAGACACCGAAGCTCATTTTATATATTTAATCTTTTTCCAACTTACCCTACCAGCTTTTCTTTTCTTCCCTCGTGAGACTGGATATGAATTTAATATATATTTATGTTTGTCCTTATTTTACCTTTTTTGGTTGCTTTATGGCCGTTTTTTTCCGCTAACCAGCTTTTCTAGCATTCTCCCCTGCGCTGACGGTTCTGTACAGTAGCAGTGGTTTATGAGAAACAGGTGCACTTAACGATGCCATCAATTGCTCTCGTTTACTTCATGGCTGCTAATTATTACTATATTATAACAAATAAACAGATGGCTGAGCATTTACAAAGATGTTTGTCAGATCGCTTTCATGGACTATTCTATAAAATGTTTGGATGCATATGCGAGGAGAACATTGATTTTTAACTCTTGGTTTGAGGTTTGGCAATATTTAACGATGAGTTCTTAATTTAGCCATTAATCTTTCCTAGCAGTTGAGAAAAGTTAGTTAATGTTGGGGAAATGCTCCAGAGTTAAAGGGAATCTGTCACGTTGAAAATGCAGACCAATCTACGAGCGGCATGTTGTAGAGCAGTAAGAGCTGAGTAGATTAAAGGGGTCGTCCGATGAAAATAATTCTGAAATGAATAAACTGTGTAATATTCTTTCTTTTCAAAACCTGCACGGATCGCCACAGGCTCTGAGTGAAAGGAGCTGCCCCTCCTCTCTGTGTGTCGATGCGGATGATGGGGCTGGCTGCCTGGCTCAATTAATCAGCTAATCCAACCCAAAAACTTTTTACAAAATACAGCACACAAAGAGCGTCACACCAGTAGGCTTAGTCCAAAAAATATAAATGTTCATGTACTGTATTATATATATATATATATATATATATATATATATATATGTGTGTGTGTGTGTATATATATATATATATATTTGTTTGTTTTTGTTTCGTGGCAAATTCTGTATAACTTGTAATTTATTCATTTAAATATTATGGGCTTATAAATCCAGGGGGCGGTTCAATTTACGGACCACTATCTTTGTTCTCAGTCATACAGGGAAGGCTGTCCAGCATGGAGTATGCCCGCTCACTGGTCTCCTAAGCCCAAAATGAACAGGGGTTCAAATGAATCGATTACAAGTTATACTGAATCTTTTGCGACAAAACTGTATATCAATCTGCTCAGCTCCTCCTGCTCTATAACATGCGGCCTGCAGATTGGAATGCATTTGCAACGTGACAGGTTTCCATTAACATTAATGTCAATTCTAGTTTTTAAATTGCTTTCCATTATTTCTGAAACAAGACGCTCATGTCTGAGAGATGCTTAACTGGGATCCTCTATGTAATGGAAAAAGAGAGGAGGGCATCTAGTTCATTCAGCGCAGGAATCATCTAGGAGTGTTTTATAGATGGCAAATGTGGAGTGTCTAACTGGCCATCCATATCACTGAGACACCTTTCTGTCTATATGGCCACCGTGCATCTTCTCGGCCGAATGAACGAACGATTGGTTGTACAAATGTAATCACAACCAACTTCATTACCAACATATACGAGAAGGTGCCAACAACCCTCGGCTAAGGAGAAGAAGAATAATCCTCTGAATGTGCAGTTGGCTTTATTTCGAAGGACACTCCCAAAACTCCCACAACTGATGTACAATAATGCCCTCCCAACATCGATCAGGACAAAAACAACATTGCAGAATTTCAGCCAGGTCAATGATGTTTGTTTTGGGCAACAATTTTTTTTTCTAATGTAACTCTCAGTGGGTCCATACAACTATAATTTTGCTAGTAAAATTGTATTGTTTTCTACTGATGTGTATGAAAGCCTAGCTCCCTGCCACTAAAGTCCCCCTTGATGTCATGTATCTGGCTTCTGAATTGTATGTAGCTGATGTAGTGAGAATTTACTTGTGTGCACCTCAGTCTGAATGCAATGCATGAGAAATGGTCAATTCAGTGGAGTGAGTAAAATTACAGGGAACAGATCACTAGATTTTTAGAACACTAAAACATTAGTATGTCGTTATACTGCTGAGGAATAGCGACATGCCCCTCTCAAAACTGTTCATTTAACATGGTCTTAAAGGGAATGTGTCGCTAGTATATTTTTTTTTCAGTTAAACAGTATATAAGTGATTACACATTGTTTTAATTTTTTTTTACATACAGTCAGGAAACATTATAAATTAGATTCTAATTTATAACCTTTCCATGTGCTGGCCTCTAGAGGGAGCAGTTCCCAAAATTGCAGCATGGTCACTGTGGTAAAGCAACCTCATTGATTTATGCTGCAAATTTGGGGTGGACACACTCGCTCTAGTGTCCTCACACAATCCCCCCCTCCCTTCTTCTGGCTAGTGCCAGGAGAGGGAGGGGTTTGAATGTCTTCAAACCTCCTACACTGTGTGCTGCGATTTTCTGAGCGACTGCACAGTGATAGGAGGTTTTACAGCTCAGCAGACCGTATCAAACAGCCGAACATAAACAGCCGAACATAAACAGCCGTATCAAAACATCATACACGAACATAAATTACCTGCTCCTGCCGCCGCCTCTGCTGGTCTACCAAAGTTCTTGCTGCCTACGTTACTCTTCCTTGCGCCTTCGTTTAACATATGGCCGGAAGCACGCACGCTTCTGAGAATGGAACGGCTCCCGTTTGCATTCTCTATGGGGTTGTATGTGCCGTATAGCATCTTAGTATGTGTCATTAATCGACACATACAGAGATGAAAAAAAAAATGGCAGCCCCATAGAGAAGTAAAAGTGTGAATACATTAAAAAGTAGAAAGTGACAACACAAATACAATTTTTGTTTACATTATATTAAAAGCAATATAATAAAAAATTGAAAATAAAAATCATGACTTCTTCCCTTTAAAAGGAGTTAAAATGCAGCGTGTGTTGAATTTTAATTACCTCAGATGAGTCCAGGTATACTGGCCTTGGCTTTATCTGAGCATGTGCAGGATGCCGTCGGACTCCTCTCGACTCCTTTCTGCATATTTACATACACCACACAATGTATTATAATTTTCTGTTTTTTAGATAAAATGTTAAACAGACGGTTATGAGAGAGGCACGTTAAGGGTGCGAAACCCCAGCAGTATAATGTCTGCACTAAAATCCAGTGACAGGTTCCCTTTTAATATTTTCCCTAATTCAGTACATATACAATGTATGCAGCCACTTAGTGAGTATGAGCAAACTGATGATTGAAGACTTCTACATTTCTCCTATTCCTTTCTAATATTTCTGAATGCAAAGTCTTGGCAGTTTAGGCAGCCGCGTTAATTCAACCCAACTGTTCCTATTTTGGTGACACCACGTTATATTGTTGAAGGTAAGCAATGCTTGGTTCCAGTTAGGTTGATGATACATCACTTCCATACACTATCGAAGAACCTTTGCTCCATAATAGTCCCTATTTCTGTCCTGCTTCTCAAAAGTTCCGAGAAGCCAATCCGTGTTTTTAAGACCTCATATTCCCTGAACATTACGGTCTTCAACTTCTGTACTTGCGATATAGAATTTCAGTCTCTAAAGACTATAAATAATAATCTCGCTCTCCGTTCCCTTCGTTCTCACAGACTTGTACTGTCTTTATTTCTTTTATACAATAACCCAATTTCCACCATGAACATACTCTGGTGTTGGGTTCGCCTCCAGTATAAATGATATGAGGCGATTTACCATCTGTTTGGATATCCATCATATCAATGTTTATGAAGTGTGGAACAGAAATTATTTGCGATTCCTCTTTCATGATCCGATTTTGTACAGTTCTTGATGACGATATACTTTGACATGCCCCAGCCAGTGTTCTGGATTGATCCCCGGGAACATCTGTTGCTTTCTGAAATTTAGTTATGCAATATGTTTGACCAGCTGGACAAAGGAAATTTGTGGTATCTAAGTAAAGACTAAAGATATGGCAGAAAAAAGAAGGTTGGAACCAGCGCTGAGAATAATGAATCTGTTTAAAACAGGAAACTATTTCCAAGTTTTAATATTAATTTGAATAAAAGCAATGAACAGAAAAATGGTGATGACGGGCAGGTAATGTCCAGAAGTTCAGAGAGTGATGAGAAATAGGCGGTAGCCTACGCGTTTCAGACCCTATCTGGGTCCTTAGTCATGGCTAAGGACCCAGATAGGGTCTGAAACGCGTAGGCTACCGCCTATTTCTCATCACTCTCTGAACTTCTGGACATTACCTGCCCGTCATCACCATTTTTCTGTTCATTGCTTTTATTCAAATTAATATTAAAACTTGGAAATAGTTTCCTGTTTTAAACAGATTCATTATTCTCAGCGCTGGTTCCAACCTTCTTTTTTCTGCCATATCCCCCGCGTGTGCCGACACGAGGATCCGTGTGCTGACCACCCTACCTGTGACTAGGTGAGCTGGAGGAAATTCTCCCCCTTGTTTTTCTGTAAAGACTAAAGATACTTTAGCTTTAAAGAGGCTCTGTCACCAGATTCTCAAATCCCTATCTCCTATTGAATGTGATCGGCGCTGCAATGTAGATAACAGTAATTTTTATTTATTTTTTTAAACTTTCATTTTCGGCCAAGTTATGAGCGATTTTATATATATATATATATATATATATATATATATATATATATGCAAATGAGGTTTGAAATGGACAACTGGGCGTTTTTTTTTTCATTATGTCCAACTGGGCGTGTATTGTTTTTAACTGGGCGTGTTTACGTGTATGACGCTGACCAATCAGTGACCAGTCAGCGTCATACACTCCTCTCCATTCATTTACACAGCAGCGATCTGCAGCCACATACACAGAGATTAACGTTAATCAAGTGTCCTGATAATGAATACACATGAAATCCAGCCTGGACGTCATGTGTACTCAGAATCCTGACACTTCTGACTCTTTTCTGTGAGATTTCCAGCAAGGGAAACTAAATCTCGTTTACCTCCGTAATCTCGCGAGATTTCGTTTCCCTTGCTAGAAATCTCAATTGATAATTTCTATGTTGTATTGGAAAAAAATTGAGATTTTCATTTTTACAGACTAATTCCACAAAATTCAGCAATTTTGCTTTTAAGGCCTTTGCTTCAGTCCATTAGCACACTATGCCCACATGTGGGATATTTCTAAAAACTGCAATATCTGGACAATAAATATTGAGATGCGTTTCTCTGGAAAAAACCTTTTGTGTTACAGAAAAAAATAGATTAAAATGGATTTTCTGACAAGAATTTTGTAAATTTCCCCTCTGCTTTGCTTTAATTCGTGTGGAAAACCTAAGGGGTTAATAAACTTTCTAAATGCTGTTTTGAAAACTTTGAGGGGTGCAGTTTTTAAAATTGAGTGAGTTATAGGGGTTTCTAATATATAAGGCCCTCAAAGCCACTTCAGAACTGAACTGGTACCTATAAAAATAGGTTTTGGAAATTTTCTTGAAAATGTGAGAAATTGCTGCTAAAGTTCTAAGCCTTGTAACGTCCTAGAAAAAACAAAGGATGTTCAAAAAACTGCCAACATAAAGTAGACACATGGGGGATGTTAATTAGTAACTATTTTGTGTGGTATTACTATCTGTTTTACAAGCAGATACATTTACATTTTGGATAAATATTTTTTATAGACTGGGCATTTTTGGACTCTGGAATACCTAATGTGTTTTTTTGTATGTGATCTAGGGAAAGGGGGATGATTTTAGAATATTTATATATTTATTTTATTATTTTTTTTAAATAACTTCTTATTTTATTTAGTGCCCTCCCCCTAGGGGTCTTGAACCTGTAATCATTAGGTTGCTTATGCCATAGAGTGCAATATCCCAATATTGCAGTCTATGCCAAAATGAGTGCGTTGCTATTGACACATTGTGGTGCGTTTTTTCGATCTGCGTTTCCGCTGCGGAAAAAAACTCTCATACCATATTCGTTGCGATTACGCCACAAAAGTTGCAACACTTGGCTTTCTTCTGCGGGTTTTTCATCCCCATTGAATTCAATGGGGAAAACTCACAACAGAAAGTTAACAAAAACGGGGCATAAATTGACGTGCTGTGGATTTAAATTCCGCACCGCAGGTCAATGAACGTTTACGCTGCGTTATTTTCTAAATCTCATTCACTGCGCTGCTACTGTAAATGCTGCGGAATTTCCGCACACAATTCTGTTGCGGAAACTCTACAGCGTTTACGCTATGTAGGAACCCGGCCTAAAACTATATACCGTATTTTTTGGCCTATAAGACGCAGTTTTTAACAAGAATAAATCTTGCTAAAAAGTCCCTGCGTCTTCTAGACGGCAGTCTGGGCCTGAACGCTCCTTACTTAACCCCTTCCCGACCCGTGATGTGCCAGCACATCATGGGGAGGGGATGATGTATGGAGTGGGCTCACACGCTGATACACCATACACTGCAGGTGTCCGCTTCTGACATGCTGCACTAACGGCTAGGAACAGTGATGGCGCTATCCCTGGCCGTTTAACTAGTTAAATGCGACGGTCAATAGCGTCCGCGGCATTTATAGTGGTTTTCCCATGAAGGAAATTTGTGACATATCCACAGGATATGTCATATGTCAGATGCAGGTCCCACCTTTGGGACCTGCATCTATCTCTAGACCGGTGCCCCCTAGGCCCCGTTCTATCTTACCCGGCTCTTCTGTCTTCCGGCCATGTCCTGCTTACATGGTCGAGTTACGGAAACAGCGTAACTCGCTGAGCTACGCAATTTACGTAACTCCCATAGAACTGAATAGTAGTTACGGAAACAGCGCAGCATGATACGCTGCTTCTGTAACTGCCATTCACTACTATGGGAGTTACGGAAACAGCGTAGCTCAGCAAGTTACGCAGTTTCCGTAACTCATCCATGTATTGCAGTGTATTGGACCAGCGATCTAATGATCACTGGTTCAAGTCCCCTAGGGCAACTAATAAAATGTTTAAAAAAAAATATTTTTTTTTTGGAGTGTACATTTTTTTTAAAAGTAAAAAATAAAGCCTTCTCCCATTTTTTCCCAAGCACAATGTAGACATAAAAAAAATTGGCATCGCTGCATCCGTAAAAGTTCGAAACTATTGCAATATAGCATTATTTGACTCACACAGTGAACAAAATAAATTTTAAACCCCAGAATCGTTGTCTTTTGGTCACCATAGTGCTAAAAAGAATGAAATAAAAAGTGATAAAAAAATCGTATGTACCAAAAAAATGGTGCCAATAAAAACTACAGCTCGTCCTGCAAAAAATAAGCCCTCACACCGCTCAAATGATGGAAAAATATAAGTTATGGCTCTCAGAATGTGGTGAAACTGAACAAATAATTTTTTTTAACCAATAGTTTTTTCTTTGTAAAAGTAGTAAAATATGAAATCCTATTTTCTGTTGTCTAAAACCTGAGTGCGTCTTATAGTCCGAAAAATATGGTAATTGGAAGGATAATATTATGTAGAAGGTTATGCAACAAATATGGTGAAAGAATTAATAGTAAAATAGCAGTTAGACAAGAAAAGTGAAAAAACAATATTCAAAACCACCTTCGCCATGTCAGTCAGTTCTTAGTTGGGAAGCCTTTAGCCTCAACTACGGCCTTAGGTCGGGTTTACCACGTAGCGTAATCCCTGCAGAATTTCCGCAACTGAGTTTTGTGCGGAAATTCGACAGCATTTACAGTAGCGGCAAAGATTAGAAAAGCTAGAAAATCTTAAGCAAAATAAAGCGCAGCGAAAATGTTCATAAATTGACCTGTGGTGCGGATGTTGAACCTTCAGCGCGACAATTTGTTTTCAATTTTGTTGCGGGTTTTACCCATTGAATTCAATAAGATGGAAAACACGCAAAAAATAGTCAAGTGTTGCGACTTTTGCAAATATCGCAACTCGGGGAATAAAAACCTTTTTTTTAATTTTATTTAAAATGACTAAAAAAGGTTATACCTACCACCCGGGCATTATCATAGTGACTCTTTCGTCTGTTAATCTACCAGGCCGGCCTCCTGGGTTAACCTTTCATCCCATGTGACTGCTGCAGCGGTCACATGGGCTGCAGCGACATCCCAGGAGGCCTGACTGCACCAGCAATGGAGGGACGTGTTGCCATGACTACGGCCGGTCTAAGTATGTTTTTTAATCTAGCGCAAAGTATGTGACCTGTGGGAACCCGGCCTTACAATGCCTTCCCATGAGTGAACTAAGTATTTTAGTTCTTCTGGTGTTAGGCCCCATGCACACGACCGTAAAAATGGTCAGTAATTGTGAACCGCAATTACGGACCCATTCACTTCTATTGTCCATGGACACCTTCCTGTTTATTTCGAAGAAGGTGGCCGGGCCGTAGAAGTGTACCGCAAAGTATAGGCAATGTCCTATCTTTTGCTTTTACAGTCCGTGCTCCCATACTTTGTATGGGAGCACGGGCCATGGTTACGGGCACGGCCGTGTGCATGGGGCTTTAGACTGTGAAACCAAGATTGTATTGTTGCTTCTATTAATTGTTTTATTCCTAGGCCGCATCTGACTAACAAGTTTCTTTAATCGGCTCCATAGATTTTCCATGGGGTTAAGGTCAGGGCTATTTCCAGGCGATTCTAGCAGTGTAATATGATTATCCTGAAACTACTTTTTGCACACAGCAGCAACATGACATGGAGCTGAATCCTGTTGAAATATATAAAGGCTTCACTGTCTTGGAAAAGATCACATGCAGAAGGCTTCAGTTTGTGCTCAAGTATTTCATTTATGTATTTTTTTCCGTTTACGCGCCTTTTGCTGTCATACATCCCTAGATCTTCACACTTAACTGGGTGCTTTATGGTATCTGTAATGCAATCCGGATGCAAATCATCACCAATTCTTCTCCTGACGTACTTTATGCCATCACTACCGAATAGGGAGATTCTGGTCCCATCACTTCAGTTAATTGTTCCATTGATCCTCCAGTTAACATGGGTTTTAGCCCACTGTAATCTTTTCAACCTTTGTTTGAGCGACAAAATATTCTTTTTTTTTTTTCATGGAATTCTAGCATTTAGGCCGAATACTTTCAGTCTGCGCTGAAAAGTCCTTGCACTCCACTTCAAACCACAACGAGACAGTTCACTTTGTGTAGAAACAGATCATTTTCTTCTGTTACCTAGACAGTCTTTTAAAGAGGCTCTGTAGCCAGATTATAAATGCCCTATCTCCTACATAATCTGATCGGCGCTGTAATGTAGATTAAAACAGGGTTTTTATTTTGAAAAACGATAATTTTTGAGCAAGTTATGAGCAATTTTAGATTGATGCTAATTAGTTTCTTAATAGACAACTGGGCATGTTTTCACTTTTGACCAAGTGGGCATTGTACAGAGAAGTGTATGACGCTGACCAATCCGTGACCAATCGGCATCATACACTTCTCATTAAATATATTCTACAGTCGGGTCACATTATTATGACCATCAGCTAATATCTAGAGTAACTGCTGTGTGCAGCATGGACAGAAGTTAAACGGGCTGGTGGTGACGAAGGTGCTGGTAGGTTGTCTCAGGTATCTGGAGCCATGCTGACTGCAGTGCATCCCACATTTGCTGGAGGGTGCATGGGGGAGCGAACAAGACAATCGAGTTGGTCCCACAGATGCCCAATTGTGTCAAAGTCTAGTGAATTAGGGGGCCAGGGAAGTACTTGGAAGTCTTGGTCGTGCACTTTCAAACACTGTCAGACATTTCTATCCGTGTGACATGTCGCATTGTTTTGTTGGAAGATTCCATCTGCCCCAGGGAAGATCATCAACATGTATGGGTGGACGTGATCTGCAACGATGGCTTCATACCCAAATCGGTTCAGAGTACCTTCCACATGGATGAGTGGGCCCACGGAATGCCATGGAAAAAATCCCCAGACCATAACTCTGCCGCCCCCAGCTTGTGTACCTCCAGCCATGGTTGCAGTGTGTTTGTTCTCGGTTTCTCGCCTGACACGCCAACATCCATCTGTTCGATGAAGCAGAAAACGTGACTCATCGGGGGAAGGCAACCCTTTGCCAATCATTGGTGATCAAAATCCGATACTGCCGTGCAAATTTTAAGCTTTTTTTTTTTCCCCCGATGCATACAAGCAGTGACCATCCGTCTGCTTCGGAGCGCCATACACCGTACGGTTCCCTGAACTGTTGTTTTAGAGACACGACTGGTAGCCCCCTGGTTTATTTTTCATGGTGAGCTGCTCCACTGTAGCGTGACGTTCGGGATTCGCACACCTTCGTAGCCGACGTTCACCTCTCACATCAATGGCATGTTGTGCTCGGCAGTTTCCACGTCGGTTATTCCCAATGGTGCCATTTGTGCCATGCACGATATACTTTCATCACAGCAGCACGCAAACCGTTCACGAACTCCGCTGTTTGAGAAATACGGCCACCCTTGGCCCGAAAGCCAATAATCATCCCTTTTTGCAACTCTGATAAATCGCCCCTTTTACCCATGGCAACAACGAGTGATATGTGTTTTCAAACAGCCTATTGCAAACCTTGTATACCCACCAAGCCAGTCCACGACACATTACTTCTTTAATGGGCTGTGCGCTGCTGACATCGAAAGTTGGAGGTGGTCATAATAATGTGACTCGACTGTGTATATTTATGGTTCTTGCTCTGGTCATATTATGACATAATTGACTGAATATTAACACTTCTATGGAAAATAAATTTAGATTTCTTATTATTTTGCGTGCTTCATTTTGTCTGCATTATGTCTAGTATATTTTTATATTCGATCGTCCTATCTAACAGAGATTCCTATGAATAAGGTTCGGGAGGCTAAGTTTTAAAAACAATTTGATAATACTGTGCTTAAATTTAGGGAAGTTTCTTTTTTTATTGTGTGACTTTGTGACACAAGCAAACCTGAAGTTCAGGCTCTGTTGTAGGAATGGATTCCTATGAAAGTTTTTCAGCATAATTGCTGAGTAAAGTACATATATGAAGTTTAGCGGTTTTATAAAATAATTGAAACATTAGGTTAAGTGTTGTAGAGCATAATACACAAAGGTGTTAAGTTCAAATCTACACAGTTTCTTCTTCTTTGTTACATAGTTTATGATAGAGATGTTATATTTTCTGGAATAAGAAGCCTTCCAGCTTTGCAATTTACGTTTTTCCAAATTTCATAAAATCCAGGCCAGGTGTCAATCTCCGGAAATTCTAAGATTACTGTGCTTGTTGGCTTTGCGCTGATTGTAGTATAGTCATCGTGTTAATTCTGGATGCAGCGCAGTTTTGGACATTGGTTTGCGAAGGTCAGGTAACCACCGCAATTTAACACATCACAATGAACTCGCTTTGCAATCACATTAGATCGCAGTTTGATTTTGTGTTTCATCTTCACTGATATTAGCCTATGGGGCTTGTATGAAATCGCACGTGTAGATGCTGTTTCCATGCAAACGCAGTTTGGATTACAAAGGCCTCCTGCACACGCCCGTAGCTATGTGCACGGTCCGTTTTTACGGCACGGACGGGCAGTGGATTATCTGCGGCCTGTCCGCAATCGCAGACCGTGCACGCACACGATGTGCATTCATTTCAATTAGCCCGGTCCGCAGTTGCAGACTGTATAATGACATGCCCACGGTCGTTTGCATTGGCCCATAGGTTAGCATGTGTTTTATACTCTCCGCAATTGCGGATAGTGTACGGCCGCATAACTACGGTCGTGTGCATGATTCCAAAGATTCTGACAATTTTTAGAGATACCGGTTTTATTGCCAGTATTTGAAACCTCATGTACACATTTGATTTTATGTGCCAACCATAGATTAACATAAGTGGTGTAAAGGCGCGGCGGTATCACACTGCGATCTAACCTGATTGAAAATTTAGATAATCGTGATGCTTCAAATCACCGTGGATTTCCTGTGTTTTAAGTATTCCCGTAGTTCCCATGTTTTTTTTATTTGTAGCCGGCTGCTTTCCTGAAATTTTCACCACCTGCTGTTCTTGTACATCTCCACCAGCCGCCTCTTCTACTCCGGCTTCCAGCTAACCACCTGTGTGCATGTCTTGTTGCCGTGTTCTTCCAGATTGCACTTGCAGCCTCTAGTGCTATTAATCTTGATCATTGTGGAGACCAATACAAAATTTGTCGTATCAGATATCTGAAGTTTTGGGAAAACGGTGTATGGAAGATGAGCACAACTGACGGCAGGCATACTGTTTTTGGACCAGAATGAATCTGTCCTTCAGTTAGGTTATTATGCAAGACTAAAAATTACCAGATGACTAATCTTGATTTAGAAAGCAAATATGCCCTAGTTAAAAATAGGTTTTGTTTGACCTTGAAAATATTTCAGTCTCGAATGATAAAAAGTAAACTTTGTTAACATTGACAGAATGTGGTCCAAGCACGGCGCTCTGTAGTTATGTAAAAAGTTTTTGGGTTTTTTTTCTTTCCAAAATTGTCCCAGTTGTGCCTAATATGGGTAGTGTGAGGCACATGACGCGACAATTATGTTTGTCGCTCAAAAAGTAACTTTCTAATTTTTTTAATATGGCGCATACGTTTCGGAACCATAAGGTAAGCGAGAAAAAATAAACTTCCATTGTAGATATTCATTAGGAAGTTATTTAAACTGACTTGTAGTACTCATGTTTCAGGGTGAATAGCACAGGAAGGTGAGGACATAGCGGGATCTCCACGCTGCTGTGTATTGATACACAAGTGTCTAGAAAGAAAGAGGTCATTTTATTTGCTGCTTTAAGGCCCTTTTACACTGGGCGAATGTCGGGCAGACAAGTGTTCATATAACGCTCGTTGGCGATAATTGCCCGGTGTAAACAGGGCAGCGATCAGCAAATGATCGCGCAAACGCTCGATCATCTTCTGATCGTATCGTTTTTAAAAAGTGAAATAATATAGTTGTCGGCAGCGCGTCTTCCTGTGTAAACAGGGAGACGCTGCCGACATGATGATGATGTATGGCGACGAGCGTAACGAGTGCTCGTCCCCATACATGCTCTGTGTGACCGGAGCAAACGAGCGCTGATCAACAATGTCTCGTAAACGGCCCTTTACTTTCAGATAGTAATACTGGTATACCTCTATCATAGTGTGTCACCTTTTCAGGGAAGATCAAATGTTATTCTCGTCTCTGTCTCCATCAGACATCTCTATTGCGGTACTGGTTCCCTTTTAAATGCGTAGATTGCATATACTCGTCAGTTTTTGTTAATCAAGAAAGTGGTTTTAGGACTTTGATACTTTATTGTAACTAATAAACTATCTTTTTTTTTTTTTTTTTTGTGTCTATCGTTTGAGATTGGTAATCTGCATGTTGGGGTCCAAAGTGTAGAAATACACAAGAACTGTGTCCTGTGAGGCACAGTGTTCCTCGCAAAGGGTGAAAATGTATGAAAAGAATGACTTTTTGAATTTGTTTTTGACCAGTTTTGGTCTTGTGTGATCTTATTAAACTCCGAGCCTCATAGTGCACATTTAATCCTAAGAGAGGCCTAATAAAATGTCTGGTCCCAGGGTGGGATGCTTTTTATCTGAATAAATGTTTCACATTCGACAGTTGTTCGCTGAGGACTCTCGGATACATAGCTTGCATTGTGCTACTGGACAATACTGGTTGGATGGCTTTGAATCCTCGGGGGGTGCTGAATACAAGTGTTGCTAGGCAGGATGGAGAGATTACATTAGCAGGACAGGCACTCTCAGTAGGAGAGAAAGTGGTAGAGAAACACAAAAGCCATTGCTCTTTTTACAGTTTGAGCTTGGAAAAACTGGAACTTCCTGTAGAAAATACTGATAAAACGTCCACACCTACTGTAAATTTCTTAAGACTTTGTTATACAAAGATGAGCTGGAAGCCGCGCACAGTGGGCTTCTTGTATTTCTTAGGGGGTTACTGCAGAGTGATTTATAGGATTTGTGCGCATGTAGCCGCAGTTCTGTGCTGTGTGGGCCACTAACGCTTGCTTGCTTGCTAAAGTTTTACTCTTTCTAATCCTCATCAGGATTTGGTGCGTTTTTCGATGCAGTTGCAATTAACTGCAACCGCATCGAAAGACGCACCAAAATGGTGTCAACGCATTTCGTTTTTCCCACACTTCTGTTTGAATGGACTCTTAGAATCGTTTTGAATTAAAATAGTTTTATACTAATCATTTTAACTTATGCCATTCGAAATACCCGTTTCCATTTTCCCTACTAGGACATATGGACATCATGGAGGAAGGTCTCCTGCTCGGGACCCCTCCCTAACCACAACGGAGAGCTGCTTCAAAGAGCACTCACTTTCTGGAGGACTGTGTGACCTTGTATTATTTTGTCACCTGCATCTTCCCCTGTTTAATCGCCAGCGGGTCTGTATTTAGAAAAGGGGTGAAATTGATGGGGCATCCCTCCTTTTTTATAAGGTTATTTTATTAGTTGAATTCGATTTTTGTATTACTCAATACCATTTACAGGAGAGGTGTAATTTGATTAGTTTTTACTGTTGGAGGGTACAGAAGCCAATGTTAATGAATATTAAATACAAGAAAAGAAGCAAAGAGATTGATGATCTTTACTTTGAAGCCCAGGGAGTTTAAGATCCAGCTGCCAGGGATTCATTGTGAACTTCACTCCGAGGACCTGAAGTGGCAGAATGCACCTGATGGTCGAGATATCCTACAGACGTTTACTGTATATTCTTTCCAAAATGGACCAGATCAGTTGAGGAATGCTGACTTCTCTACGCGGTGTGTAGAGTTACTATATTGCAGACTCAGACAACTATGAAAACTTTTTATTGGATTCTCATCTATGATAACTATAAAACATTAAATGTGAAGTTGAACTAGATGTTTTTATCTTGCTAAATTACAATTTCTGTATATCCTAGAATCTAAGCTTATTTTAATAGGGCTGGGGAATTTTGCCCCCCAAAATATTCTTGATGATTTTTATTTTTCCCCCTACTTTTATGGATGGTTTTGATTTATAATCTCCATTTTAGTGTTTTTTTTTATTGTTAATATACTAGTCCTTCTCAATAAATTAGAATATCATCAAAAAGTTAATTTATTTCAGTAATTCAATAAGTGAAACTCATATTATATAGATTCATTACACACAGATCTATTTCCAGCATTTTTTTTCTTTTAATTTTGATGATTATGGTAACAGTTAATGAAAACCAAAATTTAGCCCAATTTCAAAAATTATTTTTAATACCGAAATGTTGTCCTACTGAGAAGTATATAAAGTATATGCCCTCAATACTTGGTCGGGGCTCCTTTTACATTAATTACTGCATCAATGCGGCGTGGCATGGAGGCGATCAGCCTGTGGCACTGCTGAGGTGTTATGGAAGCCCAGGTTGCTTTGATAGCGGCCTTCAGCTCATCTGCATTGTTGGGTCTGGTGTCTCATCTTCCTCTTGACGATACCCCATAGATTCTCTATGGGGTTTAGTTCAGGCGAGTTTGCTGGCCAATCAAGAGCAGTGATACTGTGGTTATTAATGCCGTAATTCATGCAAAAGGAGCCTGACCAAGTATTGAGTGCATATACTGTACATGCTTTTCAGTAGGACAACATTTCGGTATTCTTCTAATTTTCTGAGATAAAATTTTGGGGTTTCATGAACTGTTAGCCATAATCACCAACATTAAAATAAAAAAAAAATGCTGGAAATAGATCACTCTGTGTGTAATGAATCTATATAATATGAGTTTCACTTTTTGAATTGATTTTAGTAAAACATTTTTAAAACCATCCATGGCCCGCCCTGGACAACCCATTAGGAACAGGGACTTGAGTTGGGGTCTATATAAAAAAAAACAACCTGTTGGCTGGCCTGGTAGTACAAAAAACAAATTGCACATGATGCACTGCATTCGTAGAGGTGGGGCTGGGTGCAGTGACTGTCGGACTTGTCCATAGGACTTCTTGCTTGGAATGGGACGCTCTGCACAACACAGCAGCATGCATAAAGTGACCAATGTGCAATGAGGCTAACTTGGAGTTGGACAGTAGACTGAACCCAACACGGATATAGCTCATGCCTCACCGTCATTCAAATGTAATAAATTTCCCTGTTTTGGCGTGGTGCAAGGTGGAAGGCCTTATGTATCGTTATTGGTACAAATATATTATTTTTATCAATAAAATTGCTCACGTTTTTAGCCTTAGGAGTGCTGGCGTAGTAAATACTTCTACTTGGAAAGACTTGGACTGGAGGCTGACTCGCTGACGGACAGATTCGTATGTAGTATGTGTTTGTGACTTGCTAGTACTAGTCCACTCTACTGGTGGTGCTAAGTGGAGTGCTGACTGGGGGACAAAGGGGAGGCAGTGGGGATGGCCTTGATATGGATTCAGAAAGTGGGGGTAGCAAGTACCTGTGTCGACTGATCAGTGATATGAGCTGAGGTGAGACACATGATCTAGATAGCTGTTATATCATTCTGGTGCGGGATCAAAAAAACCTACGTAGGCTGTGCTTAAACTGATCCTGTACTCCCGACAAAACACACCCTGCCCGAGCAGCATCCTAACGCTACTAGGGTGGGAATGGTTTATGAAAAGGCAGGGACGACTCCTTCCTGTAGTGCGGCCGATGCCATTTTGACCTCTATTTAGACATCACGATTATCTGAATTAACAATATTATCTAGCACCAAAATGGTGAATTAATCAAATTAATTTAATTAATTGCCCAGTGTGTATTAAAAAAAAATAATCTATATATATATATATATATTATGCTAATTAGCTGTTAAAACTGTCGATTGTAACCCAATCCATTCTTGTGCATCCCCATTAAAAATGTTATGTATACTGATGAAAAGGAAAAAAACCAACTGTTTGTTCTAACCTGGAATATATTATCTACTAAAGACTCCAGCATTATTCAGCGCATAATGAGGTGAAATCTTTAGGAATAAATCACAAAGCCGTATCCGTCATTGCAATCAATCAAGTGATTGGCTGTTGCTGCCTCTCATTGGTTGGCTCCCTCACAGGCACTTTGCATTATATAGAGCAGTAAATAACCCCTGGTAATGGAGCAGAAACAAGTTGATTTATTTTAAAAAGTGTTTAGCTGAGCGCCATCTCTATGCCATGTATAACATGCCCCTAATTGGGCTAGTGTAGCAATTTGCATGCGCAAAAGTTTTATTAAAAACATCTGTGCTCGAGAGGCGTAAAGCCATCACGCCAAACTATTAATTGGGAAAATAGTTTGCAGATAAAGGATTAGGAAAACGGAAATCTCTCAGCCTGATGCATTTTCATGAAAAAGGGGAAGGGTGCCAGTCTTACATCTGAGACTAGAATTACTCTTTCTTGTTTTCCAAACTGCTCTTTTTGCGGTTATTGTTTACTGTAAATGAATAATCTGCAACAGTATTGTGTTTACTAATTCTGCTGCCTGCACTGGCCAAGAAAAGTGGCTGCCACGCTCATTCCAAACTTTCTTGGGCATCATATCTCAAAAGCAGAAATGTCATGTTGTAGTTTCAACTAGATCTAAGGCCCCAATGCGCACGACTGCAGAATTTATCTGTAATTACGGTCTGCAATTACGGACCAATTCACGTCTATTGACCACAAACACCTTTCCGTATATTTGCGGTCGTGTGCATGATGAGGCCTAAGCCTGAATTGTTCAGAGAACACACACCTGCTACCCTGACAACAATAGGATCTTAATATTCCCATAGATGTTATGGTCAGGAGATCCCGACAAAGCTGATTGGTTCTGCCAAATACATCTAATCTTTATTACTACCTTTCAGACATCTGACTATCTTTCAACACCTGAATCTGCTCCATTGGTCAGAACACTAAGGCATGTGTAGTGTAGAGTAAGAACTACGGATTTTCCGCCACGGATTTAATTGCGGAAAACCTGCAGCTAATTACAGTAGCAGCAAAGTGGATGAGATTTAAAGAGGCTCTGTCACCACATTATAAGTGCCCTATCTCCTATATAAGGAGAGGAGCGCTATAATGTAGGTGACAGCAGTGCTTTTTATTTTGAAAAACGATCTATTTTAAACCACTTTATGAGCGATTTTTAGCTTTATGCTAATGAGTTTCTTAATGCCCAAGTGGGCGTGTTTTTACTTTAGACCAAGTGGGCGTTGTACAGAGGAGTGCATGATGCTGACCAATCGGCATCATGCACTCCTCTCCATTCATTTACACTGCACTAGCGATGTAGTTATATCGCTATGTGCAGCCACATACACAAACATTAAAGAGGCTCTGTCACCAGATTTTGCAACCCCTATCTCCTATTGCAGCAGATCGGCGCTGCAATGTAGATAAGAGTAAAGTTTTTTGTTTTTTTTTTAAAACGAGCATTTTTGGCCAAGTTATGACCATTTTTGTATTTATGTAAATGAGGCTTTCTAAAGTACAACTGGGCGTGTTTAAAGTAAAAGTACAACTGGGCGTGTTTAAAGTAAAAGTACAACTGGGCGTGTTTAAAGTAAAAGTACAACTGGGCGTGTATTGTGTGTGTTACATCGGGCGTGTTTACTTCTTTTACTAGCTGGGCGTTCTGATGAGAAGTATCATCCACTTCTCTTCACAACGCCCAGCTTCTGGCAGTGCAGACACAGCCGTGTTCTCCAGAGATCACGCTGTGACGTCACTTCCCCAGGTCCTGCATCGTGTCGGACCAGCGAGGACACATCGGCACCAGAGGCTACAGATGATTCTGCAGCAGCATCAGCGTTTGCAGGTAAGTAGCTACATCGACTTACCTGCAAACGCTGATGCTGCTGCAGAATCAAATGTAGCCTCTGGTGCTGATGTGTCCTCGCTCGTCTGACACGATGCAGGACCTGGGGAAGTGACGTCACAGCGTGATCTCCTGTAAGAAAAAAAAAAAAGGCGCCGCTGGTAAATTTCTGAGCGTTTTTCCCCGCTCGTCATTTACGCAGCGTGTGTATTCGATTTGTGTGTACTATGTTTGGTATTTTCGGCAACTAAATCTGTTGTGGAAAATCCGCAGTAGTTACGCTACGTGTGAATTTACCCTTAATTTACAAAGTACATGAACCTCCCTCCCTCCCTCATTCCAGATAAGACTTTACCTCGGTTGCTTACTGTTGCATTTTTCTGCATTTTATTTATGGACCTGTTTAGTATTTTGCTGTACACAGAAGTACAGAGAACGCTTGCCTTCATCCATTACTATTGACATGTATACAGAAATAAAAGTAGCTAATACTGCTTTCAGGCTACATAGGTGCTGAATTGCAAGCCGCTGTACTGCTGATGAATTGATGAAGACTTTCAATGTAAGTACAAGGTCAGGACTGTTTGTCATTATGTAAATCTGTCAGTCTCCGTAGTTTGATTTTCGGAGATGGTCAGAAAATACAATAGCTTTCTGTTACCGTTCTAGACGGGTTTTATGAATGTGGTGTTTCAGTACCTGGTGATTCGTTACTGCAGGCGAGATGCAATTATCTGCGTGAATGTATTTATTGAACAAAGTTAGAAGTTGACGCACAAGTTTCCGGTTCGAGTTTGGTGGAACGAGCTACCGTAGTTGACTCTCGACAAAACAAATCGGCATCAAGTATGGTATGTGTTTTTGTACCAATTTTTTTATTTCTGTTTTTATATTAAAGCAATCAATGTATGTTGTAAGACTATGGCTCGGAGAACACGTGCCACTCCCATTGATAGAAGTTCTGACTTTGGCAATCTTTGGTCTAATACAGTGAAGCCCCAACTTTGACATGGAGGGAACCCTTAATGTATGTACACATAGGGCGGATATGCTGCGTAAAAGTACAGAGCATATCCGCTCTGGATCCCGCAGGGAATTCCGGACGAAAAACCGCACCAAATTGTGGTGCAGTTTTTCGGCCGGAATGTCTGCTGTGGAAAACAGAAGGTAAAAAAAATAATCCAAAAACGTATACTTGTAGTGTTGGCGAGATGTCCCTCTGATGCCCTGCACCCTTGCAATGACGTTTCATCCCATGTAACCACTGTAGCCTGTGATTATCTGCAGCAGTCATATGGGATGAAACCTCCTCCCAGGAGGCCGGAGTGGACGGAGAAGCATGGAGATGTGGGTACATATAAGCTGATTTCTCAAATTTTTGTTGCAATTTTTGCAGTGGAATCATCGCTTTTTCGCAGCAAAAATTTGGACCATTTGCGATTTATTGCGTGTATTACCTCCCCATTGAATTCAACAGGGAAAACCCGCAACAGAAAACTAGCAATTCCGCAGGTCAATTTTACAAACTTTTTTTCTTTATGCAGCGTGTGGATGAGATATGTTCAAATCTCATCCACTCAGTGGCTACTGTATTACACTGCAGATTTAAGCTGCTATAGGTCATATATTCTGTTTGTTCAGGGTGTAATGGCTTTTCGACAGGATTGTCTGTACATTACATGCAGCAGAAGAGCTCAAGTTTATATTGAGATGAATATAAGGATAATATAAGCGGGTGGTGATTTGTGACCGCAGATGCCCTTCAATAGAGGGTTGTGTGTTTACCCAGTGATCATAATTAGTACAATGTGACTTTCCTGCCTTTTTTTAATAAATCCTGTTATATTGAATTCTTTAAGATTTCTTAGGCCAACTGCACATGATGTATATTTGCTTTGGTTTTAATGCGGCAAATCCGCAGCGTAATACAGTTCCAGTAAAGTAGATAAGAAATCTCATCTGCACGTTAAAGTTTTTTGTTCTGCACGTAAATAGACTTGCAGTGCGTATTTTAATATCCGCGGCATGTCCATTTATCATGCGTTTCCGCTTGCGAATTGTATCTGACTAGATTTAAAGCAAACAAAACACCAGAAAATATGCAGCATAGAAAGACTATTTCCGCATCAAAATGTAAAACCCGCACATAAAAACGTATCAAAAAACGCACTATTAGGTTTGGATTTTATCGGCGTTTATCTGTGGTTTTGAGGCAGATTTTTTGCACCAAATTCCGCAACGTGTACGTTTAGCCTTAAAAAGATTGTAGTTACACACTGTTTTTTTTTTTTTGCTCTCGTACTTCATGGATTGTGATTTGTGCTAGAAAATCTGTAAAAATTGGATTGTATATTTAGCGATGTTCTATAAAACAATTTGATTCAGAGCTAGACAATGCCAGTTCTCTGGAGGAGACATTCTGACAGCTGTGAACCATATAAAATGAAATGTCTGCATGCTAAGCATTAAAGTAGAAGTGTCTCCTACTCCCAGTTGATATTTTGTAGGGTGAACCAGTAGTCAAACTAGTTTCTAGAACATGACAACATTTTCTACTCTGCATTCTGGCAATTCGTCATTATCTTGGTGGCATTGATCCAAACTGCCATCCACATCAATATCCACCATTAGCTTGACTACAGATAGTTAGTATGTAGATATTGATGTAGATGGTGATTTTGATCCACTCATCTCACTATGAAAACAATGAACTGCCAAAGAGGACAGGGAGTTTTGTCATGTGGGGACTGGAGCAATGGAGCTTCAGGCCAGTAAGTTTGAAAAATGTTTTATTTAATCAAGTGGACTTTTATATATATCTTTACAATGTACTGACCATTCTTCTGGTCCTCTGCCCCCCCCCCTCCCCCCGTCCCCACAGGAGTCATTGGTTGCATTTTGATTGGATTTATTATCACTTGAACAGAGCTGTGGTGCAATTGTCTACGCAGCGCCTTTTCAAGAGCAGCACTGTCCGAATAAAGGGGTTATCCAGGATTTTAAAATTGAATCTATCGTTGGGATAGGCCATAAATATTAGTTGGATGATAAATCCAATTGCTTATGGGACAACACTGCAATACTATGTACAGCCGCTACAAAAGAAACAGTGTGTGCAAGTACCAACCAAACTTAAACTGATAAAAATAATGAAGAGGCTGCAGCGCTTGCATATGCGCCGCAACCACTTAGAACAGCTGATCGTCAGGGATGCCAAGAGTCTGACCCCCTCCGATCTAATATTGATGGCCATACATTTTAAAATCCTGGATAATCCCTTTAAGAGTATATTCAGATGTTGGGGTTTGGTTAAAAAAAAAAACCTGCAAACCAAAAACCGCACGTGTTCTTACCTTACTACAGTATTTTGATGTGGTTAAAATAAAAAATTGTATGCGTTTTAACCGCTCCTCACACCCGATGTCTGAATATACCCTAAGGCCCCCTGCACATGGCATAGAAATGCTGTGGATTTTCCGTGTAGAAAATCCGCAGGGGATTACAGTACCAGCCATATGGTTGAGATTTGAACAAATATCCACATGCGGCAGAACATTTTCTGCACACGTAAATCAGAGCAAGCTCATTCTGCTGCGGGTGTTCAGAGGATATTCCAGTTTTCACAGTAGCCACTAAAGCAGCCACATGGACTGATATTTCCTGATCTCTGCATCTCGCTTTTTAAAAAAACAAAACATTTTTATATTCATTCACATATTACAGGGTTAGCATGAATACAAAAAAGTCGAATTACGATAACTCAGAATGAAATTAGGTTTGAGATTATACAACAAGGTTATATTTAAAGAACACCTCTGTTATCAATTAATGGGGCTGCCAAACACAGCACTCGGCAGTCCTATAAAATTAATGGAGCGGTGGTCGAGCATCCGCACTCCTGCTCCATTCCTATAGGGCTCCTAGGGAACGGCAAGGTAAGACCATTCTTCTATTCTTCTGATCAGAGGGGCTCCCAGCCGTCGGACCTCCACGGATTAGATATTTATCACCTATCCTGTAGGAAGGAGATAAATTATGGGAAAACCCCTTCAACTTATCTTCCAAGCAAAGGAATTAATCAAACCGTGACATGTCTAGGGTTTTCTACAGCTCATTTGTCAGCTTTACTGTGTAGACTGGCAGAGAGTAAGCAGAGGGTAGGTGATTTAATGACCGCTCTCTTAAGAGCCTAGAGGATGCAGGATAGCAACGTTCTACCCACAGATAAGACTGTTTATGCATCTACCCTTTCACTCTCTGGTCTCTTAGGGAGAGGGCTGTACACCACCACTGCCTGGAGCCTGTAATACTCTATAACATTTATCTGGCAATAAACTCCTATCCATGCCATAGAGGACGCGCACCCTGCAGTACTGTCTATACAGACCATACAGGAGGGAAGTGTATGTCCACATACACAAACCTAAATAGCTACAACAAAAAATATGATGAAAAAGAATGAAAATTAAATTCAATACATGACATTTCCTTTTAATATGTTGGTGTAAATTTTAAGAGGCCCCCTTTTTTTTTTTTTACATAAATATCAGTCACTGCAGAAAAATAAATAAAATATACAGTATATTAGATATCCATGCACTCTTTTATTGGCTGTCTTTATTCCTTGGCACATACTATTCGTTTTCATATTGATATCTTAGCAAACTTCTTGGCAAACCAAATCCCAAGTAGGAAGGATGGCAATTTAATTAATAACTGTTTTCGAGGGATAAGGCAAATGGGATATGGTTTTGTTAGTGTTTGCCAGGTTATGTAATATCTGCTAGTGCTTTATGTAAGCGACCGGCAGTTATTTAAATGATTTAAAGTGATATTCTTCTTTTATATATGCATATTTTTTTTTATATAGATCTGCAAATTGCTTTAGTAAATCCAACAAATTGACAAGACCTTCACGTATGCTTCAAAATCACACCATGACTATGTTATTCTTGTGAAAAAACGAGCGAAGTTTCCAGTTCGTCAAGTTTGATGAATGTCGTTCAGATCCTTTAACCAGTTTGACAATGTTGTGTATTTGCCTAGCAGTGGAAGTGTGCGGTTATAAAGTTGCTTGTTAGTAATGTATTGCATACTGTCATATGGATTGTGCTTTGAATACATTTAAAACCTTTTAAAAACTCTTTGGTTGCTTAAAGGTAACTTCCACCTACTTGGAAGAATATATTAAGGATTCGCCGTAATAATAATTACACATGTAATGTTACTGGATTCATTTTAGCCATAGGAGCAATCTAATAATAATAATATTAGTAGTAGAATTATTAATAATAATAAAGGGGTTATCCAGGAATTGAAAATGTTTTCTTAGGGACTGCATGATATAAATAAAACAAAGCGATACTTTCTTATCTTTGCCCCTGGCGATCCAGTGCGGTCGCTCCCGTGGCAGTCCCCATGCTTGTTTACATGCAAATGGCATGTGACTGCTGCAGCCAATCAGAGGGCTCAGTGGCCATATATTGTATTTTTGGGATTATGCCAGGAATACGATTCGTTGCCAGAAAGTCTCGCTGAGCCCTCTGATTGGCAGCAGTGATAACATTCTATTTGCATGTAAACAAGCACTGAGACTGCCGCCATAGCAGCAGCGCTGGATCGCTGGGGGGGGGGGGGGCAAGGAAAAGGAAGTACGGCTTTTGCATTTTGTTTTTCATTTGCAGCCCCTAAGAAGAAAAAAAAATTCCCTTCCCGGATAACCCCTTTAATACCCTAGGTATGATGGTGAGTTACAAATTCCTTTCTGCTGACCCGTTAGTTTTGTCTATTTCAGCCCAGCAGGTTATTACAATGGTCCCATTACTAAATAGTGCGGTTCTGACCAATATTATAGAGTGGAATAGCAATTTTATCTAGAATTTTCTTAAAATATAAACTTTCACTATAACTTTGAATGATATTTATTTATTGTCCTAAAGGGGTTTTCTTATGAAGACAAATCTCCTTCTATATGACCTATTAAGGCATATGAACCTCATGGAGGGGGTTCCCCAGCTTGTTGACTTTCCTCTATTAGCAAAAGTTGAGAGCCGACAACAGAGTGCCACTCACTTTGGCGGACCCAAATGGTCCTTGTATTGCATGTGCAAGGGAAATGTAAGGCAAGCGGCAGCTTCCATCTCCAGTAACCGCTGATTGTCGGAGGTTTCTGAAGCAGAGACAACCCTTTTAAGCTTCCTGCTAGTACACTCTCTACACTTATTTGATCTTGAGGGCCAAAGTTACATGAAATTCCTATATATACACATCCACTTAAATTTCATCATAATCTTTGTTGTTCTCATTGCACACCCGACATACCATCAATAACGGTGGATTATTTGTCAATCAACCCAAAAGACTTAGCCTCTAGCAGGGCTACCTACAGACGGCAACAAAAAAAAGTTGCCAATGTGACCAAAAAATATATTATTTGGCCCCTAAAATTTTAGACTTAGGAGCCAAAGGCTCTGTTTTTTTTTTTTTGTTTGTTTTTAGTGCTGCCTAGCGGCAAGTGATTTGACTCAATCGCACCCTCCAGAATTCCTCTGCTGGAGCTTTGGGGCCCTGCTGTATTCATGTGTGTATCAGTGCCTGGGCCCACTGGAGGATCCTACCGTGCTCTGGTGGGCCATTGCCACCTTGTATCTGTTTTATGGGGATTGCACTTAAACTGTAATAACATCTGCTCTTGACTATATGTGTCAAATAATATATATTCATAAAGAACAGTCAATATTGCTAATGAAAAAAGCTTTTTCCTGTGGACATTATCGTGGTGATAAGTGAATTCTGCATCTTTTCAGCTTTCCTCATCTGTCGGAGCTTTGATACGCTCTCCTACAGAGCATATTATTAATGTGCAGTCATTTTCTTCCTATCCATAGGTGTTAAGCGTAAGTGCGTAATGAAAGTTAATGTATATTGTAATAGGCAACGCTGTTCTGTTCTGACTCAGCTGGTGATTTCTGAATTGCATGTGCAGGTTTTCTGAGGTCAGCGTACAAAGATCATTCAAGCCGGATTCCTTTTTAACTGGACTTTGTCTGGAAAATAAACATGTGCAGGGCTCGTTTTCTAGTCGACGGCCAACACAGACAGGAGAGGGCCGAGTCAGCAAGCCCCACATAGCCAGAAAGGCCCTGAACCTATTCACTGCCCACATGTATGAGCCTCCCAGCGTGTTCATTATGTTATGTGCTGACCAAAAGATGGATCGTTTCAAAGAGCCACTAACATGCCCGCAATGTATTCTGTGAACTAGAAATATGACAGAATGGATGTTTGTATGTTATCTGTGCGGGATGAATTGTATGACTGAATAAGACCTCAAACTGGTGGGTTTTCTTCTTTTTTTAATATTCACCTCCTTCACGTATCAGTGTTCAGATTAAAATGTATGTTAAAATCCACCTGGTACACAGTAGCAGAGTAGCCAATCACATTCTTCGTTATAGCCTTAGGCTATGACCAAGACAGCAGTTGGCGCTCGAACCGCGTAAGCGTTCTTGTCACTCTGCTACTCTGTATCAGGTGAATTTTAGCATACCTTTAGGCCAGGGTTCACACGTAGCGTAAATACTGCGGATTCCGCAGCATAATACAGTAGCCGCAGAGTGGATGATATTTGAACAAATCTCATCCACACGCTGCGTAAATGATAAGCTGAAAAAAAATGCTCAGAAATTGACCTGCGGTGCAGTTTTTTAATCCGCAGCATGTCAATTGTATTTGTGTAATCACTGCTTTTTTTGGTTGAGGGTTTTTCCCATTGAATTCAATAGGGAGGTAAAACCTGCAACAAATAGTAGATGTTGCGATTTTTGCAACGGAAAAATTGCAATTCCGCCGCAAAAATCGCAACTCAAAAAAAAGAATCTTCCACTTATCCAGAATTCTGTGCTTTTTCGTCCAGACCGGCCTCCTATAGTGAAGTTTCATCCATGTGACTGTGATTGGCTGCAGCGGTCACATGGGATGAAACATCATCCGAGGAGGCCAGGCAGCAGGACATCAGAGGGACACATCGCCATGGCTACAGGAAAGTATGAAACATGCATTTTTACGCAGCGGACGTTCCAGACAAAAAACTGCACCACAATTTGGTGCAGATTTTCGGCCGGAATTCCCTGCCACGCCCAGTGCGGATACATTGTGCTTTTACGTGGCATCTCTGCCCTGTTTAAACATACCCTACATATAAAGTCTGAATACTGTCTTTTGAAGTCCTGGATGAAACGTCTGTTTTTGTATTGTTCGATAAGCTCTGCCAAAAGCGGGGGCCATGCACTGAAATACAAAAGATGCTGAACTCTGGTGAGCATGGAACTATTTATGCCATAAAAGCCTTATATGTGTGGTCCTGCCGCTGGGACTCCTGTATAGGGAGAACAGCTATGGTGACCCTCATTCATCAAGTGGCGGCCACTGCAGGTTCCATACTGCAGGTTCCATACTGCAGGTTCCATACTGCAGGTTCCATACTGCAGGTTCCATACTGCAGGTTCCATACTGCAGGTTCCATACTGTTTAGTTCCATACTGCGGGTTCCATACTGCGAGTTCCCTACTGCGGGTTCCATACTGCAGGTTCCATAGAGTTTAGTTCCATACTGCGGGTTCCATACTGCGGGTTCCCTACTGCTGGTTCCATAGAGTTTAGTTCCATACTGCGGGTTCCCTACTGCGGGTTCCATAGAGTTTAGTTCCATGGCTCTTTCCATTCATCTACAAAATCCTGATCATCTTTATTGTAAAACCCACTACCTCTTTTAAATATTAAGTTTCTGAGACCAACAGCCATGTTTTCTTTCCACTCTGGCTTCTTTTTTTTATTTATACCAGAAATGATCTGCCTTGGAGGCTATGTTCATTTTAACAAGAATTCTATTTATTGCTTTAATGCAGCTAAAATTAGAGCATACTAACTTTTTTTTCAAAATCTCTTAGGCTACATTTAGACGAGCGTGTCTGATTTGCATGTATAAAAAATGCGGTTTTCCTGCATTTCATGTCCGTGTGCATTTGCGTATTAGCATCAGTGTGCTTTTGCGTGTGGCATGCGTTTTTCATGTCCGTGCAAGCACTTTTTTTTTTTAAACATTTCTCTGCATTTCTTTGTAACTGATAAGTGAAACATGGACAGCATATAGATGTCGTCCGTGTGCTGTCGGTGGTTTCCCACACCCATAGACTTAAATGGGCGACTAGGTGTATAAAAAATGCACCAATAGAAGACACACAGTGAGTTTCACGCAATGGACACTCGCTGCGTGAAAAGCCCCATTGAAATTAATGGGTCCGTGTGCAGTGAGTTATTTAAAAACGCACAACCCACTGACGAGGGACACTCTAGTCTGCATAGGAGCTTTAGACACACAACGGTAAGGGCTCATTCAGACTAATGTGTCTTCATGGTTGAAGACTACGAACAAACCTTGTACAGTCTGATCCTGCAGTCATACTCTCTTCTATCTTTCCTTTCCTTTTTGGCATCCTACCTAATGTATCTTACCAAGAAGTATTGGATAGTTAAAAGAAAGTATAATTGCAGAATTACACATGTTTTGATCGTAGTCGGTTACCGTGGTGACAAATAGAACTAGAGAACAAATTTTTAATTGACTATTTTTGTAAAGTTTCTCAGTTTTTTTTTTTTTCTTCAAGATGCAGTAAAGCAACAAAGAAAACCCCTTTCATTGATTGTGTTGCGTGAATGAATGAGAAACTGCCTAATGACATCCCAGAAAGCAAAACAAGGAGGCAGTACTATCTGTGCCTACATTGATTACATAAAAACCACTATCTAGGCCTAGTTTCGCATGTAAGCAGTGCTTACATGTATTTGCATAGCTAACCGGGAAAGACAGGGAGGCCGTGCTTGCTGCGCCTACACTTCGTACGGGGCGATAGAGAGGGATATAATCTGTATCTATGCACTTTTGTAGCCAAAACTGAGTATTGCTCCCCCCCCCCCCCACTGAACACATTGCTCAATAAGATTTTTCTTTTTTTTTTCTTTTAGGCAGTTGAGATTGTGTAATCTACATTCATCACCTCACTAGTCTATTTATCCGCTCGAAAAGAAAACGTTGTGCATGTAAGACATTCCAGACAGTCTGTGATACAAGACATTTTTTACTTTTATATTTGTGAATGTTTGCTCCGAGCAATTAAAGTTCTGTCAGAGGCTCCTTACCAACAGACTGCACATAGCTAGCTATTTGTCTGTTGCTAAGGAGCATCTAACGGTGCTTTTAAGGCCCCAAGCACACGAGTGTGGATTTCGTCCGTAATTGCGGACCGTAATTACAGTCCGCAATTACGAACTCATTAATTTCTATTCACCACGGACACCTTCCCGTTTATTTGCGGGAAGGTGTCCGGGCCGTAGGCAGCGTTTGCAAAAGATAGGACATATCCTATGTTTCGCTTTTTACGGACCGTGCTTCCATATTTAATATGGGAGCACGGCCCGCAAATGTGGCAGGTCGTTCCCCTAATCAAGGACCATGGTTACGAACACGGCCGTGTGCATGGAGCCTGACACTGTGGAAAATTGTTAGCCAGAGGGAAGTTGTCACGAAACCCAAATCCCTAATTTTACATTTTCACTTAAAAATGATGTGCTGTACATAGCACTGAAATTGACCTAGCCCTTCTCAGAAGATGTAATAACTCTACCTGCGTCTTACATTCCCTGCTTTTGTCAAACGGTTTGTGTAGGTAATGAAGCAGTATATAGCTTGCTGCTTCTCTGTGTCAAAAGGTAACGTTATTATCATTCATCGCTGTGTCTGTCCTCATTGACCTGACAGCAGGCTGGGAATAGATTATCCAAATGTGGTTTTAACAACCTGTTTTCAGGTCGCTTTTGATACCCAGTGGAGGTGGCATCATTTACCTATGGGGTTAAAGCAGAGGAGCTTATGAGCGACTGTTCTGACATAGCAGAGGATTAAAGTTGCCCTGCGTGTTACACGCAATTAAGTGTTACCTTTGTCTTTTAAAGGGGGAAAAAAAATTCTACTATTGGTCTGTAGTTTTGTACCATTATTCAATGCTGTCAAGTCCAGTTTTGGACGGTTTGAGACCACTTGAATAGTGTTTCACGTTAAAGAGACTCTGTCACCACATTATAAGTGCCCTATATTGTACATGATGTGATCGGCGCTGTAATGTAGATTACAGCAGTGTTTTTTATTTAGAAAAACGATCATTTTTGACTGAGTTATGACCTATTTCAGCTTTATGCTAATTAGTTTCTTAATGGACAACTGGGCGTGTTTTACTATATGACCAAGTGGGCATTGTGGAGAGAAGTGTATGACGCTGACCAATCAGCGTCATACACTTCTCTCCATTCATTTACACTGCAGATAGTGATATAGCCATATCGTTATGTGCAGTCACATAAACATACTATAACGCTACTCATGTGTCATGACAATGAATATACATTACCTCCAGCCGGGACGTGATGTGTATTCATTCTCCTGACCACTTCTGTAGCGCCTCTGTGAGTTACAGCACAGCACAGTGAGATCTCGCTGGGAATGACAGCTTACAGCGTAATCTCGCGAGACTACGCCTGCTATGCTGTAACTCACAGAGGCTGCTACAGAAGTTGTTAGGACATCACGTCCTGGCTGGAGGTAATGTATATTCATTGTCATGACACATTAGTAGCGTTATAGTGTGTTTATGTGACTGCACATAGTGATATAGCTACATCGCTATCTGCAGTGTAAATGAATAGAGAGAAGTGTATGACGCTGATTGGTCAGCGTCATACACTCCTCTGTACAACGCCCACTTGGTCATATAGTAAAACACGCCCAGTTGTCCATTGAGAAACTCATTAGCATAAAGCTAATATAGGTCATAACTCCGTCAAAAATTATAGTTTTTCTAAATAAAAAAACACTGCTGTGATCTACATTACAGCGCCGATCACATTATGTACAATATAGGCCACTTATAATGTGGTGACAGAGCCTCTATAAAAGAAGTCTCCAGGAAAACTGATGCCGTGTAAAGCCTAGTTTAGGGCCCTTGGGGTGTTGTGTGACTTCTATCTTCTGTGTGTTTTTTAAAGCTCATGCACTACCCCTCAGACCCTGCATTAGGCATAACACAGTTGGGGAGATTTATCAAAGCTATTGCATGGGAAAAGTTGAGTAGTTGCCCATAGAAACCAATCAGATTCCACCTTTCATTGTTCAGAGGCCCTTTTGAAAAATTAAAGCAGTAACCTGATTGGCTGCATAGGCAACTGCCCCACTTTTGCTTTGCAACAGTTTTGATAAATCTCCTATGTCCTTTTTTTCTTTAGTGTTCCTAAAACTATGCAGCGTATCCAACATAGAGCCTGCAGCACATTCTATCCGAAAAACCGCGCCAGATTGTAGTGCAGTTTTTCGGGCGGAATCTCTGCCGTGGAAAGCCACGTTGTGAAAAAAAAGTGCATGCCTACCCCGGCTGTAACCATGGCGATGCGTCCCTCGTACGTCCTGAAACCCGGCCTCCTGGAATGACTTCTCATCCCATGTGACCACTGCAACCTGTAACTGGCTGCAGCAGTCACATAGTATGAAACGTCATCCCTGGAGGCCAAGCTGGATGCAGGAGCAGAGAGTTCTGGGTAAGTAGGAAATGTTATTTTTCTGACTTGTGATTTTTGCAGAGGAATCGCTGCGATACCTCCGCAAAAGTCGCAACACTTAACTATTTGTTGCAGGTTTTAAACATCCCCATTGAATTCAATGGGAAAAACTCGCAGCAGAAAAGCAATGAAAATGCAACGTAAATTGATATTCTTGCGGTTTTAAAATCTGCACCCCATGTCAATTTATAAACTTTTTCGCGGCGTTTTTTTTTTTTTTCAAAACCGCGGGCGTGAGTTTTTAAATCTCATACTCTTTGTTGCTACTGTAAATGTGGAATTTCTGCTCAGAAATCTGTTGCGGAAATTACGCTACCTGGAAACCCAGCCTTGTTCCTCTGTTACATTTTTTCAGAAATTAGTGTCCATTTGTACATGCATTTTTCCTGGAACTCTTTAAAGTTATATATAGAAGCCAATGGAGAAAACGCCATATCTTAAATTGAAATGGCCCAAAAAAATAATGCAGCAAGTAACAACAAAAACTTCATCAAAATGCCTAAAAGTTGGGTCCTCTGTTTGGGTCTCCTGACTTCTGAATGGCATGTTAATAACTCCTGTGAAAGTGTCCATCCAGCTGGTTAATGGTCTCTTTTCTTCATCCCCTTTGAGCTGCGTCTTTCCCAACGAACTTGTTCTGGCAATTTATCCAAAGTAAGGCTGGGTTCACACTGAGTTTTTTGCAGGTGGAGAATCTGCCTCCGAGTTCCGTTTGGAAGTTCGAGGCAGATTTCCCTCTGCCTGCATGCCGATTTTCGCGGCCTAAGAAAAATGTGGTGCCTGTATTCTGTGAAGCCTTGGTGCCCAAGACCATGAAGCTTGATGAAATAGCTGGGACTTGTTGGTGCGTGCCTGTGTGACATCGGCAGGCATGAGCTCCACTGCCTACAGGCTATGATGATAAGAAGCTGTCGTGGCTTGTTCTGATGTAATAGTAAATTAAGTTGAGACTACAATGAGCTGATGGTTTATTTAATATGTTACATGTGTTATCTGATGTGGAAATATTGTAACTTCTTTTCACTAAAATGATATACAGCTGTTGATAATTACTTGCAATGTAATGTCACTTTAAAAAGAACATGTAATGATATGTTAATGCCGGAAGGTGCAGCAAATGAAGCGTTTCATTCCGTTTGTAAGGAAATTACATTATGAGGAAATTGTGTTTAAAGAGCAAGTTACGTTGTAAGCCTCGTTCCGGCCTATAGGTAATGATGTGACGGGCCTTTTTTGTTTAAAATTCGAAAAAAAATAAAATATATATATATATTTTTTTTTGCAGCCCGCCACATTCAATATGTATGTGAGTACACTCGCTAATATACATTCCGATCCCCCGTCGCGCTGATTTTAAAATTTGAATAGATTTTTATAGTGCTGGCAGGGGGGTCGGAAATCTAGTAGCACAGTCTTCCTTCATGACGACACAACTCTTCGCCACGTGACCGGCCCAACTCTGCTCTATGTACAAGCTGTATAAGTAGTTACTGCTTGTACATAGATAACATCGGGGCCGGTCACATGACGAAGTTGTGTGGCTCTGCCCATTATCTTAATATGAAGAATAAACACTTGTTTTTGAGATAAGGTTTGGCAGATACGTTAATATATTAACAAGTTTACGGCAGTTAACTGGCATAAAAAAAGCCGCAAAATTTGCCACACGCCATAGTTGCGCTAAAATGTGACTTTACTTTTCTCACCGGTTTCCGAAAGTAGTGAGAGAGGGGGCAGGGTTTAGCCAAGAAGTGCGTGGCATACACCAGAACGACAGATTTATCCTAATTTATCCTAGTCGTATGTTATGGGGCAAATCTACACCTGCTCAAAGCAGGCGTAGGCCTGCACTTCTGTCGTATTGACCGCTAAAGAAGCGCCGAATATATTAAAAGGTGTGCACCGCTTATTATATTTGGCACATTAGTTTAAAGGAACAGTGTCACCAACATTTTTTTTTTATATCAGTTTTATGTTAGGGTTTTATTAAAAACGTTTATATTTATTTGTGTGTTTGTGTGTTACTTTTTTCTATTTTTACACTTTTTCTTCCCTATGGGGGCTGCCATTTTTTTTCCCATTTCTGTATGTGTCGATTAACGACACATACAGACATGGAATACGGCAGCTCCAGTCCCATAGGGACTGCGAACGGGGCCCGTTCCATCCACTTTGGTGTACGCCGTGTGTGTCGGAACGGCGCATGCGCCGTTCCCACACAGTCAGATTTGAAATGCGCGCCGTCCGGCGCCATTTTCCTGTGGACCGGAAGTCGCGGCCGGGCAGTAAGATTACTACTTCCGGTCGCGGCTTCCGGACTTGTGCACATGGAGCAGCGGCAGCAGACGGAGCGGATGGACCGGAGGGAGCGGCGGCGGCAGGAGCAGGTAAGAGATTTCTATGTATGTTCGTGTTTGTGTGTGTTTACTACTGTATGTAAACCTTCTACACTGTGTGTTAGCTCAAAAAATGGCGACACACAGTGTAGGAGGTTAGACCGTTCAAACCCCTCGTTTCTCCCGGCACTAGCCAGGATAAAGGAGGGGGGGATTCTGAGAGCTCACTAGAGCGAGGGATTTTTTCCCAATTTTGCAGCATAAAGCAATGTGGTTGCTTTACCACATGCAATGCTGCAATTTTGGGAAGTGCTCCATCTAGTGACCAGTGCTGGGAAATATTATAAATTGAATCCAATTTATAATATTTCCTGACTCGTGAAAAAAATAAAAAAAATTAGAACAATGTTTAATCACCTACACACTAATTGTTTAACTAAAAAAAACAAAACATGTTTTGCTGGCAACACATTCCCTTTTAAGATTGGTGTTTGAGATGCCACTCTTAATCTATTCCCTCCATTATCTATTATCTTTGAACAAACTGTGTTTGTAACTTTAGAGGTGTTCAATTCTCTTGCAGCGCCTCTACAGGAGGGATGACACATTACAGATTTCCTTTTGATAACCGTTGAATGTCTGTGTAATGCACAGATATTTTGGGTCTTCCATAGTAAAATATGCTGTTTGTAGTCGCTCTTTACTCGAGTCCATAGATAAGAGTCCTTATCCCACTCTTTTAATTTGGAATTCCCTAATAGGGTACTTGAAAATATCTGTACTCAAACTAGAGAATGACTTTAAGGTTTTGAGTTGGCATCTTTTATCTAGTTGTTGGAAATTGTGGGTGAAAAATCCCTATGATACTTGTTTGCATGGCTGAGTTCATTGGTAAAACATTGTAAGACTTCTTGCATTATTAATAAAAATAATATGGTGTACTTTCTCCTTTAACCTGCAGTTTCCATTAGAAATATTATTACTGTGCTTTTAATACCAAGATTAAGAGCACTAAAAAGATCATATATTTGCAAGAGATTTGCCGTAGTGCGCATGATATAACAATTGATGGGAAGCTTTAGTCTTGAGATAAGTGCAGAGCAATTCACGTTAATATTGATTCCTAGTAATTGATCTTTCCAGTTCTGCAGTTCCAAGCGTTTCATTTTTTTCCCCCAGTTCTCAACGAATTGGGTTTGCAATGCTGAGGATCAATAGAAAAAGTGCTGGAACTAATTATGTGACTTCTGTGTTGTGTCCCCAAGGTTTTGTATGTGATGTAGCAGACATCTATTGTCGGACTCAGTGGATGCAAATATTTCCTAAGGCTTAGCTTTTACATTACTTGCAAACTTTTGTCTTCTGCTTGGGTTATAAAGTTGGACATAGACTTACGGTATCTTTCCTACAGTAAGGGAGGATTTACACGAGCATGTGCAAAAAATGTGGCGTTTTGCGTGCGCAAAAGGCACTTAACAGCTCCGTGTCTCCTCACCATATGATGCGCGGCTGCGTGATTTTCGCGCAGCCGCCATCATTATGACTCTGTATGTTTGTAGTACTTTCATTCATACTTTGTACTGCTCCTGCACGAATCACGCGCGTCCCACGGAAGTGTTCCATGTGGTGCGCGTGATTTTCACGCACTCATTGACTTCAATGGGTGCGTGATGCGCGAAATACGCCCAAATAACGGACATGTCGTGAGTTTTACGCAGCGGACACCCATAGACTAATATAGGTCCGTGCGAGGCGTGTGAAAATCACGCGCGTTGCACGGACGTATATCACGTTCGTGTAAATCCGCCCTAAGACCAATAATGAACCTTTCACCATATTGACCGTTGCACCTTAAAGAGGCTCTGTCACCAGATTTTGCAACCCCTATCTGCTATTGCAGCAGATCGGCGCTGCAATGTAGATAAGAGTAACGTTTTTATTTTAAAAAAACGAGCATTTTTGGCCAAGTTATGACCATTTTTGTAGTTATGCAAATGAGGCTTGCAAAAGTCCAAGTGGGTGTGTTTAAAAGTAAAAGTCCAAGTGGGCGTGTATTATGTGCGTACATCGGGGCGTTTTTAATACTTTTACTAGCTGGGCGCTCTGACGAGAAGTATCATCCCCTTCTCTTCAGAACGCCCAGCTTCTGCCAGATCACGCTGTGACGTCACTCACAGGTCCTGCATCGTGTCAGACGAGCGAGGACACATCGGCACCAGAGGCTACAGTTGATTCTGCGGCAGCATCAGCGTTTGCAGGTAAGTAGCTACATCGACAGCGTGATCTGGCAGAAGCTGGGCGTTCTGAAGAGAAGTGGATGATACTTCTCGTCAGAGCGCCCAGCTAGTAAAAGTATTAAAAACGCCCCGATGTACGCACATAATACACACCCACTTTTACTTTTAAACACGCCCAGTTGGACTTTAGCAAGCCTCATTTGCATAACTACAAAAATGGTCATAACTTGGCCAAAAATGCTCGTTTTTTAAAAATAAAAACGTTACTGTAATCTACATTGCAGCGCCTATCTGCTGCAATAGCAGATAGGGGCTGCAAAATCTGGTGACAGAGCCTCTTTAAGGCCTTATTACTCAGGCTTGTGATTGGGCAAAAAAGCGTTCATATGTAAACAGGACAATGATCAGCTGATGAACAAGCAAATGCTCGTTCATCGACTGATCCGCTCGTTTATGCGGCCAATAAAATGGTTGCTAGTCGGCAGCACATCTGCTTGTGTAAACATGGAGATGTGCTGCCGACATAAGAGATACGCATGGCGACGAACGATCGTAGTAGCGATCGCTCGTCCCCATACATAAATGACCATTGCTTCTTGTGAAAGGAGAAAAACGAGCGCCGAACCGTCTTGTTGAGCTGTCTGGTTGATTGCCGCTTATTTTCACAGCTCGTGTAGTAAAAGGACCCTTAGATACTAAAATTATTGACAATAATTGATTGAAATCCTTTCAATTCTTAAAGCGTATTTCCAGAGATTTGAACAAAATCTGTTCAGAGTCTGTGTCTCATTTTGGATAGAAATAATAATCTTTATACCGCATTAGCAAAATTTCTGCAGCGCTTCTGTTTGTTTGTTAAAGATCTTTTGTGACTTTTTTATTTTGATACATTTATGTCCTAGGCAGCAAACTTTATTCATTTCTAAAGGAAATCCAACATGGAGAAGCTAGCTACTTCCACCCTCATTCATCAAACTTCATTTAAAATATTTCTGGGTTGTTTGTTTTGCTATTTTTAGCTTGTTTGAAAAACAAAAAAGTAAACTTGTAACGGAAGAGAAAATAGGGTGAACTATATGGACCGTCTGATGCCTTAGACTGGGTTATGTTTACACGCTACAAATATATACTATTATCGGGCATGTCTGAGCATTTAGAGCACCTGCCACCCCCCTTACCACTCAATGTGAATGACTGCCAAGGAGACGAGGATTTTTGGAGGACTGACTGGGTGACCGAAATTAGTTCAATGGAAGATATTTCATCTGACGTATCCAAAAAACAGAAGGCAGGAGTAGTCAAGAACAGAGAGAGAGATTACATATAACATAGCAATTACCAAGTACAGTAAAAAAAAAAAAATTGGGTTAAGAAATGCTTGAAGGAAATGTATCAACCTTCTGTGTTAAAACAATATTGTACTGAGCTCGGTAACTTAAAATAACAGCATTAAGTAGATCGATAAATGTATTATCTATAGATACTATACATACCTCCATATGGGTTTTAGGCAATCATGGATTTTTTTATAGCTATTAATGTATACTCTTCAAAAAGAGAAATGAGGGAAACACTGTATCCATATCACAGTAGGGCTTTGGCTGTAAAACCACTTATCCCAGACATGGAGTCCCTCAGTATGCAGCGGTAAAGACGCTATTGTACATGTATCATTGATACGAATGTCATCCATAACTGGGCCGGTATATGACTACTCTGCATTATGTTGATAATCAATGTGACAAAACACTTGTTAAAATACTGGTCCAGGTAATATAAGAAATAAGACCAATAAACAAAGAAAAAAAACGGTCACTTTTGGATTGTTACTACGGCACCACAAACATCCAAGAGTACCCTCTGCAGGACAGAAACGTAATTGCATTGACTATTTTAGCATTTTAGTGCAAAATTTATGTTTTTCATTATATTTTTTTCTATAGCCTTTTAAATCTGCTTTCAGTTATCGCATCCAGTCATTGTAATAATTGTGAATTCACCGAGAAGTTATTCCACTTTGTTTGCTCCTTGGCTTCTATTGGCTTTTGTAAATTGCTTGATAGATTATGAAGCACTTTATTGCCATTACAACATATGGTCTTTATTGCAGTCGTTTTTAGACTGCTCTTATGGGAAACATTTATTGGACACCGATGGGGTAATAAAACAATGCATAATCTCACACTGCCTTCCCAGAAGCCTAGGAATTCTAGCTAGCCTATATGCATAAAACGTTTCTAAAATACTTTTGTGTTCACTTTCCTCTAGAAGTGCACACTTTTTCCATAAAGACCACCAAATACTAACTTATTGATAGATGAAATGTAATATATGGGTGTATATAGAGGCACCCATGGAAAAATGTGTGGGCCCTCCTTAACATTGGTATTGTAAACTTTCACAAATCTTTAATTGTTTACAATGGTTGTTACTTTATCCTTTTTCTAAATCTGGTCCCCCTACCCTGGGTTGATAGTGATCTCTATTATGATAGAAAAGTGGGGTGGGAAAGTGGCTGATCCAAGATAGGTAGCGGAGTTGGTGTAAACTAGCATCACTAAGAGGTCCTCATTTTATGTATTTCTTGCTGTGGGGCTCCCTGTCTATGTACGCTCATTGAAAAGGAGGACACTAGGTATGCGTAAAGTGAAGTTTTTACTGTGAACAGACAGTTGCTTTAAATATATTCACAGTACAAGAAACAAAGACATTACCATTTTATCTGTGACCTTTTATGCTTTGTCCATCAGAAATAATAAGCTGTCAGGTAGTAGTCTTGACCGTATTAGCTTCAGGTTCTCGGTTTCTGTGTCAAGTTAAAGTACAGGCTTTGTAGAAAAAAAAATTATCTAAAAGTTTTCAACTTTAAGATTAGTTTCAGTATTTTCTTATAACCAAGCTCAATATGTGTTTTCTGGTAGTCTCACGACAGCCCATTTTTTTTCAGTGAAGTGGCCCGGTGTGGAGATGATCACTGCTGGTCTTTCTTTTGAAACCCCAGCTCTAGCAATAATGCAGCTATATCAGCAGATCGTCGGTGAGGTGTGGTACTATCTGGTGGCCATTTGAATATAAGTGGATGATTCTCCACACTGGTTGATAGAGGTCCCGAGCAGATGACTACCCTCCATAAGGTCTATGTGACTTACATAGTTACGTAGTTAGTACGGTTGATAAAAGACACATGTCCATCAAGTTCAACCAAGGGATGGGAAAAGGGAAGGGATGAAACAACATTTCTAGACCATGACATAGGAGCTGATATTTTTCATTCTAGGAAATTATCTAAGCCTTTTTTAAAGCCATCTACTGTCCCTGCTGTGACCGGCTCCTGCGGTAGGCTATTCCATAGATTCACAGTAAAGAAGACTTATCGCCTCTGCAGATTGAACCTTTTTTTCTCCAGGCGGAGGGAGCGCCCCCTTGTATTTTGTGGGGTTTTACATGGAACAGGATTTCACCAGATTTTTTGTATGTGCCATTCATATATTTATATAAGTTAATCATGTCCGCCCTTAGTCGTCTCTTTTTAAGGCTAAATAGGTTTCATTCATTTAATCTTTCCTCATAACTTAGATTATCCATGCCCCTTATAAGCTTCGTTGTTCTTCTTTGTATTTTTTTCCAACTCCAGGGCATCCTTTCTATGAACTGGAGACAAGATATTAACTGCATATTCTAGATGAGGCATCACTAATGCTGTGTATAGTGCTAATATTATATCCCTGTCCTGTGAGTCCATGCCTCTTTTAATACACAATATCTTTCTGGCCTTTGAAGCAGCTGATTGACACTGCATGGTGTTATTTAGTTTATGATCTACAAGTACACCCAGATCCTTCTCAACAAGTGAATCCCCCAGTGTAGCTCCCCCTAGGACATATGATGCATGCAGGTTGTTGGTACCCATATGCATAACTTTACATTTATCTACATTAAACTTAATTTGCCAAGTGGATGCCCAAATACTTAGTGTGTCCAAATCGGCTTGCAATTTCCGAACATCTTCCATAGACTGAACGTTCCAAATAGCTTGGTGTCATCTGCAAAAATAGACATATTGCTATTAATCCCATCCTCTATGTCATTAATAAATAAGTTGAATAATAGTGGTCCCAGCACTGAACCCTGGGGTACACCACTTATAACCGGTGACCATTCAGAGAAGGAATCATTGACCACAACTCTCTGGATACGGTCCTTGAGCCAATTCTCAATCCAATTACAAACTATACTTTCTAAATCTATAGTCCTTAATTTACCCATTAGATGTCTATGAGGGACAGTGTCAAATGCCTTTGCAAAGTCCAAAAACACTATATCCACAGCGGCTCCTCTGTCTAGGCTTCTGCTCACCTCTTCATAAAAACAAATCAGGTTGGTCTGACAGCTTCTGTCCTTAGTAAAACCGTGCTGGCTGTCACTTATAATGCTATTTATTGTCTCACAATCCTGTATATAGTCCCTCAATAGCCCCTCAAACATTTTCCCCACAATTGATGTTAAGCTTACTGGTCTATAATTACCCGGGGAAGACCTAAAAAATAGGCACCACAATTGCCCTGCGCCAATCCCTTGGCACTATACCAGTCACTAGAGAATCTCTGAATATTATGAAGAGGGGAACAGAAATGGCTCTTTAAAGGAACAGTGTCATCACAAATTATTTTTTTATATGTTAAAGATGTTAGTGCTTTATTAAAAACGTTTATATTCATTTGTGTGTTTTGTGTTTTACTTTTTCTTATTTTTACACTTTTTCTTCCCTATGGGGGCTGCCATTTTTTGTTCCATTTCTGTCTGTGTCGATTAACGACACATACAGACATGGAACACGGCAGCCACAGTCCCATAGGGACTGTGAACGGCTCCCGTCCCATTGACTTCCGTGTACGGCGTCTGTGTGGGAACTGCGCATGCGCCGCTCCCACACAGTCCAATTCGAAATTGGCGCCGTCCGGCGCCATTTTCCTGTGGACCGGAAGTCGCGGCCGGACAGTAATATTACTACTTCCGGTCGCGGCTTCCGGATTTGTGCACTTGGACAAGCGGCAGCAAACGGAGCGGACGGGCCGGAGGGAGCCGCGGCGGCAGGAGCAGGTAAGAGCTTTCAATGTATGTTCGTGTTTGTGTGTTTACTACTGTATGTAAACCTACTACGCTGTGTGTTAGCTCAAAAAATGGCGACACACAGTGTAGGAGGTTACACCGTTCAAACCCCTCGTTTATCCCGGCACTAGCCAGGATAAAGGAGGGGGGGATGCTGAGAGCTCACTAGAGCGAGGGCTTTTAACCCAATGTTGCAATGCTGCAATTTTGGGAACTAGCTCCATCTAGTGACCAAAAATGGGTAGTATTATAAATTAGAAATTTATAATATTTCCTGACTCGCGAAAAAAATTTGAACAATGTTTAATCACCCACACACTAAATGTTTAATTTTTAAAAAAAAAACATGTTTTTCTGGCAACACATTCCCTTTAAGAACTCTAGGGTGTATCCCATCTGGTCCCAGTGCCTTGTGTACATTTTATTTTATTTAACTTAGCTTGGACCATATCTACATTTAGCCAATTCTTTATATCTAATTAATGCACTAAAAGCACTGGCACCGGCTACATCAGCTGCTCTTTCTTCTGTTGTATATACAGAGCTAAAGAACCCATGTAGTAATTTTTGCCTTCTCTTGATCCCCTGTGACCAACTCCCCATTACCACTATTTAGGGGTCCTACATTTTCAGACCTTGACTTTTTTGCATTTACATACTTGCAAAAAAAAATAATTAGGATTTATTTTACTATTCTTGGCCACCTGCCTTTCATTTTGTATTTTTGCTGATTTTATTACCTTTTTACAGATTTTATTAAGCTCTTTATAATTTCCACAGCTGTAACCTCAGATTTGTATTTTTCAAATGCACTTTTTTTTGTCATCTATTGCCCTTTTTACTGAAGGTGTAAGCCATGTGTGGTTTAATTTTAGTCGTTTATAGTTGTTACCTATAGGAATCAATTTTGCACTATATTTGTACAATGTAGGTTTTAATATTGTGAAGGATCATTAGCATGTATATTGCTTGCAAAAACATTATTACCCTAACATAAGCTAAATATCAGTATATTTCACAAAGAATCCGAATCTATGCAACAAGATGGAGCCTGCATCAGGGACACGCCCATGGAAGACACCGCCCCTGGAATGCAAGAGGAGTGTACAGATGAACGTCACAGCTGAATAAAGCCAATGGGGCTTAAGCACGTCCCACATCTCTAGGGAGGAAACTTGTAACTCTTTGTGTAATAAAGCAGTTGTACTTCCTACTTCACTGAGGGAGGACCTTTACCAACATTTCTCTGTCTGGTGTATTTCTTCCACGCATGCCCTCAGTTTCCAATTTACAGAGGTGGTTATTCGGTGTGGAATAACAGGGAAAGGAACCCGGACAATATCTCCTATTTATCAATTGTACCATTACTTGACGTTCGTTGTTCCCAGTTTATGTCCTGAATTGCAGCCCTCATCCTGGGGAAATTGGCCTTCTTAAAATTAAATATGACAACCCCTTTACAGCTCTTGCACTCGACCGTGTGTGCCGCCCGAGTCACGTCTGTGATCTGTTGAAAGATGGGTCATGTTCTATCTTTTCACGGATCGGACAGTCGGGTCCATGAAAACTTACCCGATTCACACACTGAAGTGAATAGTTCCGTGAAAACTATCGGATGCCACTCGGATGCCATGGAAAACGGGCTGAGCGGCACTCGGTCGTGTGCAAAGGGGCTTAAAAATATTAAGATTTTTTTTTTACCACTAGAGTAATCTTACTGTTGACACTTGTAGTAAAATTTTGGAAGTGAAAAATGGACGTATCTTCATTAGCGTTTTTACCTCAGCCAAAATAGTTTCTGCATAGATGTCTTTTCTTGTGCTTTTAAAAGTTCTGTTTCGATCAAATTTATCAAATATCCACCTAATGCCCTCTTCACATTGGAGAATTGTTTGTATAATTTGATAACCTCTGTCTATAGGGATTTTATGAATCAGTTTCATAAAGGTTGTCGTTTTTTAAGGGTGCGATCATCGCCCTGCGCTGTTGAGTTGTGTGTGTTCTTTGTTTTCATGTGCAAAGTTATTTTTATTCTACTCGACTTTAAAGGATATGACCTATTCTTCCATTCTACTCTTCAGAACCAGACGTACCTACCTTTTAAGAACACAACGGCTGGGGATTACAATTAGTTTGCCTTTGTATGATGCATGCGTTATAAAAGTTATTTTCTCTCACTAGCCGTACAATGTAAGCAATGAATCGTCTCGTTGAGGCTAGGAAGCATTTAGTTTGTGTGTTTCCCCATGTAAACGGGGTGTCTCTAAGATGGCATAAAATTTATGTTTTACTTCAAATCCAGGACACGAGGAGTAATGGGCCAGCTTAACACCATGTGAGGTCTAAGCGATGAACTACACGCATTTATGTTCATTTTCACTGAGAGATTCCTTTTTTATAGATTGCATAAATTATACACAGTTGGTTTCCAGTTTTAAAGAATTCATCTTTTAAGAGGGTTTTTTCCCACATTAGTAATACAGCATTTAAAATTTTAAGAGGCCAGAAAAAAGTAGAACCTGCTGATATAAATGAAGGTTTATGTGCTGTAACTTGAGGTTTTAAATACAGTAGAAACCCTTTAATGGAGCACTATTCTCTTTTGTTTCAATTCATATATATTACCCATCTGCCCACTGGTCGAAAATATGCCACAGAGCAGTGATGGTCATCCTGCAACATTACGTGGGTCTCCTGCTGCTATTCTCACCTCTATCAGAGGGCTGCACTTTAGATAATGGTTAGACCAGTGGCTTTCATATTGATCCCCATTCTCTTTTACTTACTTTGGCCACCTACCCCTTATGCTCGCCCTCGTGCCCTAGGCTGCCTCGTAAGCAAGTTTATCACTACGTGAGTATAGCTGGTAGACCACTGTGTCAAATCGGAGGTACTGTAGCAATCCATAGATTTATATTGGTGCCTTTTTTGCCATTAGGCCTTACATGAATGCAGAATACGTGGAGATCTTGTTGAAGTAGAATTTGCAATCACAAGGTGGGTAGCAAGGTTATGGTGAATAGGGCTAAAGGAAACCAACTTACCTCTTACTCACTCAGGCCCATGCACACGACCGTGCCCGCAATCACGGCCCGCGATTGCGGGCACGGCCGGCCGCTGACTGACAGCCGCATTTTCGGGCTGTGCTCCCATACAAAGTATGGGAGCACGGCCCGCAAAATGCGAAAGAACGGACATGTTCCATAATTCCCGGAACATTTCCACGGCACTGACACCCTTCCGTAGTGCTACGGAAAGGTGTCAGTGTTCAATGAAAGTGAATGGCTCCGTTTTTGCTGTCGTGTGCATGGGGCCTCAGGCAAAACTTAAATGAATAAGGGCAGATGTGAAGTATCGCACTGCCCAGTGATATTGCAAAGTCCGTGTTTGCCGAGCCTTCAAAAGCGACAGACACATGATGGACTTCGGTAGGACCTATGTACTTTAATGGGTTTCATTTGGCGCCGTTGGTGTTCATCATGTGACGGATTCTGCACTTCCAATTTTTTGTTGTTCTGTCCCTATGATTAAGCAGAATGGAAAACTAGAGCGTAGATTTGAATAAAGCCTTACCTGTTCCTGTATTGTCTTGGATCCAGACAGTCTAAAAAGGTGTTGGTGAAATTCACTACATGAAGTGTCTTCAAGCAAACCAGGCATTCTAGTTTCATGCGTCTAACTTTTTTTTTTTTTTTCTTCACAGGCTTTTTTTTGTAGTAGAATATTTTTATCCCTTCTGAAAAAGCGTAGAATAGCAATCCCCATTACAAAAGTGTGGGCAGTTTCCATTTTAGAATTTGCACTATTTTTTTAACTTTCTAAGAAAGATTATAAGACACCGATTTATATTGTCATGAAAAGTCATATTTAAAGACCAAGTATAAATGCTTACATTCAATTTTGTTTTCATTTATCTTATTTGTGTGTACCTCGCTGTAGTCATTATTATTATTACTGTTTTAAGTCTTTTACAATGTTTCCATAGGTTAATGGAACAGGAGTCCTCTTGTTGCAAGTAAAGTTATGTTATTGGATTGATGCAGGTTCTCTTCAGTACCACAGGGGCCTCTTTCTGCAATGCAAATATTTATTTGAATAGTTTTCAGACTGTCTAAAGAGATAAAGTCATGTACACATACAAGTAATTGCATCCAGAAGCAGGTTTATAACTCCATTCTGCTATTTCTTTTAGGGTCTGGGCACAATGAGGAGGACCCTCGGGAATGCATTTATTTTAATGTCAACTGGGAGATTGAAAAAACGAACCAGAGTGGCGTAGAGAGGTGTGATGGCGAGAAGGATAAACGACTTCATTGCTATGCATCTTGGAGGAATAATTCTGGTTTCATCGAACTTGTGAAGAAAGGATGTTGGTTAGATGACTTCAACTGCTATGACAGGTAGGTTGCCGGCAACAGCGGCTTTTGTTTTCTTGTAGTCTAGAAACAGACCCTACCAGCTGCATTTTACAGTAGCCTATTGTTAACTAATCGACCTTCGACTTCAGATTGTCCACTGTGGAGCATGGAAGAACATAGACCTACATAATATGGACTAAATTATTGGGACACACGTGTTAATCATTGAATTCAGGTGTTTCATTCAGTCCCATTGCCAGAGGTGTATAAAATCAGGCACCTAGCCATGCAGTCGCCTTTACAACGACCCATTCTTTCACAAATGTTTGCAAAGAGGTCACTTAAATTGAGCGTCTACTGTAATAGGATGCCACTATTGTAACAAGTCGGTTCATTAAATTCCCTACTAGATATTCCACAATTAACTGAGTGCACGATTATTGCAAAGTGGAAGCATTTAGGAACCACAGCAACTCCGCTACAAAGTTACAGAGCAGGGTCGCCAAGTGCTGAGGCACACGGTACATAAAAGTCGCCCATGATCAACTGACTGATTAAGTGCAGAGCTCCAAACCTCCTCTGGCATGAACATCAACATAAAAACTGTGCGCCGGGAGCTTCATGCAAGCCATACATCACCAAGCACAATGCCAGGCATCGGATGGAGTTGTGTTAAGCATGTGGTCACGGATTCTGGAGCAGTGGAAACGTGTTCTGTGGAGTGACGAATCATGCTTCTCTATCTGGCAGTCTGATGGATGAGTCTGGGTTTGACTAATGCCAGTTGAACATTACCTGTCTTAAGGCAGCTTTCCAACTGCAAAGTTTGGAGGAGGAGGGATAATGCAATGGGTTTGTTATTCAGGGGTTGGCCTAGGCCTCAGTTCCAGTGAAGGGAAATCTTAATGCTTTAGCATGCCAAGACATTTTGGACAATTGTATGCTTACAACTTTGTGGGAGCAGCTTGAGAAAGGCCCTTTTCTATTCCAACATGACTCTGCACAAAGCAAGGTCAATGAAGACATGGTTGGGTGAGTTTGGTGTGGAAGAACTTGACTGGCCCACACAGTGCCCTGACTGCAACCCCATCAAACCTTTGGGATGAGCTAGAACGGGGTTATTGAGCCCAACCGCTCATCTGACCTCGCAAATGCTCTTCTGCATTAATGGGCAAAAACTTACACAGACACTCCAAAACCTTGTAGAAATCCTTCCCAGAAGAGTGGAAGATGCTATAGCTGCAAAGATTTAAAATGGGATGTCCTAAAAGCTCCTGTAGGTGTAATGTGTAGGTGTCTTAACACTTTTGTCCATATAGTGTATCTACATATTTTGGTAAACATTAGCAATGGCCTGACAATGACTACCTCTATTTTTTGCCGAATGGAGTGTTCATTGATTCCAATTCAGAGTAGCTCATAAATAGAAGTCCCTAAAGGAGTTTCAGCACATAAAGTTTAAATGCGTTTAAATGACTACAAGTAGAGATTTTGGACCGCTCGGTGACCATGAATTGATCACCGTTACAGCTCTAACAAGGAGTGCCACCCAGCTTCCCCAGGCTTTTGAATGGCAAATCTGCCTAGTTATTCAGAAATACAGATTCAATAGATGTATCTCTGCATAACTATGCTGCACTTGGTGGAAGGAAGGTGAAGTAAGGTGAAAAATGGCTTTGTTTTAATTTAAATGGCTATAAAAATGCACGTGGGTTAGCGTCTATTCTACCTGTGTGTTTTATTTTTTTCTCTATATCGCAGGATTAGTTGCTAAATGCTAATTACATTTTATCACCTCCTACACATCAGGAAGTTAAGATGACATGACGGCTGTTTCAATACTAAAACATGAATGCTGTCTGATCACTAAAGCTTACATGCTAGTTATATTGTATGAAACCATAATTTATGGGATATTAGAACATATGCAAATATTACACATACATAGACCAACGCTGTCCTGATGCACTTGTAACCTGATCACATGCAGCATGGTAATGGTGGATTTTGGGGGTACAGACTTTAAATTTTCATTTTCACCCATTAAAATACAAAAATTCCTCAGAACAATATGAATACGTGATATAAAGGGCGGTATATCTAGAAATGTATGAGAGCGCCTGTTTTTCGTAGTCTTGAAATAAACACTCTTGTAGAAATCTGTGAGACCGAGCCGCCATCTCCGTTTAGGACTGACTGTGGGATCTTCGCTTTCCTCATTTACAGTAGTGAATCAGCTGATGCCCACCGTTGTTTTTAAACATAAATTTTCACATGCATTAATACACAGATTTTTAGTTGTTAAGGAGCTGTATTTTTTAAATGCACCTCCAGTTGTAACCAGCTTCTGATATGTGAGAAGTTGTCATCCTAGCACTGTAACCCACAAATCCAAAAGAGGCAAAAAGGAGTTGTATGGGTCGCTCTAAGAAGCAATTGGTTCTCATTATCAGGTTGGTGACCGCACACCCATATCTACCAGGGCCAAATTATGGGGGAGGGGGGTGCGGCAATTGCTCTGGGGCCTCCACCTTCCAGCCCTTCCTAATTTTATATGGTTTTAGATACACTTATAAAAACTTTTCAGTGTTTTAATAGGTGACCCAAGAGGTTGTTCTGCAGCTTTTCCTAAAATCTATTACTTAAAGAGGCTCTGTCACCAGATTTTGCAACCCCTATCTGCTATTGCAGCAGATAGGCGCTGCAATGTAGATTACAGTAACGTTTTTATTTTTAAAAAACGAGTATTTTTGGCCAAGTTATGACCATTTTTGTATTTATGCAAATGAGGCTTGCAAAAGTACAACTGGGCGTGTTGAAAAGTAAAAGTACAACTGGGCGTGTATTGTGTGCGTACATTGGGGCGTGTTTACTACTTTTACTAGCTGGGCTTTCTGACGAGAAGTATCATCCACTTCTCTTCAGAACGCCCAGCTTCTGGCAGTGCAGACACAGCCGTGTTCTCGAGAGATCACGCTGTGACGTCACTCACAGGTCCTGCATCGTGTCAGACGAGCGAGGACACATCGGCACCAGAGGCTACAGATGATTCTGCAGCAGCATCGGCGTTTGCAGGTAAATCGATGTAGCTACTTACCTGCAAACGCTGATGCTGCTGCAGAATCAACTGTAGCCTCTGGTGCCGATGTGGCCGACACGATGCAGGACCTGTGAGTGACGTCACAGATCTGCACTGCCAGAAGCTGGGCGTTCTGAAGAGAAGTGGATGATACTTCTCATCAGAACGCCAGCTAGTAAAAGTAGTAAACACGCCCCGATGTACGCACATAATACACGCCCAGTTGTACTTTTACTTTTCAACACGCCCAGTTGTACTTTTGCAAGCCTCATTTGCATAAATACAAAAATGGCCATAACTTGGCCAAAAATGCTCGTTTTTTAAAAATAAAAACGTTACTGTAATCTACATTGCAGCGCCTATCTGCTGCAATAGCAGATAGGGGTTGCAAAATCTGGTGACAGAGCCTCTTTAAGGTTATCGGTAGGAACAGACTTGGATGGAGGATAGACCTCCAGGGACTCCAAGGGAGACAGAGGTAGAGATGGGAGGATAGAGGCGCAATTGTATAATAGGAAAGGAGTTTAAACAGGTTACACTCCCCCTTTTTGGTTGTTTCTGGATAGGGGTGCAAGCAGTCTGTGGCCGGGTACTCTGGTCAACGCGTCCACGGTGCTGAATGTCACCTGCAGGGGTTCCTTATGCTAGAAGCACAATGGGAGAAAGAAGAAAGGGAGCAAACACTCCCTAGTGTGAGAACGTAATGGCAGTAGGTCAGAGTGGTCCGAGTAGGTAATATACTCCCCTTATTTGCCCTTGACTGTAAGCATTGCGAAGTTAGCTTTTAGGATGGTTTCCGGACCTTAAATAAGAATTAGTGATTATCCAGCTGGATGACTCTGCCAGATATTGGTCACCTATTTTAAGCCTTGGTTGACATCTGCTTGCATATTCAAACTCCAGAGGTTGCCGCATTAAGGTTCCTACTCACGGAACCTTGCACGGCTAAATCTTACTATAGCAACAGAACGCGAACCCCAGCCTGTCTGGCATAGACGTCAATCTGAATAATTGCCGATTCCTATTGAAGGCTTGGAAACCCTCACATGGGAGACTTCTCAATGCTTAGTCAGGTGCAAATATGGTGAGCATATTATCCACACTGACCACTGTGTGACCTACGCATGTCTGTGCCCTTTCTTCTTTCTCCCACTGTGCTTCTAGCATAAGGAACCCCTTACTAGGTGTTAGAACTCATACTCATTTTAAGTTGACCATCTACATGCTCTGCTAATTGGAAAATAATCTGGTGGTTGAGCGTATATGGTGGGGGATGGAGGACAACACCATCAGGGGCGACCCAATGTATTTTGGACCTAATAGAAGAGCTTTTTAAATTGCTTTACGCTAACTATACATTATATGACCGTTACTGTAAGGGGGCCTCCACCAATCTTGATCTGTTCCCAGTCCGCACTAATAAAATCTCAGCTGTGATTTCTACTGGACAGTGCCCAACATATTGATTGAATGCAATTACAACCCTCCCCCCCCCCCTACTGCCTATAAAAACGAAACACTCCGCATTAGAAATTCTTGACAGCGCTGTTTTTTGTGGGTTTTTTCGTGGTTTTTTTTTTAGATTTTTTATTTTTTTTTTATTATTCTTTTTTTTTTTTTTATAAGCGCTTTTTAAATATTGCTTTGAACATGTGAGAGGCAAAATTATAATTGGAATAACCAGAACATGGCGATTATTATAGAGTCGAATATACTGCAGCAACAAGGTCCCTTTTTCAATCTTCTGATCTACATTTAGAAGTGTGAATCCCTGTACTTCACAGCAGATTATCGTGTATTTCATGAGATTTGAAGTTGCGCCCACCCCCGTGAGGCTTGCCTGTTCCATGTAATAATTATTATTTTTTTCTCTTCTCCTTACATACTATGATGAAAACCACATGACTCGATCAATAAACCTCGCTGGAAGCCTGGTACCCATGTTTCTGACAGCTGAGCTCTAGAGTATACCACAAACATGACATCTTCTTGTCGAGTGCCGATTTTTTACTGAAACGGCATTGTCACTGTGTGCACTTGTGGACACATTCGTACAGCTTATTAATTTGTACTAGCATGCTCCGATTGTCCTGCGCCTGCTACACATATAGGAAGGAATCCCGCTCTGTATGTTGCTATAGGGCTTGACAGAATAAAAGATCCAAAACTTTATGCAGTTTTTATGGATGTTGTACATTGACTTGAATGAGGGATAGGCGAACAATTGCAGAATGTAGCAGCTTATATATTCTTTTTTTCGTTTTTATTGGCTAGGCAAAAATGATTTACTAGATCACGTTAGCTACCTTTTGTCCTTTAGTATTTCAAGGGTTTTTACCCCTTTCTTAAACTAGTTACTTCTGCAACTTTCTAGTATAATTTGTGTTTAGATTTCTTACCATGTTCAAGATTGCCACTTGCTGTCTGGAAACTAAATCCTGTAGAGACTTCGTACTTCTCACAGCTGAGAGTTTGCTACAATATTATCCAATCTAGGCAATCCTCTCTACAGGAGAGAGATTTGTTTTTTTTTCTGCTGATTCAGCTCACAGAGGATTACCTAGACACTGAATACAATTGTAGCTAAATTTCTGTTGTGAGAAGTATTGGGCCAAAGTGTTTAAAAAAAAAAAAGTACAATAATTCCGCTATATTTACGGAAAACCTCTTCAACGAGCATTTCCACAAAATATGTAGCTGTGGTTTGTTAAATAAAAGCTTGCCAGATTTGCCATTTAGGTGAAGGTCATAACTCTTTTGGAAACTACTTTCTAGAAACTGATTTAATAGCTGAATCGAGATTTAAAAGTGGTATCCTAGCCTTAAACCTTTATTACCTAAACAACTAGATTATAAATGTTTCATAAATGAAAATCCGACCGCTGCCAATTGCTTGATCGAAGAACCTTGGGCCACCCCCAGCCGCACGACCCTGGCAAGGAGTTTGAATGGAGTGGTAGTCTAGCATGCTCGCTGGGAGAAACAAAACAGCCAGTGTCCAGTGGATAGGCAATAAATATTTTAGGACGACATACCCCTTTAACGGGTTGACAGCATTTATCACGTGTATTTTCATTGGGTTGTGCTCTTCTAACAAAATGATATGACCCCCCTGTTCCAAATGTTCGGAACCCTGATTATGACTCCTGCACATTTGGCTTTGCAGAAAAATCAAAAGTTCTTTCTCAGACTATTGTTGATGCTACTTACCAAAAATATGATCTGCTACTTTTAATGTGTATATCCACCTTAACTGTATACTTGTAATGCTCGAACATTGTCATATATACTTTCTACCTCTTTTATGCGGACACAGTATGTTCATTGATCTCTCTCAGGCTTTATAGACTTAAATAGGCACTGCACTTTGAACAAACTTTGCATAAGTCAATATTATATGCGAATATAAGAAACTTTGTAATATATCTTATAAAAGAAAAGTGCCTCTTTCTCTACATATCAGGCTCCCTTCTTCCACCCTCCCTCCATTTTATACTGTGTACTCACACACATTTACATCTTTCTCTAGCTAGACAACACTGGCTCTCCGCTCACTGAAGGATCAGGTTGCAGCAGCCAATAGAAGTCTATGGAGAGGGGAGGGGGTGGAGAGCAGTAGCAGAGTGAGAGAGGAGAAAGGCACAGACAGGTGTGCAGCAAAAGTTTTATGTTACCCCAGTGACATATAACTGGGTCCTTAGCTGCACTGCTCATTACTGCTGTATATTATACTCCATGCTGTTGCAGCTCCAATATATGCGATAGATGGGAGAGCAGGATTCTCCTCTTCTATGTGTGCGTGCAGTGTATAGAAGACATGATAGCAGTTGGGTTCCACCAACTAGGTCATAGAAAACTGAGAATTTGAGAGCGAGCCTGCAGAGGGAAAAACTGATAAAAATTGCAGAGTACGAGTGATATAATGGGCAGAAATAGTGTTCGTTATTCCTCATGTACAAACATACGACAGCTTAGTCTGAAAAGTTCTCTCAAAGTACAGGTAAACCTTAAGCCTTTCTCTACCATACCATTTTTGGCAGCGGCAACAATGAAACATTGGGAGGACCCATACAATTGGGAGGACCCATACACATTGGATTGTCGGCTCAAATAATTGGGTTTGATTGACTTTGATCTAATACTTATGATCAGTGTTAAGGTGCCCATACACATCAGATGAGTCAATTTTAAACCCGTCAACTATCTGTGTATAGGGGAGTCAGGGAAAAGCGGATGGGATTTCAACATGCTCAATCCTTTGTTTCCCGCTGGTGATAAGCCGCTGGCAGAGGTGTCTGGCAGTGGCTGGTTCCCTTCTTCCCATTGATAAACATGTTCCATGTGTATGGGGCAGTCGGGAGAAATAGTTGTCGACCGAATGAGCATTCGGCCAACATCTATCTTGAGTGTATCGGACGTTTTAGTCAAGAAGAATAATTCTGCTTTCTGTAACAGTGTTGCAAGCCTAGTGCCTTTTATATTGGATAATGAAATATCTAGTAATCTATGAAGTTGGGTACAATTTATACAATGTGCAAATCGGATAACCCTCATACTGGAGAACTTCTTCTTTTTTTTTTTTTTGTACATACAAGTTGCTATGTTATGTACTCACAATGTTTTTTAGTTGGTTTTTTTCCCGAAATGGCTGATGATTGGAATTAGCATTTGCAAAATGTATAACTAAATATATAAATGCTGTGTTCATGCAGAGAGGGGATTTGTTCCTGGCATCCCGTGAGATACAGGTAGCTCACATGTGCTACCGATGAGATAAGCATTGCCTTGACTGAAGTTTTTTTTCTCACACAGTAAATATCTGCCATCATCCAGATGAAACCGGATAAAATAACATATGCTTCAATTGGTGATCCTGCATAGAGGCAAGAAACCACATCAGTAGTTATGCGGATACGGATTCTTTGGATGATGTGCTATGGATTTATCTGTGTATGTATCATGCATATACACCCTATGGACATCAGTATTGGGACAGCTACACATTACACCTGCAGGAGCTTTTGTAACATCTCATTCTAAACCCATAGGCGTCAATATGGAGTTGGTCCCCTCTTTGCAGCTAAAACCGTTTCCATTCTTCTGGGGGCTTTCTACAAGATTTTGTTCATGTGTGTCTGTGGGAATATTTTGACCTTTTTATCCAGGGGAGCATTTTTGATGTCGGACACTGATGTTGGATGAGAGGGCCTGGCTCGCCATCTCCGCTCTAGTTCATCACAAAGGTGATCGATGGGGTTGAGGTCAGGGCTATGAGTACCAGTGACGTTCTTCCATACCAAACTCAACCAACCATGTCTATGGACCTTACTCTGTGTACTGGGGCACAGTCATGCTGGAACAGGAAAGGGTCTTCCCCAAGTTGGAAGCATGCAATTGCCCAAAATGTCTTGGTATCCTGAAGCATTAAGATTTCCCTTCAATGGAACTAAGGGGCCTAGGCTGCCCCCTGAAATACCCCATAGCATTATCCCTACTCCACCAAACTTTACAGTTTGCACAATGCAGTCAGGCAGGTAACGTTCTCCTGGTATTCGCCAAACCCAGACTCCAGAATCCATCAGACTGCCAGGTAGAGAAGCGTCATTCATCACTCCACAGAACACGTTTCCACTGCTCCAGAGTCCAGTGGTGGTGTGATTTACACCATTCCATCTGACGCTTGGCATTGTGCTTGGTGATGAAAGGCTTACATACAGCTGCCCAAACATGGACGCACAGTTTTTGTACGGATATCTGTGGAACTCTGCAGTTATTGAGTCAGCCGAGCGATGGCGACTTTTATGCATTGGAGACCTCGCTCTGTAACGTTCATCTGCCAATTCATGGCTGAGTTGCTGTGGGTCCTAAACACTAGGATGGATGAGATTTCACTAACTGACTTGTTGCAACAGTCACATCCTATTACAGTACAGTCAACTATTCACAACGACCCATTCTTTCAGAAATGTATGTAAAGGTGACTGCATGGCTAGGTGCTGGATTTTATACACCTGTCGCAATGCAACTGAATAGAACCTGAATTCATTGAATAAGAGATGTGCCCTAATACTTTTGTCCATATAATGTATATTTAAATCTATATAGATGTATACGAACACAACAACACTGTCTGACATAAGAGACCTGCACTGTTCACCTAAACTTGGAAATAGAAGTCAACAGAGATGTTAGATTGGACCATTTTTGGTAGAAGGCAGTAGAATCCTGTTTTTTTTCTTTGTTTTCTTCCTTCCAGAATTTTCCATATAATCAAAACAGGAAGCTAGCTGAATATGGATTTATAGTACTGGACTCAATGGGACCTGTATAAATCTGTCTGCAGTGAGCTCCCCTAGTGGTGGCTCCAGTGTTAGGAAAAGCAGTTTCAGGCCTTCTCCCATCATGACTTCTATAGCCGTTGCTCGCCCTGAAGCTTTTGAATCAGACTTTACATTTGGCAGCCCATAATTCCAGAAGTTCTGGCAGTCCCGCATCACATCATTACCCTAGATATTCCTGTAACACCGGATGTCAGTCTATGATGTAAAAATATATATTCTTTTGAGTTTTACAATCTATCAAACCTGTGAGTAACAAAAGAAAAAGAAATAGTCTGTAAATCTAAATTATCTATTTTTACTTCTCTCAAATAATTAAATTTTTAGGAAGCCTGGGAGACTATTTAAAATGTCACCCAGCTTCGCCAGAGATAAATGAAACTAATGGTGGCCATACACATTGAAAGTATGTCGGCCTGAGTTCCATTGCCGGCTGTCTGATGTGTATGGCGGCTTCCTGAATCTCCCCCGATAGCAGATCTCGGGGAAGAGATGGATCAGGCTGTTGAATTTTGACGTGTCTGATGCTTTTGCTTGAAAGGAGATAAACTAATTCAGAACAAGTGCATGCACGACCCGTTTTGGGAGTCGGGAGGAATAGCTGTCAACGATTGGTCGTTCGGCCGATGGCTGTCTAAAGTGTATGGCCAGCCTTAGGAATGGCTGAATATACTGGTGTCCTTTATATGCGTTAGTGATTTTTCTTTTAGGGTGAAATACTCTTTACACTTTTACTTTGTTCCATCATCTGTTTTATACTGCAGATGTATAATTATTGTTCTTGTCTAATTTTACTAAATGACCTCTTTTATTGGCATACAGATATCTATTGAATATAATGGGTGTTCTATCTCCTAGAAGCCATTTAGTAGTTCAACTTTCGTTTGTGGGATCTTTTTAACCATGTAAAAAAAAAACATTGCTGTACTCATCTGTCTCCATCAGTCCAATAGTCTTTGAATAGAGCGGGTCCACACATGCTAGACCACCGCTCCATTCAAACTCCTCCCCACTGCGGTTGTGCAGTAAGGAGGCACGGGATCCCTGTTCTAGTGATCGTAGGGGTTTTAGCCATCGGACATTTATCACTTTATCCTATGGACAGGTGATCTTTGTTCATTGTGGGACAATTCCTTTGAGGGCCATGTCTTCTGGAACCTATGATTCAGATGTTTGTTTGCCTAATTGATGTCAAATTTATGTCTCTTTCTTTTACTTCCAGACCTCAGTGTATAGCAAAGGAAGAGAACCCACAAGTATTTTTCTGCTGTTGTGATGGGAATTATTGTAACGAGAAATTCACTCATTTGCCTGATGTGGGTAAGTTTTAGCTTGAAAAATTGTGGCAAATAAGAGCTCTTAAATTAACCTGATTTTTAGCTGTGTTTTGGAATGGCGTATGATAACATCGGCAGGTCCCATCCGCCTGCCACAGTAATTCCAGACTCATGAAATCCACATATCTCCGCTTGCTTAATTCTCGTAAATATAAAATGGTGAGAGATACTGGGGGTCTAAAGTCACAAAATGGAGTCGTCTTTCCTTTAGAAATGGCTACCCTCTTGTCCATGATCTAAGTCTGGTATTGCAGCTCCGCTCCATTCACTTGAATCCCTACAACCTGTTTAGATTATCATCAGGTCCAAATTTATGGCAAAATAACCAACCCCCCGAGAAAGGTTACAGTTTTGTTTTTTTTAGAACTAGGTATAGTATTTGAAGTTTACTGTATGAAAGTGTCAGTGATCTTCCAGTTTTTATTGTAAGGCTGGATTTACACGAGGTCATTACGTCCGTAATTGACGGACGTATTTCGGCCTCAAGTCCTGGACCGAACACAGTGCAGGGAGCCGGGCTCCTAGCATCATACTTATGTACGATGCTAGGAGTCCCTGCCTCTCTGCCGGACAACTGTCCCGTACTGTAATCATGTTTTCAGTACGGAACAGTTGTCCGGCAGCGAGGCATCGTACAGAAGTATGATGCTAGGAGCCCGGCTCCCTGCACTGAGTTCGGTCCAGGACTTCCGGCCAAAATACGTCCGTCAATTACAGACGTAATGACCTCGTGTGAATCCAGCCTTAATCTCAATTATTTTTCTGTTCCTTACTATATTCAAGATCTCTTATTGACATTCCTAGGCTAGAAACCCAACCTAGTCCTGCTCACAGCTGAGAGGTGGATACAATGGGGGCAATTTATTAAGACTGACATTTCATATGCCAATCTAGATCTAAAAAGCGCTGGGGTAAGATGCGCCTAGTTTATTAAGATGTGCACGTCTCCTAATTAATTAGGCACATTTCTGTCCGTCCATGACATAAAGGCAAAACCAAGCCAGCTACAAGCTGTCATAGATTTCATCTATAATTTGCGCTTGTTTCTCGCGTAAATTATAGTGAATTTGTCTGTGCAAGGGGGCATAGCTGCCCAGGGCTAAAGTCCTGTCCACTTTTTTAAATGGTGGCTGGGGCAGTGCAAAATGGCAAAAAGCTAAAACTGATCGCGCACATATGGCGACTGTTCAACACCAGAATACTGACATACAGCTGTTGATACATTTCCACCAGTATCTTTCCTATCCTGACAGTTTGCCACAATGTATCAGTATAGCTAATATGTATGAGCCTGACGTCCAGGCTCATAGAGCATTGTCTAGACTGGATACAGTTCACCTCATGAATGGGAATAGGACTAGGTCTGTACATATCCACTGACAGCAAGTAGAGATACTGAAAACTACGAGAAATTAAAACGGTTAGAAAGTTTTCATTATAAACCCTTTAAAGGTGCGCGCTTCTGCCATTCAAACATTGTGTGCCTTAGGGTATGTGCACACACACTAATTACGTCCGTAAGTGACGGACGTATTTCGGCCACAAGTCCCGGACCGAACACAGTGCAGGGAGCCGGGCTCCTAGCATCATACTTATGTACGATGCTAGAAGTCCCTGCCTCACTGCAGGACAACTGTCCCATACTGAAAACATTATTACAGTACGGGACAGTTGTCCTGCAGCGAGGCAGAGACTCCTAGCGTCGTACATAAGTATGATGCTAGGAGCCCGGCTCCCTGCAGTGTGTTCGGTCCGGGACTTGCGGCCGAAATACGTCCGTCAATTACGGACGTAATTAGTGTGTGTGCACATACCCTTACCTGTACAAGCTGCTCGGACGAAATGTGCATTACAAAACCGCAGCAATTCGCAGTAAAACTTCATGCAGTTCTGCTGCCCGGATTTCAGCCTGCTGGCCCATTCATTAGTTTCTAGGCTTTTGTTAATACAGAATGCTAGAAAATATGAAGGAATCTTTTATATAAACATTCATTTCATATATAGATAGATGGATAATATATTCAAATGACACAATTTATATAAATGCAGGCAGGAAACTGGAAAGGAGTGGGACCCAGGTGATGGGCTGTTAGCTCTGGTGAGGGTTCTCCCGAATATGTAAGAAAGAGCAGCACATTCTACACGCGTGTAATTCACTCTCTAGAACAAAAACTGTACTTTCTTTCATAGCTTTTAGTTTTGTTTTTTTTCTTTGTATGCGATCTGTTGGAGCGAACAGATGGCACCTTGTCACCAAAGAAAAGCCATTCAATCAATAACTTTTTCCATACAGAATCAAAGAGCCTTTCATTCTACGTGGTGCTGGGAATAACTGCACATCAGCACTTCTCAGGCTGAGGCCATTCTCAAAGTGACCTCAAGCAAACAAAGGAAAGTGTCTCGTATTCAGACAAGTAATGTGTCATATCGGGCAACCTTTAACGGTGTCCATAAGGAGAGGTTTCGCAGATTTGCAAGCCCATTGAAAGTAAAATACGGGCACCTGTTTTGATTACTATTATTTTTTTCATTCATTATACAGCCGTAGTGAAGTACTCAGGTGTGGCAACTCTAGGGTGTTGGGGAAATTTTCCCAACATAGTCCTATTGTTTCCCTTTTTTTCTCACACTTATTAAGCTTATAATACTTTAAAAGGTTTTCTGGGGGATGCATTTAAAAGAAAGAAAATAAATTACGGGAACCCGTATATAAAAATAAAATAAAAAGTCGAAGGAGCAGAATATGCCTCAGTGATGTGACGTCACATGACCGCAAAAGCTTCAGCAACATCCAAAAACATCCCAAATTTCAGACCCTCACATCCATCACAATTAAATTTGTGACCGCATCCATGTGGCAAAATGACTGCGTCACCATGGAGGAAAGAATACTGACTCTTAGGAGCCTGGGAAAGACTATTACTAGGGACTTATACCCTGTTTAGTTAAAAACACATGCTCATACCATGTAAATGTAGATGTTCTGCATACATTGATTTTTATGTATGCAGCATATCCATATCAGCCAGAATGTGAGTATTAAAATAACCACAGTAGACCCCATCCGCTACATTCCCAGAGATCTCAGGCTGGGGATTGAATTTTGACTTGATTTCCAACCAAGATGAAAAAAATACTTCAAAGTTAGGTTGAATTGCCTCCTTTTTTTCAATAGGAAAAAAAAAATCTGCCTAGATATGCAGCGCTTACCCATACCTAGGTGGAGTTGCCATCTAGGTGTCTGGTAGAGCTGGGCGTCTGGACTAATTTGGAGGAAACGTAACACTGTTACTACACCAGCTTTCTTGTGTATAAATGTGTCAAATGGTCAAAAAGTCACACAAATTGCAAGATTTGGGCTGTGAATGGGGGCATGGACACCAGAAACTGGTGGAAATTTACGCCAGATCCTGGCTATTGTAGATTTCATTCTGTGTTGCACAGGCAATTTAATTAAGAGGCGCGTGTTGCATCGTACTCTAGCCAGTTTTTTGGTTTTTTTTTATTAAGACTGGCACAGTCTTAATACAGCTCCCAATTGTGATTTGTTACTCCACTTTCCTATAACAAGCATCAAAATAAATAAATTGTAACTACTTCAGAGATGATGATAACCCAGGGACTTTGCCATTTTAACAAACTTAGCCTCATTATCAAAGGCCTCTAACCCTATAATACGTAAACGGGGATACCTTGTATAATGTACGTCTCCTTACCCAAAAAGGGATAAATCAAACGGTTCTGGACAGCTTCTGCTCTATCCAGGCTAAACTATGTTATACATAATTGATGGGGTGTGCGGTGGTGGTGGTATTCTCTTCAAACATAAATGTCTGCTTTTCACCCACAAATCTCTCACTAGCTCTGTAAATCCAGTTCTCTTGGTTCACTTAGAATTCAACAAATGGCCAGTCTTTCCCTCTCCTGGATAACAGATGTTTTGTGGCATCATGGTAAGGGTGAGATTGGGGTTATCGAATGATTTACCTTCCAGACTCTTCATAGCATAGAACTTGAATTGCATTGTTTTGTGCCTTTGTATGTTTTAAAGGTCCCTTGTGCTGGGCTGATGCCAGAGACACAATGCAGACTGAAATAAATCCGAGAAGCAGAAAGCCCTATTTAAGACCCAGCACACGCATTCCCTGGGGAAGCTTAGCTGTCCAGAGCTGGAGATCATTTAAAATAGAGGACCATTGCCAGGCCCAGTAATCCGGGTTCTCTTATAAATTGACAAAATGGACCGTACAACAGTAAGGAATCGCAATAATAAAATGTGGTCTAAAGGAGAACCAAGAAACAACCTCCGCTATTTAAGAACCCACTGGTGTACAATTCTGTTTATATAGGGTGATTGCCTACTTTTACCATCACCGACAGATGGTGGAGCAATGTCAGCATGGGAGATGCACTCCATAAATAGTGAATCTGGCTGGCCAGGTGAACAAGCGGTTTATGACCTATTATTGTATATTGCATATGTAAGGCTAATGAAAGTCTGCATACATGTATGGCAGCATATTGTTCAGAGCGGTAGTTTTGCCCTGAGTTACAAAGTTACCATTGTATGTGTGTTTTATATAATTGCGTCTGCTTTATTTAAACTTTTATTCCTTATTTGCAGAAACATTTGAGCCGAAGACTCAGCAGTCAGCTTCTGTGCTGAACATACTGGTGTATTCCCTCCTTCCAATTGTTGTTCTGTCTATGGCCATTCTCCTGGCCTTCTGGATGTACCGCCACCGGAAGCCTCCCTATGGTCATGTTGACATTAATGAGGTAAGCTTGGACTTCCTGAAAGAAAAGACCTGTGCATGTTGCCGGCAGCAAGGTCTGAACTCCTCTCCTTTTAGAGTAGGAAGAAATTGAAGGCTGCGGTTCAACAGCCGCTATCTGCATCTCTTGGGGATAATCCAGAGGGAATAATGAATCGAGATCTAGTGACACGTTTCACAAAAAGCGTTTAACTCCCGGTTTCATTTAGTTGCCATGAGGATAGGTCAAGATTAATAACGTTCATCAAGTAAATATCAATGTCCTATGAATGTCCTTTGCAGACTTTAGATTTATGCGCTGTATTTTTGTAATACTAGAAGAGTGACCTGGTCATAGAATACGTCACTAGATTTGTTCATTGACATATTCACACATGTTCATTGATATATTCATACTTTTGTGTGGGCCATATGGGGAGAGATTGAAATAAATTCAAACTAGAGGAAAAGAAAAGAAGGATCAACCAGTCAGGTTGCTTTATACTCAATATAACCTACATAAAGCTAAAAAAATCTAATTTTATATAAATCTTTATTCAATACATATCGTTGAAAATACACAAACACATAGAGGTTGGGCCATCCTAAATATAGAATGGAGCATGCAATAATATATACTAGTGACTATCGTACAACTCTCATGCCATAGATCATCGAATAGACCGGATTATCCCCCAGAATAACCTTAAGGTGTACCGGGGAAGTAAAGAATTATACTCACAGTTATAATCCAGTTATATGGTAAAGGATGTCAGCCACAGCAGAGAACAAGGTGGTAACCAGTTAACTCATGCCTGGAAGTAACGCATGGAAATCAAAAAGTTTGCCCTGACAAGGAGACATTGACACGGAGTCATGCTCCAGTACCACAACCCGTGTTTCGTCTTGGCTTCATCGGGAGGCGTGATGGGGGAAGATTAGGTGGACCTGACCTAGAGAGCCAAGTCCAATCGGCTGCAGGAAAGTGGTACACTTTTATACTCTACTCTAAACTGATCAATTTGCTAAGGCATCAATGAGTTTTACTTAACCTGATCTCTTTAAACTTCCCCCTCTTTCTTTAATTAAAGGCGTTGTCTCATCAGGACAAGCCTTGTCCAAATGGATACCATATAGCATGGTCCTCCGCTTGGGCCCCCCTTTTTTTTAGCCAGGGAGGCTTTGCCCATTTCAATGCCCACCTTTTATATGCTACATTTCCCCTGCAGGGGATAAATATGGCCAGCTGGAGACCTCTGCAGTTAAAGCTTATCTCCGTGGGTTTATGGAACTAAAGAAAAAAATTCTAGCACTAACGCAGACCTCTCTGCTCCCTTTCAGGTAATTCTCCCTGCTATTTGTTCCGAATGCAGGAGGAATCGGCTAAAATGGCAAAGATCGCTTTTAGTTACCAATATTTGCAGGGTGCATGCTACACATACCAATACATATGGCTAGCTCATGCTTCAAGAAAGATCACATAATATGGGACAATGTCACATAGTCATATGTTAGTGCTGACTGGCTGAGAGGGATCACTGAGTAGACAGAATCTGAAACATGTCATTAATAGGTGCAGCATACGTCTTTTGAGACCCCATTCATCACCTTTAATACAATTAAACTAATGTACCAAAAGGAAGTCCCCGTTAGTGACCAAATTTCTTTCAGCTACGGAAAAGTAAATACCGTTAAGTTAACCAAGGCAATTCTCCCATGCCAAATAATGGCCTTACTTTGTAATACCATCCGTAAAATTTTAAGTCGAGAACAAGACTATCGGGAACGAGGGGGTCTATATTGTAACGAGTAATGTTTTAGTTTTATTGTCCCTTTAAAACCCATGTAATAACACTATTGATTTCCATTCCTCTAGCTATATGCTAATACATTACATATTCGTTAGTGTGATCTTAGTCTACAATGGCCAATCTTTAACCACGAGCAACTCTGGATCAATAGAAGATTTTTATTTTCTTGTGCTCGTGCCATCTACTGGCATTAAACGTAATTTAGGAGAGCATTTTCTGAAAGTGCTACATGACTGTTTTTGAGTAAATGGATCACAATTACTATGCCTTTAATTCCAAAGTGCTAATTGACTATAAAATGTTACATGGTTTATATCAGGAGCTTTATATCCTTGCTGCGGCAGAAGACTGTGCAGGGAAGTACTTTATCAAACCGGCATCACCATAACTGACATGAGTTACTGAGGCCCGGCCGCTTTGTAAGCCTGCCAAAATAATGAAACATGCGTGCGTGGTCTATCACTGTACATGCACCGCTCCATTCTGTTTATTAGTTTCCATAGTAACACGGCTCAAAAATATTTAATTCAAAAGGCTCTCCATCCTAATCGGTCACTTTCCTGAGCAGGATGCCATATTTTGTGGCATTTGGGCAGATTACCAAGCTGGACATAAAGGTTATTGCAGCCCATCTATTTATCTACTCAGGTCTAATTAGTCCTTTTATTCTTTTCCAAGAAGCAGAGGTTATTTGACCCGTAAAAGATCAATCTTGTGTTTATCCATCTACCCAGGATCCAGGTCCACCTCCACCATCCCCACTACTTGGTCTGAAGCCTTTGCAACTATTGGAAATGAAGGCACGTGGCCGGTTTGGCTGTGTTTGGAAGGCGCGGCTGATAAATGAATATGTAGCGGTGAAAATTTTTCCTATTCAGGTAAGTTCAAAATAAGGTAAAAATGAGGAATGTTTATATCGATCTATAAAAAAAACTCCATTAAATACAGATATATAGATCGATATGAGATAGATAGATAGATAGATACGTTTACCTGCTTTGCGTATAACCACTAAAGAGTGGGTGCTATGTATAAACATTCGAAGCCAGGCCGATAGGATTGCCATGTCGTCTTGCTTAAAAGTTAGTAAGTTCTTTTTTTAACCCCTTCCCGCCGCAGCCCTTTTTCAGATTTTCATTTTCTCTTTTTCCTCCCCACCTTACAAAAGCCATAACGTCTTTATTTTTCCGTCTATATAGTCCTATGAGGGCTTGGTTTTTGCGGGACGAGTTGTAGTTTTTCGTAGCACCATTTATTTTGCCATATAATGTACTAGGAAATGGGAAAAAAATTATTTGTGGGTTAGAAAATGAAAAAAAAAACAGCGATTTCTCCATTGTTTTTTGTGTGCCGTTTTTACAGAATTCACTGCAATTAAAACAACATGTTAACTTTATTCTGCGGATCAATACGATTACGGAGATACCAAATATATATTGTTTTTTTTTCAATGTTTTACTACTTTTACAAGTAAAAACCTAAGTGTAAAAAATAACATTTATTTTGTCGCCAAATTCCGAGAGCCATAACTTTTATATTTTTCAGTTGATGAAGTGGTATGAGGGCTTATTTTTTTGCGGGATAAGCTGTAGTTTTTAATAATACCATTTTGGTGTACATGCGACGTTTTGATCACTTTTTTATTTCATTTTTTGTGGGAGATTAGATGACCAAAAAATAGATATTCTGGGGTTTACAATATTTATTTTTTTACGGCGTTCAACGTACGGGTTAAATAATGATACATTGTAATAGTTCAGACTTTTACGGACGCGGCGATACCAATTATGTATATTTAGTTTTTTACTATTCTCTAGGGGTAAATAGGAAAAGGTTTTTTTTTTTACTTTTTAATTATTTTTTTTTACATAAACTTTATTTAACAAATTGTAACTTTTTTTTATTAGTCCCTCTAGGGGACTTCAACCAGCGATCGTTGGATCGCTTGCACGATATACTGCAATACTAATGTATTGCAGTATATCGTGATTCTGACAGGCAACTATTAAGCCCTGCCGGAGGCGTACAAAGATGGCAGCCGTAGCAACCATACCCCCCCCCCCCCCGCGATTGCGTTGCAGGGGGCGCAATGAGCTGTTGGAGGGGGTCGCCCCCCTGTTATTTAAATGCTGCGGTCGCTATTAACCGCAGCATTTACCGAGTTAAACGAGTGGGATCACGCTTGAGCGCGATGCCACTCATTGACACCGGCATCGTATGGAGCGTGTTCACTCCGTGAGCCCGTTCCATACTTCCCCTACCCGACTTTGGCGCATAGATACGTCAAATGTCGGGAAGGGGTTAAATACACCAGCATTCGGGTTTTGGTTGTTCTATTTCAGTAGAGGAGCAGAGTAATAGAAATACTGGAAGGTCCCTAACGGAGCCTCCAACACACATGTGAACGAAGTCTAAGACTTTTATTGTGCATGGTGCAGAAAATGAGGCTTGTTTACGTTAAATGTTTTTGGCTAAAGATTTTTAGGACCATTAGTCCATCAACTTTTTTTCAACTTCAAGGTCAATATTTGTTATTTTCTGCAGATGCTTGATCTGTGCAGTATTCAAACACTAGCTGCACTATTCTTTCGCCGGGCAGCTGACTGCTGTCACATTACTGTCACAGATTCTCTTGAGCTGGCAATTGTAGTAATATCTAACTTTTGAGAAGAAATGCACCAAAATACTTTCACAAATAGTGGCACTAAAGTAGAGTACATGACATGCAAATATGTGTTCATATTCTTGGTGTACATGTGTATCAGGAAAATAAATTGCCTAGCAAGTTCTGCCAAACGTCTTTTGCCACGTGGGCCATTTTGATAATGTTTGCACCAACTCCCCTATTTGTGTTTTTTTAATTACAAAAATAACTTTGAGCATAAATTATTACTTTTAACTTTGGGTTTTTTTTCCTCAAAATTTTCGCCGTTTTACAGGTTTATGAATTTTACCAATAAGAAGGTAGTAAGTGTGTGAAATTAAAGGACCTTGTAGTTTTAGGCTTTGTTCACATCAGTATTGCAATAAAAATCCCCCAACCTATATTCTGAATGTATTCATTATACTCATTGTATGCAACTGTACGCCATACAGATGCATACGTCAGCCATTGTCTCCCATTGTAAAAATAAAAAACACCGCTCTTCCTGCACAGGATTTTTTATTTTTTTTTGCATGATCTTTGTATTGAGAAGTGTAGTCTTCTTTATTAACTTTAAACAGCACAAACTCGTCCAGTCCCCAATATGAGATAAGTGTATGGTGATGTGAGGCCCTGGGGGGATGTTAGGCGCAGAACTGTTAATGTTGATAAAGTAGCTCCCAATATAAACATGCAGTGATTTACTGCAGATCTTTCGTTCCAAACATTATAAATTATAAAATGTCTTCATACTAGGCAGCGTCTTAATTTTGGGTGGAATTTTCCTTTAGCAGAACACATGTAACGCAGGAGTGGAGTTAGAGCTTCATGGTAGTAATATGGTCGGTGATTTACAGTCCCTGCCAGCTGTTTATAGAGGTAAATTGCACATACGTTTCTTCTCAGTCACACCACGGAGAGACGGGAGAGCTGCTTTATGTCAGGGCTGACATAGTTCTGGACTCGGCATGATTTGTTTTCATCAGGCTCCCAGTCCCAGCTTTCTCATAGTCCTTTTGTTTCTCTTTGGAGAAATATATACTCCTGTGCTTTACTTAGAAACATTGGCTCTGTTCACACCATGCTGTGTAGTTATTACATCAGCTGATGTACATTGGAGCACTCTCTTAGAATGGCTTCATTTTCTTTAAACCATATCGGTGGCCCACGTTCCAAAGCAGTAAAGAAGTATTCGGCACACAAGTCATGGATGAGCAGATTTAGTTTTCTATTTGCCAGAGGCTAAGTGCCATGTTTTGGTCTAATTTTAAATGCGGCTGACCGCTGGAGAAAGTGCTTTCTCCAGCGGTCAGCTGCATTTAAAATATAGCGCCTGTACAACAGTCCCCAGCCTGGCCTGAGTGCCTGTTGAAGATCAATTAGACCGAAACATCACACATATAGCCTCTGGCAAATCTAAAAATAAACACAAATGAGATGAAAATAGCACAAATTTAGGCACCTGCTCATAAATTAGATTTTCTGACTGTTAAACGGTTAAAAATGCACCAAGTGATTAAGCGTACTTTTTTCAAAAATTGGCGCAAATCACCCAAACGATCCTTTACTTAGATGCAATCTTGGTAAAAATAAAATAAAAATAAGCGCTATAGCAAACAAACTTACAGAGCTGCAGAATAAGTTGGTGCTGTATAAGGCCTCATTCACACCTATGTTGGAGGCTTTGTTTAGGGGTCTCACGATGCGCTATTGTTTCCGGTAAAATCACGGATAAGCCGACGGAACCCATTGACTTTAATGGGGTCTGTCAGCTACCGGTGGTATCCTTTGTGCAATGGATCAGTCTCTTCCGGTTTTTCCTTCTGCTCCAATGACGGAGCAGAACAACGGAAAACCCCAACGGAGGTGTGAACAGAGCCTGAGCAATGTGAAATAAAATAAATGGTTACTTATTAAGTGAAACAATCACATGATGCGCTTATATTTCGTAACACTTCTTGATGTATCAAGTGTCAGTGTCAGTGTCAACACGTTGTGTGCTAGTTTCAATGAACTTTATCTATAGAAACCTGAATACCACACCAAATTATATTCGTTCAGAAATAATTTTAACTGGATAAACCCTGTTGATTACAGAAGCCTCATAGTACGCAGGTGGAATCTAAATTCTGGTCGATTTCCATACTTTCTGCAGGACAAACCTATTCCATGGATATCAGATATTATTCATTGTTTTGTCGTCTTTCATTAGCACATAGATTACCTTAGTATTGATCGTCAGATCTGTTTTCTGAAGAACACAGTCGTCGCACAGTTGCAGGAAGGAGTGTGCAGAGTTCACTAGGAAAGTAGGCTGGTAACTTCACAGCAAGAAGTCTGCTTTTCCTAATTGCTAGACGCTTACATTCTGTACTCCTGGTGATCTGAACATTAATCTGCGTGACATTGCAATCCCCAGGCCTTCCTTAATTTTATTTTCATTACCAAACCACTGTACTTTGCGCTCCAGAGACTCTCTATTCAACCATTGTATGGAGAAGGCAAGAAAATGTAGACCCTGTGGAAGAAACTTACTCTCTAGGGTCAGCCTCACATTAAGATCCACAGCCTATTTACCTTGTGTTCAGGATGGGAAATCTACTTCTTTCTATGGAGTAAATTAGTGACCAGTGTTTTCTGGGGTATTTTTGCAACGAAAGAGATCGAAGGAATTGAAATCTGGGAATTACAAAGAACTTGCAATTTTAAAATACAAAGATTAATTTGTGAACAGTAGAATTGTTAATTGATTGTGATCTCCGGAGACTCCTCTCAGCCTCCCCTTTCGTTTTCATTCCTCACGGATAAAAAGTTGAACGTAAGAATCCTCGTACAATAACACGTTTTATGCGCTAATACAAAATTAAAGGGAAAGGCAGTTTATATTCTGCTGACAGTCTCACATGCTTGGAATAGGATTTCCACGCCACTTTACTGCGTGTGTGTGATTGACTTTTTTTTTTTTCTTTTTAACTAGAGTGTAAAACTGGAATGCCGCAATTCTCTAAGTTGGCATTGAGCACTGTAGCCATAACATTTCCCTTTTCTGGAACTAAGAGCTCCTATGTTTCCCTGAACAACGTTATCAGACCTTTATCAGTAATAAGGTCTAATAGGTTGGGCCATGTTCACACCTGCGATGTGTGTTTCTGTTGCTTTGCACCATCAGAGGAACAGAACAAGGGAAAACTGGAAGTGACCGTTCCTCCGTTGCACCATGGATGCCACTGCGCTATTGTTTCCGGTAATTTTTTTTGTCAGGTCTGTGACAGAGGCCCCTAATGGAGCATCCAACGCAGATGTGAACAGCCCCTTATATATGAATCAACCTGTAAGTAATAGGGAAAGTGGCTCCATGTGGGTATAACCTGCTTTGCGGTCCAATAATGTGTGAGAACATGGGCCCACCGATCCTCTGGTGGTCCATCTGACCCTGCCATTATTCCTGACCAACTGCGCTGACAGTTTTTGGAGGCATTTAGAACGGAGGACAGATTATTTTTAAGCAATTTCAAATACTGTACCAGTTAAAAGAACTTTTATAAACTTTATACCAACAACGCAACTGTACAGCAATTGTATACAAGAAAGTGGCCATATTATTTAAACATGACTCATGTAAATATTACGGTCTGCTATAGTCAGTATAATGAGTATTTTAGAATCCTAAATAACAACATTTATAAGATTTATTTTAAATTTAGTTTAAATATGGGCAGTACTAGCCAACCCTTCTTATAACAATAAGAATGCTAAGCTACTAAATTATAAGTAACCTAATTGGTTATTTCAGTGTTACTGTCTCTTTAATGCAAATTCAATGCATTTATATATTGGGGCATAGCTAGGTAAATGGTCATTTACATGTACAGGTTCATTTCGTATAAATTACCTTACTACCCAAGAATTTGAAAGGCATTCGGGATACGCCAATTTGAAGAAAAATCACTCGGTTTTACTTCGCTCATTATCATTAAAATCTCAGCTGAGAGTCTCCTGTTTATGGCATTGTGTGTGCGCTAAACACTGTACAGAAGAAACCCTGGTCTGCTCTTGGCTTCTCACCAGAAGAAACACAGGAGGTGAAAGCTGGCAGTGCCCTGTAAATCAGGAATCGAAGCTCTCATTGTACACCGGTCTGTGCTGAGGGCTCATTCACATTCCAAACATGGAAATTCACCGTTGATCCTCTTTTGTAAATTTCTCCAGTTCGAAGTTAAATTTTTAAAAAAAACGCAATGGAAATTTGGGTAGGAATCTAATTTTCTCTACTCGCTTAAAGGCTGTTCTCTGATTCCTCAAAGAAAAAAAAAAGCAGACAAGAACAATTATGGAACCGTGTACAAGCCCTATGTTTGTAGCTGGATAAAGGCTTGATTGGTTTTATGCTCATTAAGTCAAGATTGTGTTGAATGCTGAAAATATTTTGAAAGATTTGTATGTAAGGAGTTCTGTGTGAAATGTTGCGCTGTTTAGCTGCCAAAGAAAGCATGCACTCCGCTTTTTTGTGTGGGGGGGGGGGGGGTTTACACTCAGCCTTATAAATATATTTTTGGACTAAAAGATGGATTGATGATCAGACTCCTATTTATTATGAAATAAAAAACTATTACCACTTTAAAATGTCACGTTTGCTAACATAATCTGTTACTCACTGAGTGACTGTCGTTAAATGGTTTTTCCAATCCATAAGATATGCCATAAATGTGTCTTCAGCGGGGGTCTGACCACTGAATCTTTTCTATTGCCTTCGTAGTTTTACCAGACAACGAGTCAATTGTTTTGCTTTTTTTTTGTATTGCATTGGTCTGTTTCCGACACCCACGTATCTTTATGGAAAGATCTGGTGTGCGTTCATCTTACTTTCTCGATGAGAATTAGCGTTTTAGACTTTGTTTTTTTTGCAATGGTGGGGGTCCCAGAGGTCAGACCCTCACCTAACTTACGGTAATTTTCTAACCGGTCTGTCTTAGTGTTGTAATAGTAAAAAAGAGTTGTCATGGGACAACCCCTTTCTAACACTACCACTCTATTATGTCACATTAATGAATTCAATATCACCAATGTAAAAAATTACTAATCACAGTCCTGCATACTAATTGTTTTTGAATCCACTCATGATGATTTTGCAGGAGACACAGTTCAGAAGGTGTGAATGGAGGAGCCTATGCTTAGCATAGTCAGCAATATCTGGTCGATGGGGGTTCGACTCCCAGCACCCCTGCCAATCAGCTGAATGAAGGAGTTGCTGCACTTTTTTGGCGTTTCCTTCGTTGTTTACGCCATACATACTATTGTGATGGTGCCTGGTAAGGCAGCTCATAGCAGCTCAGTCCCATTCAAGTGAATAGGACTGCACTGCAGTACTCGGCATAGCCACAACCATTGGGTAAGCCATAATGCTGGAAGTTGGACCCCCACAGATAAAATATTGATGGTCTACCCTAGGTCATCAATATTACAGTCCTAGAAAACCCCTTCTGGAAAATTGCTCTTTAACTCTGTAGGATTTTCCTGCTGTCTTAACTTTAAGCCCCATGTGTTTGAATTAAAGGGTTTTTCCTATCTTACACATGAAGTCTCAATTATAAACAAACACAATAACTAAAATACAAACCCTTTGTCTTTTATTGAGCACACTAGGTAAACCTCCACAAAGCAGGGAGAAAAAGTAAGTGAACCTGTTTATTGACTTCTCCAAGAGCAAATTGGCAAAAAGGTTTTCAATTAAAGAGATGAGATTGGAAGTGTGGGTTTTGCAGGTGCTATGCCCATTAAATGAAGGCACACAAAGCCTGTTTACTGAGAAATCTCCTTCTCAAGGTAGATTGGTTAGTATAAACTAAGTCTCAAGGCAAATAACTTTCAGAAGACCTCAGAAGGCATGTTATAGACGCATGAAACAAGACATGCTGAGACAAATTGTCTACAAACGTACAAATTTAGGGTCTTTTTCTACTTTTTCATACTGCCCTATGAGTGGGTGTCCTGTTAAGAGCACCCCAAGAGCACAACGGGCAATACCGAAAGAGGTGAGAAAAAACCCAAGGGTAACAGCAGGAGACCTACTAGAGACTCTACAAACTGCAAAAACCTTTGTTCACATGTCCATTGTTTAAAAAAAACACTGAACAAGAATGGTGTTCATGAGAGGACATCACAAAAGAAGTCGCTGCTCTCCAAGAAAAACAACATTGTAGTCTGGCTCAAAGTTTGCCTGAGACCACCTGGATGTTCCACTTTGCTTTTAAAATGGTATTTGGACAGATGAGACGAAAGTGGAACTTTTTAGTATAAATCCACAACGCTATGTTTGGAAAAAGAACACTACATATTAACACCAAAACCTCATCCCAACTGTGAAGCATGGCGGAGGGACCAAAATTACACAAGTAAATCAACTAAAGATTGGTGAAAAAGAGGATTTGTGTTTTGGAATGGCCAAGTCAGAGTCCTGACCTTAACCCTGTTGAGATGCTGAGGCATGACATGAAGAGGGCTGTGTACACCCCACGCATCCCAAAAATAATAATGAATTGAAACACAGGGAGGAATGGCCCAAAATTCCTCCTCCACGTTCTGCAAATCTTATTTGCAACTACAGGAAAAGTTTGGTGATAAAAAAAACGGAAACCATTTGCATCGGATCCGTCACCATTGAAATCAATGGGGATGCAAACGGAAACCTATGGTTTCCGTTTGTTTCAATTTGGATTCAGTTTATGGGTTCCCCTGACGGAAAGCTTAGACGGAACCCATGAACGGAGTCCCGACGCAGATGTGAACGAAGCCTAAGTCACAATTATAGACATACGCAATCTTAATGCCCCATGCACACGACGGTATTTTCATCTATCCCGAAATACTGTCCGTAAATACTGATCCGTAGGCATCCATATTCCATCCGTATATACGGATCCGTACAAAAAGATACGGATCCGTACAAAAAGAGGGAGGTTGCAAATGATGTAATCAACATGTTGCCTAGCAATGCTTCCAGAAATACGGACGGTTTACGGATGCACATCAGTAGCCGTCCGCATTTACGGAAGCTCCCATAGACGAGAGTCCTTGCCGTGATTACTGACAAGAATAGGACCGGTTCTATACATTTTTCAGCACTGACATCCATCAGTAAAAATACTGACAGGTGTCCGTGGCCAATAGAAATGAATGGGTCCGTAATTACTGATATAAATTACGGTCGTGTGCATGGAGCCTCACTAAATAATATCAAAACAGTTGTACTGGTGTCTCATTGAGCACATAAGCAAAACATCCACAGTGCTGGAAGAAAAAATACACTCTTGAACAAAGCCTTAGATAACAATTCGTCCATATTTTATTAGTAATCAATGCAGAAATCCAGCTAATTCCAAAGGGTTCACTTAATTTTTCTTGCAACTGTATCCTGTAAATATACCATAAATGTCTAAGATGGGGATACCCCTTTAAAGGGAATGTATCCGCTATATTTAGTTTCCTAATTAAAACCAGATAGTGAAACATAATTTTTCTTTCTAATCTATCTTTTATTTTTTGATTATTTATTTTTTATATTCTATTTTCTGTACATAGTTATGGGGCCAGCCATGTTGCCTCAGCTGCTGTTAACATCATTTAGAGAGAGCTTTACAGCAGCCACATGGACTATAGGAAACAATAGTCTGGGGCTGACCCATTGACTTTTATGGGTGTGTTTTCTAGACATGCTCTGTGACCTTTGTAGAAGTAATTGTACGGGAAGGGATAGGAGGGGAGCTGTGTCATAGTTACATAGTTGATAAGGTTGAAAAAAGACAAAGGTCCAACCTATAATCCTACCATGTTGATCCAGAAGAAGGCAAAGCCCCCATGAGGTTGATGCCAATTGCCTCATTAGGTTAAAAATTCCATCTCTGACTCCAAATATGGAAATCATAATAAATTAACATCCCATCTCCAGAATCTAGTACTCATAACCTGTAATTTTATATTTTTCAAGGAAGGTATCAAGGCCCTTCTTGAGCTTGTTCAAAGAATCAACCACCACAACAGCCTGTGGCATAGAGTTCCATAGTCCCACTTCTGTTTATATTTGTTATCTCTCATTGTAACCCTGCCTATAGTGATAATGTGATGACTGCTGAGAAGTGATCTCTACAGAACAGGAAGTGTCAGTCTATTGTGAGGCTAAGTGGCCAGAGTGAAAACTGCAAGATTTTAGAATTATTTTTAAATTCGATAATGACTTAGAAAATAAATAACATCACCAGCAATTATTTAAAATTATGTTTAACATAAAAACTTGATTTTAAACCATAGGTAATTTTCTGATTATATATTCCCTTTAATCTTTTAGAATTGGATATTTTTTACTTGGTACTGATGGTTTGCGCCAAGTTCTTTTTGTTCTTTTATATATGTCTGATCCAAGTAAAAGATAACTCGTAAACTACAACCGAAAACTTTTAGTTGGGTAATGAGCAGTGGTTTGTATTCCTACTTCACCACAACTAGTCTTGCATTGCTTTGCTTTTCAGTTCAGTTTTGTATCTTCAGTCATATACTAAATTGTATATTGAATGTTTATTCAGGACAAGCAATCTTGGCAAAGTGAGAGAGACATCTTCAACACCCCTGGAATGAAACACGAAAACCTCTTGCACTTCATTGGGGCTGAGAAAAGGGGAACAAACCTAGAGATGGAGCTGTGGCTGATCACTTCTTTCCATGAGAAGGTAGGCTCAACTTTGCAGTATTACTCATATAAGGCTAATTCCATCAAGACGTTTTTTACAGTTAGTAGATGTTTGTGTCTTTTTTTTTTTTTTTTTTTTTTAAGTCTTTCACTATGTTGGATTACCCGTCCAGCACTTAATTCTTAAAAGTACATAAGTTTGGTTGGTGGCTGTAGCAGGGATATATTGGATTACTCCTCATGATCGAGAACTATATTTCTTTGCTGGGGCCCATCTGTAATCTGCACTTGATGTGCCAAAGTTTGTATAATTGTACAGACCTACTACCAATAATATTTAGGGAGTGGGTTCCGTATCTACGTTAGGTTTCGTTCACATCAGTGTTGGGGTCCCGTTCTGACGTTCCGTCGGAACGGGACCCTGAGCAGACACAAACTTCAATGGTGACGGAGCCGGTGCCCGTGGTTTCCGTTTGTGTCTGTTGTGCACCGGACCCGTCGTTTTGCCAGAAGCAATAGAGAAGCAATAGCGTAGTCGAGCGGAACCCCAACGCAGCGGTGAACGAAGCCTTAAAGAGTATGATGCTGATATTGTGGTTACCTTTTACATAACCTTGTTGATGATCAGTGAAGCCCACTTTCTTACTTGCACAGTCTTTTAAAGTGGTTATCCAGGTTATTAAAATGAATGGCCTATCCTTAGAATAGGGGATCAATACTAGATATGTGGGTGTCTAACTGTCAGCACACCCGCCGATCAGCAGTTTGAAGGGGCTGCGGCGCTCGCACAAGCATTCTTCATTGTTTACATGGTTCTCCTCATTTGTACTTGCACACGCCCTTACATCGGTAGCGGCCATGCAAGGTATTGCACTACTGTACCATTCAAGTGATAGGCCATTAATTTTAATAACCCGGATAACTCCTTTAATGATTCAACACTGTGAAGTCGTTTTTCTAGTTATATAAATAAAACTTATCACAATATAAATGAAGTCATACAACTTTCTAATATTCTTTGTGTTTCAACTCCTCACTGTTTTCAAGATATTTCCTTCATTCACGAGTTGCAAACCTGAATATACCTAGTTCTGCTCTCCACTGTGAAGTGGAAACCATTGTAGCCAGACTAGTCCAATGTTTTCTACACCAAACAGCCCGGAGTCCATTGTTTCAAACTACCAGAGAGATGGTTGTTGTATTTAGCTGACAGAGCATTTCCTAGACTGGATACAATTGTGTCCACTTTTAAGCTGGGAGGAGGACTAGGTAAGTTTTGGGTTTGCAGCCTGTGAGTGTTAAAGAGGCTCTGTCGCCAGATGATCAAATCCCTATCTCCTATTGCATGTGATCGGCGCTGCAATGTAGATAACAGTAAAGTTTTTTTTGTTTTTTGAAAAACAATAATTTTTGGCCAAGTTATGAGCAATTTTATATTTATGCAAATGAGCCTTTCTAATGGACAACTGGGCGTGTTTTCTCTTATTTCCAACTGGGCGTGTGTTGTGTTTGTAACATCTGGGCGTTTTTACTTGTTTTACTAGCTGGGCGTTGTGAATAGAAGGTTATGATGCTGACGAATCAGCATCATTCACTTCATCGTTACCACCCAGCTTCTGGCAGTGCACAGACACACAGCGTGTCCTCGCTCGTCCGAGGCGATGACGTTCCTGTGGGAGGAAGTGACGTCACAGCGTGAACTCGCGAGAACACGCTTTGTGTCTGTGCACTGCCAGAAGCTGGGTGGTAACGATGAGAAGTGAATGATGCTAATGCCGTCCGCATCATACACTTCTATTCACAACGCCCAGCTGGTAAAACAAGTAAACACGCCCAGATGTTACAAACACAATACACGCCCAGTTGTCCATTAGAAAGGCTCATTTGCATAAATATAAAATTGCTCATAACTTGGCCAAAAATGATTGTTTTTCAAAAAACAAAAAAAACGTTACTGTTATCTACATTGCAGCGCCGATCACATGCAATAGGAGATAGGGATTTAATCATCTGGTGACAGAGCCTCTTTTAAGAGGCTCTGTCAGCACATTATAAGTGCCCTATCTCCTACATAATCTGATCAGCGCTGTAATGTAGATAACAGTGGTTTTTATTTTGAAAAACGATAATTTTTGACCAAGTTATAAACAATTGTATATTTATGCTAATTAGTTTCTTAATGCCCAACTGGGCGTGTTTTTACTTTTTACCAACTGGCGTTGTACAGAGGAGTGTATAAGGCTGACCAATCAGTGTCCTACACGTCCCATTGTTCCATTTTTTATAACTTGGTCAAAAATGATAGTTTTTCAAAATAAAAACCACTGTTGTTATCTACATTACAGCGCTGATCAGATTATGCAGGAGATTGGGCATTTATAATCTGGTGACTGAGCCTCTTTAAAGAAGTGCCCTCATTCACAGACCGCAAACGAATATCTTGAAAATGGTTAGGAATTAAAATATTAAGTATATTCGAGCGTTGAATAACGTTTCATTTATACAGTGATTAAGAATTATTCATCTAAAACCGAATAACCTCTTTAAGGGGCGAGCACATTTTGGCCTTTAGGATCACGTGAATATTCTCGCTATTCCGCCAGCCATAGTTCTTTTTAGTCCTATGTCTACGTAGCTGTTAAAGGCTACGTTGTAGACATCATTTTGGGGTACAGATAAGTTAACTAATTTATAGAAATTTTTCAGAATGACTGAATGGATGAAAAAAAAAAAGCAGATGTATTATATTTAAATAAAAAAAGAAAATGTAATATGTTTATAATGACATTACCGACTGTATGTTAATTGCACAGGCATCTGTTAGAATATATTTTAAGTATGCCCTAACAGGAACTTCTATTGGGCAGCTCAGGGGACTTTTGTTAGGTCCCAGTTTGCCACTATCCCGATGCTAGTCCTCACCGGAAGATGATAAAGGGAGCCTTCTCTGAGATCAGCATTGATCGCCGTGCAGAAAGGGTTAATTGGCCGGGAGCTGAGCTTTCTCAAATCCCGGCTGTTAGTGCTGGAGGGCAGCTATCAATCACATCCATCCTTCAGCGAGTGATGGCATGGGAACAACTTCTGGGCCACGCGCAATCACCATTATGTACATGTACGTCGGGATACTGACAAATGTGATTCTGTGGGAAATCCTAAGCTGAAATCAATAAGAAGAAAACAGAACAGATCGCAATGGAAAAATAAAGCATCAGGGTAAGGCCACACGCAGCGGCCGCCAGGTGGTAAACAGCAGTCCACCCTCTCAGCCGTACAGCCATTACTGATCATTTAAAAAAACAAAAAACTTTCTGATCTGTGGTAAAATCTCGTGTCGTTGTGGCTGCGTCTCGGACGCCCAGCGGACGCTACTTGTGGCTTTACCCTCAGTGTGCAAAGCCAAATTGTGCAAGTTGGTATTTATTTTCGTTTATAATGCAGTTTCTGGTTCTATTTATTTAGTTTTAAATCTGAAGCCAGGATTAGGTTCTAAAGGGAAGAAAAATATAAATGAAAAACCTAGGCCTTATGCATGCCACAGTATTTTGCATGGCACCCATGTTAGGGCCAGTTCACACAGAGTTTTTTTTACGCGGAAACCGCGCCAAAAAACGTCCGAAAATGCCTCCCATTGATTTCAATGGGACGCGGAGGCAGTTTTTTCCTACGAGCAGAAAAACGAAGCGACATGCCCTATCTTCGTCGGTTTGCGTCTCTGCCGCGTTTTTCGCCGGTCAATGGGATGTCAAACAGCATGCAGGCAGATCAAAATCCAGACGGAATTTTGAGGCAGAATTTTCTGCCTGCAAAAACTCTGTGTGAACATAACCGAAGTCTGTGGCCCCATACTGTACCTCTGTGTGCCTATGATTTTATAAGGGGCCACATGGAATCTTTATCGGTCTAATGGATTCATGGGGAATATGTATATTAACGGATACGTAAATACCTTCATTACCATAATGCACCATACAATGTTTCCTGCCTTGGTTTTGCAACTGTTCATCATCGTCATTCTGTGGCTGATAAATATGTCTGCAAAGCTTAAATATAATATGTAATTTGTTCATTTTGCAGGGTTCCCTGACAGACTATCTAAAAGGAAACGTCCTAAGCTGGAATGAATTGTGCCACATAGCGGAGACTATGTCTCGAGGTTTGGCGTATTTGCATGAAGATATCCCCCGATGTAAAGGTGACTGCCACAAGCCCGCAATAGCCCACAGGTACAGATCTCCGCTGAGCCCCTATGTACTAACCACATAAACAATGGTCATTTGGATGGAGATACAGGACAGTCATTATTCCTTAGCACAAACCTTTCTATGGATTTTATAGCTCACAAAATAAAATGCAATTTTTACTTACATGAGCTTTAGGTGTGCGTTAGTCAACACTGCTGATTACTGTTAGATTTGCCAGCTGGTCTTATAGCCCACAAGGGCAGTGCCTATGGCAGTGCCTCATTTAAAAAAGAACATACCAGCAAAGCCCCCTACTGATTGCCCAGGTGTTTGCAATCAGCTCGGGACCAATGCCAAAAATCTGCTCTGAATGGATGTGCCTGGCTGCCAGTTCTGCACCATAATCTCTAGTTTTATACCTGGAAAAGTTTTGCCACAAAATGCAGAATAGTCAAGTCAGAAGTAAGGATCCTATTGGGGAATATGACTCCCCCCAATAAATGTCAATCACTACATATGTTTATTATTTGAAACGGCAATCATAATCTTTCAATTGCAACAACTTTTGCAAGCAGCAATTAGGTTACCAATATGATTGGATGTTCGTTTTTGGAACTACATTATACAGCAGTAATGCAAACAAAGAGGGAAAAACACGTTGCCCCGTTATTTTTCCAGGAATAAGTCTCGTAAGCCAAAAACGGTCTATATTTTCACCTATGAATAAAAACTAAAAAGGAGCTGATACCTCTTGGTAACTGTGTATGTATGATAGATATTTAATATAAGGGTCTATTCATACTGCGATTGCATGTATGTTCAACGTGGTCCCTGCTCTTATTCTGAAGGCGTCCTTAGACCCCTATGGCCCCAATGGAAGCCAAGGTTTTCTTTTGGTGACCCATGAAAGTTGGGGAGGGCAGATCACAATAAATATTTTATGACTTGTCTAAAAGTGTCCGTCCGGTTGTACGCTGCTGTCCAAACGAACATCGGGCGTGGAGGGACACTTTAAAACATTTTGGTGAGAAAAGCCTTTTTCCCAATAAAAGCTGTCCTGTCATCAGACTATGCTGCTCTATGTAAGGGCAGCATTGTATGGGGACAGGTCCGCTTTCCTATTAGCCAAAATGGCACAAATATTGCACCGTTTGGCTAATATGAGCATTTAAAGCATATACCGGACTAATAGTTATGAGTGCACTGTTTTAATGAGGGGATACAGAGCCAGCAAGAGGGTGGGGGAGGGGAGAGGCAGGGGAGCACTCCCTTTATGAATACGCCGGACTCACACCTATCAATTCGGAGTATTCTTTGAACCGGCGCAATGTTTATGTCCTTTTGGCTAATAAAAGAGCTGACCTGTCCCCATACTATGATCCCCTTATATAGGGCAATATAGTCTTATGAGTGATCCACTTTAATGTTCAAGGCGTGAATGTAAATCTTCACATTTTAGATTTGGGGACTACATAAATGAAGACTTTGAGAATGGGTATAACAATATAATCCAGAATACTATACATACATTTATCTATTTATAAATAAACATTTCCGATGGCTAGCTAAGCGCTTCATGGTTCACAATTCCACTGGTGGTTGGGGGTGTTACATTTTATTTCTTCAAATACAAATCAAATATTGTTCTAGTATCTTTACTTAGAGAATGTTAATGGTTGCGTAGACCCAGATAGGGCTTATTAGTGACCATAAATTCCAGATTCTTTGAGCAGTCTCCTAGTTACCAGCTTGAATTTAAATGTCTCACTTTTTCTTTTATTTCAGAGCCCTAACATTAATTTCCTGAGCTTTATGTTCCCTGCTAATGGCCAAATACTCCAAACTATTAGCCTGTTGTTCATTAGAACAGACCCGAGACATTCATGTGTTTAACTTTTTTTTTTTACCCCTACAAAATACATTATTTTACCATGTTAGTGAAAAAAATGTGTTTCTAATTTACACATGCCATCTGTCAGGAGTCTTTTAAAGAGACAGCTCGGACAACTCACAGCAGGGAGAGTTGCCGGTTCACACCGCTGCCTACCCATTATCCAAAATATAAATGTTCTGGCGGCTCCTCTGTAATGGCTTTACCAGTGCAGATGGAGTCAGCCTCAAGCTGGGTGAAACTGATTTGCTCTGACTAATGTGTTCTCTGCCAAAGAGTTATGTGACAAATTAGACGCTGCATCCATTCCATGGCTTTCTGCGGGATCATTCCGATCACCTGAGCTACCTACTTTGTCTTACCCAGAAGAGCTACATCTTGTCTGATCGTTATCTTCCTTCCTAGCTCAGTTTGTCTTTCTGTCCCTTTCCTATGTGTTCACTATTATTTTGGATAGTATGGAAGAAAAAGAAAATCTGTATACGTTATTGACTATACAATGCAATAATTGTATTGAAATTGCATATTAAGCCCACCAGAACACAGCCTATTTTGGACCAAAGGATGCAGTGATATATAGTTAGTTAGTTAGATAGAGATTATATATATATATATATATATATATATATATATATATATATATATATATATATATATATAATGTATATTTTTTTTATTTTTTTTCATCTCCATGTTCCGATAGGTATAACTTTTTTTCTATTTTTCCATCGCTATCAATGTAGTCATATAAGGGCTTGTTTTTGTTTGTCTTTTGTGGGACAAGACTTTTTATTTTTATTTTATTTCACCAGTTTGGGGTATGTATAATGTATTGCATAACTTTTATTAACTTGTTTGGGGCGAGGTAGGGGGAAAAAAACTGATTCTGACATTGTTTTAAGTTTCGTTTTTACGGAGATCGCTGTGCAGTACAAATTACATAATAACTTTATTCTGTGGGTCGCTATGATCACGGCGATACCAAATGGATCAAGTTTTTTTTTTTGTTTTTTTTAAATGTTTTTTTTGTTTTTTCTGATTTTGCCTAGTAAAATAATTATGTATTTTTTTTTTTAGAAAATAATTTTATTTTCTTTTGCTTCATTCGAAGACCCTTCGCATTTGTATTTTTTTTTTTTTGTCAAGAGCTCTGAGGGTTTGTTTATTTGCAGGACTTGAAAGTTTTCATTGGTACCATTTTGCCGTACATACTATTTTACTTTTTATTCCTATTTTTGGGAGGAGGATGATAAAAAAAAAAACAGCACTTTGTGGGATTTATTATTTTTATTTTTTTTTTTTACACACAGCATTCACCAGGTGGGATAAATATTGTTCATTTTTTTTTGTACGGGTCGTTACGAATGCATTGATACCAAATATTTATGGTTTCTTTTTTATTTTTACACTCTTTTATTTTGGGGGGTGGGGGAGTCTGTGGTGTAAAAAAATTGACTGAAGGATAGATAGATAGATAGATAGATAGATAGATAGATAGATAGATAGATAGATTCCATGTTGCCACTGTCGACATCCTTGTATATTTTTTTTTTTTTTTTTTACAGCACAAGAAATTATGCCATATTGCTAGGATATGCAGTCACTGCCTGACCATTGAGGGTCCGAATGCCAGGACCCTCGCGTTCCCTGGAAAAATTATCTACTAAAAAAATTAGAGTTTTATCTGGTCTGTTCCCAAGAGCTGCCAACTGATCAATTCGAAACAAAATTATAGATTTTGTTTGTTTCGGACCCCAGCTAGGGTTGGCACTTATTAAAATAACTGTGAAGTTAACATTCGGCCTCGTGTAACAAAACATTCTCTGAGAAAATGTGGCCACCTTAAGGGACATTAATTGTTTCAACCATAAGATGGATGTTTATACCCTTATAACCTGACCGTACAGTAAGGGTATGTTCACACGCCAACGCTAAATACGTCTGAAATTACGGAGCTGTTTTCAGGCGAAAACAGCTCCTGAATTTAAGACGTTTTGACAAGTGCACACGTTTTTCGCGGCGTCCATTACGGACATAATTGGAGCTGTTTTTCATTGGAGACATGCACTTCTTTGAGGCGGGCGTCTTTTTACGCGCCGTCTTTTGACAGCGACGCGTAAAAATACACCTCGTCTGCACAGAACACCGTAAGACCCTTTGAATTCATTGGGCAGATGTTTGCAGACTGTTCTGAGCCATTTTTTCAGGCGTAATTCGAGGCCTAAAATGCCTGAATAGGGCGTGTGAACATACCCTTAGAGAAATCTGAAGATGACCATTTAGATTTTACTATTTAATAAATGATCACGATAACCTTGAGAATTGTTAAAATTGTAACGATAATCTAGAAAAAGGAAGATGAGCTGATTGGTTGCGGTCGGCAGCAAGGCTGCTTTTTCTCTGTTTCGATACAGGACGGCCATTGTGCACTCAAGGTCTTCCTGGTAGCATAAAAACCGCTCTGAAGTGAAGCTCCGACTTTGAGCACCTTTAACTTCTAAGGATTTGAATAACTAGTAAATTCCTAAAATAATCTAAGCTAATGGGTCATTCTGATAATAATCTGCCAACGTTGTCTTGGAGAATTAGCAGACTGCATTTACAGCATCCTGTTTAGCGGCAGTGGACTTGCCGTTTCAGGCTTCAGTCTCTGTTAGGACAACCTAACCAAAAACCTCGCACCATAGAAATGGCATGTAGTGGGGTCCCCTATAGCAATAGAACCTAACAACGAACCAAATGGGACATATCCCTTAAGAAAATATTGTACTCAATATAAAAAGCACAAAAAATATCTTTATTAAATATAATGACAAAATAACGCAGTAATAGAAAAAGAGAAATAATACAGCATATACGGAGACATATACAGCAGGGTCAGATGGAAAAGACCATGACCAACAGAATCAACCATATACTAATGATCACTCACACGCTCGAATAATATCCAATAATAACACAAGCCCAGGGGTGTGTAATATAAATCCCACATGTAGCAAATAGAAATGAGAAGGTGGCCTGTACAATATCAGAACCTATACAAAAAAGGGAGGGCAGGATAACATGTGGCAGCATGCATATAATGATAATACGTCAGAGCCAACACAGAAAGGGTGCAGCTAAATCGATATGTATACAATAATACTGACTTTTGGGCTATATTGTCTAACTTTGGCAGCTGCATTTTTCTATAGCTATTTGAGCTACACTATCTCTTGTTATACGTCAATAGCTACACTCTTTTCTTGTGCTGACTCCTATTTAGCAGTATACATATATCTATTTTTTTATACTGCGTTGTCTTTATACGTATTATTGTATATGCTGTATTATTTCTCTTTTTCTATTACTGCGTTATTTTGTCATTATATTTAATAAAGATATTTTTTGTGCTTTTTATATTGAGTACAATATTTTCTTAAGGGATATGTCCCATTTGGTTCGTTGTTAGGTTCTTCAGTCTCTGTTAGGCCTGCAGGACAAGCAATATAGTAAAGAATTTCTCATTAATTTAACGTCCTAAAAATGTTCTAAAGGGAATGTTTGCACGTAGCAAAAAAAAAATGCAGAATTTCCAACCATTTTTTCGGTGTGGAAATTCTGCCGAGTTTTTGCAGGATATTGACATGCTGCTGATTGGGAATCCGCACCACAAGTCAATTTCCGCACTTGTTTTCTGCGTATTTTTTTACGAAGCGTGTGGATAACATTTGCTCAAATCTCATCCACTTCGCTGCTACTGTAAAATGCTGCGGAATTTCAGCGCAGAAAATGCAGTCGGGAAATTCTGCAGTGTTTATGCTACGTGTAAACTTAGAAAGTACCTTCAAACCTGCTGTACGCCCTTAAACGCTATAGTTTTGGGGTGTGGATTAGTAATGAAGAGTCTAACTTGGTGTTGGTCTAACCTACTAAAATACAAATCTGCCAAAGCTTGTGGAAAGCATGAACTACGGCTGCACAGGAAAGAAAATTAAAAACGTATACTTTTAAAGGAAAACTCGGTGAATGTAACCCAATATATCAACTTTATGAACAATCGCTACAAGTCTTACTACTGTCAGGGGTTTTCAGGATGAATTACTGTGGCAACTGCTGACTCAGAATCAGGTTTAGAGTCCACTAAACAAAGCTCCCTTTTAATACAACCTGAGATTATCCATTATTTTACGTCTTGCTCAGCTGTGATAATGAGTCCAGATGCTCCTGTTCTTTTGAGTTTTGCTGCTTTAGCTTTTTTTTTTTTTCTAGTGACTGCATCTTTTCATGCATCGAGACCGCAGTGACACCTTCAGGTCATACATGGACTAAACCTAATAAAAGAGGCTCGGGGTTCTAAAAAAAACCAGTCCATCTGTTATAGCAAAGCGGTATAATGTGCAGTGCCTACTACGTATAGTGTATATCATTGAATTTAAGTGCTACGTTTTACATACCTAGCATGATAGGGTTTCCATTGTGTTAATAAGAGTACATGTATTTGGTCAATGGAAATGGTTGAAGGGCTGTTGAAATTATCATCACCTCTCTTCTGTCTCAATTGACACATTACAGGTCCCTGGAGTGTATTCCTTACCCGACCCCATTTCCTGAATTGCCTTGGCTTGTAAAGACCATAATGCAATTCTCTAATATCAGTTAAAATTACTTCAAATGTGGAGCAATTCTGCATATTGGGGAGATTTTATGAACGCTGTACGCCAGTATTGTGGTGTAAAAAAAGTATCAAGGCATGGGGCATCCCATATTTGCACAATAATTTGCGACTTTTTGCTGGGTTAACAATGCCTTCGGGACTTGGCAAATAGGGCTTAGCGTAAGGAGCAGGGCCACATACAGCCCAACAAATTTACTATAATGTACGCCAGAAACTGGCAAAAATTATAGTGGAAATCTCATAGCTGACATAGATTTCCCTATCTAGCTAACGGACAGCAGAATATGTGACAAATTTATTAAGAGGCTTTCTCTATTATGTAACACCCAACATGTATTCATTTGCTGTCTATTCAATTCTCAGAAAATAAAGCTTAAAAGGTTATTCCCAGAATTCACAATTATCACCTATCCACAGGGTAAGTGACAATTGCCTAATGCTGGCTGCCTTGGACGCTCTACGTGAGCTGTCTTAAGCTTAGCAAGAAGCGGCAATTACCTTTTGCACTTTTTTGTTTTTTAGCGACGGTGGGGGTCTCCGCAACCAAGCAGTATAATGCCCCCAATAACTGCCCTTCATACAGTATAATGCCCCCATAAATTCCCTCCACAGTATAATGCTCCCATGGCTGCCCTCCACACAGTACAATGCCCCTATGGCTGCGCTCCACACAGTATAATGCCCCCATGGTTGCCCTCAACACAGTATAATGCCCCCATAGCTGCCCTCCACATAGTATAATGCCCCCATAGCTGCCCTCCACACAGTATATTGCCCCCATAGCTGGCCTCCACATAGTACAATGCCCCTATAGCTGCCCTCCACATAGTATAATGCCCCCATAGCTGCCCTCCACATAGTATAATGCCCCTGATGCAGATACTGTTGAAATTGGGGAAAAGAAAATCTAAAAAACAGATGCGCAAGATGACTCGCTTAACTGCACTGAATTTCGTTTTTTTAATTATTATTATTATTTTTCTTTGCCCAGCCCTAACATGTATAGATTAATATGTATGATCAATATAAAAAAAACTGGCTCATTATTCTAAAAACTGTACAAAGGACCTGGGACATTCTTTATGGGTGGAAGAAAGACCATTCAGGCATTCATATAGGAAAGGTATCATTACAGTTAATAGTCAAACTGTGGAGTGCCCTTCTCCATGACCACATAAAAAAAAAAAAAAAAGACTGGACTTTTTAACCTAAGTAGCTATGTATTAAATGCAGTATGATAGTTTGAAAATGAGAATAAATGCAATGAAGTGATGACTATTGACTAACTGGGTGTTTTATTTCCCTGGTAGCCGCTCCGTTCCTGGCCGCTGTTGGGTCACATGATCTCCATTCTATCAATTCAAATCCTACAGTGTCTGCTGCAGGGACCGGAAGTACAATTGTATGAGAGCCTCCATGTGCGTCTCATAGACTTGAATTGAGAGACTAACCTCGGGTTCCTACAGCATGAACTGTAGGCTTTGGATTGTCAGAATGGAGATCACGTGACACAATGGCGGCCAGATTTGAACCTACTGCTGGTAAACCAATACACATCACTACATTTAATGTATTCACATTTTCAAGCCAGGGTGGGGAAAAAAATGGTGGGAGTCGTTCTTTTACTATATACCTGTGGAGGTAGTTACGTATTTAGTATAATTGAGGCCCCTCCAGCTGCTCATTCAGTCCATATTACTTCGCATAGGAAGAAAAGTGGCAATCGGCAGCTTTAAGGCAGGAGGTTGGGGGTGTAAATATAATTGGGCTCCTACTTGGAGCACGGCCCGCCCGCCACAAGTACAGGTTTTAAATACTCAATAACTGCTTAACATTAATTTGTGATAAATATCTGATCGATCTGCTAAACCATTACAGGAAACATGGGAATACTATAATCTCATATATTGTGTCAATATAGAGTGGATATTCGTAATGGAAGAGCAGATCTGTCCTATGATTCAAACCATGTGGATACGGCGTGTTTAGCATAAAATTCCAAACCTTTTCTATGTGAGCGCTGTACGCCAATCCCTGCCCTAGGACGGTCGATTGACCAGCCATGTTTCTCGGTTTCTTATGCAGTGTATTGATGTTTTTACATTGCTAAAATCGAGTGAGTACTTTATGCCATCTGGGTCCGGTCTCTACTATGTTTGGAACTATATATGAAGTGCTCCTTGTGTAGCTGCATGTGAATTTGTTCGCATAAATCATTCCCTCTGTAAAATTAGCGCGTTTTTTTTCTGTCATTTTAAACATAATACCAGATTTGTTACTTTAGATGGGAAGAAAATGACTGTACTTGATCATGGAACTAAAACACAGAATATTCACGTTCGTGTACATACAGGAGACTTCATTATTTGGGCAAAAAAGAAAAAAAATGTCAAATGACAGCCAGCAGTAATTGGAAGTTCACAATTATTCTTTTTTTTTTGTTATTAATCTGGGGCATGGACTTGGTGAAACAACTCATGAAATTAATTATGCCTTTTATTCCTAAACTTTTGATATTTAAAAAGACACAAATTGCCGTCGGACCTTTGCAGATATGTTAATAGACGCGGACACAACTGAGGGGACTTAACATATGCAAATCTGAAAAAAAAATGTCAGTCTATAAATTATTCAAAAGAAACAATTCCGGAGAAATGTAGAGTTTTGTTATCTAAGTGTAGTACTCTACTTATCAATACTGTACCATTTTATTTTGCTTCTTACTGTAATCAAAATTAAAAATCATTAAACTGCTGATTTATTTGTAATCTTTTTTTTTTTTACATTTTTTTTTACATTTTATTTTTTATTCGGTTGAAATTTAGTCTGTACAGCTGTTCACTGTGCATTTTATAAAAAATATGAAATATGGTCTACAAAGAAAGTTTGAAAACGTTTTTTTTCAGCTGGCCATATGCTATCAAATATTTAAAGAAAACACTAAACTTGGAATACGTCCCAGAAAACCTTTTTAAAGTGACCCCCTGGTCTCAGTACAAACTTATCACTGTGATGGGGTATATGGAGTAATATTACCTGGTGCCCTCCAGTTGTGCCCCTCTGCCGAGGATCCGCCATTTAAGGTCCTCTCTGTGTTGTCTCGAAATGGCCACAGCACTTCTCAGACTGAGTCTTCGTCACGGATTGGACAGAACTGGTCACATGAGCAGTTCTGGCCTATCCAAGAACAGCGGGAGTGTCTCAGACTCGTAGTCTAAGAATCACTGCTGTCAACTGGAGTGCACCAGGTAATATTATTCCATATACACCATCATATTTAAAATGTTGTCCCAGAATCGGAGGGTCGCTTTAAAGTCTAAAAGCCTAATGGATGACCATTAATTTGGCCATAGTAATTGTAGGAAAACCAATACCCCCATGAACACATTACATTGCATTTACAATGAAAGACGGGCAGAGACATTATAGAGACCATAGTATCTAACATATTTAATGCATTTTGTGTGGCAGTCTTCTGCCAGTGGTGTACCTACAATGGAGGCAAGCCACACAACTGCTATTGCTTGTGCTGAGAGGGGGCCCGGCATTGAACTGCTTCCCATTACACCAGTCATCAATTTCCTGCGCCCTCCAATAGCACAGAGATCTACTTCAATAGTAGTTCTATAAATGTAAATGCAGTTAGCTCCCCCTAGTGGTAGCCTAATGCAGCTAGTTTTATAATGTAATTGTGTATTTACACAGTCATGTCAACTTCATGACTGTGTAAATAGAAGCAAGACAATTGGAGATGCTTTAGTGAAAACCGCAGCTCCGATCCCTATAAAGATATTGTGATATTGGAAATTAATAATACATAAAAAAATAAAATTTATTTAAAACGAAAAGTACAATTGGGGTCGATTTCAGTAATTTTTTTGCAGGCATAAAATTCTGCCTGGAAAAATCAGCTCCGCTTTTTTTGAAGTGGTTTTGCACCACACGCGGTTTTTGCCGTTTATTTCCATCTCCCATTGATTTCAATAGTGTTTTTGAGGCGGAAAATGCCTCAAAACAGGGCATGTCTCTTCTTTTTCCCGCAAGCGTTTTTTTTTGCTTGCGGTAAAAAAAACACCTCCACCTCCCATTGAGATCAATGGGAGTCCATTTCGGCTGTTTTTTGCCGCAGTTTCTTCTGCAAAAACCGCAGCAAAAAAACTCAGTGTGAACAGGGCCTAAAGGTGCTGGCCATTCTGTGTTGCTACGTAGCCCTGTGGTCTTGACCATTTCCATTGAATCATGTTTTTATCAGGATTTCAGCACAGACCAGTGTGCATTCTATATATTTATTGCAGTTTTCAGTCTCGCACTGCACGACACTCCTTCAAACTGTATTTACTTGGTTAATTATCACGTTTAGCCCGATCTTTCTCTCATCAGAATTGTTACTACAGGGACTGGCTGTCAGATTTAAATGTATAGCATTCAAGTCACTACCATCTGCTCGGCCGGTAATTAAATTAAAACCATATGTAAAATAGTAACAACGCATCAAACAACGTTTAAAGATATCTGAGTAGAAAAGACTAAGGGTGGTTTTACACGGTCAGATTTCCTGGCCAGCAATGAGTGGCGATCGATGATACAGCACGTCAATTGGCGTTCCATTTACATAAAACAATAGTCTGTATGGGAACAAACGAACGAACGAACGAACGAACGAACGAACTCGTTAATAATACGATTGTTGGTTCCCATAAGTTTTGCACCATGTTAGCAGCACAATACCGTTTACACGGGAGGATGGTAAGATGTGCTGCTGACCGGCAACCGTGTTTTTTTACCACACAAAAGATGCGACCAGCCAACGAACGAGCCTTTGCTCGATCATCGATTGATTACTGCCTTGGTTACAAAGGGCAGTGATCAAGAACGAGCGATCACACGAGCGTTCATTTGCATGATCATTGGCCTGTGTAAGGCTGGGTTCACACCGTTTTTTGCGTGCAGAAAATCTGCCTCAAAATTCCGTTTGGAATTTTTAAGCAGATTTTACTTTGCCTGCATGCCGATTTTCGCTGAGTTTTTCGCCCGTGGCCATTGAGCGCCGCGGGCAAAAAATGCCGCGAAATACCCTTCTTCTGCCTCCCATTGATATCAATGGGAAGTCAGAAGCGTAAACGCCCCGAATATAGGGCACGTCCCTTCTTTTTCCTTCAAGACAGTTTTTCCGCTCGCAGGGAAAAAAACGCCTCCGCCTCCCATTGAAATCAATGGGAGGCATTTCGGGACTTTTTTTGCCGCGTTTTCCGATGCAGTTTCCTTGTCAAAAAACTCAGTGTGAACTCCCCCTAAAAGGGTAAGGACGCAAGTAGTGTAAATATTAAGGACATTTTGCAGTGTTTTTTTCACAACATAAATTGACATGTTAGACTGAAATTAAGTAGAGTGGCAATTTCTGCTGTTTTTTTTCACAGTTTGTGGATGAGATTTGTTTTTCCCGCTACACGGTTGTACGTAGCCGTCTAATAACCTGTAGTGGAGTCCGTGCCATAGTAGACACTCTGCCCAAGGAATTGCATTTCAGGATAAATAAATGATATTGCCTTTATTCATTATGTGTTGTGTAATTATTATGCCATCATTTATTTATTTTTTTTATAGGGATTTTAAAAGTAAAAATGTTTTGCTGAGAAATGACTTGACGGCGATCTTGGCAGATTTTGGCTTAGCTGTTCGATTCGAACCTGGAAAGCCTCCTGGAGATACACACGGACAGGTGATTCTACTAAATAATAGTTGGTTTCATCCCTTAGGCCTCTTGCCCACTTCAGTTTTTTTCGTCAGGTTGCTATCCGTTGTTTTAACTGATCGCACACTGACCCAATCATTTCAATGGGTTCATGCACACTTCCGTTGTTTTAACGGAACCGCGCCGCCGTTCCGTCAAAAATAGGGCAGGTCCTACTCCTGTCTGTTTTTGATGGAACAGTTTCAGCCTTTGCATTGATTTGGTCTGTGAAACAACGGGCTGCACACTGAAACCATCCATGTGCGGTATGTGATTGACGGAACCGTCAGCGGCCGACGGAAGTGTGCATGAGGCCTTACTGTAAAGTGAGTAATTCTGAGTACAGGTGTATATAAGGGAATTCCTTCTCTACGTGTCAGCTATACTATATAGGCATTGTTATCTGTAAAGAAGAAAGAGTATTCTCTGGTCTAATGCTGAATAAACTGTTTATACCCGCAGGTTGGCACCAGGCGGTATATGGCTCCAGAGGTGCTGGAGGGAGCAATTAACTTCCAACGAGATTCTTTTCTCAGGATAGACATGTATGCTATGGGACTTGTGCTCTGGGAAGTTGTCGCCAGGTGTACAGCGGCTGACGGTGAGTCTTTGGGTCCCTCTAGGGGCCGTGTGCGGATCAAGGCTTTCTAGTGATTCTCCACTGCCATTCTTTCAGTCTAATTTATTAGCATTTTGCTTCTGGTCATTTGAATAGCCGGATTTTCAGCATATTTATTGTATAATGAAAAGCTACTAAAAAAAATTCTATATCCGTTCCTCACAGTTTTCAATATCTCTGCTTTCTGTCATTCAATGCGAACGTATTATTTTTATTTACCCTGGTCATATGACGGACACACAGGAACTTTTCATTACACAATGAATTGACTGAAAGCGGAATATGTTTTTAATGACATTAACTTATATGTACGTTGTAAATGCGTCAGTCATTTCATCGGACTTGTTATAATATTGCAATGTATCATTAGGACTGCAGTCTGTGCCATTAATAGTGTTGGGATATGAACAAATCTGAGAGCCAGTAGTAATAATTGGCTTGTGTAAATACTTAAAATGAGAAAAATGAACATTGGTCTTTCATACCTAAAAATGTCAATGTGTTAAATGCAAAGGGTCGCCCTCTGAACTTTTTCTAATGAACAGCATTGCTAGTATGATTATATTTGCATTTCAAACCGGTTCTAGTGCATCCAGTTGGAAATATGTAAACTTCCATTTTATTTTTAACAAATTTGGGTATTAACCCCTTCCTGCTATACCCAGTACAAGAATATTGCGTACATGTACGTAGGGGGAAACAGTATATTACCGATTCCCCACGTACATGATAGTCGGTTCTCCGTGCGACTGTGGCTGTCATTGACAGCCACTTTGTCGTGGCAACTCCATTTAATCATAGTTATGCTCTAGCAGGCTGCCTGTCCATTGTATTTGGACAGGCAGCAATGCAATGTAGCAGGATATTACACAGAAGGTAAAAATAAATGTATAAAAGTTAGTCCCCTAATGGGACTATAAAATGAAAAAGATTTTGAAATAAATTTGAATAGATGCATTTAAAAAAAAAACATATATATTAAACACTAACTTGTATGTACCCCGAAATGATGCCTAAAACAAACAAATCTGCAACTTGTAAATAAACAAGGCCTCAAATAGCGACATAATAATAACGTTTTATAGCTGACGGGAAAGCAAAAACAGAAAAAGTCTTTCTGTCTTTAATGCCAAAGTGCCCTTTATCCTTGACCTTTAACATATAGAGTCCTCTTAAAGGGAACCTGTCAATGCAACTTTATCTAACAAAGTGGGTAATACCATCAACTTTCCATTAGTCAAATATTCAGTACACACAACAAGGCTGTAATATGACATTGTGTGCTCATGGGTTTGTTTTTTCCCCCCGGTATTGGATTCTAATTAGAGATGGAGTTCAAAAGAAAACTTTATACTTCACATTGCTTTTGGATTCAATTATTATTAAAGGGTTATTCCCAACTCAGACATTTATGGTGTGTCCACAGGATATCCACAGCTTTTTCTGTAGCTTCCATAGAAATTAACGGAGAGGGCTGCAATTCTTCTTCTGGAAGGCGAGTGCCCAGAGGCCACCTCGGTGGGCAAGCTGGGGGACCCCTGTACTGGAGATAGATGCAGGTCCTTTCCCTGGGCACCCGCACCTATCAGGCATTTGACATATCCTGTGTAGATGCCGTAAATAAATGTCTGACTTGAGAAATAACCATTTACAGGGGTTTTCTGGATTATTTTTTATTTATTTAGCGCTCTTATTCATGAATAATAAGAGGGCTTTTTCAATTACTTGTTTTAAATAAAAAAAGACCTGTGCGTGTTCCTCCCCCGTTGTTACGGTCTTTGTGCAATGCATGGGTACATTGCAGAGTGTGTCCCCGCCCTGTTTGCTGGAGAGACTGATGTTTGGACCTAAGCGCCGCTGCGATGTTTTCATACGTTTGCGCTCTGGTCAGCGGTCACTGTAGGGAGGGACGGAAGGAGTTTTTTTTGGGGGGGTTTAGGGTTTGTTTTTATACAAGTAGTTTAAAAAGCCCTAATACGTGAATAAGAGGGATAAATTGGAAAAAAAAAAAAAACGAATAGAAAATCCCTGACAACCCTTTGCTACATTGGAATGAAAAAATCACAATAGTATCCCTTTTTTTTCTTGTATAATTCATAGCAGTTGTAGTTTACGGTTTATACGTATTTGGATTTCTACAGGGCCTGTTGATGAGTATATGTTGCCATTTGAAGAGGAGATTGGTCAGCATCCATCATTAGAAGATCTGCAGGAAGTAGTAGTTCACAAGAAGATGCGTCCTTCATTCAAAGAACACTGGTTGAAACACCCCGTAAGTTTTTGTTTACTGTTCACAGAAAATGAATGTGCAAATTTAGATGTTCTAAAAAAAACTTTAAAATATTTAGGCCGGGACCGTAAATAGCTTCATAAAGATACCAAATTTTTGTACGGTTACAAACACTTTTCTTTAGCAAGATTTTATCTTTCTAAAGAAAAGTGTGTGCATCATATATGCCAGAATCCCCTGACCAATTCCAAATGTCTATCAGTGTGTTTGGTGCAACTTTCTAAATACTTTATATTAAAAATTATTTTTACTTTTTGAAATGCTGCTGCTTTGTATCCTGTATACAGAGCAGCTGAAACCTGAGTCTGTCAGGTCAGCGGCACTGACGGGTTCAGTGTCAGCGGGTCCACCTGTTATTGATCGCATCTAAGTTAGGAACTTAGATGTGATCAGCAACAGCTCGATCCTGCATGTCCGAGACCTGCACGACCCCGGTCATTAAACCCGTCAGTCTCACTGACAGGATGGATAGAGGTTTCAGCGCTAGATTCAGCTACTCTGTAAACAGGCTACAAAGCAGCTGAATCTCAAAAAGTTAAAATAATTTTTAATAAAAAGTATTTAGAAAGTTGCACCAAACACACTGCTAGACATTTTTTTTTTCAGAAGTGTAAAAAGCCTTCAATTGCCCAGACCACCATAGAAGCAGACATTAAGCCTCTCCACTTCACTAGAACACAAGAATCATTGGCTTTAACCTCTCCGTTGCCCTAAACCTCCTGGGCTGGTGGCATTGAACGCTCCACTACCTTGAAAAAAAAGGGGTTGGTTTTTTTCCCCCAGAAATAGTGCCCCTCATCTCGGTGGGCTGTGTCTGGCGTTGTACCTCAGTCCTGTTCACTTAAATGCATTACCTGAAAGACCAGGCACAGGCCTTAGATAGGAGTTGGAGCTGTTTTTTGTTTTTTTTTCTTTAAAAAGGCAGACCCTCCTTTCTAATCCCTGAAAAAACGCTTTAAGACTACATTTTTGTGTGTCAATTCTCCACTCCAAGCGATCTTTTAACTGCTGACCAAAACTATAACGGTGCAAATTTTGTTGCAGAAACTTTCTGCGACTGAAAAAAGTTTTATTCATCTGAATGGAACTTGCAGAAATCCGTGCACCTGCTGCAAAAACAACTGCATTAAGATAAATTAAACCGATTTTTTTTTTTAGTCGCAGAATTTTTTTGCAACAAAATCTGACGCGTGTGACTGCACCCTAACACATTCTGGAGTTTGTACATGTTTTCTGTAATATGACAGAAATGGCTGACTAGGTTTGGAATAATTCATTTCAATATTTTTTGTTGTCAGGGTTTGGCACAGTTGTGTGTCACCATTGAAGAGTGCTGGGACCATGATGCAGAGGCACGGCTCTCTGCTGGATGTGTTGAGGAGCGTATTTCTCAGATCCGCAAATTAGTGAACGGCACTACCTCGGACTGCCTTGTTTCCATAGTTACATCGGTCACCAACGTGGACTTGCCACCCAAAGAGTCCAGTATTTGAGTCGTTTGTTACATTTGTCTTTCCAGACTCACCTTTTAAAACACTGAAGAAAAATCACAAAAAAAATCATATATAAACTATAAAAAAAAACATACACGCATACACAAACCCATGAATGCAGCTGCTATTTTATCTTGACTTTTTATTATTATCTTTTTTATTTTTAATATCTGGTTTCTTGTGGGGGGTGGGTGGTTTGGATCAATTTTACCAGCACGTTGTTTTATTGTATATTAAAAGAAAAACAGGGAAAAAAAAATGAACATCTCAGCAAGCATTCAGGTGCCGACTTTTGAATGCAGAAAGGTGAAGGTACTTCAGAACCTCAACAAACTACTTTTTAGATACACTATGTTGGTTTCTCTTATTGTGCGACCTACTCAAACGAGGACTCGCAGGAGACCACCTACAAAAATGCTGCAAACTTTGTAGTAAGCTGAAGACTGTTACATAAGATACACCTTCCACCAACAGGAATATTTTTCAACAACCGTAATTACTTCTGTTATAACTTCTGGATATCTCGCTCCAAAAAACATCTGTTGTGTCTTTTGCGGATTTTAACGGGTGTCTTTGTAACATGTAGAGAAACAAGAAACCGAATGTTCTCTCATTTGAGAGCTAAATATTTAGACGGTTCTATGTGTGGGCAGGGCAGACTGTGGTTGCACTTTGCGTCAATCGGCAAATGATTTATCGCCACAAAGCTACTTCTCAGGTAACTGTTTATCAAAAGGGGAAGGATGCCGTAGGAAATTGGTACAGAGAAAGGAAGGCCTGGTTTTTCACACAGGATAATAAAGTGTGATAATGGCCTACGTTATTTATATGGACAGTTTGATATTCATAAACTTAACTGCCTTTGCAGGGAACTAGAATATTGAATCCATAACTACAGGTCATGGGGTTAGTAGCCATTAAAAGCTTTAACAACCAAACTACTCAGTCAACGTAAGCTAAAGTCCTTTTGTCCAACATCACCGCTCTACCATGAGGTTACCGTAAGGCATTCTTTCTCTGTATCTCAAAGTGGAAACAAGAAAAAATAAAAATAAATCTAGCTTGGTGCATTTTCAGATCCCACTAGATTTGCCAGAGTTTTGCCCAAGTCAGAGAATGTTTCTGATGCTGCTGATTCAATACTTGGATACATTTTTTTTCATCTGCAAAACAAGCAATGTTTTTGAAACACACACACACGTTCAATTTTCATGGCTTCCAAGGTCAACCTCCTCAAGTGCTGGATGACACTGAACTTTTTGCAGTGTGTTTTATCCAACACGTGAAGGGGTTCACTTACAATACAAAAAAAAAAGTTTTTGTTTTTAAAAAAAAAAAAAAAAAAATGTCATGACCATAGACCACCTCAAACCAGAATTACCTCAGAATTTTTTACTTGTATAAGTTTATTATATATTTTTAGTTGTGTTGTCTTGTAGTAAGTATATTTTAATGTTAGTTGGCTTTTCTGACAAGGAAATTTAAAAAAAAAAACAAAACCGCAAAATGAAAAAAAAAATACATTTTCAAAGTCTTTAGGAAGTGCTACATTTTTGTGTTTTTTTTGGGTTTAAAAAAAATATAAAAAATAAATAAAATGTGTATATATATATATATATACTCCATTGTAAATAATTGTACACATTTGTAGATTAACTGCCTACATTAGATAGCTGGGTGTCAATCACACATTTGCTATGGCTGTTTTACACGGACCTTTTCTAATCCAGTAAGCTTGGTTGTGACCTCTCCAGCCCTCAAGTATGGTTTTCCTGTATTTAAATGTAATATACGTGCCCAACTGAGAAGAGAAAAACGGACATGGCTTTATTATGGCCAGGCCATATTGCTCTCCCGTTAGTTCAGTGCTGATTCGGTCAAAGGTGAAGCGGCCTACCAAGAGACATTGGTTGTTAGGCAGTGTGTCACTGATATAGGGTAGTTAGACGGAGCCTATATTAACAACTGGTCCATATCAAATGACCAGCCTTTTCCAGTATTTTACCAAATCAAGATACATCTTGACTGTCCATCCAGATTACAATAAAATAAATACAAATTTCGAAAAATGAAAAAACGGGAGAAACATTTGAAGCAAATTAATATTATGTTTGTTAATGTGCCTTTTTCTTTAGTCACAAACACTTTTAGAAAAGAACGATCCTTTTTGATCTCTTCCTTTTGATTACACGCTGAAATTGTTTGTATGTATTTTCTTATAACACGGAAGGCTTACTGTCCGTTTCACTGAACTTTGCATCAACTGTGTTTCTTTCCTCCCAGCATTAAGTAAGAAGAAAATCTCAAAAGCTTTAATGTATTTAGTGCAAGTGCCATATTTGATAGTCTTCAATAACTGTGTTTGTCTTTGACCTTATAAACCACATATAAGAAGGTTGCTACAAAATGATACAGCATTTTCGGATTTTATAATCTAGACTGCTACAATTTTTATAATTTGATGTACACCATGGCGGCAAGTAATTTCAGAGACATTATTGTGTTCTGGGGCAGAACAGCAACTGCTGGATCACTGAGAATAACCTGCATAGCTGCTCATCTAAGTATTAATGTATGAATTTTCTATCATTTTCAGTGGAACTGATATAAGTTGCAGCTACAATTTCTAATGGAGGTGGAAAGACACGGCAGATTGTTGCAAAATTTATGCTGCCTAAAATTGGTACTAGTCATCTGAATGGAACTTGCAGAAATCCATGTGCTTAGTGCAAAAGAAACCTCATTCAGATGAATAGTAATGATTTTCAGTCACAGAAATTTCTGAAACAAAATCTGACACGTGTGGCTGCACCCTAAGGCCTAGTTCACACTGAGTTTGACAGAGAAAAATCTGCCTGGAAATTCCTCAAGATTTTTAATTGCCAGCATTTTTGTATACTTTTTTTTCACGTTTTTCAATGCAAAAAAACTTTCAAAACTAGCACCGCAAGTTTATTCTGCCTCCCATTGAATTCAATGGGAGGTCAGAGGCGGAAACCATTCGAAGAAAGAGGATGACACTTTTTTTTTTCCGCAAGTGTCCAAAAGTTGCCCTAGAAATAAAAACCCTCTTCCTCCCATTGAAATCAATGAAGGGGGTGATTTGGGCCATTTTTTTGGCGCTGATTCAGACACTGTTTCCGCGTCAAAATCTGTACCAAACAACTCTGTGTGAACTGACCCTAATAGTTCCTTGTTAATCGGCTATTGGTTATGCTAGTATGTGAATTTAGTTTGAAAACGTCTTACTGCGCTGATTCCTAGGTAAACAAAAAAATGTTTTTAATCGTTGCTTTATTAGGGCAAAATGTGGAAAACTTTATATTTTTGAAGGATAAAACATACTAAAATAAAATAGGGAACTTAAACTGATCGTCAACATATCTAAATTAAAAAGAAAGAAAACTAATATGTACACTAAAGGTAATATGTCATTTTGTAAGTACATAATGGAAACTTCTTTTTTTTTTAATTTTACTTCATGAACTTTACTTAGATTGGTATTAGGTCACACGGCAGTATTTTACTTAGGTTTTTGTAGACCAAAACCAGGAGTGGAACCGTAAGACGAAAGAGGTATAAATCTTTCCATTATACTTTGTCTCTTTAGTTTCTTCTCCTGGTTGTGGCTTAAAAAACTGAAGCAAAATACTGCCGTGTGAAAGCAGCCTAGCTTTATTTTTGTGTTAACGTTTCTAGAATTGAGGCCCAGTTCACATCTGCGTCGGGCCACTCCGTTGTTCAGCTCAGAGGAGCAGAATAAGGGAATACCGGAAGCGGCGGTTCCGTTGCACCACGGATACCACTGGTGGCTGACGGAAACCATTAACTTTAATGGGTTCCATCGGGGTGTCCGTGGTTTTATAGGAAACAATAGCGCAGCATGCTGTGCTACTGTTTCCGGTAATCACTGCCGGATCTGCAACGGAGGCCCCTAAAGGAACCTCCAACGCAGATGTAAACAGGCCCTTAGAAATACATTGTTGCTTTGTTATTGATTGTAACACCTTAAAATGTGCCCTGTGTGTACATCTCATCCCTCTTCTTCCTTTTTGAAAAAAATTGCTACATTTTTATTTCAAAGTCTTCTAGAACAGAATTAAAACCAAAGGCAGGCAAAAGTACTTAGAATCGGCAAGGTAATGTTGCCATTACAGGACATCAAGGAACATGTACACTAAGTATTTACTGTGTAGAAAATGGCTTATAATGCTAGTATCAAACATTGCAATATCTATATTTTGGCTTAAAGTGAATCACCACCTTTTAACACTGTCTATTTTAGCTCGAAAATTCTGTGGCGATTAATTTCATAATATATCTACATAGCAGTCGGAGCTCTGTTTTTCTGTTCGAATACTCGCAATCCCCTGCATAGACATATTTAAATTCTAAAGTTTGCCACCACTAGAAGGAGTTTACTGCATACTGTTTTATTATCAAAGAGTATCTGCTCTCTCAAAAAACGTTTGATATGTCATAGAGACATAATAGAAGTTTTGATCGGTGGGGGTCCAGGTGCCGAGACCCCCCCAGTCGCTGAAACAAAGGTTTAGAACCGCTCAACTGAGAACCTTGCACCTTCGGCAGTGATAAGTGCTCTTAGTTAGGCTAAAGACAAGATCATAGACCTTTTGTGTGAGCCTGTCTTCAGCCTAACTAGGAGCGCCTATCACAGCCGAAGGTGCAGGGTGCTCAGCTGAGAGCTTTTGCACCTTCTTTCAGCAATGGTGGGGGTCTCGGCAGCTGGACACCCACCAATTAAAACTTCTGATATGTCTTTATGACATTTCAAAAGTTTTTAAAAGTGCAGAAACGTTTTAAGTTCAACGTATGAAAGTATGCAGGAACCTACTAAGCTCCCCCTAGTGGTGGCTACAAGCAGCCAGAATAGTATTATTGAACTTTGTCTACTTGGATTTGGAGCTTTTTATCAGAATTCTGGAGCTCCATCCCCATTAAATATATATTATTACATTTACCATCACAGAATTTTTGACAAACTCCTATTTAGATTTAAGCTCTACACGTAAAATGAGCATACAATACAATAAAACTGCTACAATAAATAGTTAAATAAAAATGCAAGACCTCAATTTTTAATTACTTTAGATAAATTCTTGTGTGAAATGCTCTCAATTAAATTTATAGCTGTTTTTGTACTTTAACAATGGAAGGTCCCTTTAATCTCAGGGCAGATAAATTCTTAGCAGTGGTAATACAGCAGTGCCGCTTTTACTCTCTTTAAGATTCATACCCGTGCTAATTATGGATATTTGTTCTGTTAAGGAAGCCTATTGTGCTGATTGGAAATATATTTGCCTTCGATAATTAACAAAAAAAAGTAATTTTACATTTTCACTTAACCGCAGATTGCTGCCATTTCAGCTTGTTAAAGGTGACAACCCCTTCTCTAAACAGCCGCCCCGGAAATCAGCTGATTGCCACTAGTTCGGCTTCTCGAACCCCCAGCAATCAATATGTCCAGACAAACAATTAAAATGTAGTATTAGTATTACAAGCAGCCAAATAGCTGATCATATAGAGGGGGGTCCACCAGAGCGGGAGCCTTTTTTAGTGGCTCATAGACAGGAGTTCAAAATGGTGCACTCCGTATATGATATCCAAATGCACAAGCGTTGTCTTGGTTAGACATCCCCTTTAATCTTCCACAATATAGAATACATTTTAGTAATTCACAACATTCCATAGTACTTAGTGTACATTTAACTTGTCTGTTATGACTATCTCAAATTAGATAATGTATAACTTTCTCTGATACAACAATCCGCTTTTTGACAAATATTTAAATTTTTTTTAATCTAACGATTTAGCAATAATGTAACAATACCAGCAATGGATTATATGATTCGAATGCAATATGTCTATAGTTTTGTGTACGCACCTTGAAATATTATTGTAGCAATTACCCAGTGAAAGTGCTTGAGTGTTGGAATGTTACTTTGTTCAGTTGAGGATAATGGTTTGGTTTTTTTAACTCTTTCCAGCTATTTTTAACATCATTTTTAAACGTTTATTGCTCATTCTGTACAACTCATGGATTAAGACAAGACCTCAAATCTTTTATCATTTCCTCTGTGACGGAACACTTTTTACATGTTTTAAAAGTAAAAAAATATGTTTGTGCCTTTGTTTCACCAGGGAGGGAACATAACACGCGTGCAAAGCTTCTGGATTGGTTTTAGTTGAATTTATCTACAGAATATTCCTTTTCTTCTTGATCTGACTCTTGAGATCCAGTAAACTATGTAAACAAATTACCTCAAAACTCATGTTAAACAGTGTTGCTATTTCGGTATTCTGTCATAAAACCGAGAACCTTTTTGTCTTTGTGTGGAATTATTGAATTCTGTATTAAAAAATATTTTGAAGAATAGGGAAAGGAAAAAGTGTTTTTTCCTTTCCCAATATAGACTAGAGCTCTCAAATGGCATTGTGTTGGATGTATTCATTGAATGGGTACTTCCCAAAATGTGTTACCTGCCACCATAAATATATATAAATATATACCGATTTTAATATTAAGTCACTTGTTTCATTGCTAGTAAGTGTGTATGCATAGTATTTATTATTGGCAGGTCCCCAGAAGATAAAACTAAAGTTACCTACATGGGAACATAAGGTCACTTTTCATTTGTAATCTATGCAACTAATTTCATGCTGAATTGTAAATCACATATGAAAGTTTAATAGAGGCACAAAGGACTCTATTCAGCATTTTAAATAAAAATGTGATTATTTTGAAGCCTTTTACAGAAACATGATCGAGATGGGAAAATTACGCTTCACAATGTGCAAAGAAAATTGGGCTAAATTTTTTTTTTTAAATTACATTGTGAACTTATTTTATTTTTATATGTAAAATTGTATTTCTTTTCTTTAGGGAACACTAGTAAAAACTGATGCACTGGGCATAACACAGTCTAAGGCCTGAGGGGGCAGCAGGACTTCTTACTTTGGCGTTCTGAGTTATAATCCATGCCCTCAGGCCCTCCCTAAGCATAAGTGTATCCGTTTTTCCTGGAGTGTTCCTTTAATTTTTAATATAAGTTCATGTTGTTAAATAGTTAATAATCCAAATAAAAAGTTATCGTGGGTTAATTATTCATTGTAAATGCTGAATACTGTCCGGTCAAGAATGCATTCTTTATAACAGAAAAATCTAGTTTTTGAAGTAGTTTATCAGATTTCAGATGTATTTCCACACAGGTCTTCAAAAGTTTATCATCTGGTATGTAACGTGCCAGAATTTGCCACTAGGAGTCAGAGCCCTTAACTTTTTTTGGTGGGGGTTACATGGGGAATAGCTGAAATGACTTAAACGTCCATTTTATTTTTCAGTGAAAATGAACTTTATTAAATATTTCTGTGAGTCTCATTAAAAAGAAGAGTTGGGTTTGTCAGTGTTTGAGTATGTGTCAAACGTTTGTGTACATAGTGGTCCTTTAGGATTCTTTTGTTGAAGAATCTGGTCCAAGGGTATTGTAAAGTCTCCAGTCATGGAGAAACATTGTAAGATGCAAGGAATTGCCTTGAAGTATAAATGTCATGAAGAAAATATATATAAATTGTTCATAATCACTAGTGTCTTAATTTTCACTATTGGTTAATCCTCACAATGCCATTTTCAAAGGCAAACGAAGGCTTAAATACATGTTTGTAAAAGAAAGTGTGTCCATCCAGAAATTTGTACATATTTAACAGCCAAAAGGACACCGTGTGCGAACGCAGTTATGTTTTGTATTTGTTTTTATAGGCGCAAACTGGAGAGTGTGATTTATCATATAAATTTCTCAACAATATTGCAAATTTCATCACGCAAGGCATAGCCTATTGTATACCCTCCGTCTCATCAATAGCGTATTGTATATATGAGGTATTCCTCGTGTATCTGTGTATTTGTTCAATTTCATGGACAGCTTTTTAAGATCGGAAACTTTTTTTTTTTTTTTTTTTTCGTTTTAGCATTTTATTTTTTTCCTCCGAATTCTTTCATTTCAACGACTTTGCATGTTTAACAAAAATGTTGATCTGATTTTTGTTTTTATTTTCACATTCTCAAAATTGTAAGACTCTGTTATTTAATGGGGGGAGGGTTTGGGGGAGAATATTTGTGAATGTAATATTTAGCATTAATTTAAACATAACTGTCTTACATATATGCTGGTATCTTGAAAATTCTTGGTCCCAACTACTTGTGTTTTTTTGTTTTTTATATATATATATATATATATATATTTTGGATTTAAAAAGTGTATGCTCTTAATATGCTTTGTACAAAAATGTTTTTAAAATCTGTTTTTACAGGAAAAAAAAACTGTTAAAACCTTTGTTATGGTATCTGTACTGAGAAACTTGGTGGGAAGTCTTTTTTTGATGGTCAGTTAAAGAAAAAAAAAATATTTGCAAAATACCATTTGGATAAAATGAGGTGAAATCATGTGTGTTCTATTTCACTATTGTAGCTATAGTTATATGTAGCAGAGTTAGCGTGTACTACTGATTTAACCATCATTATGCTCAAATATCCTGTTTAAGAATGAATATATATATATATATATATACATACACACAGTCGAGCCTGTTGCTGTAACCCATCTTAAACTGATGGACTCTCAAATGGATATATTTATCTATACCAAGGTAAAATGTTTAAATGGATATGTCCACCTCTAATACACATTTCATTGCATTGTAGTTCAATAATTACGGTGTTTTTCGAGAGAATGTATCATAGTTAATACATTTGCTGTGAAGCTTTGTCCCTTTTTTACTATAGTAAGGTTAAAGAAGGAAAAGTATTGCATTTGAGATTAGATTTATGGAGTTCCGGTTTGACTGCTTAAATTATTTGCACTGGGTGCCAGGAAAATTTGTCATGAATGTAGTATATACCCTGTGTGAAGCAGCCACATCCTAACCAATAGGAGGACATTTTAGAAAGGACTTTTATCTCTTTTTGTATATGAAAATGAACAATAAATTACAGGTAAATATTGAACTGTGTCTGCTCATTCCTTTTTTTTTTTTTTTTTACAACTTTGAAGTCTATAGTACTTTTTGCCATAAAGCAATTTTAATTCAACATGGAGGTATGGTTTTGATCACTTTGGATTATAAGAAACAAACAAAATGACCCATACACTGCTGACTTAGTTAACAATTAAACAAGTTTAACCCGTTCATGACCACCAATACACGGTTTCACGGCGGCCACTAATGTGCTTTATTCCGATGCATAGGCCTTTTCATGGCACTGCATTGGAATAAATAAACAGAGCAGGGAGCCGGTAAATCTCCAGGCTCTCAGCTACCTCCGCTAGCTGAAGGCTGGATGCAGCCCTGCTTGAACGGGCGAGATAGATATCCATATCGATCTTGCCAGTTTAACCCCTCAGATGCGGCGCTCAATAGCGAGTGCCGCATCTGAGTGGTTTTGGAGGGAGGGAGCTCCCTATCTCACCACACCGGCACCCTGAGTAAGATTGCAGGCTGTTGGTGGTTTCTATGGCAGCCGTGGTGGGGGCCTAACAGGCCCCCAGGTCTGCCACTAGTTATGCCTGCTAGGCCATGCCATAGGCATGGCCTAGCAGATGCCTGCCCGTTTTACATGGACAGGCACTAATACACTGCAATACAGAAGTATTGCTGTGTATTAAAAAAGCGATCGGATTATTGCATAGTGAAGTCCCCTAATGGGACTAGTAAAAAAAAAAAGTTTAAGAATAATTTGCTACTGTTCTACGCTAAAATAAATGCTAAAATAAATTCCTCATTACTATTACCGTTATTGTGTGATTTATCTGGATATCAGCAGCTCTGGATTTCTCCCTGTGCTTTTACCTTTTATCCAATTTATTGTGGTGATATTTGAGGTCTACCGGTTTTGGGATAGCTGCAGCTGACAATTTGACTCTCTTTGGCTACAACAGTGTTGTACCTGTATTTCTACGACGGCACAAAGTGAGTGGCATTAACTTAATTTGCCATACACTCCTTTCAACTTGGTTTGATCTGCACGACGTGGCGCTCTGTGTACTATTTTTGGATAAATCAACTGTCTACACACCACACAGGTTGTAGCCGAACTCAAAATGGCTACAGTTCATGTGGGGATTTTATACCCCAAATAGTGGCAGTTTTCCTTTCATAACATCGCATATGAGCTTTCAGATTTTAGCAAGCACACAAGTTTTTGACTTCTGCAAACTTAAACTGACACTCCGCACATGAGTCGAAACCCACATCCTGTCTTTCACCTTAAAGACGCTCTGTCAGCACATTATAAGTGGCCTATCTCCTACATAAGGAGATCGGCGCTATAATGTAGGTGACCGCAGTGCTTTTTATTTAAAAAAAGCGATCTAATTTAACCACTTTATTAGCGATTTTAGATTTATGCTAATGAGTCGCTTAATGCCCAAGTGGGCGTATTTTTACTTTAGACCAAGTGGGCGTTGTACAGGGGAGTGTATGACGCTGACCAATCAGCAGCATGCACTCTTCTCCATTCATTTACTCAGCGCATAGGGATCCTGCTAGATCCTTATGTGTTATGTTATACGAACACATTAACAATACTGAAGTGTTTAGACAATGAATAGACATTCCACGGGATGTCTATTCACAATCCCTGCACTTCGTTACTCTGTGGTAGTTACAGCAGAGGAAGCGTGATCTCGCTGTAAATGACAGGTTACAACGAGATCACGCTTCCTCTGCTGTAACTACCACAGACAGAGTAACGAAGTGCAGAGATTGTGAATAGACATCCCGAGGAATGTCTATTCACTGTCTAAACACTTCAGTATTGTTATTGTGTTAGTATAAGACAGCACATAAGGATCTAGCAGGATCCCTATGCGCTGAGTAAATTAATGGAGAGGAGTGCATGATGCTGATTGGTCAGCGTCATACACTCCCCTGTACAACGCCCATTTGGTCTAAAGTAAAAATACGCCCACTTGGGCATTAAGCAACTGATTAGCATAAATCTAAAATCGCTAATAAAGTGGTAAAAATAGATATTTTTTTTAAATAAAAAGCACTGCTGTCACCTACATTATAGCGCCGATCTCCTTATGTAAGAGATAGGGCACTTAAAGAGGCTCTGTCACCACATTATAAGTCATCAATGGTAATGCCCTATCTCCTAGCTAATCTGATAGGTACGGTCACACTGATAATGCCAGTGAAAATTGTGTCCCAAAATATTTATTATTTTAAAAGTAGAGCGCTTTTTTTCTAAATATGCAAATGAGCCTTTATTATACAATTGGGCGTCAACACCAGCGAATCTCCCGAGGTGTAGCTACTGCCTCTGACGCTGTCCTATCAGCCTAAAGCTGCTCAGGGCCGGCCTTATGGGTGTGCGACCTGTGCCAGTGCACAGGGCGCATCACTCCAGCAGGTGGAAGAGGGCGGTGCGCTGGCTCCCTTCCCCTGCTTGTTTCAGAAGCGCCTGGGCCTGGCGACTCAGCGGCTGCCTTTCTGCCCAGGCGCTTCTCTCAGTGGTGTCGCTACCGCTGTAACAGCCATAGCGGCGACACCGGGCATGAGGGTGCCAGTGCGGTCTGCTGCGACGGCCCTCCCCATGGCTAGCGGTGCCGCCAGCAACTGCAGTGGCTGCTACAGTGGTAGCGACGCCACATTCAATAGTTTCTGCGTCCTTAGGACGCAGATACTATTGAACACTATAGCAGAGCATGGAGGTATCTCCCTGCTCTATCTACTAGGCCAATGGTTCCTAACCGGGGACACTCCTCTGAACCACTACCACGGTCGTGCTTTCTCTCACAGCACGAAATGCATGTGAGATTTTTTTTCAGCCCCCATGTAGATAGCACCACCCACCTCTGTAGATGGCATTCCCTACCCCCCCCCCCCCTCCCTTACATAGCGCTACTGTAGCTTCCTGAAAGAGCGGAGTCCACTCCTGGACGGAGTGCTTGAGGTCTCTGTCCATATATGGACAGTGACAGGGGCAACTCCTGAAGCGGAATCCCCGTTCACAGCATTGCCGGTGATTCGGCACCAGGAGAAGCCCCTGATGTCACAGTGCATAAATGGACAGAGACGTTGAGCTTCTCCTGGAGTGGAATCCCTGGTCACCACGTCGGCAATGCTACAAGGAGGTGGGGGATTATGGCACTGTCTACAGGGGGCACTATCTACAAGGGTGGGTTGTGTGTGGCAGCAAGGGGAGGGGGCATTATGCTGTGTGGAGGCCACTGAGCGGACATTATACTGTGTAGGGGAACTACAGGGGGAAATATATGGTGTCTGGCACTTAGGGGCATAATACTGTGTGGGTACAATTAGAGGACAAAGTACTGTGTCCTTAATTGGGGTTATAATATATTCTATTCTACTGTATGGGGGGCACTAAAGGGGAATTATACTGTGTGGGGGCACTATACTTTTTTTTTTAATGATGGGTGGGGCGCCACACGGTGCACCATCAATCCTACGGCCAGTCCTGAAGTTGCTTTACACACAGTGTGAGAGACTAAGGCTGCAGGAAAGGGGGATCACTTCAAATAACAATATTTAGGGCTGTGGACCACCTAGAACAGTTCTGGTGGCACATGAAAGAGGAGATTCTAATCTTTCATATGACACCAGGATCGCAGTTCTAGCTGTGAAACAACCGGAGATATCACCAGTAGAAAACACAGGCGGGAATAAAAGTTGTATACTATATGATCATGCTGTGTTGCTTGGCAGGGAAGGGGGAGAAGCTGTATGCTGATTGGACAGCATCATACAGAAAATATTACACCGCCCAGAGTGAAAAGCAAGTAATCTCCCATTTGGCAAGTATTGCCAAATTAGCATATTTAGAATAATGCTCATAACTGCAAATAATAAAAGTTTTTTGGAAATAAATTACACTAATTATCAGCAGCAAAGCGCCTATTAGACTAGTTAGGAGATAGGGAATTAATAAACTGGGGACAAAGCCTCTTTAATCGTTAAAAGAATGATCAAAAACAATGTCTAGTCAATGCATAAATCATTGCTGATACCAGCGAAACAATAGCAGTCTGAATAAATTGTCCCAAATCTTCAACAAGCTAGAACTCATCTTATATTTGACGTAAGCCGTTTGCGGGGTTTTTTTTTTTACATGCAAAAGAACATTGAAGAATACCATACAAAATCACACCCTTAAAAAAAATATACCACAAAGAAACAAATAAGAGCCTTTATCGCCAATGTATATATAAAAGTTTAAATCTTTATTACACAAACACTGTACATGATTAAAATACCATAAAGAGACAACTCTAGTATAACAAGCGGAGACCGCACCAAGTATTGTTACTACCTATCATCCAGGGGTAGCTACATGACTATTTAAATAAGCATCTGATTCAAAGTTAGTATATCAGTAATACACCATTACTCAGAAGTAAGAAGGAAGGGAGAACAATGTCTCCATGGGTAAATAGTTGTGAGTAGGAAAGGGTGCAATACCTATCATATAGATAGTGATTGAATCAAGACAAAGCTACTAAGATACAGGCTTACCCATAGGTAGAGTCAAATAAGTATAGACAGGTGGTGTCCGCTCCGCTGCATAGACCCCGACGTGCGTTTCGCCACGTAGTGCTTCCTCAGGGGGATGTAGACTAATGTGTGCTCTCTCTTCGCCCCCATATATACTGCCCAGGCCCTGAGATTGTGATGCCGTTCAGCGGTGCATCCCCACTGGGACCGCCGGATGCGAGGCAATCCCCACATCCGGCACGGCAGCACGTGTCCGGATTCCCGACACGTAATGGGAGTTCCGGACATGCGCAGTGCGCCGAAGGAGGGGGAGAGCATCGCTGACAGCCGCCACAGCGGGCCTGTGCACGACGGCATCAGAATCCAGGTATAAAGTCTAACCCTCGTGCATTACACCAGTCTATCCCCTTGTCCTCACACCATAAATTATCTTAACAGTGTGTTTGTAAGTGAATCCAATATACCCATCATGACCATAAAGATGGTCAGAGGCTACCTCTTCATTTGTCTACGTATATCTGTTATATAAAGGAATGTAAATATATTAACAATAAAGAGATCACTTGGTATATATTAATCAGTGTATGTGTGTATTAGTGTACAGGAACAGGGTGGTCTAAAATTACGGCCACTTCCAATTGTGTGTATGAAAGCGAATGAGTGCCGTTTTATCAGTGTGAAAGAAATGAAAAGAAAAAGAAAAGAGAATATTTTTTTGAGTAATACAATAACGTGCCACCAGAAGAAAAAATGATAATAATAAGGGGTACATGAGTGACCCGAGTGCAATTCACACACAGAGGAGGCATATGCCATACAATAAAAAGGAAAACGCTAAATATTATATAAAAGAATTCAGTATATGGTTAAAATAACAGACATAATACAAAGAAGTTAGCCCATTAATCTTGAATAAATCAATAGCGAAAAATAAATAAATAATCACCCAATTTATACAATTAAAACACCCCATATATCGCATGATGAGATTGTTAATTGAGTGCATCAATACGTCCCCACCTCACTAAAATACATACTATTCACAATGTATAGTTATACCACAAATCAGCACACTATGAAAACAGTAGTGAGATCATAGTATATATATTAAGAAGTAAATCCATGTCACAAGAAATGGGTATGTGAAAAAGTGATAATCACTAGTGATAAAACAATTAAAATACCTCCCCTATACACCAATAATGCAATAATAGTCAAATACATCCATAGGTACAGGGAAATACATATACAAATAGTGATACTCAATTCACTTGGTTCAATAGCTAACCTAAATAAATGCTATATGTGTCCGGTCCTGTAGATAATTCTAGGGACACACTGCACATATTCAAGATTGATATCCATACATCGAGATACACATCAAAAAGAGGGAATATCTTTACACACTGCCTAAGCATAACAGATACAATTTCCATATAGTGGAAATAGGTGGACAGATGTTGTACAGGTTGTTCCACGGGGATCCAATCCGGCCCAATCCACAGAGCACAATAGCAGGTACTTGATATATCGCATATGATACCTAATAGGGAGGACATATAGAGCAACACATAATTAAAATACAAAAAGTATGATAAAAACAAATGGGCGGTAAAGATTGTGAAATAAGTTTTACAGAAATGGGACAAAACTAAGGTTTTCGTTGGACATACGGATTTTTTCTGACAGTCAAGGTTTTCTACATACAGATGTATTCCGTAAGTCCACATCGGTTAATTCATTGCTGCATGCCTCATCGGCCCATACTCCATCCACGATTAAAGCCATCCCGGTTGGTCAGTTCCTCAGGATGAGGCGGATCTGCTCATCTGATGCCCTTTTTGAATGCCAATCAGCAGATCTGAGGAATAGATTTATGGATAGAGGATACACCATTAAGCTGGGCTACAGGAGAGCAAAAACGACATTGCGTAATGACCTCCTGAAACCCAAAAAACAATTGGACAATCAGTCTGGGGTACGCTTTATATCTACCTACAATGGGCAGTGGAACAAGATGCGGAGTATCTTGGAGCACCACTGGCCCATTCTTATGTCTGAACCTCATTTAGCTCAGAGTTTATCTGAGAGACCCCTGATGACTGCGAGAAGAGCCAAGAACTTAAGGGATTTCCTTGTAAAAAGCCACTATGTCCCTCGTCAGATATCACCTTTTGGTTCCCGTGGACCTAGAAAAGGATGCTACCCTTGCGGTAAATGTAGAGCATGTGCCAACATTTGTCGGGCAACAAACTTTTCTTCAGCAGATGGAACACGTAATTTTAATATCCGTGAATATATTTCATGTAGCACGACACATGTGATTTACTACGCTACATGTGGGTGCTCAAAGATATATATCGGACTGACTTCTCGAGAGCTGAGAATCCGTACTAGAGAACATGTACGTGATATCTTGGGGGCCAGTGAGGTAGATGACCCGACACAACTGAAGACCATACCTCGGCATTTTAAGAGGTACCATGACTGTAATCCGAGAACTTTTTCGGTCAAAGGTATCGATAGGATACATTGTGGTATCAGGGGGGGAATGTGAAGAGGGTTTTGGCGCAAAGGGAATCCAAATGGATCGTCATGCTGGGATCCATGACACCACGGGGACTCAACGAAAACCTTAGTTTTGTCCCATTTCTGTAAAACTTATTTCACAATCTTTACCGCCCATTTGTTTTTATCATACTTTTTGTATTTTAATTATGTGTTGCTCTATATGTCCTCCCTATTAGGTATCATATGCGATATATCAAGTACCTGCTATTGTGCTCTGTGGATTGGGCCGGATTGGATCCTCGTGGAACAACCTGTACAACATCTGTCCACCTATTTCCACTATATGGAAATTGTATCTGTTATGCTTAGGCAGTGTGTAAAGATATTCCCTCTTTTTGATGTGTATCTCGATGTATGGATATCAATCTTGAATATGTGCAGTGTGTCCCTAGAATTATCTACAGGACCGGACACATATAGCATTTATTTAGGTTAGCTATTGAACCAAGTGAATTGAGTATCACTATTTGTATATGTATTTCCCTGTACCTATTGATGTATTTGACTATTATTGCATTATTGGTGTATAGGGGAGGTATTTTAATTGTTTTATCACTAGTGATTATCACTTTTTCACATACCCATTTCTTGTGACATGGATTTACTTCTTAATATATATACTATGATCTCACTACTGTTTTCATAGTGTGCTGATTTGTGGTATAACTATACATTGTGAATAGTATGTATTTTAGTGAGGTGGGGACGTATTGATGCACTCAATTAACAATCTCATCATGCGATATATGGGGTGTTTTAATTGTATAAATTGGGTGATTATTTATTTATTTTTCGCTATTGATTTATTCAAGATTAATGGGCTAACTTCTTTGTATTATGTCTGTTATTTTAACCATATACTGAATTCTTTTATATAATATTTAGCGTTTTCCTTTTTATTGTATGGCATATCCCTCCTATGGGTGTGAATTGCACTCGGGTCACTCATGTACCCCTTATTATTATCATTTTTTCTTTTTTCTTCTGGTGGCACGTTATTGTATTACTCAAAAAAATATTCTCTTTTCTTTTTCTTTTCATTTCTTTCACACTGATAAAACGGCACTCATTCGCTTTCATACACACAATTGGAAGTGGCCGTAATTTTAGACCACCCTGTTCCTGTACACTAATACACACATACACTGATTAATATATACCAAGTGATCTCTTTATTGTTAATATATTTACATTCCTTTATATAACAGATATACGTAGACAAATGAAGAGGTAGCCTCTGACCATCTTTATGGTCATGATGGGTATATTGGATTCACTTACAAACACACTGTTAAGATAATTTATGGTGTGAGGACAAGGGGATCGACTGGTGTAATGCACGAGGGTTAGACTTTATACCTGGATTCTGATGCCGTTGTGCGCATGCCCGCTGTGGCGGCTATCAGCGATGCTCTCCTCCTTCGGCGCACTGCGCATGTCCGGAACTCCCGTTACGCGTCGGGAATCCGGACACGTGCTGCCGTGCCGGGAGCCGGATGTGGGGATTGCCTCGCTTCCGGAGGTCCCAGCGGGGATGCGCCGCTGAACGGCATCACAATCTCAGGGCCTGGGCAGTATATATGGGGGTGAAGAGAGAGCACACATTAGTCTACATCCCCCTGAGGAAGCACTACGTGGCGAAACGCGCGTCGGGGTCTATGCAGCGGAGCGGACACCACCTGTCTATACTTATTTGACTCTACCTATAGGTAAGCCTGTATCTTAGTAGCTTTGTCTTGATTCAATCACTATCTATATGATAGGTATTGCACCCTTTCCTACTCACAACTATTTACCCATGGAGACATTGTTCTCCCTTCCTTCTTACTTCTGAGTAATGGTGTATTACTGATATACTAACTTTGAATCAGATGCTGGCGTCTTCATCAGGCATGTCAGCAGGATAATAAATAAACACACATATATATACACATGCACATAGTTGATGACAGATTGATTGGACCAGTTCAGACCAGCCTCCTGGTCAAAAAACCGGCAAAACAGCAGGTCAGAGTTCAGCAGTAACATAATGGTAAACAGTTTAAAAAGGTTAATAAATAGGTTGCTAACAACATTTGAATGGGTGGACCGATGTTATATAGTAAAATTAGAGAAGTAGGAAAGCAAAAGGTGAACCGCTCAGCCGAAGTAAAAAGAGTTTTTTTGCACATCGTACAAACTCTGCATACAAAAATTCAAATGTTAATAGAAGAAAATTATTATTATTAAGATAAATGGAGTAAATAAGAAGTATGTGCGTAAAAAGGTGACATATTACCTGCAGAGAAAATACATTCGGACGTTGTCAGGGAGATCATAAACAATACCATACCGGAAGAAAGGAGAGGTCATGATGAAACGCTTGGTGGAACGCAGGACGCGAATAATGTGCTAGAAGGGCCGACAGAAAGGGGAGGTTTTAGCCAGAGCCAAAGCAGCTTATATTTATATTTGGAAAGACATGAATATGTAATTTACAGAGGATAGATAATGTGCTTCATTCAAAAGTATATTAGAAAAACATATAGACAAAGAAAAGAATGTAGTCATAACGACCGCTGACAGCTACGGTGGCCGGGAAGGTTCAAGCCGATTTTGGAATGTAAACTCACACGGCACTAGATAGTTGATGCAAGGGGACAGAAAAAAGAACAAATAGGTAAGTGAAACCTATAAAATAATTAAACGGATAGGACTGTCATAATTGAAAATAAAGAATGCATAATACATGGTAATGGGTATGCCGTATGGGCTATAATATACAAGGAATACAATCTATTGCCTAGTTGTGAGGCTATATAAAACGATAATTTCGAAAATATATATATACTCGATTGACAAAGGAACAAAAAAGGGGGGGGGTTGTTTGTGGGGTGGGGTTAGGAGGGTAAAAAATGGGGGGGGGGAGAGAGATGATGTTAGTAGTATTGATATGCACAGATACTCTGATTAAAGAGAGATGAATGAATGAATAAATAGATAAATACATAAATAGATAAATGAATAAACAAATGAATAAACAGATGTGTAGTGTCATTAGTCCAATGCGGACTCTGTAATGTCATTGAGACCATTTGGATATAATGTCCCCAGTTTATATATCCAAAAATTTTCCCTTTGCTTCAATCTGATAAACCTATTGGATATATCTATAGGTATTTTCTCAATGGAAGTCACAGTGATGGTGTCAAAATTGCAGTTGTGTTCAGCGGCACAATGGCGAGACACACTATGTTTTTCAAAACCACTCCTAACATTAAATCTATGTTTATTGATCCTACTTCTGAGGGTTTGAGTGGTACGACCCACATATTGTCGATCACACGTACATTGTAGCAGCTAGATGACATAGTCGCTACCGCAGTTCAGAAAGCTATTTATCAAAAAACTTTCATTAGTAGTTACAGAAGTGAAGTGCATTATTTTGTTTGCAATGTTCAAACAGCATAAACATCTGGATTTGCCGCAATGATAAGAGCCATTAGTGATTAATGATGTTTTCTGGGGGTCATGAATAATTTTCTGTAGTTTGCTAGGTGCAATCAAATTTCTCAGTGTTTTAGCCCTTCTATACGTGATCTTGGGCCTAATAGGAAGGATGCTTTTCATGAATTGGTCATTCTTAAGAATATGCCAATGTTTCAGAAGTATGGAACTGATTAATTTGCTCCCTTTATTAAAAGTAGTAATAAAATGACAGTTAAAATCGGTAGATTTCTCAGCAGCTTGGGCAATAGGGTTAATACACTCGGATTGCGTTAACGCTTTCGCTCTAGATTCTGCTCCCAAAATCAGACTGGTTGGAAAGTTTTTTTGTTTAAACCTCTTTTTTAGTATATTGCATTCGATGGAGAAATCTTTATCGTTAGTACAGTTCTTTCTTATCCGTTTGAATTGGCCAAAGGGTACATTCTTTAGCCATGGACGGTAATGTGCACTTTTAAAATTCAAATAGCTGTTAACGTCAACCCCTTTAAAATGTGTTTTGGTGCTTAAAAGGTGGCCGTTTTTTTCAATTGTGAGATCTAAAAAATCAATTCGTTCAAGAGAAGAAGTGTGTGTGAAAGAAATACCAAAATTATTGCTATTGAGGTGATTAACAAAATCCAAAATTACAGTTATATCACCTTTGATAATAAAAAAGAGGTCATCAATATAACGCTTGTAAAAAATGATATTATCCTTATAGTTATGGTCACTGTATACGTAAAAATCTTCAAAGGCCCCCATATACAGGTTAGCGTACGATGGGGCAAATCTCGACCCCATCGCACAGCCCTTTATTTGTCTGTAGAATTTTCCTTCAAATGTAAACACGTTATGCTTAAAGGGAATGTGTTGCCAGAAAAACATGTTTTTTTTTTTTTAATTAAACATTTAGTGTGTAGGTGATTAAACATTGTTCAAATTTTTTTTATTTTTTTCACGAGTCAGGAAATATTATAAATTAGATTCTAATTTATAATATTTCCCATTGCTGGTCACTAGATGGAGCTATTCCCAAAATTGCAGCATTGCAAAATTGGGTAAAAAGCCCTCGCTCTAGTGAGCTCTCAGCATCCCCCCTCCTTTATCCTGGCTTGTGCCGGGATAAACGAGGGGTTTGAACGGTCTAACCTCCTACACTGTGTGTCGCCATTTTTTGAGCTAACACACAGTGTAGTAGGTTTACATACAGTAGTAAACGTACAAAAACACGAACATACATTGAAATCTCTTACCTGCTCCTGCCGCCGCGGCTTCCTCTGGCCCGTCTGCTGCCGCTGGTCCAAGTGCACAAGTCCGGAAGCCGCGACCGGAAGTAGTAATCTTACTGTCCGGCCGCGACTTCCGGTCCACTGGAAAATGGCGCCGGACGGCGCCAATTTCCAATTGGACTGTGTGGGAGCGGCGCATGTGCAGTTCCCTCACAGACGGCGTACACAGAAGTGGATGGGACGGGAGCCGTTCGCAGTCCCTATGGGACTGTGGCTGCCGTATTCCATGTCTGTATGTGTCGTTAATCGACACATACAGAAATAGAACAAAAAATGGCAGCCCCCATAGGGAAGAAAAAGTGTAAAAATAAGAAAAAGTAAAACACAAACACACAAATAAATATAAACGTTTTTAATAAAGCACTAACATCTTTAACATATGAAAAAATAATTTGTGATGACACTGTTCCTTTAAGTATAAAATCAATACAGTCCATTAAAAAATTAATCTGATTATTCGGGAACCGTGGGTCTGAAGTTAAATAAGTTAAAGACGCTTGCATGCCAAGATCATGTGGGATATTCGTATATAATGATAACACATCTGCTGTTAAAAACCAAAGGTCCGTAAAATCGTGGATAGTTTGCAGGTTATACTATTCTCTAATTAGATGAGTAGAATCTTTAAGGTAGGACGGCAGTTTAACCACATGTGTTTGAAGATGAATATCTATGAAATGGGACAAGTTACTGGTCAAGGACCCTATCCCTGAGATGATTGGTCTACCAGGGGGATTAGATAGGGATTTGTGAATCTTTGTTAAATGGTAAAGAAATGGAGTGGTGGGAAATGGAGCAGTTAAAAATAATTTTTCTTTTTTATTTAAAATCTGATCAATAAAAGCCGTTTCGATAAGGGATTTGTATTCTGATTGGAATGAAGGTATCGGATTGTACTGTAGTCTCTCATAGAAATTTGTGTCAGACAGCAATCTGTATGCCTCATTGGTATAATCTAAACGGTCCTGAATAATAATCCCACCACCCTTGTCAGCAGACCGTATAACAATTTGGTGGTTTTTTTGCAGACTTTTTAATGAAATGCGCTCGAGTTTAGTGAGATTGTCTGGAGAATAAATGGGTTGTTCTATTATTTTAAGATCATTGCTGACTAAATTGTAAAAGGTTTCAAGGGCCGGTCCACGATGGTGGAGGGGATAGAATGAAGACCTAGGGTGAACATCTACACTAATAGGTTTAGGGATAATGGGAGATAAGACAGAGATCTGTCTGGGCTCAGGAGGAGAGATTATTGGAGATAATGCAAAATGACGTAGAAGTGTTAGTTTGCGCATAAACCTATTAAGGTCCATTAAAATTTCAAAACCATCAGGTGGGGTAGTGGGGCAAAAGGAAAGGCCCTTGGAGAGTAAACTAGTCTCGTTAGTGTTCAAATTATATTTGGATAGATTGAAAAGCTTTATTGTTTCTGTCTGTGTTTCTTTGGAAGAAGGGGGAGGCTTGCGTCTGCCCCCTCTGCATCCTCTGACTCTTCCTCCAATTTTCTTTTTGATGTGGTCTTTTGTATTCTTGGAAAGAAAGCAGTGATTGTTTGGGATTTTGGACTCTTTATGATAGGCAGAAGGATATCTCGTGATTGGGAAATCGGGGTGATTGGAGGTCTGGTGAACTGCGATGGAAGTCCTAAAAAAGAGACTGTTGCTAGGGTGTTGTCAAAAATGGGTTCAAGGCCATCCGTGGTGATGTTATGTGGATATGGCACAATGTGCGGACTAATATCCAGGGCCGGGTCATCATGTATAGATATATTCAACAAAGATGATGGAAGGGGTGATGTGATGTCAATGTCAATGGAGTCATTAAATAAGGGGAATCCAATGGACAGATCAGGCGGAGTATCTGGAATGAGATTAAATAATTTCAAATGTGCATCCAAATTGGCAGATTTAAAAGCATATTGGGGTATTTGCCCCAAACGGTTGGTACATATAGTATTTGCAGTATTTGGATTTTGGGGGTCTATGCGGTTAGTATTTGGATTTTTGGGGTCTATGCGGTTAGTAGAAATGGAGTATTGAAGGTGTGAATGGCTGGTAGGAGTAAGGAATGATTTGAGATTGCAAACAGGGGCCATTGATCTTGTGTTAGAACTGATATTATTAGATATGCTAATATTTTTGTTCATATGGGCTAAGGGGGTGGGTTTGTTCATATTTTTTATTTAGTTTATGTTGGTCCTAGATGTTTGATCACTAACAAAACCTTGTTTGGGTTTGGAGCGTTTAAAGGAATAAGATGAATTGCTTAGAGGGGTATTAAGTTTATTTTTAAGGAGGTCCATATGCGGACGTTTGGTAGGAAGGGGTTTGGAGGTCCAATCCCCCAACTTGTTGTCAATATAATCAGCTCTGTTTCTTTTGAGTTTTTTCATTTTTTTGCAGATGGTATCTCTTTCAAATAAATGTAAACGGTCAATGGTCGATAATTCCAATTTTTTGTAATCAGGAATACCGGAGAAAAGGCCCAACTGCTCACTTAACTCATCTATAGTGTTTGACAGTTCAGCACAAATACTTAATCTTTTTTTGTGCAAACATTTGATAAGCCCAGCATTGCTATGTTCCAATGCCTTGAGCCATTCAGTACAAAAGTTAATGTCATTAAGGTATGGAGTGTTGAAACAAACCCTGAGGCCCCTAGGGGCTATTTTTTCTGACAGGTATATGTCCAGAAAATGACAGTCGATGCTCAGAAAGGCTTCCTCTTTCAATGAATCCTCTAATTGCAGGAACAAATCAGTCATTTTCTTCATTTTCTCAATATTGATGATGTTACTCACAGGTATGATCCGATCATCATGGAAGTCCATTGCTGTAAGCTGTGTGATAAAACAATCCCGTGAGGTTGCTCTCATTGATAAAATCCATCATGATGACAAGGGTTGTAGTTGTAGATAAGGATTGTAGTTGTAGATAAGGACGAAGGCTGCCAGTGTCAGAGGGTCTCCAGAACGAACGCCCCGAAAATTAGGGCAATAGGTACACAGAATTCCTCAATAGCGGGATCCAAGCCACCCAAAAAGGGTTTGAGCATTGGCCCGAAAATGGTACTGAAACAAAGCAAAAGGACACGGCGCCAAAATTGCGGAATCAATAGGTAAATGAGCAGAAAATGCACATAAATGCTCACCTCAAGGGCTGCAAATTACCGGCATGTAATTTGTAATGGAAAGCTGCTGCCAACGTAAACTCCCATGGAGATGCCAAGGTAATAGAGATAAAATTGTAAAAAACGGGATAAACGGCGCTGCTTAATGAAATTGATTTAATAAATAAATACAGGGGATGCTACGCGTTTCAACGCCGGACCGGCGTCTTCATCAGGCATGTCAACAGGATAATAAATAAACACACATATATATACACATGCACATAGTTGATGACAGATTGATTGGACCAGTTCAGACCAGCCTCCTGGTCAAAAAACCGGCAAAACAGCAGGTCAGAGTTCAGCAGTAACATAATGGTAAACAGTTTAAAAAGGTTAATAAATAGTCACAAATAGGTTGCTAACAACATTTGAATGGGTGGACCGATGTTATATAGTAAAATTAGAGAAGAAGGAAAGTAAAAGGTGAACCGCTCAGCCGAAGTAAAAAGAGTTTTTTTGCACATCGTACAAACTCTGCATACAAAAATTCAAATGTTAATAGGAGAAAATTATTATTATTAAGATAAATGGAGTAAATAAGAAGTATGTACGTAAAAAGGTGACATATTACCTGCAGAGAAAATACATTCGGACGTTGTCAGGGAGATCATAAACACTACGATACCGGAAGAAGTAAAAAATCTTAATGGAACGCATGGTGGAACGTTGTCAAGGAGATCGTAAACAATACCATACCGGAAGAAAGGAGAGGTCATGATGAAACGCTTGGTGGAACGCAGGACGCGAATAATGTGCTAGAAGGGCCGACAGAAAGGGGAGGTTTTAGCCAGAGCCAAAGCAGCTTATATTTATATTTGGAAAGACATGAATATGTAATTTACAGAGGATAGATAATGTGCCTCATTCAAAAGTATATTAGAAAAACATATAGACAAAGAAAAGAATGTAGTCATAACGACCGCTGACAGCTACGGTGGCCGGGAAGGTTCAAGCCGATTTTGGAACGTAAACTCACACGGCACTAGATAGTTGATGCAAGGGGACAGAAAAAAGAACAAATAGGTAAGTGAAACCTATAAAATAATTAAACGGATAGGACTGTCATAATTGAAAATAAAGAATGCATAATACATGGTAATGGGTATGCCCATTAAATAGGAACTATCTCCTACCTGAAAGTAATTTTTCTTAAGGATAATCTCCAGAAGTGTTCTGACGAATGCAATTTTATCATCAGTAAACTCTGACTTTTCTAAATAAAAAAGTGAGGCATCGATACCCTGTTGGTGATCAATTAAAGTGTAGAGACTCCCCACATCAAGGGTAACCAGGACCGACCGGTCAGGTATCCCAAAATGCAGGATGCATGTGGGTCTGGTATTGTACAAATTTTCCTTCAACATGAATTATATTTATGTATTGAATTTGATTGGCCTCTGCCCTGCTCCAGTTTAGCCATAATTTCTCATTAATTCACTTTGTATCACTTTTAAAAGATATGTTCACTTTTATTATGAGATGGGTACATGTATTTATTATGTAAACAGTGCACTTTAACCCCTTCCCTCTTTAGCCACTTTTGACCTTCCTGACAGAGTCTCATTTTTCAAATCTGACATGTTTCACTTTATGTGGTAATAGCGTCGGAATGCTGTTACCTATCCAAGCGATTCTGAGATTGTTTTCTCGTGACACATTGGACTTTGTTACTGGCAAAATTTGCTCGATATGTTCAGTATTTAATTGTGAAAAACACCAAAATTTAGCATTTTCCTCAACTTAAATGTATCTGCTTGTAAGACAGGCAGTTATACCACACAAAATTGTTCTTAATTAACATCCCCCATATGTCTACTTTAGATTGGCATCGTTTTTTGAACATCCTTTTATATTTCTAGGACGTTACACGGCTTTGAACTTTAGCAGCAATTTCTCACATTTTCAAGAAAATTTCAAAAGGCTATTTTTACAGGGGCCAGTTCAGTTGTGAAGTGGCTTTGAGGGCCTTATATATTAGAAACCCCCAAAAAGTCACCCCATTTTAAAAACTTTACCCCTCAAAGTATTCAAAACAGCATTTAGAAAATTTCTTAAGCCTTTAGAATTTACAAATTTAATATTTTTTTCAGAAATTTATTTTTAATCCAATTTTCTTTATAACACAGAAAGTTTTACCAGATAAATGCAACTCAATATTTATTGCCCAGGTTCTGCAGTTTTAGGAAATATCCCACATGTGGCCGTAGCGTACTACTGGACTGAAGCACCGGCCTCAGAAGCAAAGGAGCACCTAGTGGATATTGGGGCCTTATGTTTATTACAATATATTTTAGGCACCATGTCAGGTTTGAAGGGTTCTTGCGGTGCCAAAACAGTGGAAATCCCCCAAAGTTATCCCATTTGGGAAACTACACACCTCAAGGAAACTATCTAGGGGTATAGTGAGCATTTTGACCACACAGGTTTTTTACAGAAATTATTGGACGTAGGCCGTGAAAATGAAAATCTACATTTTTTCAAAGAAAATGTAGGTTTAGCAATTTTTTTTTCTCATTTCCACAAGGACTAAAGGAGAAAAAGCACCACCAAATTTGTAAAGCAATTTCTCCCGAGTAAAACAATACCCCACATGTGGTAATAAACGGCTGTTTGGACACACGGCAGGGCTTAGAAGGGAAAGAGCGCTATTTGGCTTTTGGAGATCACATGTAGCAGAAATAGTTTGCGGAGGCCATGTCGCATTTGCAAAGTCCCTGAGGGGACAAAACAGTGGAAATCCCCCACAAGTTACCCCATTTGGGAAACTACACCCCTTGAGGAATTCATCTAGGGGTGTAGTAGGCATTTTGACCCCATAGATGTTTCATAGAATTTATTAGAATTGGGCAGTGAAAATAAAAACAATCCTTTTTCTTCAATAAGACGTAGCTCATTTTCTCAACAAACAAAAAAAAAAGAACCCAACATTTGTAAAACAATTTCTCCCGAGTATGGCAATACCCCATATGTGGTCATAAACTGCTGTTTGGGCACATGACAGGGCACAGAATGGAAGGAGCGCCATTTGGAGTGCAGATTTTGCTGGATTGGTTTCTGGGCGCCTGTGGGACCAAAACAGTGGAAACCCACCAGAAGTTACCCCATTTTGGAAACTACACCCCTCAATGCATTTACCTAGTGGTGTAGTAAGCATGTTAACCCTGCAGGTGTTTTGTAGAAATTAGTGTGCACTCGATGTTGCAGAGTGAAAATTGGATTTTTTTTCCATAGATATGCCAATATGTAGTGCCCAGCTTGTGCCACCATAACAAGACAGCTCTCCAATTATTATTCTGGGTTTCCCAGTTTTAGAAACACCCTACATGTGGCCCTGATCTTTTGCCTGGACATTCGACCAGGCTCAGGAGTGAAAGCGTACCATGCGAAATTAAGGCCTAATTTGGCGATTTACAAAGTATTGGTTCACAATTGCAGAGGCTCAGATGTGAAATAATAAAAAAGAAACCCCTGAGAAGTGACCCCATTTGGAAACTGCACCCCTCAAGGCATTTATTAAGGGGTGTAGTGAGCATTTTCACCCCACAGGTCCTTTCCATAAATGAATGCGCTGCGGATGGTGCAAATTAAAAATTTATATTTTTCCATTTCAGTTGTAAATATGTCATGCCCAGCTTATGCCACTGGAGACACACACCCCAAAAATTGTTAAAAGGGTTCTCCCGGGTATGACAATGCCATATATGTGGAAGGAAACTGCTTTTTGGGCACACTGTAGGGCTCAGATGGGAGGGGACGCCATTTTTCTTTTGGAGAGTGGATTTTGCTTGGTAGTAGTTTTGTTTGAGTTATGCTGGTGTTTCCGTTTATAATGTGGGGGTACATGTAAGCTGGGCAGAGTACATCAGGGGCATAGTCAGGTGGTATAATAATGGGGTAAAAAACAATAAAATGATCCATAGATGTGTGTTACGCTGTGAAGCAATCTTTTCTGCACAGGCTGGTGTCGCACTGATAAATGGCGTCCTTTCTTATGCCCCTTTTGGTCCACACTCCGCACCTTTGCAGTTTGGGGAATTTTGCTGGGAAAATGTTGTCCTGGTATAATACGGGCACCGTCGCTTCCAGCGGATATGTTTGGGCTCTCCCCTTCCTGGTTCCCTAATTTTAGGTCCTTGATAAATCGCCTCTTGAAACAGAAGAAATGTTCCCCTCGGGCCGGCACCACTGCATATTTTTTGGGGCCATAACTAATTTTATTTTTTCATAGACGTAGTGGCATGAGGGCATTTTTTTGCGGGACGAGTTGTAGTTATTATTGGTACCATTTTGGGGTACATGCGGCTTTTTGATCACCTTTTATCCTATTTTTTGGGACTGCGGTTCAGTACGATTCCGGCGATACCTAATTTATAGAACTTTTTTATGTTTTACAACTTTTTGCACAATAAAATTACTTTTGTAAAAAGAAAGTATTTTTTCTGTCGACGGAGGTATATGAGGGCTTGTTTTTTGCGAGACGAGCTATAGTTTTTATAGGTACCATTTTTGGATACCTGCGACTTTTTGATCACTTTTTATTCCAATATTTGTAGGGCAAAGTGACCAAAAAACATAAACTCTGGTATAGTTTTTTACGGGTTTTTTTTACGCTGTTCACCGCGTGCAATAAATAATATAATATTTTGATACCTCAAGTCGTTACGGTCGCGGCGATACCAAATATGTATGGTTTATTATTTTTTTCAATAATAAAGGACTTGATAAGAGAAAAAGGGCGATTGTGTTTTATTTTATTACTAGAAACTTTTATTGTTTTCAAACTTATTTTTTTCACTTTTTTTCAAGTCCCACTAGGGGACTTAAAGGTCCAACTGTCTGATGTTTTTTTTCTAATACATTGCACTACCGACTTAGTGCAATGTATTAGATCTGTCAGTTATTCACTGACAGCAAGCCGATTAGTCAGCCATTGTGTCTCCTGTTGCCATAGCAGCAGTCGCCAGTCCTGATTGCCTGTCAGCGCTGGCGATCTGCTAGTAACTGCTAAGATGCAGCGATCGCTTTCGATTGCGGCATCAAAGGGGTTAATGGCAGGGATCGGAGCTAGCTCCGGTTCCTGCCGTTCCAGGTGGATGTCAGCTGTAACATACAGCTGACTTATGACGCTGATCAGCTCCTGAGCCGGCGCCATCTTGCCGGCGGCTACGGAAGCCGATTAGGCTCCGCCGCCGGGCGGATCTTGACCGGCTTCCGTGCTAGGCAGACCGGGAGGCCAGTATTAGGCCTCCGGTTGTCATTGCAGCCACCGGAACCCCGGCAATTTCATTGCCGGGGTTCCGATGTGCTGCAAACACCTTAAGTGCAGCACTCACGTTTGAGCGCTGCACTTAAGGGGTTAATGGCGGGGAACGAAGCTAATTTCGGTCCCCGCCATTACAGCCGGATGTCAGCTGTAAGATACCGCTGAAATCCGGCGATGATGGTAGCGGCTCAGCTTCTGAGCCGGTGCCAAACATTTGGCGTATGGATACGGCAAGTTGCGGGAAGTCATGGCTTTCCATTGCATACCCATAAGGCAAATGTCGAGAAGGGGTTAAATACTGGTCGTTTGATATGTGGAATTTCTGGTTATACAACTGTTTTTTACATACTGTATATTAATTAGGCTTTGAATAATTATTGTATGTACTGCCTATTTATACTTATACTATGACAGGGCAGAAGTTTGTCGAACGTTTAGTTACACTTTAATTTTTTTTATGTAACACCTCATAAAAATAAAATTTCAACGTATGCAGAGTTCATGCACACCACATAAGTGTAGATCTACATGATCTATCACAGTCTGGGGCACTCCAAGTGGTTACTGCCACGCACTGTAGCATTTCCACTGGTCAAAGCCACCCTCCCTGGTGCTCGCATTTACATGTAAACTTTCTGGTTTCACAGGTCCCACAAAGGGTTCTGCTCATTAGAAGGTGAGGGAAGCCATGATGTGCATGCAGCGCTATTTTTCCCGTCAAATTGACAGAATCTGCCTAAGGCTGGGTTCACACGACCTATTTTCAGACGTAAACGAGGCGTATTATGCCTCGTTTTACGCCTGAAAATAGGGCTACAATACGTCGGCAAACATCTGCCCCTTCATTTGAATGGGTTTGCCGACGTACTGTGCAGGCGACCTGTAATTTACGCGTCGTCGTTTGACAGCTGTCAAACGACTACGCGTAAATTGACTGCCTAAGCAAAGAAGTGCAGGCCACTTCTTTGCAACGTAATTTGAGCCGTTCTTCATTGAACTCAATGAAGAGCAGCTCAAGATTTACGAGCGTCACAGACGCCTCGCATAATACGAGGAGCATTTACGTGTGAAACGAGGCAGCTGTTTTCTCTTGAAAACAGTCTGTCTTTTCACACGTAAATGCCTGCTATCGTGTGCACATACCCTTAGAGAAAAGGAGGGAAATGCTTTGAGGAGTCTGACACTCTTAGGGTATGTTCACACGCTAGCTGTCATTTACGTGTGAAAAGACAGACTGTTTTCAAGAGAAAACAGCTGCGTCGTTTCAGACGTAAATGCTCCTCCTCGCATTTTGCGAGGCGTCTGAGACGCTCGTAAATCTTGAGCTGTGCTTCATTGAATTCAATGAAGAACAGCTCAAATTCTGTGGCAAAGAAGTGCCCTGCACTTCTTTGCCGAGGCAGTCCATTTACGCGTCGTCGTTTGACAGCTGTCAAACGGCGACGCGTAAATTACAGGTTGTCTGCACAGTACGTCGGCAAACCCATTCAAATGAATGGGCAGATGTTTGCCGACGTATTGTAGCCCTATTTTCAGACGTAAAACGAGGCATAATACGCCTCGTTTACGTCTGAAAATAGGTCGTGTGAACCCAGCCTTAGGGTATGTGCGCACGGTAGCTGGCTTTTACATCTGAAATGACAGACTGTTTTCAGGAGAAAACAGCTGCCTCGTTTCAGACGTAAATGCTCCTCCTCGCATTTTGCGAGGCTTCTCTGACAGCCGTAAATTTTGAGCTGTGCTTCATTGAGTTCAATGAAGTACGGCTCAAATTACGTCTGAAAGAAGTGTCCTGCACTTCTTTTGACGAGGCTGTATTTTTACAAACATCTGCCCATTCATTTGAATGGGTTTGCCGACATACTGTGCAGACGACCTGTCATTTAGGCTGGGTTCACACGACCTGTTTTCAGGCGTAAACGAGGCGTATTATGCCTCGTTATACGCCTGAAAATAGGGCTACGATACGTCGGCAAACATCTGCCCATTCATTTGAATGGGTTTGCCGACGTATTGTGCAGACGACCTGTAATTTACGCGTCGTCGTTTGACAGCTGTCAAACGACGACGCGTAAATTGACTGCCTCGGCAAAGAAGTGCAGGACACTTCTTTGCCACGTAATTTGAGCCGTTCTTCATTGAACTCAATGAAGAGCAGCTCAAGATATACGAGCGTCACAGACGCCTTGTATATTACGAGGAGGAGCATTTACGGCTGAAACGAGGCAGCTGTTTTCTCCTTAAAACAGTCTGTCATTTCAGACGTAAAAGCCTGCTACCGTGTGCACATACCCTAAGGGTATGTTCACACAGGGTGAATAAGCTGCGTAAAAGCACACAGCTTATCCGCCCTATGCGCAGCAGGGAATTCCGGCAGAAAAACCGCACCAAATTGTGGTGTCGTTTTTCGGCCGGAATGTCAGCTGCAGAAAACCAGTGGGAAAAAAAAATTGATACTTACCATGACGACGCGTCTCCCCGACGTCCTGCAGCCTGGAATGACGTTTCATCCCATGTGACTGCTGCAGCCTGTGATTGGCTGCAGTGGTCACATTGGATGAAATGTCATCCCAATAGGCTCTGAAACACAGAATTCTGGGTAAGTATACGTTTTTTTTTCTCTTCATTGCGTTTTTTTGCGACAGAGTTGTTGATTTTCCACTGCAAAAACAGACGCAACATCTGATATTAGTTTTGGGGCTTTACCTCCCTATTGAATTCAATGGGAAGTTCCGCAACAAATAATCGTTTACGCAAATACAATTAACATGCTGCGGATTAAAAAACTGCACCGCAATTCAATTTCGTTTTATGGAGATATTCTGCATAACTTCTAGAGGAGAATATGGCACAGATAGTGCCTAGGAGTGCAAAATATGGACCTGCAAAGACTGTGCCACTCTACAGGGAGTTGAACAAGGTTAAAATCCACAAGTTCAAGGACCGCGTCAAAACCGCTCATTCAAAAATAAAAAATAAATAAGCCGTAAATGAAGTTATTGATAAAACGAACACTGATCCTCATCATGAGAATAGCAATCGATATCAAACAGAACCAGTAGATGGCGCCCGCCATACAGCTTACTGTCAATGTATTGACTTGCAAAGAACAGTTCTGATCAGTAGATGTCGCTGGCAGCACATCTTGTATTCTAAAGTATATGGCTGTTCGTGGCCAGCAGGGGGCGTTCCTAATAATTTGTCTCTTTGTCCGCTTCCTCACGATGTCTGGACACTTGTCTTATAGATTTATAAGCCGCCGTTTCTTTGGGGGATTCGTGCTGGGGGCGGCGGTGAGCACGTCTTCCTGCCTGGCCGCTCTTTATATAGACTACCGAAAACGATCCGAGCCAGGTAAGAACTCGGTATCCCATGCTACACGTGCTTTCTGCAACCGGCTAATCACAATGCCCACAGTGTTCCGGGCATCCTGAGCGACTATAATATAGCATTGCAGTAAAGGTAAACCTAAAAATAATTGGGAAATGCACCGGTACTGAAGGGTTAAAGCTTTAGCTGCTGTCAGCGCTGGAAGTAACCAACAGGTAAGGGCTTATTCAGACGAACGTACGGACCTATGTTAGTCTATGGGGCCGTGCAGACTGTCCGTGAGTTTTGCGCAGTGTGTGTCCGCTGCGTAAAACTCACGACATGTCCTATATTTGTGCATTTTTCGCGCATCACGCACCCATTGAACTCAATGGGTGCGTGAAAATCATGCGGAGCACACGGAAGCACTTCCGTGGGACGTGCGTGATTCGCGCAACAGCAGTAAAAAGTATTTCGTGCTTTTCTGTTTACGAACATAGTGTCATCATGATGGCGACTGCGCGAAAAACACGCAGCTACGCACCATATGGTGATGACACACGGAGCTGTTAAGTACATTTTGCGTGCGCAAAACGCAGCGTTTTTTGCGCGCGCACAACGCACATGCTCGTGTAAATTCTCCCTAACTGTCAAGCGCCAGTCCCGTGACCTTGTATTGTTACCAGTCTGCGCACAGGGACTCGAAGATGGGGGGGAAAAAACGTTGTTTTTTATAGAGCATGGTTAGTTTGTTTTTTTTTCTAAATGCTTCTAAAAAAAGGAGACATTTTCCCCAGTGTCCATAAAAATGTTTTTCATGATTTGTTAATTCATTTAGAGGAACTTGTCCAGATTATCATGCTGATGTTCACACTGATGTGACCCGTGCCATGCTAAACGGCAAATATATATATATTTTTAAAGCAGTTCTAGGAACATTAAGAAAAGCCTAATAGAACTCTCCATATTGAACATAGTTATTGCCAATTATTTTTTTTACCCATGTGAGGATTCCTAGAAAATAATTTTCCCAGAATTGATACTTGTATATGTGGGAGTGCGTCACCGCAGATTATAATGTATATAGCGGATAAATTCTGCGCTACCCGCCCATTCTTTTTAGCCAATTATTCCTAAGCCAATATACTACATAAAACCAAAATATACAGTATATTTATAGCAATCACACATACTATATGTGGCTGTCCGTATCCAATACAATTTACAGACTTTGCCCCTAACCCAGCAACACCCCTGAAACTATAGGCTCCATCTCCATAACCTATACATCTTGTGTCCAATTACTTCCTACAATACAGTGTGTTGTGCCGTAATCTGCGCCATGTGCCTACAGGGTGTTGTGCCGTAATCTGCGCCATGTGCCTACGGTGTGTTGTGCCGACCTCTGCGCCATGTTCCTATTGTGTGTTGTGCCGACCTCTGCGCGATGTGCCTACAGGGTGTTGTGCCAAACTCTGCGCCATGTGCCTACAGGGTGTTGTGCCATACTGTGCGCCATGTGCCTACAGGGTGTTGTGCCGTACTCTGCGCCATGTGCCTACAGTGTGTTGTGACGTACTCTGCGCCATGTGCCTACAGTGTGTTGTGCCATACTCTGCGGCATGTGCCTGTAGGGTGTTGTGCCATACTCTGCGCCATGTGCCTACAGTGTGTTGTGCCGTACTCTGCGCCATGTGCCTACATGGTGTTGTGCCGTACTCTGCGCCATGTGCCTACAGGGTGTTGTGCCATACTCTGCGCCATGTGCCTACAGTGTGTTGTGCCATACTCTGCGCCATGTGCCTACAGTGTGTTGTGCCATACTCTGCGGCATGTGCCTACAGGGTGTTGTGCGGCATGTGCCTACAGGGTGTTGTGCCATACTGTGCGCCATGTGCCTACAGTGTGTTGTGCCATACTCTGCGCCATGTGCCTACAGGGTGTTGTGCCATACTCTGCGCCATGTGCCTACAGGGTGTTGTGCCGTACTCTACGCCATGTGCCTACAGTGTGTTGTGACGTACTCTGCGCCATGTGCCTACAGGGTGTTGTGCCGTACTCTGCGCCATGTGCCTACAGGGTGTTGTGCCGTACTCTGCGCCATGTGCCTACAGGGTGTTGTGTCGTTCTCTGCGCCATGTGCCTACAGTGTGTTGTGCCGTACTCTGCGCCATGTGCCTACAGTGTGTTGTGCCGTACTCTGCGCCATGTGCCTACAGTGTGTTGTGCCATACTCTGCGCCATGTGCCTACAGGGTGTTGTGCCATACTCTGCGCCATGTGCCTACAGGGTGTTGTGCTGTACTCTACGCCATGTGCCTACAGTGTGTTGTGACGTACTCTGCGCCATGTGCCTACAGGGTGTTGTGCCGTACTCTGCGCCATGTGCCTACAGGGTGTTGTGTCATTCTCTGCGCCATGTGCCTACAGTGTGTTGTGCCGTACTCTGCGCCATGTGCCTACAGTGTGTTGTGACGTACTCTGCGCCATGTGCCTACAGGGTGTTGTGCCGTACTCTGCGCCATGTGCCTACAGGGTGTTGTGCCGTACTCTGCGCCATGTGCCTACAGGGTGTTGTGTCGTTCTCTGCGCCATGTGCCTACAGTGTGTTGTGCCGTACTCTGCGCCATGTGCCTACAGTGTGTTGTGCCGTACTCTGCGCCATGTGCCTACAGTGTGTTGTGCCATACTCTGCGCCATGTGCCTACAGGGTGTTGTGCCATACTCTGCGCCATGTGCCTACAGGGTGTTGTGCTGTACTCTACGCCATGTGCCTACAGTGTGTTGTGACGTACTCTGCGCCATGTGCCTACAGGGTGTTGTGCTGTACTCTACGCCATGTGCCTACAGTGTGTTGTGACGTACTCTGCGCCATGTGCCTACAGGGTGTTGTGCCGTACTCTGCGCCATGTGCCTACAGGGTGTTGTGTCATTCTCTGCGCCATGTGCCTACAGTGTGTTGTGCCGTACTCTGCGCCATGTGCCTACAGTGTGTTGTGCCATACTCTGCGCCATGTGCCTACAGTGTGTTGTGCCATACTCTGCGCCATGTGCCTACAGGGTGTTGTGCAGTACTCTGCGCCATGTGCCTACAGTGTGTTGTGCCGTACTCTGCGCCATGTGCCTACAGTGTGTTGTGACGTACTCTGCGCCATGTGCCTACAGTGTGTTGTGCCATACTGTGCGCCATGTGCCTACAGTGTCCAGAAACATAATTCATGGTAAGCCTCAAAGTGCCCGGTATCTTACCCCACCCCCACAAAAAAGACATTCAATGCACCTAAGTGTTCTGCCGTTTCCCATGTCCCTCTTCTCCGCTCTGTCGGTGGGCCAGCGACTAACTGCTCCTACCCTCCCACACTGGCAGTAACTGCAAATAGTGAGTAGGCAAGTTGTGGCCTTACAGATTTATTAACCTATAGTCCCTACGTTTCGTTATTTTATGATGTCTTTTAAATTCATATTTGATTTATAAGTCACCATCATGTTACACAAACTTGAATTAACGATCAAACCCCAAGAGAAGTATATCTGGGATATCGCATGTCATTATGTTTATTAACCCTTACAGGTGTGTGTTGCCTATATTATATGATGGACACGACAGCTTCACTGAACCTGTTATAATGTTATTATTACACTTTTTTGTCTCAAGAGCCAGTACAACCGTCCCCATTCGAGGAATACGGATTCCCGCAGAGTGGTGCAGAGGTCAGACAATATGTTGGTCATGCTTTATCCTATGATCAAGCCAAGAAGATACCGCGATGGGTGATTGAACATCTGACAAAAGAGAAACTAGTTGGTGAGTAAAGGACTTAATGGGTATTTCCAACTCAGACATTTATGGCGTGTCCACAGGGAATATGCAGCAACCCAGGGGGAGTGCGCTTTGGCCCAGTGGGACAGCTGGCAGGCAGGATGTTGGGAGTAGTAGTCCCCTATCACTGTCTGTTCAAGGTGGCAGTACCCGCCTCCACTAGACCTCCCACACTTTTAGGGCTGGCACAGCGATGAGGGGTTGCACTTAGATGATGGTGGTAGTTGTTCCCCCGGGGCACCCTGTGTATATGTCTCCTGACTAGTTGAAGATGGGGTGCCCTTGATGATGTAGTGCAGAATAATAGGCCGGAGTCTGTAGAGCAATTGAACAGATAACTCACAGTTCCTTTACTTGTCAGAAAATTGCAGAACCTATAGATGGAGGGACACAATCTTACAGCAATGGGCTGGCTGACCTGGAGGAAGATTTCCAAATCTCACATGTTCCCTAAATGGCAGCAATCGGTTTCTCTGATGCAAATTCTCAAATAGCGATTCCTCTAGTATGCAGTTCCCACTGGCAGGGTCCACATATATCTCGATTTTCTGCAATTTCTAACTGCGAGGTGCAGATCTTCCACACAAAAGCAACATGTAATCTGCCAAAACCTGATGAGCCGGGCCGAGGTCTATAACCCAGTCGTCGCTGTAAGGCCCAGGGAAAACTTCTCCTCACAGACTTCTCCTCTGTCCTCCTCAGAGTACAATACATCCTCTTCTCAGCCCCTCCTATGGTCCACTCAACTCCACTACACTGTACATGGAGGGGGCCAGCGTTTTATTAGTTTAGCTCAGTCCAGCCGAGTATAAATACTCCTCTTAGCTTTTTTGAGTCTTATTTAAAGCCGCGTAGAAATACGCGTGAGACTGATTTAAAAGCGTACCAGAGCCTTTACAGGCGTCAATGATGCCTGTAGAAGCTTTATTGCGACCTCTGCCTTCAGGCACTTTCCTGTATAATTATGTAGAATCATGTAAAACCGTATAAAACATTAACCATTTATTCAATAGTAGTGTCCTAGGGGGACACTGCATATATCCCAAAGACCATGTGCACTTTTGCGACCGTTTAAAAAAAAAAATACTTCTAAATGTCACATTTTGGGCGTAAGTTGGTTGCTATGTTTTGTGTAGTTTTTTTTCTAAAGCAAAGCACCCCCTCGTTGCAGATTTGCTATGGGTTTCCCCATGACTTCTTTATTGAACCACTTATAGGAACGTTTTCCTGGAACTGCTTCTTTGACAATGCTGCAACATGTATTTTTATAGTCATGGATACTTCTTTGGTGGTGGTGTAGGTTTCCTGAAATTTTTAGAAAACCCCTCAGTCCTCAAAATGTCTTTTTGCAATAACTGTAAATTTAAGATGAGGGTGGTGGTGGTGGGGGGAGGGGGGTTTGCATCTGCAGTATCTCACCCTCCGTGTACCAGAGACTGCATGCTCTGAGCGGCGGGGAAGCTGTAGTTGAGGAAGAGCATGCCCACTCCGCAAGAATAGAGAGAAATTGTGCATTTACAGAAACCAGCAGGAGGATGGAAAAAGATCTCAAATATGTAATGTTCGGTAGTCTGTAAAGTGTCTCAGGACTGGTAAACATGGATGTCTCTGATTTCAGTGTCCGTCATGCTTTACTTAGTATATTTATCGTAACTCCTTTATCTTTTCCTCAGGTTTTGCTGAACGAAAACACTGTCTATTTAAACCGGATCCAAATGTTCCACCAATGTTTGGTGCCAACAATGAAGACTATTTACAAAGTGGGTGGTCTCGGGGTCACATGGCACCAGCGGGGGACTGTAAATATTCTACAGTAAGAATTTTAGTGTTCCGCTTGATTTTTTTTTTCAGACATGTTTTTGAATTTTAAATAAAATACACATAAATTGCCTTCATTTGACTTAAATATTAGTTATATTTTGATCGTTTACAGTAAAAAAAATTTTTTCATATTCTACAGGAAGCTATGGCAGAAACCTTCTATCTTTCAAACATTGTGCCTCAAAACTATGAAAATAACAGCGGCTTCTGGAATAGGTAAGATCAATGATCAACAGGGAACTACTTGTCCTAAGTGCTATCTGAGACATGTAGTTTAACCCCCTACCCGTACCATGCCGTTCTGTACTTGTGCGGCACAGGTGGGAGGTGGATACCAAACAGCACCATAGGTATATGACACAGGTATGATGTGGACACAGGCGCTCTGCCTATGCCATTATTAGCAGGGGTCAGCTATAATAACTCTTATCCCGGGCGATCAACCCCTTAGATGCCGCAGTCAATATCGACCGAGGCACCAAAGTAGTTTTACAGAGAGAGGGGGCTAAAATAAAGTTCTGTGAGCTAAACAGCCTGCACTCCAGACCGAAACATAGCAAACTAGCAGAGAGATTTGTGCCTCTGCTGATGTATTTAGCTCACAGAGTATTGCCTAGACTCGATACAGTTGTATTCACACCTCAGCTGAGTGCAGGACTAGGTGTGTAGGGGTTTGCAGCCTCTGACTGTAAACAAGAGTGTTCTCATTCACTGACTGCAAACCTAAAGTATATTAGAAGTTTTATAACTTTTAAATTATACAGTGATTAAGCTTTATTAAAGCCAGAAAACCCCTTTAAGTTAGTGGTTGGTTGCTTTGTAATGAAATTGCTAAAATGCCCTAAGTTGCTTTGTTCTGACACGGGCAACTGTAAATATCCACATGACTCACAACTGCTCTTCATTTCAGGGCCCCTTTCTCCCCCTGGAGGGGCTTAGTTTAAATAGGACGATGCGATTATCCCACCCATAGCTTTCAAAGATGGCGGCGGTCAGGTGATTTGATCATGTGACTGCCTGCTCTTATGCTTTTAACACATGCACAGATATAAAAGATTCTGCTGCCTGTATCTGCGCACACGCTGCACAGAAGTGACAAGCGGTCACGTGGACAAATCACCTGACAGCCGCCATCGTTGAAAGCTATAGACGATACCATCCCCCCAAAGAAAATCTATAGAAGCTAATCAATTAAATATATATGTACCCCAAAATGGTGCTATTGGAAAATACAGCTCATCCCAGAAAAAAAAAACAAGCTCTCATACAGCTACATAATCAGAAAAATAACAAAGTTGTGACTCTTGGAATGCGGGGATAAATTAAAAAAAATGGATATATTGGTTGGTCATTAAGGGGTTAAATAGTAGCCGTTATGTGATTTGGATCCACACATGGTCTCCAGGACAACACTGCACCAACAGAAATTAGAACAATTAAGGGCCCGTTCACATCAGCGTTTGGTTTGAGTTCATCGGATCCGTTCAACCTTTCCGTAGGAGGAACGGATGAACAGAAACTATAGCTTCTGTTTGCATTGTCATTGATTTCAATGGTAATGATTGCTGCAGTTGGTTTTTGTTTGTCATTTATATCAAGTATATTTTTATTCCACGGAAACAATAGCGTAGTCGACTATGTTATTGGTTCTGTGAAAAAAGCCTAAACTTTACGGAACGGAAACCAACTGCAATGGAAGCATTACCATTGAGTCCCTGAGATATATACAAGTCGCCATATCTGCAAAGAATAATAATAAAAAATAAAAAGGAGGACAACTCAAGGAAAAAAAAATTCTCAACCAGTGGTGTTCAAGCAGGCCTGTTATGAAGACCAGTTTCACAGTACATGACAATGGACTCCTTGACTAACCGCGGTTGATTTCTCTCGTCTTTTGAAATATCCATCCAGGTTTGAAATGTACTGTCGAGACTTGACGCAGCGATTTGAGGATGTGTGGATTGTGAGTGGTCCTCTGACATTGCCCGTGCAGCATGAAGATGGCAAGAAAAATGTCCGTTATCAGGTGAGTCATTGTTTAGTCACGTGTCTATAAATGTCACTTCAGAGTTGACCGATCTGCCGGTATATTCTTGAAAACAATGAATATTTCTCAGTCTGGTTGAACTTTGCTTTTTGCACCTGCCGGATGGGTTAAGAAGCGTTCAATCGTGAAATGAAGTTGTTCTTATCAGCAGCTGCAGATCCGCTTCATTTCTTAGTTGAGGGAGAAAGACACTGCACATTCTCATTAAGAGCTACCTATTTTTTCTGTAAACAGAATGGGATTATATTTTGATAAATTATACATTGGAATTAAAATGAGGCCTCTAAAAGCAAAATGTACAATAGAAGACCCTTTTTGGGGAAGCGAATGACCGAATCTGGAAATGCTGCAGCACTTGCGTGTATTGACTGTTCTGCTGTGAAATAATCCCTGGAATCGTAGGTGTTTGTGGGCATGTAGTCATAGCACTTCTTTACCTACTTATCATCTGTTTAATAGATAGTTATTAAGAGTCTTTTTCACTTTTTGATGTCATTTGATTTGTCACTATGCATGTCAGAAGAATACTTTGTGTCTCATGATAGATCGAGTAACTTATTCTAGCCAACCTTGGTATTGAGTGAGACCATTGATATGCACAAATGGTGTTACATTTACATTCTTCATGAAAGCTTTATTTATTCAACCTCCTTTTTTTTACTTTGGACAAACCTTCATTGTCAGAAGAGTCCCCTAAAAATAAGCTGATGACAGGCTGTCCTGCTGCTGATACCCCAGAGATTAACTGTAAGAAGCAGGAGAAACTGGAAGAAAGTGTTCAAAACCCCTGCAGTGCCTCCACAGGGCAAATTAAGCATTACATAGCTCCTATAGAGACCCTCTATGTAGCTCATCTTCTCTCTGGATATTTAATGGTGGTTCCAAATGAGTGACTTTTTTTAAAAAATAATTCAGAATACCCGAATATGAGCTTTCCAAACCTTAAGCCCTCTAAAGAGGTTGTTCCACAATTTAAATTATTTTTCTCTTTAATCACACAGCACTTTGAATAGCGAATCTGCCGCACTGTGTGTTAATATTGCTATTACTTGTTATGGCGCCTCCTAGTGTTCTTTTGATTCCCCTCTCAGAACGTCGCCTAATGTATCCAGAGTTGGTGAGACTAAGTGCACTGATTCTAATTGGCTTGGGTGTACAATAGCAGGAATCACTCCACTCCCCGAGTACAAGATGATCCGGCCATTGGACTGAGCTGCTGAGCATGTGTGACCTCCGGCACTGCATATATTAGGTGAATATTTTGAGAGTGTATCAAAGATCACTAGGAGGCACCATAACAAATATGTAACAGCAATATCTAGACATGTAGGTTCTAATTTCTAAGTGGAGGCGTTTAAAGCTAGATTTAGATGAGCAGGGGTCAACTGCAGTTTGTGGGGTGATGTACTTTGATTTCCTTGGGGTAATGAAGGTTTTGTTAATTCTTCTTTTCAGGTTATTGGTAAGGATGATGTAGCAGTGCCAACACATCTTTTTAAGGTAATACTCGCCAGGAAGAAGCAGTCTGAAGAGACCCTAGCTGAGGGAGCATTTGTTGTTCCCAACATCCCGATCAGCTTTCAGCATCAGTTGCCCGAATACCAAGTCCCCCTTGAGAAACTTGAGAAAATGTCTGGTCTGGTTTTCTTCCCTCAAGTGGCCAAATCAAAAGAAGTGAAGAACATTTGTGAGGTGGACACCTGTAAACTTATCGAACTAGAAGAGTTCAAATTATACATTGCAGGACGGAATATGAAGAATGCGAGAAGCCTACAGAGAGTTGAGAAGATTATGTTAAAATTGAATGAGGCCAACATAAAGCCGGACAAGTATCTCTTAGATGTTTATAAGCAGAAAAAGAAAGAACTGGAGTCCAGTGAGACAGTTACTATGCGAGAAGGAAGGAGAGGGTAACACCTTGCCTGCATATGGCAGGTCCACTTATCAGAAGTTATAAAGTTCGGTTATTTTGTTCAGGGAGAGGTAGAAATGGACTATTCACCATGGCAAACCCAGTTAAATTAGGACATCTGTAAAACACCATAAAAACAGCAAAACTAATAGGGACGGGGAATATAAACAGGTCACCTAGTGAATAAGCAGTTGTGGTGGTAAAACCTCTTGGTCAGTTAGCAGAGCCAAGAAGACTTTCATGACTTCTGGACTCTCTTGTATCTACCAGTTTATTGTTATAACATCTTGTAAATTATTCCCATCTGAAAATCGGATAGTTTCTGAAAGACGCCAAAGGGTTCAAGTACTCCTAAACATAACATCACACCATGTTCGGAGCATACATTCTTCATACCCCTTTTTTTATGTACACTTTTATTTTTTTTATACAGTAGTAATTCGTAGTTGACTATGCCTTGCAATATAGTTGAAACAATTCTATGGCAACCAATTGAATGCCAAGAGGACACTCTTTTGGTATAAGTCTAGCTGACCGAAGTCTATGGGGATGATTTATATGTAAGGAGAATATTCTAACGTCTGCACTGAATGTAGTGGCCGAGCTTGGTGTGAACCTAGTCTTAAATGTACTATAACATGATCCAGTTAAATAAAAAATATGTATGCAATCCAGAAGTTGTCGTAATTGCAATAGAAGTATCTCGTATTCTAAGCATTCCCATTTATTACATTATTTTTTCAGTTTGTGTAATATTAATATGCGACGTGTTAATGAAAAATGGTGCAAAATCTATATAATGTGTGTTGCCTTTTACTGTTGCTGGAGTCCTTGAAACAACTTCTACATGTAATTGTGTAGGCATGTGTTAAATACAGTTTGCAATGTATTTAGTCTAATTCTTTTTGAAGAACTTGCTCATTTAACAGTACTGTGCAAAAGAATTAGTCAGTTGTGGAAAAATGCTTTCAAAAATAGAAGTGTTAATGATAGTTTTTGTTTTTTTATCAATTAACAAAATACAAAGTGAATGAACAGAAGAGAAATCTAAATCAAATCAATATTTGATGTGACCACACTTTGCCTTCAAAAGCATCAAATCTTCTAGGTACACTTGCACAAAGTCATGGATTTTGTAGGATTATATGATTAACCAATTATACCAAACAGGTGATAATGATCATCATTTTCATAAGTAAGTTGAAGCACAGTCATTCAATTTAACAGAAACAGCTGTGTAAGAGGCTTAAAACTGGATGAGGAGTAGCCAAACTCTGCTTCAAAGCTGAGGTTGTGGAAGACCGTTTCATGTCCCAGGTCCACCATGGCAAGCATGAGCACAGCAACAGACACAAGGTAGTTATAATGCATCAGCAAGTTCTCTCCCAGGCAAAAATTTCAAAGCAGACTGGGGTTTCAAGATGTGCTGTTTTGAAGAAGCCCAAGGAAACAGGCAATGTTGAGGACCGCAGACTCCGTGGTAAGCCAAGGAAACTTCGCAGATCAAAAACACTTCATGCTTACTTTCCTTCAAAATCGGAAGATGTCCAGCAGTGCCATCAGCTCAGGACTGGCAGAAACCAGTGGGACCCAGATACACCCATCTACTGTTTGGAGAAGTCTGGCCAGAGGTGGTCTTCATGGAAGAATTGTGGCCAAAATGCCATACCTTCGATGTGGAAGCAAAGCCAAGCGACTTAACTATGCGTGAAATCATAGGAACTGGGGTGTAGAAAAATGACAGGAGGTGCTCTGGCCTGATGAGTCAAAATTTGAAATATTTGGATGTAACAGAAGGCAATTTTTTGCAGAAGGGATAGAGAGCGGTACAATAACAATGTCTGCAGGCAACATGAGACATAGTGGAGGTTCCTTGCAAGTATGGGGCTGCATTTCAGCAAATTGAGTTGTGAATTGGTCAGGATTAATGGTGTCCTTAAAGTGTACCTAAACGTTTAAAAAACTTCTGACATGTCATAGTGACTTGTCAGAAGTTTTGATTGGTGGGGGTCCGAGCACTGAATCGCTAAAACGAAGCAGCTGAAGCTCCTGTGTGGTCGCTCAACCGCTTCGTTTCTGTTCGGCTTCTTCCGGAAAGCCGATGTATCGGAATACGGGCTCGCAGCCTATCTATTGAGTCCGTCCACCGATACATTGATTTCCCGAAAAAAGCAGAACAGAAACGAAGCGGCTGAGTGCTCACAAGAGCGCTTCAGCTGCTTCGTTTTAGCAATTCGTGGGGGTCTCAGTGCTTGGACCCCCAGCAATGGAAACTTATGACATGTCAGAAGTTTGTTAAACGTTTAGCTACATTTTAATGCTGAGAAATACAGTAAGATGCTTATCCATCATGCAATACCATCAGAGAGGTGTCTTCTTGGCCCCAAACTTATTCTGCAGCAGGACAACGACCCCAAACATACAGCCAATGTTATTAAACTATCTTCAGCGTAAAGTAGAACAAGGAGGCCTGGAAGTTATGATGGGGCCCCCATAGCGACCTGATCTCAACATCGATTCTGTCTGGGATGACATGAAGAGACAGAACATCTGTGGTTAGTTCCCCAAGATGTTTGGAACAACCTCCCGTCGAGTTCCTTGAAAAACTGTGTAAGTGTACCTAGAAGAATCAATGCTGATTTGAAGGCAAAGTGTGGTCACACCAAATATTCATTTGATTTAGATTTCTCTTCTGTTCATTCACTTTGCATTTTGTTAATTGATTTAAAAAACAAAACTAACACTTCCATTTTTTTTAAAGCATTCTTATTTTACAGCGTTTTTCTACAACTGCCTAAAACGTGTGTGTATATATGTGCGCGTGTGTGTGTGTGTGTGTATATATATATATATACACACACACACACTACCGTTCAAAAGTTTGGGGTCACCCAGACAATTTTGTGTTTTCCATGAAAACTCACACTTATGTTTATCAAATGAGTTGCAAAATGACTAGAAAATATAGTCAAGACATTGACAAGGTTAGAAATAATGATCTTTATTTTAAATAATAATTTTCTCCTTCAAACTTTGCTTTCGTCAAAGAATGCTCCATTTGCAGCAATTACAGCATTGCAGACCTTTGGCATTCTAGCTGTTAATTTGCTGAGGTAATCGGGAGACATTTCACCCCATGCTTCTAGAAGCCCCTCCCACAAGTTGGATTGGCTTGATGGGCACTTCTTGCGTACCATACGGTCAAGCTGCTCCCACAACAGCTCTATGGGGTTGAGATCTGGTGACTGCGCTATCCACTCCATTACAGATAGAATACCAGCTGCCTGCTTCTTCCCTAAATAGTTCTTGCAAAATTTGGAGGTGTGCTTTGGGTCATTGTACTGTTGTTGGATGAAATTGGCTCCAATCAAGCGCTGTCCACAGGGTATGGCATGGCATTGCAAAATGGAGTGATAGTGTAAAGGATCTGCCAGGCACAACTTCTGTGGATACGCCCATAGGTAATCAGTCTGCACCTGAGTCTATGTCTCTGAGACTGACTCCAGCTTCCACCACTCAGGCTGGCAGGCTTAGGAGTGGGAGAGCCTATCGCAGCCTGGCCAGACGGAGCTAGCTCCCGCCCTCTGTCTATTTATACCTGCCTTTCCTGTTCCTCCTTTGCTTGTGATTCTTCTCGTGTAGTTTCCTGGCCCAGCTACAGCTTCTGACTATTTGATCCTGCTCCATACTGACCCTGGCTTACTGACTACTCTCCTTCTCTGCGTTTGGTACCTCGTACACTCCTAGTTTGACTCGGCTCGTTCACCACTGTTGTTGCTACGGTGTTGCCGTGGGCAACTTCCCATTTCCCTTAGCTTTGTGTACCCTTGTCTGTTTGTCTCGTGCACATACTGAGCGTAGGGACCGCCGCCCAGTTGTACCCCGTCGCCTAGGGCGGGTCGTTGCAAGTAGGCAGGGACAGAGTGGCGGGTAGATTAGGGCTCACTTGTCCGTTTCCCTACCCCCTTCATTACAGATAGCCTTCCTTATTCAAAATCCCTTTTACCTTGTACAAATCTCCCACTTTACCAGCACCAAAGCAACCCCAGACCATCACATTACCTCCACCATGCTTGACAGATGGCGTCAGGCACTCTTCCAGCATCTTTTCAGTTGTTCTGCGTCTCACAAATGTTCTTCTGTGTGATCCAAACACCGATTCGTCTGTCCATAACACTTTTTTCCAATCTTCCTCTGTCCAATGTTTATGTGCTTTTACCCATATTAATCTTTTCCTTTTATTAGCCAGTCTCAGATATGGCTTTTTCTTTGCCAATCTGCCCTGAAGGCCAGCATCCCTGAGTTGCCTCTTCACTGTAGACGTTGTCACTGGCGTTTTGCGGGTACTATTTAATGAAGCTGCCAGTTGAGGACCTGTGAGGCGTCTATTTCTCAAACTAGAGACTCTAATGTACTTGTCTTGTTGCTCAGTTGTGCAGCGGGGCCTCCCACTTCTCTTTTTACTCTGGTTAGAGCCTGTGTGTGCTGTCCTCTGAAGGGAGTAGTACACACCGTTGTAGGAAATCTTCAGTTTCTTGGCAATTTCTCGCATGGAGTAGCCTTAATTTCTAAGAACAAGAATAGACTGTCGGGTTTCACATGAAAGCTCTCTTTTTCTAGCCATTTTGAGAGTTTAATCGAGCCCACAAATGTAATGCTCCGGATTCTCAACTAGCTCAAAGGAAGGTCAGTTTTATAGCTCCTCTAAACAGCAAAACTGTTTACAGCTGTGCTAACATAATTGCACAAGGGTTTTCAAGGGTTTACTAATCATCCATTAGCCTTCTAACACAGTTAGCAAACACAATGTACCATTAGAACACTGGAGTGATGGTTGCTGGAAATGGGCCTCTATACACCTATGTAGACATTGCATTAAAACCCAGACGTTTGCAGCTAGAATAGTCATTTAGCACATTAACAATGTATAGAGTGTATTTCTGATTAATTTAATGTTATCTTCATTGAAAAAAACTGTGCTTTTATTTCAAATATAAGGATATTTCTAAGTGACCCTAAACTTTTGAACTGTAGTGTGTATGTGTATGTGTATGTATATATATAACGTATCAATAAATAGGCATAGATGTAAACAAGCTTCTATTAGTAATAGTGTAGTTCTCAATATATACGATAAAGGAAACAGAATATACAGGAAACAAATTATTGCATTTAATCTAATGAGGATTCTGACAAATCATTGAGGCCAATAGGCTGTAAACAGGAGAGCTTAAATATTCACTAGTTCTCTCTGTTGCAATCTGGTGAATCTATCACCATATGATGGAGAAATAAATTATTTTTGGGTAACTAGGATGTTCCCAAAGTCACTATTATGAACTGTAATATAATGTGGAGAAACTATGTTTCAGGAAAACAATTTTTACATTTGATCTATGTTTACTAATCCTACATCATAGTTGTTGCGTGGCTCTCCCCACATATTGTAGGATGCAAGGACATTTGAGTAGATATATAACATATTTACTACTACAGCTAATCAATTAACATGGTTGCAACACCTTCACGTCTACTGTAACAAGTGAATCTTTCCCAATTAAAACTCTGATTTACTGTAGTAACTGTCTTTTTTACCTGAGTTCTAAAGTTCAATCATCCTTCCCTTAGTGCAGTTATCATTTACTACCTGTAGGTGGCAGTGTTGTCCTGTGGATGTACTGAGGGATTTCCGCTGCCACCAAAATTTGTTTTTTTTCTTTTCTTTTTCAGCCTTAGAAGAAATCACAAAGGAAGGAGAAGTGATCAATATCCAGCCATAAATTGTTAACTAGGAACTGTAAGAAATAAACATCCTTTACTGGAAAGTAGACTTAGGCCTTATTTAGACGCACGTTGAATATGTCCGTGTGATGGACGGTAAAACAAAGGCCGTCGCACGGACACATTTATTTCAATGGGGCAGTTTACACGGCCGTTGTTTCAACGGACCGTGTGAAGAGTCCATTGAAAAATAGAGCATGCCCTATTTTCTTCAGTTTTCATGCATCACTTTATACACTCAAGTCTATGGGGATTCGCAAAAACGGGACCCGCACGGGGCAACGCAGACGTGAAAAATGGCCGTTTCAACGTCCAAGTTTCCCCACGTTCGTCTGAATAAGGCCTAAGAGAGAAGTCATCAGTGAAACAAACACATAGTAACATTTGTTCACAATTTAGACATTTCTCTGCCTCTCCATTTCTTGCAAACTACTGGTCGGGCTGTCTGGCTTTTACTATAAGAATTGCCGTGTCCCAAGCGTAGCAGATGCTGGATTCCTAAAATACGATTTATACCGTTCTTCTGAGATCGAACAAGGTGTTTAGACTTTGTGGCTTGTTTGGACTTGACAGCTGCAAATGGCCAAGGATGAGTTGTAGGCATTGGCAGATTAAGTAGACCATAGGCCCTGGGCTGTTCCACAAACTTGGGCCCCCCTTCCCCACCGCCAATCTGCCGTGTCTATAGTGAATCACCTTTTTGTGCGAGCATTGACAAATTCGTGTTACGATTCCTCTTGTTAAAGGGCTGTGTTTCTACATACTGACAGTCTCTAACCATTGCTGACTGTATCACACCGTGGAGGGACACGTCTTCCTGACAATGGGAATGGTAACACGCATTTGTCTATTACTCCTGGGTACACAAAGACTTTATGAGAAATAAAAGGATTTCCTACAACAGACATGTCAGGAGAGGGGACAGATCCTCTAAAGATCCAGTGACTCACAAGTGACGTCTTCTCTGATGGGAGTCGTTCTCTTTCCTTCTCCATCTGACGCAGACCGTTATGGCGACTTCTCCTGATGAGACATCTTTGCTCCTCGCTTCTGCAGCCATTTCCAGCCTCTATAGAAACGCAAAAATTCAGACAAAAAGGCCCAGAACCATACATTAAAGGGGTTGTCCGGTCACGGACCGGTTTTTCATACTGATGTGCCCTGACAACCCCTTTTACTCAGACTAATAAATTAGAATGCATACAGACCCCAGATCTTCTAAACAATTGCCGTCCCCAGACAAGACCCCCCTAAACAAATACAGACCCCAGAACAAGCACCCTAAATACAGACCTCGGACCAGACCCCTAAATACAGACCCCAGACCTGACCCGCTAAACTAATACAGACCCCAGACCAGGCCCCCTAAATACGGAGCCCATAAACTAATACAGACTCCAGACCAGACCCATAAATACAGACCATAGACCTGACCCCCTAAACTAATGACCCCAGACCTGTCCCCCTAAACTAATACAGACCCCATAAACTAATAAGCCCCAAACCAGACCCTAAATACAGACCCCAGACCTGACCCTCTAAATACAGACCCTAGACCTAACCACCTAAACTAATGACTCCAGACCTGACCCCCTATACTCATACAGACCCCAAACCAGACCCCCTGAATACAGGCCCCCACAAACTAATACAGATCACATACCTGACTCTCTTCACTAATAGAGAACCCAGACCATACTCCCATAAATTAATACAGAGCCCAGACCAGACCCTCTAAATATACAGACCCAGGCCAGACCCCCTTAATATACAGACCCAGACCAGACACCCTAAATATACAGACCCCAGACCTCCAAAATACAGACCCCAGACCCCTAAATACAGACCCCCAGACCAGACCCCCTAAATATACAGACCCCAGACCTCCAAATACAGACACCAGACCCCTAAATACAGACCCACACCAGATCCCCTAAATACATACCCCAGACCCTTTAAACGAATATAGAACCCCAGACCCCCTAAATACAGACCCCTTAAACTAACATACCACAAACAAGACCCCCTAAATACAGACCCCTTTAACTAATACAGACACCCTAAATACAGACCCCCTTAAACTAATGCAGACCCCAGACCTCCTAAATACAGACTCCAGACCAGACCCCTTGAATACAGACCCCAGACCAGACCCACTAAACTACTACATACCCCCTAAATACAGATACCAGACCTCCTAAATACAGACCCTAGACCAGACCCCCTAAATACAGACCCCTTAAACTAATACAGACCCCCTAAATACAAACCCCAGACCAGGTCCACTAAACTAATACACACCCCCTAAATACAGACCCCAGACCTCCTAAATACAGACCCCAGACCCCCTAAATACAGACACCAGACCACCTAAATGCGGACCCCTAAACACAGAACCCAGACCCCTTAAACAAATCCATGATCCCCTTATACTTACCTAGCAGCTCACCTCACCTCACGGTCTTCTCTCTTGCTGTTGTTGTAGGACCTGCGGTCATGTGACCAGCAGGTCTCTAATCAGTAACAAGAACTGCAGACATAAAGTCATGTGACCTTTATGTCTGCTGGTCCTTTACAGGACATACACAGTGCCGTTTTGTTGCGCTTTTTGCCGTGATTTGCGGCAAAATCGCTGCAAAAAACGCATTGTACTTGGGGTGGCCATGGGCCCCCGGATGCCATGAGCCTTGGGCACCGGCGGCCCTCTCCAAAACGCCCAATGATGATCCACCATTGGTTGCAGGCAACATTCTTGCTATCTCCAAGGACACACAGTTGTACACATAGATAAGGACCTGTTCACATCAGCGTCGGGTTCCATTGATGGGTTCCACTAGGCCTTTCCATGGGAGGAACCCATCAGCGGAAAGGCAAAATGAAACCATAGCTTCCGTTTGCATTACTGTTGATTTCAATGGTAATGCTTCCGATGCAAATGGTTTCCATTTCGTAAGGTTTCCGTTTTCTTACCTAAACATGGCATTGTGACTGTGCGCCAGTCAGATGTGAGTCTAAAAGTATATTTTCTGTAGTGAGAAGACAAATGCAAATTTGTTGTAATTTTGATATAGTTTTAGATTCAACTTTTTAACCTGAGCAATTTCTGTCCAAATAAAGTGTAAGGGTATGTTCACATGCCCGATTTACGGACGTAATTCAGGCGTTTTACGCCTCGAATTACGGCCGAAAAAACGGCTCCAAACTGTCTGCAAACATCTGCCCATTGAATTCAATGGGTCTTACGGTGGTCTGTGGAGACTGGCTTTTTTTTTACGCGCCGCTGTCAAAAGACGGCGCGTAAAAAGACACCCATCTCAGAGAAGTGCATGTCACTTCTTGGGATGTAATTGGAGCCGTTTTTCATTGACTCCATTTAAAAACGGCTCCAATTACGTCCGAAAAACGCGTTAACTTGTCAAAATATCTGAAATTTAGGAGCTGTTTTCGCCTGAAAACAGCTCCTTAATTTCAGACGTAATTGGCGTTGCCGTGTGTACATACCCTAAGGCTTCGTTCACATCTGCGTTAGGACTCCGTTCATGGGTTCTGTCTGAGCTTTCCGTCAGGGGAACCCATGAACGGAATAGAAACTGAAACAAATGGAAACCATAGGTTTCCGTTTGCATCACCATTGATTTCAATGGTGACGGATCCGGTGCAAATGGTTTCCGTTTGTCACTGTTGTGTAAGGGTTCCGTCGTTTTGACTGAATCAATACCATAGTGGATTGTGCTATTCATTCTGTCAAAATAACGGAACCCTTAAACAAAGGTGACAAACGGAAACCATTTGCACTGGATCCGTCACCATTGAAATCAACCTATGGTTTCCCTTTGTTTCAGTTTAGATGCTGTTTATGGGTTCCCCTGACGGATAGCTCAGACGGAAGACCTAAACGGAGTCCCGACGCAGATGTGAACAAAGCCGAATTATAAAGCTGAATTATAAATGTGAGCCACTATTGTAGAAACTGTGGCAAACTACTGGATTTACTCTTTTGTCTGGAAATATTGAAATACCATTATTAGAAATCACTGTCTTCTATAACACAGGTCACTGCTGTGAGACCAAAAGTTCCAAACCACAGAATTTGGCTGTAGTGTACCCCCTCAAAAAAAGGTATTCTGAGAATATTAATGCAGAACTTGAGGCTTGCCCATTAGGGTATGTCCACATGGCCTATTTTCAGCTGTTTTTCAGGCCGTAAACTCCCCAAAATGCGGCTAAAAATACGGAGGCTAAACGCCCCAAACATCTGCCCATTTGTTTCAATGGGAAAAAACGTTGCTTCGTTCCTACGGGACGTTTTTTAGGCGGACGTTTGTAAAAACGGTGCGTAAAAAAATGCCCTGTAAAAATGGCCGTAAAAAAACGCTTGATGCTTTAAAAACGGCTGAAAATCAGGGGCTGTTTTCCCTTGAAAACATAACTGTATTTTATGTCCGTTTTTCGTTTCCATGTGAACATACCCTTACTGATAATTTGTCTCACTGGTGGTTTATTTTATTTTAGCCTTGATGTCGCCATGATGGAAAACCAATACTTTCGTTGTGACCTAAATGTATTTCACCTGTTGGTCATGTGTTATTATAGCATGTTTGAATGGAGAATGAGAATTTCCTATACGTGTCAGTGCTAATATTCCATCTCGCTGATTTATGCGTCAATTACAGCAATATATTCGTGCATGTACTGTACGGTGTTCCACAATCGACATCCTGATAATGCATAAATATCATAGTGTTCATCTGATCCGGATGGTCAAAATGTATTCTGCATACATGAAAGTCATCGCTATCGTTAAGAAATTCAATAAATGCTGCTTATCCCACATTTACAATACATTTGATAATAAAATGGCATCATATGTATAATTATTGTAACCAAAGGCACAGCTATAGTTGGTGCAGAGGTAGCAGTCACATCTGGTCCTGAGGGGGCTCAGAAGCCCCTCTGCCGTATAAAAAGACGCAAGGAATTATAAATGGTATATGGTATGTAGGGGACTTATTACAGATTTTGCATTGGGGCCCAGGAGCCTCAAGTTACACCACTGAATTGTATTGATGGAAATATCTATCACATGCATGTAGCGATTTCTCAATCCACGTTCACACTTAGTATTTTGCTATGGCGTTTCCCATATGTTTTTGTTGTAGTGGAAAAAGTTTCAGATATAACATAAATATGAATGAGACTCATTCCTTTTTTACATTTTACAAAGCGTGTATTATGGCTCACTGCATCTTTTTAAAACACATCTTACCTTCTTGGTAACGTTTTTTTGACTATTGGTCTTAATTGGGAAGCCGCAGTATTTGCAAACTTGATTTAAACGTTCTGATGCATTTCTAGAAACAACACATTGGGAATCTGGCTAAACAGCCCTCGGCAGCCTTTTGGGTGACAGCTGTAGGAGATGTAGTAGACACAAATGTACTGAAGTTAGTCAATAGAAAGGTCAGGGTCACAGCTGCAGGATTAAGGTCAAGTGACAAGTCAAGGGTCAGAGTCAGGCGATCAGGTTCATAGTGAGGAGTCAAGCCCAAAAAGTCTGTGGAAGAACTCACTAAATCACTTAGATTGCGCTGGACTGGAAAACTGAATGTGCTGATGGGCAAACAGGAGTTCTGACTCAAGAACAGGGAGGTAACACAGGGAAACTGGAATATTCTGATCCCAGGACCGGTAAAGAGAAATAAATAGCCTGCCACACAGGTTCCTTTGGAAAACCAGAGAAAATGGACCTCCATCTATACAGAACATGTTAACTACCACTTTAAAACGGCATTGTAATCTTTGTTGTTATCATTGCACACACAGGACACATCATCAGTAAGATCTAATAGGTTATATGTAAATCAACTTATAAGAAATAGACCCTAGTGGCAGTCGTGTAGCTATAGGGGGTGCAGAAGTATCAGTCGCACCCATGCACTGTTGGCTAAGGGGCCCCAGGGGCCATATAACACACCAATATTCTAAATGGAACATGGTAGAGGGAGGGCCCTGTTACAGATATTGCTTTTGGGCCCAGAAGCTTCAAGTTGCCCGATTTAGTTTTATATTGGCTTGTCTTCTGCTGGACCTATGGGGCCCATTATTGTGTTAGAGCCTTGGCCCACTGGAGGATTATCTGGTACTATGGTGGGCCAATCCGACCCTGCTGCCATAGAATGCTATCGATCCCTTTTTTTCGCTGGACAGGTATGTAACATGGGTTCTGCATTGAACTAACTAGCATTGATGAGAATTATAGATGAGCAGTTCACCTATTGGCATAGATTGCTTTTCTCTGAACAAACCCCATTTCTGCCATTTAAGACAATGAAGGCTAAAATAGGAATCCATTTTTTAAGTGTCTATTTCCTGGAATGTGAAAAATATTCAGGGGTTGCCTCATCTCTAATAAGATAACTTATGTAGGTGTTTAAAGCCACAGACGTAGAAACTACATAAGTAACAGCCCAAGAAGGACAAACGTCGCCTGCTCCACTTCTTCATTCATGGTTACAGCAGGTTTCTGCCTCCTGATGATTTATAACCTATGTGCACAAAATTCTGATATTCTTTTTTTTTTCTCCATACGTTATTACAGAGCAGATAAGATGTGAAAACTCATAACAGAACTGAATAGAATTATTCCTTTAATACATGCTACAATGTTGCAAACAATTTGAATAATATAAAAAGGTAAAAAAAATGGAGCAGATATATCAATATATTGCCACTCAGGGAATAATGGAGTAGCGGCTCCTTTGTTTTTCAAAAGGGTCTGGCAAGAGTCTGGGGGAACTAGGTTGTTAAATGAAGATTTCTGACATGTTTTTTTAATGTCTAAGGACAGAATTTTTCTTTGCCATAAAACAGATCGGCATGGATTCCTTCATAGAAAACAAGAAAACCTTAAATAAAATGCATGGTAAAACTAAGTAAAGGTTTTCCTGCTTTTGTCACACAGAGCTGTAATCCGGCAGTGTGAATAACGTCTTAGGGATATTTACTATAAGCCCTGTGAGTTAATTCTTACCTATTTCGTCTATGCAGGATGCTGTTTATATACGGACTGGAATAGGTGTGAAATTTCTATGTGACAATATATTAAAGGCCAGTAGAAGGATATGTCAAATAATCTTTTCATACTCAGGACTCTATGAGGGTATAATCACATGCGGAAGATTTGTTGCAGAAATCCATGTGCTTGCCGTCTAAACAATGATTTTTAGTCGCACATATTTCTGCAACAATTCTACTTACCCTTACAAGGAAACATCCACTACTTATAGGAGAAAGGGGGTTTCACCATCAGCATAGAAGGTTGTTGTTGGTTTTTTATTTTTATTTTTGTTTTTTTTTAATGCAAGAGTAGTTGCATTATACAGTAGAACTCTGTGGAGTAAAGTTTCTACACTTGCTAGAAAATAAATATACAGGTGTAGTTTAGAGTAAGTGCCCTTTATAGACTTATAAGACATGGAATGAGTGGGAGTTGTGTGTATCTTCTTTATTCCATGATAAAAAGAATATGAATTCATTCCATGTAATATATGGAACATCTCAGACTCTTTTATCGTAATTTACATTCAGCTCACGATGTATTATAACGTCTTTTTAGACAAAATGCTAAAACAGATCGTTTTGGGAGGGGCATGTTTAGGGCGTTAAACAATAGCAATAAAACTACAGTCTGGTGGTTTAGTGCCCTAAAAACAGGTTCCTTTAAACTACATATACTGTCTTTTAAGCAGAGTTGATCTTGTCATTTGACACAACTCATGATATCAGTGGTTTTACATAGGACTGCATGTAAATATACTAAATTGTCTCAGGTTTTAGTGATGCACAAACAATTTAGCACATAGAGTTAAATCGTACCTATAGCTTTCAGGTGACTTTTCAGAATAAGCAGTCGTGTGTGTAAATGAGAATTAACACTATATCTGAGCATTATATGACTTGTGTTTTTCAGAAGTTTTCACCCTTTTGAGGACTCTATATTTCTCTGTTTTCCCCCTAGCTCCGCTCCAGAGTGGGAGCAGACTGTGCTGTGTATGGGAGACATCATAGCACATAGAGAGAAGAGGATCTATTTATCTATCTATCTATCTATCTATCTATCTATCTATCTATCTATCTATCTATCTATCTATCTATCTATCTATCTATCTATCTATCTATCTATCTATCTATCATCGATCATGCATATAGAAACAGCTGCAGCAGCATGGAGGAGATTATACAGCAGTAATGAGCTGTGTAGCTGAAAATCCAGCACTGGGGTGAGATAAAAAATCTTCTAGAAGCTGCAGTAGCGTCTTTGTATGACTCTCAGCTTTGTTTTACTCCAACAGCTCCCTTCTTCTCCACCTCCCCTCTCCAAAGACTTCTATGGGCAGAAGTTGTAACCTGATCTCTCAGTGTAATGACTCCTGTGTAGAGTAAATTGAGATTGAATGATCAGTTCAAAAGGCAGGAGTGGATGAGGAGAGGCGTCTGATAAGTTGAGAAACAAGCACTTTTTCCTGTAATAAGGTATTACAAAGTTTCTTATTTACGCTTCTACTATTTATTTTTTGGGGAAATAAAATTAACGTGTAGGTTCTCTTTAAGTCACAATTCAACTTTGCATCTGTTTTGGAAGTAAATAAATGTTTACTTTGTCTCAAACCATTTACATGTACGTTTCTATTCTAGCAATTTCACCTCTAGCTAAAATGTCATGCTTGCATCTCCCTGGTAACCTAATGACTCACAAGAAGGCCCCCATTGTGACTATTTGTGGTATCCAAGGAAACTATTTTCTTTTTCACATTCGGCAAGTTGTAGGAAAGTTTTCTGAAAACTTAATGCATAAATCACTACTTATGCTGGTATAAATAAAGTGGTTAGTCTAAGTATAGACACAGCTCTAATGCCGTCTGTTACACAGGAAGTTAATCCTGTTCATAAACTGACTTCCTATACTTGGGGGGGTACCATAAGTATTTGAACCTAGGAACTTTAATGGGTTCAGCAGAATTGTAGACCTCATCAACTCTTACAGTGAAGAGCCACCTTTTACTAACATTAGCTAACTATACTAAAATTCCTTTAATACAGAAATTCTGAGAGTCCGGCGACTGGTTCTGGCACATCACTGCAAAACAATCTGGAATTTCACAAGATGAGAAGAAGACAATTGAGGAGAAATAACCAATTATGAGGATATCTGATTGAAAATAAATACAAAATAAAGTGATTTTATGTTTGAAATAAGTTCAAAATTCTGTGCTGATTAATTTCTTAATATATTTTTATAGCGGCCGGAGCTTTGTTTTTCTGATACAGAGCTCAAAATTCCATCATAGACATAGATAGAAGATATAACAAGTTGACTTCCTGCAGCCACCTTTAGAAAGCTGTATGGTTCCCTTTCAGACAAAACCGTCAGTTCAGCTCTCTGACACACAGGATCCACCTAATATCGATCAAATCTAAGTTGGTTGAACTGACGGATTCGTCTTCTATGTATACAGAATATATAGAAGCTGTAGAAGTCCATTTCTTTTTTAATAAAAGTCATTTTGAAAGTTGCATAAAAACACATAACACATTTATTTAATAAAAATTAAAATTGATTCCAAGGGTTTACATACATTCTTGTTACTGATTTTCTTTTTACACGTTGTACTGCTTCTGTGATGTCTTCTGTGTAATAAAGAACAGATAGGTGTTTCCTATCCCTAATAGTTTCTTTCATTGTATTTTTGCAGTATAATAAGTCATTAAAAACCGCAGACTTTTATGCCCTGATAGCACATAGTCTTGTCCTCAGGATACTCACCGCTGCCATATGCCGTACTCAGGGCTTCACGGAAAATAACTTTTCAGTAATGGGTTTTGGCCGGAGATAAGTGGAGTGATACACAACGCATGCTGTACATGTAATAGTCTATGTAATAGTATAGAGCCCAGGATCTCCTCTACAACACACAAGGCATCTGTTATGAATCAGACCGCTACACATAGATAATTTAGGGGCTCCGACTATGGTATGAAACAGTTAGTGGAGGCAATTACCTGAGAAGCAAATGTCGGACATGCTATCTTGGTTCCCTTTCCTACTGATCCCAAGTGTCTCATTTATAACACATACTTCTAATTTCTCCCTCTTTCTCATTGCACGGATGGCTACCCACCCTACCACAAATTGTCCACAGACATATACAACACTCAGCCATAACATGAAAACCACCTGCCTAATATCATGTAGATCCCCCGGGAGCTGCTAAAACAGCTGTTACCTGTCAAGAGAATGGACTCCACAAGACCTCAGACGGTGTCCTGTGGTAGCAGCAGAAGTAAGTTGCGAGGTGGGGCCTTCAATGATCATTTTGTTTTTCCAGAACATCCCAAAGAGGTTCGATTGGCTGGAGATCTGGGGAATTTGGAGTCCAGGTCAACAGCTTGAATTTTTTGTCATGTTCCTCAAACCAGTCCTGAACAATTTTTACAGTGTGACAGGGCACACTGTTGAAAGAGGCCACTGTGATTAGGTATTAACATTGTCATGAAGGGGTGTACTTGGTTTGGCACAATATTTAGGTAGGTGATACGTATCAAAGTAACATCCACATTAATGACAGGACCAAGGTTTCTCAGAAGAAAATTACCCAGAGTATCACACAGCACCCACAGGCTTGGCTCCTTACCACAGTTCATCATGGTGGTATCTCTTTCTCAATTAAGCAACGCACATGCACCCGGCCGTCCACGTGTAGAAGATAAAATGATTAATCAGACCAGGCCACCTTCTCCTTTTGCTCCATGATCCAGTTCTGATGCTCACGTGTCCATTGTAGGTGCTTTCATCAGTGGACATGGGCATGGCCGGCCTTAGATACGTTCGACCAGTGCGGTCGCACAGGGCACCAGCCGCCACACTGCAAGAGGGGCGCCAGCGGGTGTGTGTATCCCCGCGCCTTTGGAAACTACCAGCGGGTCAGGTGCCACTCGCTAACTGCACCCAGGGCTGGCCTTAGGCAGTCGCCTTTCCGCCTGGGCGCTTCTTCACTTAGTGGCCGTCGCTACCGGTGTAGCAGCCATAGCGGCTGCTAGTGGCGACACTGGGCATGAGGAGTTCCGCTCCTGGAGCGCTGCTTGATGTCTCTGTCCTTATATGGACAGTGACATCAGGGGAAACTCCTGAAGCGGAATCCCCGGTCACAGCGTTGCAGACGCTATGACCGGGCATTCCACTCCAGGAGAAGCCAATGACGTCATGGAAACAGACGACAGGAGCTTCTCCTGGAGTGGAATCGATGGTCACAGCATCGGCAACCCTGTGGATGGGGATTCCACTTCAGGAGTTTCCCCTGATGTCCCTGTCCATATATGGACAGAGATATCAAGGAGATCTCCAGGAGCGGAATCTCCGGCTATCTATACTGGAAGGGGGGGGGGGGGGGGGGGTTTGCTATCTACAAGGGGGCTGTGTGGCACTATCTACAAAAAAGGACAACTGAGCAGGAGCACGCAAAATACCCAGCTTTCCCGGCTATCAAATAAATGTGTGGAAATAAACTAAGATATAACTTTTATTTAATCTAGCTAAAAGGATTAATCCTTTAGCTAGACTAAATAACAGTTATATCTTCGTTTATTTCCACACATTTATTTGGTAGCCGGGAAAGCTGGGTATTTTGTGTGCTCCTGCACAGTTGTCCTTTTTTGAATGTCTATTGCTGTCAGCTATCAGGGCCATTTCGTAGTCCTTGCACTACCTACAAGGGGGCTGTCGACAGTGTGGCACTACCTACCAGGGGGCTGTGGACTATGTGACACTACCAACCAGGGGGCTGTGGGCTGTGTGGCACTACCAACCAGGGGGCTGTGGGCTGTGTGGCACTACCAACCAGGGGTCTGTGGGCTGTGGGGCACTACCAACCAGGGGGCCATGTGGCACTCCCTACCAGGGGGCTGTGGGCTGTGTGGCACTCCCTACCAGGTGTCTGTGTGGCACTCCCTACCAGGGGTCTGTGCGGCACTCCCTACCAGGGGGCTGTGCGGCACTCCCTACCAGGGGACTGTGCGGCACTCTTTACAGGGGGCTGTGTGGCGCTCTTTACAGGGAGCTGTTTGGCGCTATCTACAAGGGGGCTGTGTGGCGCTATCTACAAGGGGGCTGTGGGGCGCTATCTACAAGGGAGCTGTGTGGCGCTACCTACAAGGGGCTGTGTGGCGCTACCTACAGGGGGAATGTGTGAGTGGTGGGCTGATGGTCATTTTACTGTGAGTGGTGGGCTAATGGTCATTTTACTGTGAGTGGGGGGGCTGATGGTCATTTTACTGTGAGTGGGGGGTTGATGGTCTTCAAGTGGTTTCCGCCTCTGACCTCCAATTGAAATTAATGGGAGGCAGAAAATACCTGCGGCGCTCGTTTGGAGCTTTTTTTCCTGCGTCTTTTGCATTCACTTCAACAGCTTAAAGGGAATGTGTTGCCAGAAAAACATGTTTTTTTTTAAAAAATTAAACATTTAGTGTGTGGGTGATTAAACATTGTTCAAATTTTTTTTATTTTTTTCACGAGTCAGGGAATAGTCAGGAAATATTATAAATTAATTCTAATTTATAATACTACCCATTTTTGGTCACTAGATGGAGCTATTCCCAAAATTGCAGCATTGCAACAATGGGTTAAAAGCCCTCGCTCTAGTGAGCTCTCAGCATCCCCCCCTCCTTTATCCTGGCTAGTGCCGGGATAAACGAGGGGTTTGAACGGTGTAACCTCCTACGCTGTGTGTCGCCATTTTTTGAGCTAACACACAGTGTAGTAGGTTTACATACAGTAGTAAACACACACAAACACGAACATACATTGAAATCTCTTACCTGCTCCTGCCGCCGCGGCTCCCTCCGGCCCGTCCGCTCCGTTTGCTGCCGCTGGTCCAAGTGCACAAATCCGGAAGCCGCGACCGGAAGTAGTAATATTACTGTCCGGCCGCGACTTCCGGTCCACAGGAAAATGGCGCCGGACGGCGCCAATTTCGAATTGGACTGTGTGGGAGCGGCGCATGCGCAGTTCCCACACAGACGCCGTACACTGAAGTCAATGGGACGGGAGCCGTTCGCAGTCCCTATGGGACTGTGGCTGCCGTATTCCATGTCTGTATGTGTCGTTAATCGACACAGACAGAAATGGAACAAAAAATGGCAGCCCCCATAGGGAAGAAAAAGTGTAAAAATAAGAAAAAGTAAAACACAAACACACAAATGAATATAAACGTTTTTAATAAAGCACTAACATCTTTAACATATAAAAAAATAATTTGTGATGACACTGTTCCTTTAAGAAAAAACACAAAAAAGAGGTCAAAGAACGCTGTTAGTTGCTGAAGGAATTTTGAGGCAGATTTTTTTTTCCTTACAAAAAACGTGTGTGAACGTACCCTACGAGTGTAGTGCTTGTTCTTAGCAGTTTTCTGTCTTTACTCTAAACAATTTTTGGTAGGGGGGCCCTGAGGAAATTTTATTTTTCCAGTGCTGCCTCGAGTCTGAAAAGGTTGGGAAACTCTGTACTAGGCTACATGGAGCAGTTCAGTTCGTCATGGGAACAGGGCCTAGGTGAGTACAATTTTTGTTTTTGTTTGGGGGCACTGTCTACAAGGGGGAGGTGGGGGGCTGTATGCCACTGTCTACAAGGGGGAGGTGGGTGGGGCTGTATGGCACGATCTACAAAAAGGAGGTGGGGGATTATATCACTGTCTTACAGGGAGGCTATATGGCAAAATCTACAGGGGGGCGCTATACTGTGTGGGGGCCACTAAGCGGACATTATACTGTGTAGGGGTACTACAGGTGGCATAATACTGTGGGCACAATTAGAGGACAAAATACTGTGTCCTTGAAGGGGTTGTAATATATTATATTATTAAATATTATTATTATTATTATACTGTATGGGTGCACTAAAGGGGCATTATAACTTTTTATGGGGGCATTTTTTTTTAATGATGGAGTGGGGCGCCGAAAGATCATTTCACACAGGGCGCCATCTATCCTGGGGCTGGCCCTGGACATGGGTCAGCTTGAGCACTCTGACCAATCTTCGGCTGCATAGCCCCAAACACAGCAAGCTGCGATGTATTGTATGTTCTGACACCTTTCTATCATAGCCAGCATTAACTTTTTCCACAAATTGTGCTACAGTAGCTCTTCTGTGGGATTGTACCAGATTGGCTTGTCTTTGCTCTCCCCACGAATTAATGAACCTAGGGCTCCCGTGATCCTGTCACTGGTGAACTGGTTGTATTTCCTTGGACCATTTTTGGTAGGTACTAACCACTGCATACAGGAAACACCTCACGAGATCTGCTGTTTTGGAGATGTTCTGACACAGTTGTCTAGCCTTAAAGGGAATGTGTCGCTAGAAATTAGTATTTTTCTTTTTTTTTTTCAGTTAAACAATTAGTATTTAAGTGAATACACAGTGTTTTAATTTTTTACATTTTGTCACAAGTCAGGAAATATTATAAATGAGATTCTAATTTATAACATTTCTATGTGCAAATTTGGGATGGACACACTCTCCTCTAGTGTCCTCACACAATCCCCACTCCCTTCTTCTGGCTAGTGCCAGGAGAAGGAAGGGTTTGAATGTCTTCAAACCTCCTACACTGTGTGCCGCCATTGACTGAGCAACTGCACAGTGCTAGGAGGATTAGATACAGGGCTCAGCAGACAGTATCACACGAACATACACGAACATAGTACACACATCATACACGAACACAAATTACCTACTCCTGCCACCACCTCCGCTGGTCTACGCTCCTCTTCCTTGCGCCTTCGCTTCGTTGAACATATGGCCGGAAGCTGCGGCCGGAAGTCGTCATCTTACTGTCCGGCAGCGGCTTCCGGTCCACATGAAAATGGCGCCGGATTTCGCTCTACGAACGAGCTTCATTTTGGTCTGTGTAGGAGAGGCGCATGCTCCGTTCCCACACAGACGGCGCACGCAACTGAGAATGAAATGGCTCCCGTTCGCATTCTCTATGGGGTTGTATGTGCCGTATAGCATCTCTGTATGTGTCGTTAATTGACACAAGCAGAGATGAAAAAAAAAATGGCAGCCCCCATAGAGAAGTAAAAGTAAGAATATATTATAAAGTAAAAAATAAGAACACAATTAAATAAAAATGTTGTTAATATTATATTAAAAGCAATATAATTTAAAAAAAAGAAGAATCATGACACCTTCCCTTTAATAATTTGGCACTTGTCAAAGTTTCTCAAATCCTTACGCTTGCCTATTTTGCCTGCTTTCAACACATCAAACAAGTGAACTGATTGTAACCCTGCTGCCTAATATAAAGGTATCCCACCCTTTGACAGGTGCCATTGTAACGAGATAATCAATGTAATTCACTTCAGTGGTTTAAACCCCTTAAAAACCCGGGAATTTTTGTCTTTAAAGACCTAAAGAATGTTTTTTCATTTTTGCTTCAGCATTCTGGTGGAAAATAACTTTTTACATTTTAGGACATCATACTGTAATATTAGTATGAGGCCTTGTTTTTTGCAGGACCAATTGTTCTCCTTTTGGCACCATTTTTGGGTACATATTTGTTAATAATTAATTTCTATTCATTTATATTAAAAAACCAAAATATTTTTTTCGGATTTAAAATTTAGGTTTTTAAGTCATTTACCATTCACTTTAAATCATGTAACTGATCTATAGAACAGTTTGCTACAGTAAGGCTGGGTTCACACGAGCATGTTACGTCCGTAATGGACGGAACGTATTTCGGCTGCAAGTCCCGGACCGAACACACTGCAGGGAGCCGGGCTCCTAGCATCATAGTTATGTACGATGCTAGGAGTCTCTGCCTCTCCGTGGAACTACTGTCCCGTACTGAAAACATGATTACAGTACGGGACAGTTGTCCCGCAGCGAGGCAGGGACTACTAGCGTCGTACATAACTAAGATGCTAGGAGCCCGGCTCCCTGCAGTGTGTTCGGTCCGGGACTTGTGGCCGAAATACGTTCCGTCCATTACGGACGTAACATGCTCGTGTGAACCCAGCCTTATGGTGATACCCAATATGTGATTATTATTTATTTCTTTGTAATCATATAATAAAATGTGTCATATGTAAAAATATTGTTTGCATGTTGTTTTTTTTAATGTTTATTGTTTTCACAGATGTTTTGATGTTTATTTTTATTTTCATTTTTTCATCACATAATGGGATTTTTATAAGTGCTGATTTTACATAATAATGTACCTGCATATATACATATTTGCAAGTACAATAACCTGTGTACTTATATGTACACAGGCTGTTAGGGCACACCTAAGTATTCACTAACAACAGGAATCCTGGACAGACAGATTCTTTAATAGAGCTTGAGCTGTCTGCGTATAGTTATAGATCACGTCACAGGATATCCCTGTGTCGCCATAATAGGGGGATTCCGCCTCTGCTTTCCTTTAGCATGCCACAATCTGCTTTGATCGCGGCATACAAGTGGTTAAACAACAGAGATCAGAGGTTTGCAGCCACGTTCCAGGGCCTCATAGTAAGGGCACAATGACCATGCCCACACGATCATAGTGTGAGGGATCAATACTATGTATATTGTTTGAAAAATATTATCCTCACACATATGTATATACATTTCAGTTCTTTGTGTAATATACTGATATATATAACAAGTTCTTTGTTCATGTCGGACACACCTATGGAAGACACCGCCCCCTGGAATGCAAAGAGGAGTGTGCAGAAGAATGTATAGGAAGACTTACAGCAGAAGAGCCAATGGGATTCAAGCAAGTCCCACATCTATAGGGAGGGGCATGTGTCTTCTCTGTGTGTGTTTCTTTGTTCTGAATAAAGTTCAGTTCCTCCTGGCTGACATTGAAGCTGTACCTCAGACATTTGTGTGGTGTACTTCTCTCCAGGCATGCCTTCAGCTTTCAATTTACAGAGGTGGTTATTCGGTGTGAAATACGGACCTGACATTTGGCGCCCGAACGTGGGGCCTCACTCGAGGAAATATCAAAATCCGGACAACCGACAATCACAGGGTGAAACAGAGGACTCAAAGTTGCCCACTGAAGGAATTTGATCACCTCCGCAATAACACGGTAAGCGAATTGATTTTATAAATCTTCGTCTTATCTGTGTTAGTGGGCAGTCTTGTAGCGATCTGTAGAACCCTTTTGTTGATTTCCTGGATTATCTCAGGCGACAGAGGTGATATTTTTCGCTGTGAGGGTAAAAAAACCTGTGAGACCTTAGTCGCGCCCGACTAACCATCCTCTGGGTAATTAGAGTCTAAGTAATAGAATTATATAAGAGACCGGAGAGTTATCGACTGCGATTTTAATATTTCCAGCGTAGCCGGAGAGTCTAAATAGATTATATAAGCGACCGGAGAGTTATCGACTGTGAAATTTTAATATTTCCAGCGTAGCCGGAGAGTCTAAATAGATTATATAAGCGACCGGAGAGTTATCGACTGTGAAATTTTAATATTTCCAGCGTAGCCGGAGAGTCTAAATAAAATTATATTTCGGCGGACCGGGGGCTGTAGACTGAGAAATTTTAATATTTCCGGCGAGGCCTGGGAGTCGTTGACCGAAAATTGTTATATAAATTACGTGTATAATATAGACTGTTAGGCATATGATTTAATGAAGCGAAGAGAAGGGAAGCAGTATGTGAGTAAAATGAATGAAGAAATTGATGGAAGTGTGTGGAATCCATAGAGGAGGGCGGCTGCAAGCCGGAGATTGGGCAAAAGGCATTCTGGAGAACAAAGGGAAGTTGGAAGGTAGAAAGTTGATGGAAAGTGCTTTAGAGGGATTTGCAGAAGAGGAAGTTAGGAATAAGAAAGGTATTGTATGTATTAGAAAACAGGACCAGCCGACGAACGGTAATGGCTTCCGTACCTCATGTTGAGTGTGTCCTCATTGTTGGTGGGAAACCACCCCCCCCCTTCACAGCTGCGCACTGTGTTTCCAATGGGAGAGGCTGCCCCCCCTGCCCCTGATGTGGCCACGCCCGGCCCAACCAAATCAGTATGAAATAATCGCCTTGTTAATTTTGTCATTTGTAGTGTCTTCTATTTTTTAGGTTCCATTCTAGTGAAGCAACACGTCATCATAAAATAGAGATGGTGGCCGACAGATTGTACAATGTTACAGATTATGTTTGATGTTTTGAACATAGATAATTCCTATACAATGGTGTGATGAATGATTGCAGATACGTATGTTGTTTTGCCGGCATTGAAAGTGTTAAGATTGTGAGACTAGAAGCTGTGAGAAGCTGTGAGTGTGTGACCCCCTCCCTCTCCCCTGTAGTGTGCTGTGTTTGGGAGGAGGAGGGGGGCTGACTGGGTGTAGTCTGCAGGGCTGATGAGACAAAGGATTTCAATATGCACTGCTTTTATATATATATATATATATCAGTAATGTGTACAAACCTAAATAAATTTCTTCTCTTTTGCGCATGCGCTGTTGTTTATAAAAGTTACGATATTTATGTGTTATGATGTGATCAGATTTCATGTGTTTTGATGTTAATTCAGATGTATTAAACTACAGATACTGTGAGACACGGGGTTTTGAAAATGTATGTGCCCCCACCGTTCCCTATTCTTATGTACAGCTTATTGGTTTGCAGTAATTAATGTTATCAGAGATAATATTTTCTGTTTTATTGAATAACTAACTACAATTGTTTTGTTTTTGATTTCACACATGAGTTATGTCATTGTAAAGATCAAATGTATTTGTCAGGAAAAAGTCATTTTTGTTTCAGGCTGTTGTACATTACAGGGGGTTAAATTAGTGTTATGTTGAGATGTAGTTTTGAACTCTGCTACATTACTTTCGCAGAGTCCACAAAGGGGGGAATGGTGAAGGAACTGATCAGGTACAATTTTGGTTTGTTTTGAGTTAATTAATTTGGTTTCAGAAGATCTAAAAATGTGTAAGAGACCCCAATGAGTAATCCAGATTAAATGTGTATGAGAGTAACCTACATTTTGAGGTTTTTCTGTGTAGATGGTTGTGTAAGAGACCATCCCCCTCCAGCAAATTTACACAGGAGGCAGAGGTGACGTCACTCACACGAGTCTTTATGGATTTAGATGGGGGAGAAGGCAAAACAAAAATTGTCTGGACATTGTTAATTTGATGTAAAGTTTTTAGGAATGTTTTCTTTTTATTTGTTTTTGTATTAATCAAGTATTTGCAGAACCTGATAAAAGTGAGATTCTCAAAGTGCTCGTGATTATCAGATGAGTGTGGAGAAGTGTATAACATTTGGTTTTATTTTAGAGAATGAAGACGCCACCCCTTTGAGATGTTCTATCTATATGTGACATGGGTTTTTAATGTCAATTTGTAATAAAGAGATATTTTATTATACAATATGTACAAGACAGGATACGAGGCACCAGGTAAATTACCCAGAAACCACTCTCACCTTGTTCATCTCAAGGAGCGGAGCTGGAGGTGCTCGCTGAGGCTTGTAACCTGGCAGAAGGTAAGACGGCCGACATTTACACTGACTCTAGGTACGCTTTTGGCATCGCCCACAATTATGGGCCCATTGGTAGTAGGAACTTTATTGGATCATCGGGTAAGCCAATTGAGAGAGCGAGAGAAGACAGACCTGACAACAAGAGTATGTGCGGCCAGGTGTCAGTAAATTGGCTTGTCCCTGAATACAATAATGCCACCACTAGGTTTGTAGCAGCCGGCATGATGTGCGCACGGCATGACATAGGTAAAACAGCAAAGGTACCTGTGAAAAGTGAAGCCCGGTCAGATTACCCGTCCCAGCGACTGCAGAACATACAACTACCCGAGGTAGAAGTGTATGACAAAGTGCTCATGTGTGTAGACCTGTTCTCAGGGGGGGCCTGAAGCCCAGCCTGTATTTTTCCCACTGCAGACCTTGTGTGTAAGTGACGGGGGGAACAGTGCTTATCCCAAGTATTGAACTGGTGTTTGTTCAATGATAAGATGTCAGCAGTTCTCTAGACATTGTCCCAAGGTTAGTTTGTTTAATAACTGTATTTAAAGAGGCTCTGTCACCAGATTTTGCAACCCCTATCTGCTATTGCAGCAGATAGGCGCTGCAATGTAGATTACAGTAACGTTTTTATTTTTAAAAAACGAGCATTTTTGGCCAAGTTATGACCATTTTTGTATTTATGCAAATGAGGCTTGCAAAAGTACAACTGGGCGTGTTGAAAAGTAAAACTACAACTGGGCGTGTATTATGTGCGTACATCGGGGCGTGTTTACTACTTTTACTAGGTGGGCGTTGTGTATAGAAGTATCATCCACTTCTCTTCAGAACGCCCAGCTTCTGGCAGTGCAGACACAGCCGTGTTCTCCAGAGATCACGCTGTGTTGTCACTCACAGGTCCTGCATCGTGTCAGACGAGCGAGGACACATCGGCACCAGAGGCTACAGATGATTCTGCAGCAGCATCGGCGTTTGCAGGTAAGTCGATGTAGCTACTTACCTGCAAATTCTGATGCTGCTGCAGAATCAACTGTAGCCTCTGGTGCCGACACGATGCAGGACCTGGGGAAGTGACGTCACAGATCTGCACTGCCAGAAGCTGGGCGTTCTGAAGAGAAGTGGATGATACTTCTCGTCAGAAAGCCCAGCTAGTAAAAGTAGTAAACACGCCCCGATGTACACACATAATACACGCCCAGTTGTACTTTTACTTTTCAACACGCCCAGTTGTACTTTTGCAAGCCTCATTTGCATAAATACGAAAATGGTCATAACTTGGCCAAAAATGCTCGTTTTTTAAAAATAAAAACGTTACTGTAATCTACATTGCAGCGCCTATCTGCTGCAATAGCAGATAGGGGTTGCAAAATCTGGTGACAGAGCCTCTTTAAGAAGGGTTGTGGGAATATTAAATACTGAGGTTAAGTTTTATGTAAAGTTCTGGACCAGCCTTAGCATTGGACTATTAGAGTCATGCGTCAGATAAAAGGTACAGAAGTGGAATATTCCCATTAGAAAACATTTTTATTTGTTTATTTTTTATTTTTGTTGTGAAAGGGAAATTTTAGAGCAGAGAATTCTGTGCAGTGTATATGTGTATGTATAGATATGTATATAAAGAAGAAGAATCAATTTGTAAGTTTTAGTTACTGACCAGTGTGAACGTTTGATGTAAAGATGCTATTTGTTAATGTTTTTCTTCAAATTAATTATTTGATTAAGATCTAATTGGTATGTCCCAGGTTTTACAGCTGTCGCTGCTAAATTCTGTTAGAGCTGTTTGATTTGCCTACAGAACAGTCCTGGCAGACCGGTGCCAACCTTATCATACCCGCCTCCCACGAAGAGAACCGACCTTGAGAGGCCTTCCCAGGTAGAACGAACCAGATTAGAGTAAGAAAAATAGGTTTAAGACGCTTGTCAGATAAACATGTGGAATCTGTGTATCTTTCTGTGAGGTGGAGATGTTCCAGGCAATCAGCTGAGATCAAGGTACAAATCCTGCTGAAAGGGTATCACCAAGTGCAAATGAAATGTACCCAATAAGTTACACATCTTCTAGGTGCCCTGTCCATTGTAACAGAGAAGTTTTTCCTTATATAAAGGTGTTTGATGTCATTTAGGGGCCTGACATTATTGTATGTACTTAGAACAACGTTTATAGTGTATGCGGATGATGTTATCACCAGATTAGTATTTATTTTAACAATTGACAAGAGTTGGGGGTCCCCAGCAAGTGCCAGTAAATATGAACTAAAAGACTTTTAACACGATGAACTCCATCACTGAGATGCGGCAGGCGCAGCCTGAGCCACTACAACGCGTTTATCATGAACTGACGGCAGTGTCACAATCAGGGCCGCCATCAGGAATTTCAGGGCCCCCTACAGCTACATTTTCTGGGCCCCCCTACCGTGGCACCGCCTGTTAACGGTACTCCGTCCAGTACTATATCATGGTACCCAGGGCCGCCATCAGGGGGGGTATTAGGGGTACTGATGTGAGAGGCCCGGCCAAACCTAATTGAAAGGGGGGCCCGGCAAACTGCCGCGACTTGCCTTTGGTAGAAAAAAAACAGGCCCCGTTTTTTTCACCAAAAGAATGTCATGAGCTGCGGGCCCCCCTTTCAATTAGGTTTGGCCGGGCCTCTCACATCAGTACCCCTAATACCCCCCCTGATGGCGGCCCTGGGTAGCATGGGGGCCGTCAAACACCGCCGCCCGTGCGACCGATCACGCGCACCACGCAAACTCCCGCGCATGCGCACCGGCGACCGCCTGGAAGCGCGCACCGAATTTTGAGGCAGATTTTGACCTGCCCACACTATCTTGCCGCGTTTTTTGCCCACGGCGATTGAGGACAGCAGACAGAAAACGCAGCGAAAAATGCATTTTCTGCCTCCCATTGATTTAGATGGCAGGTCAGAGGCAGAACCGCGGCAAGAAAGGATGTGCTGCTTTTTCTTTTTTCCGCGACTGGCTCCCATTGATTTCAGATTAAATCAATGGGAGGCGGTTTTGGAAGTTTTTTGGTGCTGATTCTGACGCAGTGTCCGAGTCAATATCAAGGCCCAAAAACGTTGAACTGGGCCTTATTGTTAGGGCTTATTCAGACGAACGTGTAATACGTCCGTGAAACGTGTGTGATTTTCACGCGCCTTGCACAGACCTATGTTACTCTATGGTGCCGTGCAGACTGTCAGTGATTTTCACGCAGCGCGAGTCCGCTGCGTAAAACTCACGACATGTCCGATATTTGTGCATTGTTCGCGCATCACGCACCCATTGAAGTCAATGGGTGCGTGAAAATCACGCCCAGCGCTTCCGCAGCCGTATAAACTATGAATGAAAACAGAAAAGCACCACGTGCTACAAACATACAAACAGAGTGTCATAATGATGGCGGCTGCGCGAAAATCACACAGCCGCGCATCATACGCTGCTGACACACGGAGCTGTTATGGACCTTTTGCAAGCGCAAAACGCCACGTTTTTGCGCGCGCAAAAAGCACACGCTTGTGTAAATCCGGCCTTAGGGTAGGAACACACTAGGCATGAACACTGCGGATTTTATGCAACACATTTTATTGTGGATAATCCGCAGCGTATCACAGTCGCAGCAGAGTGGATGAGGTTTGAACAAATCTCATCCACACGCTGCAAAAATAATGGACCTGCAGTGTGACTTTTTGGCTTTTTAAGTCGCATGTCAATGTATTCTGTGGAATCGCCGCTCCTCTGTTGCAGAAATGCTGCGGTTCTGCCGCAAAAATCACAAATGAGAAAAAAAAAAAAAGCCACTTTTTTAAATTGATAAAGTTTAGACTTGCCCCGGCCGTAGTCCTGGTGACGCGATCCTCTATTCTTAGCGCAGCCCCGCCTCCTGTCATGACGTTTCATCCCATGTGACTGCTGCAGCGGTCACATGGTCTACAGCGTCATCCCAGGAGGCGGGGCTACGTTCAGAAGAGAGAGATGCGTCACTTAAACTACGGCCGGGGTAAGTCTAAACTTTTTTTTCCCTGCAGGATTCCCGCAGCGGACACGCCTCACGAAACCTGCGCCACTATTTGGTGCGGTTTTGCTGGCGGAATTCCCTGCGGCTCCCGGGATAAGCTGTGTAGTTTTACTCAGCATATCCGCCTAGTGTGTCCCTTATGATGTCGCTCCTGGAGCTGCTGCCGGTCTCTAAATAGGCAGTTGGTCCAGTAGAATTTGGAATTATTTTTTTTTGTGAACCAGCTTAAAAAAATACAAAACTTTGGTGTTAGGGCCTGTTCACATCACTGTTCGCTTCCGCTCCGGGGTTCCTTCTGAGGTTTCTGTCGGGTGAACCCCGCAACGTAAAGTAAAAGTGATAGCACAGCTTCCGTTTGCATCACCATTAGCGCAGTCGACTGCGCTATTAATTCCGTCCGAAAACCAGCCGGAATGGTGACGAACGGAAACCATTAGCGATGTTTCCGTCACCATTGAGATCAATGGTGACTGAAACGGAAGCTGTGCTGTCACTTTCACTTTCCGTTGCGGGGTTCACCCGACAGAAACCTCAGAAGGAACCCCGGAGCGGAAGCGAACGGTGATGTGAACAGGCCCTAACACAAAAGTTTTGTATTTTTTTAAGCTGGTTCACAAAAAAAAATAATTCCAAATTCTACTGGACCAACTGGCTATTTAGAGAGCGGCAGCAGCTCCAGGAGCGACATCATAAGGGACACACTAGGCGGATATGCTGAGTAAAACTACACAGCTTATCCCGGGAGCCGCAGGGAATTCTGCCAGCAAAACCGCACCAAATAGTGGCGCAGGTTTCGTGAGGCGTGTCCGCTGCGGGAATCCTGCAGGGAAAAAAAAGTTTAGACTTGCCCTGGCCGTAGTCCTGGTGACGCATCTCTCTCTTCTGAACGTAGCCCCGCCTCCTGGGATGACGCTGTAGACCATGTGACCGCTGCATCAGTCACATGGGATGAAACGTCATGACAGGAGGCCGAGCTGCGCTAAGAATAGAGGATCGCGTCACCAGGACTACGGCCGGGGCAAGTCTAAACTTTATCAATTTAAAAAAGTACCTTTTTTTTCTTCTCTTGTGTGATTTTTGCGGCAGAATCGCAGCATTTCCGCAACAGAGGAGCAGCGATTCCATAGAATACATTGACATGCGACTTAAAAAGCCAAAGCCACACTGCAGGTCCATTATTTTTGCAGCGTGTGGATGAGATTTGTTCAAATCTCATCCACTCTGCTGCGACTGTGATACGCTGCGGATTATCCACAATAAAATGTGTTGCATAAAATCCGCAGTGTTCATGCCTAGTCTGTTCCTACCCTAAGGCCGGATTTACACAAGCGTGTGCTTTTTGCACGCGCAAAAAACGTGGCATTTTGCGCATGCAAAAGGTCCATAACAGCTCCGTGTGTCAGCAGCGTATGATGCGCGGCTGCGTGATTTTCGCGCAGCCGCCATCATTATGACACTCTGTTTGTATGTTTGTAGCACGCGGTGCTTTTCTAATTTCATTCATAGTTTATACGGCTGCGGAAGTGCTGAGCGTGATTTTCACACACCCATTGACTTCAATGGGTGCGTGATGCGCGAACAATGCACCAATATAGGACATGTCGTGAGTTTTACGCAGCGGACACACGCTGTGTGAAAATCACTGACAGTCCGCACGGCACCATAGAGTAACATAGGTCCGTGCGAGGCGAGTGAAAATCACGCACGTTGCACGGACGTATTACACGTTCGTCTGAATAAGCCCTAACAATAAGGCCCAGTTCACAGAGTTTTTGGGCCTTGACATTGACTCGGACGCTGCGTCAGAATCAGCACCAAACCACTTCCAAAACCGCCTCCCATTGATTTAATCTGAAATCAATGGGAGCCAGTCGCGGAAAAAAGAAAAAGCAGCACGTCCTTTCTTGCCGCGGTTCCGCCTCTGACCTCCCATCTAAATCAATGGGAGGCAGAAAATGCATTTTTCGCTGCGTTTTTTGTCTGCTGTCCTCAATCGCCGCGAGCAAAAAACGCAGCAAAAAAACGCGGCAAGATAGTGTGGGCAGGTCAAAATCTGCCTCAAAATTCTTTAAGGAATTTTGAGGCAGATTTTTTTTTGCCTGCAAAATACTGTGTAAACAGGGCCATACATAAACAACACTTTGAGATAATTTACTCACTGTGTCAGAAGAGCTGCTCCCACTCCAGTCCTCTTCCGGCGATGTCTTCCAGGGGAGGTCTTCGGTCCAGACGTCCAGTCCTTCACCTCCAGCCAGGCTCCAGGTAAGTTTTGTCCATGTGTGTCCGCGGCTGCGCGCGCTTCGTTCGCGGGTGCGCGCGCGGCCGGTCGCGGGTGCGCGCGCTTCGTTTGCGGGTGCGCGCGCGGTCGATCGCGGGTGCGCGCGCGGACGGTCTCCAGTGCGGGCGTTCGTGGATGCGCGCTCGCGAGTGCGCACGCGCGGCAGTTTCATTGTGCGCGAGATCGGGTGCGCGCGCGGGCGGACGGTTTGACGGCCCCCCATGACGAGGGGAGGGGGCCCGCAGCAGCAGCAGCAGCAGCAGCTCACGACATTCTTTTGGTGAAAAAAACGGGCCCCATTGCAGGGGCCCGTTTTTTCCTACCAAAAGAATGTCGAGGCAGTTGCCGGGCCCCCCTTTCAATTAGTTTTGGCCGGGCCCCTCACACCACTACCCCTAATACCCCCCTGATGGCGGCCCTGGTCACAATTCTAAGCGGCCGCCCAGACAAGTAACTTGCCAGAGGAAGAGTACAGATGCGGAGGGTTTGATAGTCACAATACAACTCCACTAATCCGCCTACGTGGGATCTCACCCCAGGCTCACAACATGAGGTGCTATGTACAGCCTGATGACGTAAACTAAAGGAGACGGTGTCGGACAAATGAGAAGGACCAAACCAAGTCCTGATGACATCAGCAAAGTTCAAAGTAAAGGGGGCGTGGCTTGGATGCAGACCGGGACGGACGCTTCAGAGTGAGCTCCGTCTTAAAACCTCAAGCGACGGTATATTTAAGCGTGCCCGAAGCCGGGGTTTGACTGCTCTTCGTCACTCAACCCGGGGACAACGATGATGACAAGGAGAAAGGGGAATAAGTCTGGCCCGAAGCGGCTAACGGACTTCTTTTCGACCCGCAGCGCGAGGAAGGAGGATTTCCAAGATGGCGCCGGCAGCAGCTTCTCTGGAGAGATGTGTGACAGAGGATCGAGACTGGCGTCGCCCTCGGAATCTCCCGGTGAGTCTATACACTCCCCTGAATGCCCAATAGCGGCCAGCCCGGGAAGCAAGCTGATCTTTGGCCCTAGCGCCCCACTGACACCGGAGAGAAGCCACGGGCAAATGGCGGCTGAGAGACGGCAGCAAGAGGAGGAAGATCTCCCCCCTGAACGTCAGGTTTCCCAAAGGGACCTAATCCCAACTACTGATTCCTTGCAAGAGGATACATCACTTGAGGAGGGGGACCCGATCTCTAGCCTCCCCACTACAGACCAGGCGGCGTCGGAAACTTTTATTAAAGGCCTGGTGATGGCCCTTAGGGGGTCCCTGCAAAAGGACTTAGCAAAAATCTCTGCTACGCTACACACTAATATGGAAGAGTTAGGCTCCAGAGTGGATCATGTGGAGAGGAAAATGGGGGAGTTCACTCAGGCGCACAATGATTTAGTGGATGCACACTATACTTTAGAAGAAGAGGTGGAAAGCATGAAATCTAAGATGGCGGATATGGAGGATAGGAATAGGAGGAACAATGTTAAATTTCGGGGCATTCCTGAATCTGTGTCTCCGTCTGATCTCCCACTGTTCTTGCAAAAGCTGATTAAATCCCTCTTGCCACACTCCACTCCTCAGGATCTGATCATAGACCGGGCACACCGTTTGCCGAAACCTAAGGCTTTACCATCAGAAATACCAAGAGATGTACTTTCTCGCATACATTTTTTTCATGTCAAGGAGGCCCTAATGTTCGCAGCGCGAAAAGCTCAGAAACTCCCAGACCCATATGAAGGGGTACATCTTTATGCGGACCTCTCACAAGCCACTCTTCAAGCTAGAAGGAACTTCCTGCCTGTTACACTCTCGCTACGGAGCAGCAAGATACCGTATAAGTGGGCGTTCCCTACGAAGCTTCTGGTCCGAAAAGAGGATCGTACACATGTTCTTCACAAGCCTGCGGATGGTATTCAATTGCTGAAGGAGTGGGGGGTCCGGATGTCCGACATACCTGTGAAACCCTCAATCAGAGCCCCGTCCAGAATTTCTCCAGAGTGGCGGAGTCAGGCTGACTCTCGCTGAAGGTACTTTATGCGTGAGATTATGAGGTTGTGTCTCTTCAGGCCGAACTTTCGTCCCCAGTATCTTTACAGGGTCGTTGAGATCTTCTAGATCCTGTGGTTTTCATAGTGCTTCAGGGACTGTTATATCTCTGATACATGTGGTTAAAGTTGTGGTTCAAATATTCCCTGTTTTTCTCCCAAACATGTTACACCAAGTGTATATTCTCTGGTATGTCTACAAATGTTGATGAGTCGAGGATGAAGCAGACTGCATATGGTATAATGCTCATTAGGAATTATGATAATGGCGGTTAAAATAGTTTCACTGAATGTAAAGGGATTGAATAGTCCATTTAAAAGATCCTCCGCCTGGAAAGAGGCCCGAAGTTCTAGAGCAGATATCTTGTGTCTACAGGAGACACATTTCCAGAGGGAGCAGTGCCCTTCTTTTATAAATCCGAATTTCCCTCATGTTTTTATGGCCAATTCTGACAGGAAAAAAGCAGGGGTATTGATTGCAGTCAGTGATTCTTTGGATTTTAAGCTGGTGGATTCTCTGATCGATGTGGGGGGGGGAGATTTCTTGCTCTGGTGTGTTCTATCAATGACTCTTTGATAACGTTAGTCAATATCTATGCTCCTAACGCCTCACAGATTCGCTTTCTGAACAAAACCATGAGGAAAATTCGCAAGATCCAAAAGGGTCAACTCATACTTTGTGGAGATTTTAATGTAGTTCCAGACAGGGTTATGGACACCACCAGCAAGAGCAGGAGGTCTCTCCTTACACTCTCACCGTGGGCTCAAAGGGAAGACCTTTATGATGTGTTTAGATGCCATAATGCTTCGTCCAGGGAATTCACTTTCTATTCTTCCTGCCATCATACTTTCTCTCGGATTGATGTATTCCTAGTAGATAAATGGTTGCTGCAAGCAGTACAGAAAGCAGAGGTAGGGGTGATCACGTGGTCAGACCATGCTCCTATATCCATGCAGATAGCATTGGCACCCTGGTCCCGTCCCTTTAGGAATTGGCGCAATAATACCTTTCTGATGGCCCTTCCTAAATATAAAGAGCATATTTCCTCTCAATTGCAAGAATACTTTGATCTTAATGACACCCCAGAGGTTGACCCCTTTGTCCTATGGAATGCCCATAAAGCAGTTATGCGTGGTCTCCTGATCCAGCAGAGCTCGCACTATTATAAACAGAAACGGGTAAATACGGACAAGGTATTGGAACAGATCAAAGCTCTAGAGACCCAACAGAAATCCTCCCCTTCGGTCACACTAAATGATGCGCTGACCAAACTTAGACAGGAACTTAGGAGGCTGCTTATAGCGGACTTTGATAAACATTTAACCTCGCTTCGCATGACCTATTACACCTCACATAATAAAGCGGGCAAATATATGGCGACAAGGGTTAAACTGAGACAACAAAAAAGTAGGATTCCATTTTTAGAGGCGGAGGGGGAGGATTCTAGGGTTTCGAACCCGCAAGACATCGCGGACAGATTTAGTTCGTTCTACGCTAAACTTTATAATTTGAAGGAAGACCCTGCTACGTCTCACCCAACTTTGGAGACTATAGGTGGGTTTTTGGACAAGCTACAGCTGCCCAAGATAACCCCTTTACAGCTAGACCAACTTAATGCCCCTATTCTGACAGAGGAAGTGACCAGAGTAATTCGGATGGGTAAACAACACAAGGCCCCGGGACCGGATGGGTTCTCCTCCGAATATTATAAACTAAATGAGAAGGTATTGGCCCCATACTTGGCGCGAATTTTCACCGCTGCAATGGTCAAGGGTAACCTTCCTGAGGAAATGCTCCAAGCAACCATAGTTACCATCCCTAAACAGGGGAAATCTCCTACGCTACCAGCTAATTTCAGGCCCATATCGTTGTTGAACTGCGACACCAAACTTTATGCAAAGATACTGGCCCAACGTCTATTGACCATACTCCCTACCATTATTCATAATGACCAGGTGGGATTTACGAAGGGCCGCCAAGCCCCAGATGGCACCAGACGCATCATCAATCTGATATCTAAGGCAGAGATTAGCTGGACGCCTTCTCTTCTCCTCACGCTGGATGCGAAGAAGGCGTTTGATAGGATTCATTGGGACTTTGCCTTTGCTACCATGCGAATGTTCGGTTTCTCTGGTTCCATTCTCACTGCGATAGGTGCTCTATATTCCTCACCTTCAGCTAGGGTCTTGACTAACGGGATGATGTCCAGACCATTTCATATCACCAATGGTACCCGACAGGGATGCCCTCTCTCGCCCTTACTGTTCACTATGGTTATGGAACCATTGGCGGAAATGATTCGAATGGATTTGGGAGTGCGAGGGATTTCAGTAGGGCATAGACAGCATAAGATAGGCTTATTCGCTGATGACGTAATTTTGACCCTTACGGATCCATTGACATCTCTCAGAAGGGTATCGGAAATTCTGGAATGGTTCAGTAGGGTCTCGTATTATAAAGTTAATGTATCCAAATCTCAGATACTGGGATTATCAATTTCCACAAGACTGCGACAGGACATTCAGAAAGAATTCTCGTATGGTTGGGAGGAAGGGTCGATCCCTTATCTAGGTATTAACTTATGTGCCAATACTTCTAAACTGGCACATATTAATCTGCTTCCTTTATTCGATAAACTACAGGGAGACCTTCAGCGATTATCATGCACTGAACCGTCCTGGATGGGACGCATGGTCCTATATAAAATGTTAATTCTGCCCAAAATACTATATATTTTTAGAACAGTTGTAGTTCCTATTCCTAGACCCCTTCTTAGTAAGCTACAAGACCAGTTGATGGGATTTATTTGGAACAAGGGGAAACCACGGGTGGCACGGCAGCGTCTCTATGTCCATAGACGGAGGGGAGGAATGGGAGTTCCGAATCTTGAAGCGTATCACGCAGCTATAGTGATGCGCCAGTTGAGACACTGGTGTTTTCCATTCACAGGCTCTAGTTGGCCTATGATAGAACGACATCTGATTGGAGATATCCCTCTCTCCTCGCTACTGCTAGCTCAAGCGAAGTTCCCTACAAGTTTGATTCCAAGATTTCCTACGGTGATAGCTTCTATCCAGGCATGGAAAGCAGCTCTAAAGGCAACACCCCCTGACGCTCCTACCCGCAAGATCCCTCTACCGGTGGACACCCTGGAACTTTTGGTTCCTAACCTAAAACTGGGAAGCCCGGGGGATTGTGACACTATCCGATTTGTTTAATAGTGACAATATAAAAACTTTCTCAGAGCTACGTACGGAATTTGGAATTTCACAGGCAGATCTTTTTAAATACAGGCAGGTTAGACATCTTCTTCCATCTAAATCGCATGCACAGGTACAGATTCCATCTGGGCTACATGACTTGATTATGAAGAATGATACGGGGGAGTCTAAGCTAACCCGAGCTTTATATGATAAAATCCTGGGGGACGGGGCAATTTCAAAAACCCCACAAATGGCAAAATGGGAAGTAGACTTGGGGTACACATATGACATTGAGACATGGGAAAAAGCGATTAAATGGACATTGAGGTCCACTATGAATTCGAATCTCCTGGAAGTTTTCCACAAACTACTTTTGAGATGGTACTATACTCCATGCAAATTGGCCAAAATTTACCCGTCCTCTAGCCCCTTGTGTTGGAGAAGATGTGGGATGGTTGGGTCATTATTTCACATCTTTTGGGAATGCCCAGTTATTGCTTCATTGTGGAAAGAGGTGTTTGACTTATTGTCCATTTTAGTGGGTACCCAGATGGAACTCAGTGCAGCTCTAGCCCTTCTCTCCTTGGATATAGATGTAGTAGAACCATCCCAAAGAGTTATTGTGTCCCACATTTGTCTCTCAGTTAAACTTTTAATGGCTAAACGGTGGAAAACTAATGTAGCTCCCTCTATACGGGAAGTGATTGACAATGTTTCATCTCATTGTGGGTACGAGAGGCTCTTTGCACTTCGTCTTAATAAAATGGAACGCTTCAAATCCCAATGGCGTTCGTGGATAGATAGGTTCTCTTGCTGAAAAAATAAAAGCCCAGAGAAAAAAGGGGATTATTGGGAAATGTATTGTCAAAAATACTACAAAGGTGTATAGATTAATGTATACTTGGTGTGTATCCTGGTTTCCCTACCCTCCCCGGTTGCTTTTCCCTTCTGTATTCCCTTCCCCCCCTCCACAGGTCACTTCTCAAATGTTGATTTGCATCGTATAGGTACTTCCTTGCAAGGATACTATGTACCATTGTATAATCTGTAACCTGTGGTTTCTTTGATATACTAATAAAAAACTAATGTTTTAAAAAAAAAGTTCAAAGTAAAGACCAAAGACCTGAGTGAATCCGTCAGCAGGATCAAGTGTTTTGATAAGTAAGTGGCTAGGAGGGGGTAAAAATAACTCCCCCACTGGACACCAACGTAGTCTGACTCCACAATTGTGTGGGTTACCCTGAGGGTGACAGTCAGTGAAGAGCAGAAGACAGGAGAAGAAGAAGACAATGGTGTACAGGACTGGCAATGAACTGATGGGACCCGTAACCTGAGGGTGATAGCATTATGATTATTAGTTGAGGCCCTATTGTTTATAATGTCTGAGGTTTATAATTATAATGTGTGTAAATATGCCACGGTGCTGCAAATTACAATCTGAGGAGTTTTGTGTGGAGGCGTGAGGTGAAGGTCACTGTGCTGCCCCTGACCTGTTATATCTGCAGGGGTAAAAGTCCCATTAGGACAGTAAGTGACAGTGCGACAATTATTACTGTTAATAAAAATGTAGACCAGATTAATTATATATATTACAACCAGCAGCGGTTTGTAGATTATATCAAGACAACCATCCTGTATCCAGAGGAGAATAGGGAAAGTTAGGACCACTCCGACACCTTGGAAGTCCAGGTACAAAGGGGGGTTACTCATCAGGAGTAGCTCGTCTCAAGCTGGTGAAGAAATCCAAAACCCCTACCCGCCTGGTTCGAGTGGTCAGTGGTAGGTTGCTAGGCAAGACTCAGGGATAGAGTAATAATATTTTTAGGGGGGACTGTGAGGGATGAATACTATGTATATTGTTTGAAAAATATTATCCTCACACATATGTATATACATTTCAGTTCTTTGTGTAATATACTGATATATATATAACAAGTTCTTTGTTCATGTCGGACACACCTATGGAAGACACCGCCCCCTGGAATGCAAAGAGGAGTGTGCAGAAGAATGTATAGGAAGACTTACAGCAGAAGAGCCAATGGGATTCAAGCAAGTCCCACATCTATAGGGAGGGGCATGTGTCTTCTCTGTGTGTGTTTCTTTGTTCTGAATAAAGTTCAGTTCCTCCTGGCTGACATTGAAGCTGTACCTCAGACATTTGTGTGGTGTACTTCTCTCCAGGCATGCCTTCAGCTTTCAATTTACAGAGGTGGTTATTCGGTGTGAAATACGGACCTGACATTAGCTCCATAATAGTATGGCACAGGTCCTCTGCAGACTAGCTGATTGGGTACTAGGGGCATCTGTCATATTGTGGACACTTGTTCCTGTGTGACAAGTTCTGTTTCCACACCAATGCACTGAAGGGAAGCACTCATTGAGCTGGATTTATAATGAAATTGAAAGCAGACCATTGTTTACATTAGTCCATAAATTGCACCCCTTCCTCAATGGTGTCCTACTACCCCTCATCCTGCTTCTGCTGAGTGTAAAGTAATGCAACAAGAATAAAAAGGAGAATACTGTATATTAACCCCTTCCCGACATTTGCCGTATGGGTACGCCATGGAAAGCATTGACTTCCCGCATCTTTCCGTACCCATACGCCGAATGTTTGGGACCGGCTCAGAAGCTGAGCCGGTGCCATCATCACCGGATCTCAGCTGTATCTTACAGCTGACATCCGGCTGTAACGGCGGGGACCGAAATTAGCTTCGATCCCCGCCATTAACCCCTTAAGTGCAGCGCTCAAACGCGATCGCTGCATTTAAGGTATTTGCAGCTCATCGGAACCCCAGCAATGAAATTGCCGGGGTTCCGGTGGCTGCAATGGCAACCGGAGGCCTAATACTGGCCTCCCGGTCTGCCTAGCACGGAAACCGGTCAAGATCCGCCCGGCGGCGGAGCCTGATCGGCTTCCGTAGCTGCCAACAAGATGGCGCCGGCTCAGGAGCTGATCCAGCGTCATCAGCGGTGGAAGTCAGCTGTATGTTACAGCTGACATCCACCTGTAACGGCAGGAACCGGAGCTAGCTCCGATCCCTGCCATTAACCCCTTCGATGCAGCAATCAAAAGCGATTGCTGCATCGTAGCGGTTACTAGCAGATCGCCAGCCCTGACAGGCAATCGGGACTGGCGACTGCTGCTATGGCAACAGGAGACATAATGGTCTCCTGCTCTGCCATTACGGAAGCCGATTAGGCTCCGCCGGGAGGCGAAGCCTAATCGGCTTGCTGTCAGTGAATGACTGACACATCTAATACATTGCACTACATAGGTAGTGCAATGTATTAGAAAAAAATAAATCTGACAGCTGGACCTTTAAGTCCCCTAGTGGGACTTGAGAAAAAGTGTAAAAAAAAGTCTAAAAAAAAAGTGAAAAAAATAAACGTTTGAAAACAATAAAAGTTTCAAGTAATACAATAAAACACAATCCCCCTTTTACTCTTATCAAGTCCTTTATTATTGAAAAAAAATAATAAACCATACGTATTTGGTATCGCCGCGACCGTAATGACCTGAGGTATCAAAATATTATATTATTTATTGCACGCGGTGAACAGCGTAAAAAAAAAACGTAAAAAATAGGATAAAAGGTAATCATAGAGTCGCATGTACCCCAAAATGGTACCAATAATAACTACAGCTCGTCCCGCAAAAAAACAGCCCTCATACCGCTACGTCTATGAAAAATAAAATTAGTTATGACTCCAATAAGTCAGGAAATCAAAAAAATATGCAGTTCTTCTGTTTGAAGAGGCGATTTATCAAGGACCTAAAATTAGGGAACCAGGAAAGGGAGGGCCCAAACATATCCGCTGGAAGCGACGGTGCCCGTATTATACCAGGACAACACTTCCCAGCAAAATTCCCCAAACTGCAAAGGCGCGGAGTGTGGACCAGAAGAGGGATAAGAAAGGACGCCATATATCAGTGCAACACCGGCCTGTGCAGAAAGGATTGAGCACAGCGTAACACACATCTATGGATCAGTTTATTGGTTTTTTTTACCCCATTATTATACCACCTGACTATGCCCCTTATATACTCCGCCCGGCTTACATGTACCGCCACATTATAAACGGAAACACTAGCAATACTCAAACAAATCTACTACCAAGCAAAATCCGCTCTCCAAAAGCCAAATGGCGTTTCCTCCCATCTGAACCCTACAGCGTCCCCAAACAGCAGTTTCCTTCCACATATTTGGCACCGTCATACCCGGGAGAACCCTTTTAGCAATTTTTGGGGTGTGTGTCTCCAGTGGCATAAGCTGGGCATTACATATTTGCCACTGAATTGGCATATCTAGGGAAAAATATAAATTTTTAATTTGCACCATCCGCAGTGCATTCATTTATGGAAAAGACCTGTGGGGTGAAATGCTCACTACACCCCTTAACAAATGCCTTGAGGGGTGTAGTTTCCAAATGGGGTCACTTCTCAGGGGTTTCTTTTTATTATTTCACATCTGAGCCTCTGCAGTTGTGAACCAATACTTTGTAAATCGCCAAATTAGGCCTCAATTTTACATGGTACTCTTTCACTCCTGAGCCTGGTCAAATGTCCAGGCAAAAGATTAGTGCCCCATGTAGGGTGTTTCTAAAACCAGGAAACCCAGCATAATAATTAGAGAGCTGTCTTGTTATGGTGGCACAAGCTGGGCACCACATATTGGCATATCTATGGAAAAAATCCCATTTTCACTCTGCAACATCGAGTTCACACTAATTTCTACAAAACACCTGCAGGGTTAAAATGCTTACTACACCACTAGGTAAATGCATTGAGGGGTGTAGTTTCCAAAATTGGGTCACTTCTGGGGGGTTTCCACTGTTTTGGGCCCACAGGCGCCCAGAAACCAATCCAGCAACATCTGCACTCTAAATGGCGGTCCTTCCCTTCTGAGCCCTGCCGTGTGCCCAAACAGCAGTTTATGACCACATATGGGGTATTGCCGTACTCGGGAGAAATTGCTTTACAAATGTTGGGTTCTTTTTTTCCTTTATTTGTTGCGAAAATGAAAAAATTTGCGCTAAAGCTACGTCTTATTGAAGAAAAAGGATTGTTTTTATTTTCACTGCCCAATTCTAATAAATTCTCTGAAACATCTGTGGGGTCAAAATGCTCACTACGCCCCTAGATGAATTCCTCAAGGGGTGTAGTTTCCTAAATGGTGTCACTTTTTGGGCGTCTTCATTGTTTTTTCCCCTCAGGGGCTTTGCAAATGTGACATGGCCTCCGCAAACCATTCCTGCTCAATGTGATCTCCAAAAGCCAAATTGCACTCCATCCCTTCGAAGCCCTGCCGTGTGTCCAAACAGCCATTTATTACCACATGTGGGGTATTGTTTTACTCGGGAGAAATTGCTTTACAAATTTTGCGGTGCTTTTTCTACTTCAGTCTTTGTGGAAATGAGATAAGATTAGCTAAACCTACATTTTCTTTGAAAAAATTTAGATTGTCATTTTCAGGGCCTACTTCCAATAATTTATGCAAAAAACCTGTGGGGTCAAAGCACTCACTATACCCCTAGATAATTTCCTCAATGGGTGTAGTTTCCGAAATGGGGTCACTTGTGGGGGGTTTCCACTGTTTTGTCCCCTGAGGGGCTTTGTAAATGTGACATGGCCTCCGCAAACCATTCCTGCTAAATTTGAGCTCCAAAAGCCAAATAGCGCTCTTTCCCTTCTAAGCCCTGCCGTGTCTCCAAACAACCGTTTATTACCACATGTGGGGTATTGTTTTACTTGGGAGAAATAGCTTTACAAATTTTACGGTGCTTTTTCTCCTTTAGTCCTTGTGGAAATGAGAAAAAAAAATCGCTAAACCTACATTTTCTTTGAAAAAATGTTGATTTTAATTTTCACGGCCTACTTCCAATAATTTCTGTAAAAAACCTGTGCGGTCAAAATGCTCACTGTACCCCTAGATAATTTCCTTGAGGTGTGTAGTTTCCCAGATGGGATCACTTTTGGGGGATTTTGACTGTTTTGGCACCGCAAGAGCCCTTCAAACCTGACATGGTGCCTAAAATGTATTCTAACAAAAATAAGGCCCCAAAATCCACTAGGTGTTCCTTTGCTTCTGAGGCCGGTGCTTCAGTCCAGTAGCACGCTACGGCCACATGTGGGATATTTCCTAAAACTGCAGAAACTGGGCAACAAATATTGAGTTGCATTTCTCTGGTAAAACCTTCTGAGTTATAAAAAAAATAGTATTAAAAATTTATTTCTGCAAAAAAATATGAAATTTGTAAATTTCACCTCTACTTTGCTTTAATTCCTGTGAAATGTGTAAAGGGTTAAGACATTTTCTAAATGCTGTTTTGAATACTTTGAGGGGTGCAGTTTTTATAATGGGGTGACTTTTTGTGGGTTTCTAATATATAAGGCCCTCAAAGCCACTTCACAACTGAACTGGCCCCTGTAAAAATGGCCTTTTGAAATTTTCTTGAAAATGTGAGAAATTGCTGCTAAAGTTCTAAGCCTTGTGATGTCATAGAAAAATAAAAGGATGTTCAAAAAACAATGCCAATCTAAAGTAGACATATGGGGGATGTTAATTAGCAACAATTTTGTGTGGTATAACTGCCTGTCTTACAAGCAGATACATTTAAATTGAGAAAAATGCTAATTTTTTAAATTTTTCGCTAAATTTTGGTGTTTTTCACAATTAAATACTGAACATATCGAGCAAATTTTGACAGTAACTTAAAGTACAATTCTCAGAATCGCTTGGATAGGTGAAAGCATTCCGGAGTTATTACCACATAAAGTGACACATGTCAGATTTGAAAAATGAGGCTCGGTCAGGAAGGTCAAAAGTGGCTAAAGAGGGAAGGGGTTAAGGCAGAAAATGTTTACACTGCCTTTTTATCACCCTTCTTGTGTAAAAGGTTCATTTTAAGGACTTTAAGTTCTATATCCAAATATAGAATATGGTGATCTTGCCAAATGAATGGAAATGTGTTACTGATAATATATTTCAGGTCAGGGGGATATTAAGGATTTGTTTTTGTTTACTTTGTAATAGGAGATTGAGCTATAAAATTTAAGAGCTTCATAGGTGATACGTTCTAATCGCATAATGGCTGATTTTGCCATAACAATGTGGCTCATCCTAGGTCCTCTCACCAGTCTACTTCAATTCTGCCACACAGTAATTTTTCAGTGCCAACATTTTTGGCAGAGATAATAATAGCTCAAAATTATTATTGTCTATTTTCTTTTGTGCCAGTTAAAGAGGACCTGTCACTAGGTCATTTAAATTGAACTGCTTTACTGACCTAAATATCGCTGTCTCCCTGATTCCAGAGCTGTTTTCTTTTCCTGGACCGTTCCAGAGATATGGCCCATGGTTATGTTGACTCCCTATATGCTAATTTGCTGTAGTAAGCCAACAGGGTGGAGCTAGCTTTCCTGCCTCTGGTGCTGACCAATCAGTGTGAGACAGCATGAGGGCAGTTCAAGCCCTGTTGGCTAACTACAGCATAATAGCATATAGAGAGCCAACACATCAGTGGGCCCTAACTCTGGAATCAGGGGGGGGGGGGGTCTAGGAGAAAGAAGACCGGGAGACAGCACTATTGAGGTCAGTAAACTAGTTCAACGTATATATGACCTAGTGACCAGGTCCTCTTTATAGACCTGCAAACTACAAGTAAGAAATATTCTATGTGCCTTTGATGATATTTCCTTCTACTATTCCCCAAAAAAGCCTTAATCGTCGTCTTTAATGTGTTTCTTGGCAGGGTTGTACCAACAGGGATGGGGCCCCACAGCAAAAAATAAAATAATTCTGCGTGGACATACCTTAACAGACAACTTTCCCACCCATGTCACAATTATTGTCTAAAATGTCCAACATTCTCCGTCCTGACCAGAAGATTCCTGACAAATCTTTTCCAAGACAATATTAACTGAGGTCACCCCGTTATATAAAACGTTCATGTAAAGTGTTTAGGAGATTAAATAGGGGTCAGCTTAATTTTTAGTGACATCATTAGACTTTTCCTTTTATCAAAAGTAAAAAAAAAAGTTTGACTTGTCATGTACAAAACTATGACCCCATACCACAACACTAACTATCTGGGACCATGCAGTCCTCAGTAATATATATGTCTTTACCCTAATAACCCGCTTTAAAGAATTATAAAGACTAAACGTGGTTGCAACACCCCTTTAGAAAAGGAGGAAGACCCAATGTCTGAAGTATAGAATTACCGGCAACAAATGAAAACACGGATTAGCTGTGCTATAAAGCGACTTTTGAACAATGAAAGCAATGTATCTATAGGAGAGCTAGACTTAAAAGATTCCGACTGTGGCAGTTCTGACTTCCAAGGGACAGAATGAAAGAATCACAAGTGCTCGGCAGGTTAAATGACTCAGCAGGGAAGTCAGGAGCAATTTGGCGTTATTTTAGAATCATGTGATATGGCATTGATTCAGGAGAGGGTATTTTTTCCCCTGGTGCTGGGTAACAATGTAGCACAGTAGCTAACAGCAGAGACGTACAAATGTTACTTGTATGATTCAATTTAGATCTTCCTACACAAATCTTCAACAACGAACACCTAAACAGTTTGGCAAACGTGCTTTCTCCAATTGACAATGGGATTCCTATTGTTCTCACAGCTAGGTAGAAATGTAGGACATTGCCCAAAATAGCAACTTGAAAATAACAACAATTTCGACACATATTCTGGGAAGGATTGTCAAATATTGTTGAGCAATGAAGAAAGCAATCAAAGGTTTTACTGAAGATGTATTAGTGGAGACACCACCAGTATGAGGGAGATTGTAGAAAATAACAATCATCATTGTCGGCAATAAGAGTTTCTCAATAATCTTTGGAAACACATGCATTTCCGTTATACATTTTTTATGGAAAATAAGCAAAATAAAAAATGGGAATCTGTGGGAGTTGTAGTAAAAGGATGCACTTTGCAGGCAGTTCCATATATTTAGGAAAACTGCAGATGAATAAATCGCTAGTTTGTTAAATTGTCATGTCCAGTTTGTTAAATCACTATGATTGCGGAGGATGCCAAACATAGCACTTTCTGCATCTGCTTTGTAAGATTATCATCAGTTTGCCTACGCAGGGAGGTCCTGCTGAAGCAACTCCTACAGGGAGCCCTTTCAGGCGCTGTGCAGCAAACTGCAAATCATCTCCTACACCGCACTTGGGTGACCATGGCACTGTCCAGGGAAAAATTCAGAAGGAACCGCAAACTCTTCAATCAGTTCACAAGCTCAGACAACCACTGATTTCCAGGACGTAGGGGCTTTGGCGTTCCTTAGACTTGTCCAATCTTTACATCTCCACTCAGAGCTATAAGTCACTGAAAAATCTCAGACACAACACTATAAGCAAAAATGACATCAAATCAACAGTAGTTTTATAAGAATAATGTATTAAAGATTTGTATTGAGGGAAAACCTACAAGTGTTGCAAAAAGGGTTTGGATGCTTTATAATTTTTTAAATCAGTAGTGGTATGAGTTTACAGACTCCATGTAATAACGCCGGCTGTCCACAAGACGGCAGTACTAGACTTCACCAACATTAGACTAGTCTGGTAACATACTGTCTGCACAGAGTAAAGAGAAGCACAAATAAAAACACACATAACATACGCTATCCCCGGAATCATACTGTTGGAGCCAGGGATTCTTAACGGGGTTGTACAGGAATAATAAAAAAAATATACTGTTTTATTCCAGAAACAGTGCCATACCGGTCCACAGGTTGTGTATGGTTTTGCAGCTCAGCCCCATCTACTTCAATTGAGCTGGGCTGCAAAACCTACACAAGCCATGGACTGGTGTGGTGCTGTTTCTGGGAGAAGGCAGCCATGTTTTTTTTTTATTCCCGGGCATCCCTTTTAAGGAGAGGCAGACCAATTAGGGCACTCTCTCCAACTGAGCCACAGTGGCTCACATCAGTGTGGTCATCTGATCTGCACTGATGAATCGTCTGTGAAGCTACTGTATTTAGCCACTATGTAAGGTTGTGGTGGGTGAGGTGCAATGAAGGAGCAGGCTGGCAAGGTGGCTGGCTTGTTGTTCTGTGTGACCGGAAGACTTTGGGTCAATGGCACCCTTCCCTTGATGCAAGTAGTTGTCTGCTTGGCCCCAGCAGGCCTTGAAATGGGGGCTGTGTTTTACTGAGTCCGTTTTATTCTTGCTGGACACTGCAGGCTCACTGTTCACTACGACTGCCCTGAACATTTATTTTAGAATCCTCCTCTAACTGCCTAGCTATCTCTTATACAGTGTGGGATACCACACTCTCCTCTATTCACAGCATGCATTTCAGGTCATGTTTTGCTCTCCCCCAACACTGAACCAAGTTTGGCGGCTCACCGTTCTTTTGAAGACACAGTACCACGCCCAGGCATGATGACGCATGCACTTGCGTGCAACCATCATCATTCTATTATGGAGTCTAACAAACGCAGCCTAAGATGCGGGCCATACATCCCGGCACCAATGTTTAAGTAACAACAATCCAGTATCTGCCTCACCTTAATCTTTAACAGTGCAAACATCAAATGTTGCCCACACCATCTTCGTTGTCAGACAGATACCCTTCTTCTCCATGCAGCTTGTCTTCTCCCATAATTGTCAGATCTTGGTCGGCTCATCCAACACACAAATGCTGTGGGCTGTGTAAACGAGCGCCGATCAACGAGGCAGATAGATGCGGGTCCCTCTGGGACCTGCACCAATTTCTAGGCCCCCTAAACCCCGTTCTAGCTTACTCGGCTCCGCTGCCTCCTAGACACTTCCTGGTTAGGTGGTCGGGAGTTATGGAAACAGCCGAGTGCTCAATGAGCTACGCTGTTTACATAACTCCCATAGAAGTGAATGGGAGTTACGGAAACAGCATAGCACGGCGAGCTCTGCTGTTTCCGGAACTCGGTAGCTACGGAAACAGCGTAGCTCGCTGTGCTACGCTGTTTCCGGAACTCCTATTCACTTCTAAGGGAGTTACTATGACTATGGAAATTAGGCACATTCTCTGTGCTTTTTTTGTGCCAAAGAATTAGCGTCGTGTTTTTTAAACGAGCGTAATAAAATGTGTAGTATGCACTAACCGTGCGCTTTCCCATTGGCTTCCCATGCCAATGAGAAGCTTAAATAAAGCATTTTTTGACGCGTTTTACGCGCAGAAAAACATGTCACATACACAGGGCCTTAGAGGATATGACGGCTTTCTTGAGGGGAAGAGAATAGCGGTTACGTATGGTAATCTCATTCAGTTCCCTGTAATCTATCCAGGGATGAAGATCGCTACCATTCTTGACCACAAAAAAAGCCCTAGAGGGACAAATAAATCCCTCCTCCATGTACTCCTTAATATATAGCTCAATTGCCGGTCCTCAGAGCAGATAAGAAATATGTCCTCCCCTTGGGTATCTTTGAGGCCAGGACCTGATCTATGTGAGTCATATTCCCTACAAGGGGAAAAAATATCTTCCTCTTGACAATTCCCCATAGATTCTCCATGGGGTTAAGGTCAGGCGAGTTTGCTGGCCAATCAAGCGTAGTAATACTGTGGTTATTAAACCAGGTATTGGTACTTTTGGTAGTGTGGGCAGGTGCCAAGTCCTGCTGGAAAATGAAATCAGCATCTTCATAAAGCTTGTCCGCAGAAGGAAGCATCAAGTGCTCGAAATATTTCAGTACCAGGGCAAAGATGTTGTTCTCTCTTTCTTCATCTTTCTAAAATTAGTTATTAAAATTTTTAAGGAGGAAGCAAAAATCAATCAAGTTGAAGTGCCTGGATTGTGATGCTGGAAGAACAACCCGTACTGTAATAATCAAACTTTTTTTTTTTATCAAAATACAATCTATGCTTTATATAGTTTTCTCTAAACTCCTGAGCACTTTATAAAGCTTAGTAATTATTTATAATGCAAATGGTTAAATGCTATATGCTATTTTGCTGCAGAGGACTTGATTTAAATTGTCATGTTCCTTTGGTGTTCTGAATATAATGGTTTTGCAGGTTTGTTTTAGTTGATTGCACATTTCTTCCATATATATTCAGATTTACATTTTCTGAAAATTATAGGTCACCAGTCTTCATTTATAGAAATATATGGTAATTTTAATGGCTTATTTTTTATTGCAAAGCAGTTAAATTTTGAATGTTTACATTAGATTTGTTTTTGAAAAGAGAAATGGTTTAACCCCTTAACGACCAAGGACGAAAATGAACGTCATGGTCGGCTGCTAGTTCCCGCACCATGACGTTCATTTTCGTCCGCATTTCAAACTGTCACTCTGTGTAAACACAGAGTGACAGACCCGCGCTGACAGTTGTCCCCGACAGCTGAGACATCAGTCTTGCCGGACAGCGGACCATCGCCGCTGATTTCGGCAGTTAACCCCTTAAGTGCGGCGACGGATTGCCGTCGCCGAATTTAAGTGGTTTGAAGCACATCAGCAGCCCCCACGAAGTGATCGTGGGGGCTACCGATGCTTGTCACGGCAATCAGAGGTCAGATAATGACCTCCGGGTTGCCATGCACGGAAGCCTCGGAGGAACAGACTCCGGCCGTTCCTCCTCTGCTTCCTGTCAGTGTGACAGTCACGTCACAATGACAGTTGGAGTACATTACACTACGTGTGTAGTGTAATGTACTCTAGCAGCGATCAAAGCTGCAAGACTAAGTGTCCCCTAGTGGGACAAGTGAAAAAAGTAAAAAAAAGTAATAAAAATGTTTTAAAAAAAGTGTAAAAATAAAAGTTATAAGTTCTATAAACACTAAATGCTTTTTTTCCTATAATAAGACTTTTATTATAGAAAAAAAATGAACACGTTAAAAAAAGTACACATATCTGGTATCACCGCGTTCGTAACGAACCCAACTATAAAACTATAATGTTATTTTTCCCGCACGATGAACACCCCAAAAAAAATCAATAAAAAACTACGACAGAATCGCAATTTTTTGGGTCACCACCGCTCCCTAAATAAAGAATAAAAAGTGATCAAAAATTTGCATGTACCCGAAAATAGTACCAATAAAAACTTCTATCCGTCCCGCAAAAAACATGCCCTTACACAGCTTTTTTGACTAAAAAATAAAAAAATTATGGCTCTCAGAATATGGTGACACAGAATTTTTTTTTTTTATAAATAAGTCATTTTATTGCGCAAACGCTAAAAAAAAGGACCAAACCTATATACATCTGGTATCGTCGTAATCGTACCAACCCGCAGAATAAAGTAAAAATGTCATTTATAGCGTACGGTGAGCGCCGCAAAAAGAAAACCTAAAAAACGGTGTCAGAATTCCTGTTTTTTGCTCAGGATTGCAAAAAAATTGAATAAAAAGTGATAAAAAAAAATTGCATGTACCCCAAAATGGTACCAATGAAAACTACAGATTGTCCCGCAACAAATAAGCCTTCACACCACTCTATTGATGGAAAAATAAAAAAGTTATGGCTCTTGGAAAGCGGGGAGTGAAAATCTAAAATATGAAAGCAAAAAATGGATCAGTCCTGAAAGGGTTAATTCATTTCTAATGAAAAAACGTATGACAACATGTTGGGTATTTCCGTACTCGGGAGAAATTGCTTTATAAAAAATGGTTGTTTTTTTCCTCCTTTATCCCTTGTGAAAATGAGAAAATGCAACATTTTAGTGGAAAAAATGTTGATATTAATTTTCGCACCCTAATTCTAATAAACTCTGCAAAAGACCCGTGGGGTGTAAATGCTCACTATACCCCTAGAAAAATTCCTTGAAGGTTTTTCCAAAATGGGGTCACTTTTGGGGGGTTTCCACTGTTTCGGTCCCTCCAATGCATTGCAAATGCGACATGGCACCGAAAACCATTCCAGCAAAATCATAAATCCAAATGGCGCTCCTTCCCTTCTGAGCCCTGCTGTGAGTCCAAACAGCAGTTTATTACCACATATGGGGTATTGTCGTAATCGGGAGACATTGCTTTACAAATGTTGGGGTGCATTTTCTTCGTTATTCCTTGTAAATAATAAAAATTTCTATGTTGTTTCAGAAAAAAAGTACATTTTAATTCTTACAGACTAATTTCAATATATTTAGCGAAAAACCTGTGTAGTCAAAATGCTAACTATACCCCTAGATAAATACCTTAAGGGGTCTAGTTTTCGAAATGGGGTCGTTTATGGGGAGTTTCTATCATTCTGGCAGCTCAAAGCTTCTCCAAATGTACATTGGGGCCTAAAACATTTTCAAGCAAAATATGAGTCCTGAAAGCCTCCGGGTGCTCTCTTCCTTTTGGGTCCTGCCGTGTGTCCAAGCAGCGCATTAGGGCCACAATGTTGGTATTTTTGAAAACAGGAGAAAGAGGGTGATAGATTTTGTGGTGTGTTTCTTCATTCTCATGGTCGCTTTACAAAGAAATTGGTCTTCAAACTGATACTTTTATGAAAAAAAGTTTTTTTGTTTTTTTTTTCACCTGCTATGTATTAAATTTAGCTAAAAACTGTGGGGTCAAAATACTTACTATACCCCTAGGTAAATACCTTAAGGGGTCTAGTTTTCTAAATGGTGTCATTTGTGGGGGTTTCCACCATTCTGACACCTATGAGCCTCTGAAAACCTGGCTTGGTGCAGGAAAACAAAATGTACTTCAAAATGTATAAAATTATTATTCAATTTGTAAGTCCTCTAAATTGCTGAAAATTTATTTTATTTTTTCAAAAGTGCTGCCAAAATGGAGTAAAGAGATAGAAATATATATTTAATTAAAAAAATTGTACAGTATGTGTGTACATATGTGACATATTGCAGTTAAAAATAGGGGAAAATGGTAATTTTTACAAAATTTCTTCCATTTTTCTATTTTTTAATTAATTTCCGCAAATCGTATCAGTCTACTTTTACCACTAAAATAAAGTACAACATGTGACGAAAAAACAATGTCAGAATTACTTGAATATTCAAAACTTTCACAGAGTTATTCTCTGATAAAGTCAGACATACCAGATTTGACAAATCTGGCTTGGTCATTAAGGTACAAACATGCCCGGTCATTAAGGGGTTAAGGTAGCCACTAAAGGGTCACATAAAGTAACATTACGTTAACCCAATATGAGAGGGCACTGTGTCACATTTCTAGAAAGATTGTATGTCAAAGAACATATTCAGGTATTTGTGAACAAAAAACAAAGATAGGTAATAAGTATCCTGTCTGTTTAAGTTAAATTGTTAATTTCCCCTAAATGGTAAATAGATTCAAACCCTATGAGTGGTAGGTCTCCTGTACATGGTTGTAATATGACTCTGTGCAAGCTCTGAGTTGTATGAAGTTGTAATATGGCACCCAAAGTAATCTATGGGGCCATTCTGTACCTACGTATGCCACTGATTTAAAACAGTTGTGCCATGTTCCATCAGATGTCGCATTACAGAGGTATTTTACCCTATGCTGTGCACATAAGCCCTAAAAAGGACAAGGCAGAATTAGTGGATCTACTAGTTGTTTGTAAGAATGTTGGGGTTAATATTTGGCAGCACTAAAACCTGGTATTTACTCAATGGTATATATTGTGGAGGGAGGACCTGGTCATATCCAGCGTCATACAATCTCATCATTCACCCCTCTACTTTCTGATACAAGTAACATTTTGGAGGTCGTGTTGTGTTAGGCTGGATTCACACAAGCACATTACGTCCGTAATGGACGGACGTATTTTTGGCCGCAAGTCCCGGACCGAACACACTGCAGCGAGCCGGGCTCCTAGCATCATACTTATGTACGATGCTAGGAGTCCCTGCCTCTCCGTGGAACTACTGTCCCGTACTGTAAACATGGTTACAGTACGGGATAGTTGTCCGGCAGTGAGGCAGGGACTCCTAGCATCGTACATAAGTATGATGCTAGGAGCCCAGCTTGCTGCAGTGTGTTCGGTCCGGGACTTGCGGCCGAAATACGTCCGTCCATTACGGACGTAATGTGCTCATGTGAATCCAGCCTTATTGTTTTTTTGTTGGGATCCAGCGGCATGCAGCTCCTTACGAAAGTATTGATTTCAAAACTGGTGCTTGGTTTAGGTGCAGATCAGCAAGTCGGGGTCCCCATCTGGCCCCATAGTATTAGTGTTCCTTGCGGCTTTAAATTACATGTATCTAAAATATTTTTAAACATGTCTCAAAAAAGCATAGTATGTTGTTTTATTAGTAATTAACAACTATTTATCCCAAAGTAATAAAAATAATTTGAAATTTGATGACAATAGCAAAAAAACAAATTATTTCATCCATATTTCCATCCATTTGTATATTTTAAGAATAATACTGTATGCATTGAAAGCCAGAAAAAACTTTAATAAATAAAGGGAAGAGGACATTCTACCTGAAACTGGATTTAAAAAAATATAATAATTGGAAATTAAGACCCTATTGAACAGGTTACTAAAGCTAGGTACAGTAAAACTTCTTTGGGACGACCACCGAAAATTGCACAAAAAAAACGGCCTCTACACTGTACCTAGTCAAGCGTAGGTTTGAGCTGCATTACCAGGCACAGTTAGGGTATGTTCACACGACAGCGTCCGTAACGACTGAAATTACAGGGATGTTTTCAGGAGGAAACATCCCCGTAATTTCAGCCGTAACGGCATGTGCAGGCGCTTGAACGCCGCGTCCATTACGGACGTAATGGGCGCTGCTTTTCATTGGAGTCAATGAATAACGGCTCCAATTACGCCCCAAGAAGTGACAGGTCACTTCTTTGACGCGGGCGTCCATTTACGCGCCGTCATTTGACAGCGGCGCGTAAATATACGCCTCGTGTGAACAGACAAACGTCAGCCCATTGCTTTCAATGGGCAGATGTTTGTCAACGCTATCGAGGCGCATTTTTCGGACGTAATTCGGGGCAAAAACGCCCGAATTACGTCCGTAATTAGTGTGTGTGAACATACCCTAACATAAATGGCTGTTGATGTGCTGGATCATTTATCCTTATTTTTACTTATGCTTTGAAATCCCCTTAAAAATTCTGAACTGAATCCATAGTATCAGCTTTTATTTCTACCAACACAAAACAGCAATACAAAATCATAGACAGATAACCAAAATTTCAAGAGGTTTTGTACTACATTAAAAAATGCATATTATCGAATTGTCTAAAAAAAATTAACCACAAAAACAATGAAACTGATTCACAATGGGAAAGGAGAGTCTTGGGTTATTTTTTATATAAAAGTAATTTCTAAACCTCAAAATCACTCTTCTCTGAATGTTTTATTTCAAAGCATGTAAACAATTGCATCAGGAATATTTAATTATCATACTATTAATATAACAATATTTTCTATTGGAAATTAGCAGTAAGATAAGTGTATAAATTCATCTAGAATTATAGAATGATAAAAATATATTTTGATCGCTCTGTTGTGATAATGACACAAAAGTGTGTGTATGAATAGATTGCAGTTTTCTGTTCCATACATTTGAATAGGGTTTTGGCAGCAAGCACATGGATTTCTGCAAGTCCCATTAAGATGAACGGGACAGTCGCAAAGATTACTGCAACAAATCTGCCACGTGTGAATATACCCTTAAATGTTGAATAGATCAACTGTGGGCCCTCTGAATAAATTCCTCTGATGGGACCAAGGTACCCCAGTCCAACACGAGATTTATCCCTCAGCAGCTGGTAATATTTACTTTCCTTGCTCCTGGGCTCCTCTTCAGCGTCAACAACCTGACGCTGCCGGCACCAGCACCCTGTGTGCGTCACCAAGCAGAGCTAAAGAGGAACCCAGGAGCAAGGAAGTTAAGTATATAGAAGTTTCTGGTCTCAAGGGGTTGTCCGGGACATTTAAAGACTGGCTGCCCGTAAAGGATGTGGGTAAATAGGCATTACTCACCATGTAAATCCCCCGCTGTTCCAGCTGAGAAGTCGGCAGGAGAAGTCGTAATAGTGGTCTGGGTCGGATTGAGAATAAAAAGAAAGAGAATCTCTACAATCAGAGAAGATGTCACCGGTGTGTCACTGGATTTATAGAGGAGCTGTCACCTCTCCTGACATGCCTAATATAATTAATGCTTGTATTACCCATAAGATCGGTAGGACAGAAAAAAAAACAATGGGAGTGGAGCTATAAGGTCTTTATATAGTCTCAGGTGTTATCAAAGTTTCACCTGTTCTATTAGCTTGCAGGGCGAAGAAATTGCCCACATGTTGTGCTGCTATAAAGAACGTAAGGGAACCTAGAATTCTCTGAAGTTAATTTTCACTGTAGTTATAGCTGCATTCTTATGATGTCACTATAATGAAGTTGTATATTTATAGGCTGCACTTTTTTTGTGAAGTTGTCACAATAGCGTACGTATATTTATAGTCAGCGATTTATTGTGATGTCATCACAAACTGTCACAGTAGTATAGGCGGTGTCACAATAGTATTTGTGTACATATAGGCTACTCTCTATTGTATTTATGTCACAATATAAGTGTGTGTTTATAAATAGGTTGCACTATGTTGTGATGTTGTCACAATTGTGTATTTCTTTATTTGCTTACGATAATGTCCCAATAGTGTGTAAGTGTGTGTGTCGTCAGAAATTGCATTCTAGTGTGATAATGTCCCAATAGTGTCTGTGTGTTTGTACAGGCTGCATTGTTCCCAGAAAACCCATTTACATGTAAACCACCAATGTGCTTTCATTTTGGAAACATGCCAGCAGATATGCATTATCAATTATAGTTCTGCATTACATTGCCAACTTGATACATAGATGTTTACTGTTTTTTTAAGTAAACCATTATGTAATTATTAACATATAGATGTATATACATTTAATATACAATAGTTTGACTTAGTTTGTTCTTTAAATCACTGTTACTGTATATTTAAGATTAAATTGCATATATAATTAATATTGTAACTGAGGAGTATCAAATGTAACTATCCTATTTTCCATATGGCCTTTTTGTTTTTGTTCATTGAAGTGTATGTTTTTAGAAGTAATTAGGATGGTTTCACACGTGGAGCAAGTTAAAACACCACTTCACCAGCCGGATGAAGACAGGCCACAATGGCCACATGCTGGTAAGTGGTGTTTTAACCCCTTGATGACATCCAACGTGCTAGAGCGGTATTGTCGTTAATTAATGCAATGCAACATATAGGTACGTTGGAGCGTCAAGTCGTCACCGTGTCTAAAGAGGTGACCGAGTAAAGATGGCTGCTGTCCCTGACAGCAGGCCATCTTTACTCGTGGCCCAGGGGGATGGTGCCCCCCCCAGCATCGGTGATCGGGTGATCACTGCAATTGGTCGGTCAATTCAAACAGGTGAATCGTGGATTTTTGCGAATGTAACCTATCACAGTGATACGGTGGGTATTGGTGCTGTGTAGGACGCCACACCCCGATCGCTACCATTGGTCGGTCTGCATGGACCGACCAATGTCATCTCAGCCATAGTGGATGTTTCAAACACCCTGCACCAGCTTTGCCTGTGTCTGTGAGCTGATACTTACCCTTGCTGAGGCCTTCTGTGCTGAGATTGTCCTTTTCTGCATCCTGCTGTGTGGTTACTCGCTGTGATCATCATCATCATCATCATCAACAACTATGCTGCTGCAGATTTTTTATTTTTTATTTTTTAGCATCACTAGTGATTCTTAAACTTCCCTATCCCAGTCCCTGTTCCAGTCCCCCCCACCCCCTCCCCCTGTGTACATTTTGCAGCCGCTGATCAGTGACCACCGTCACTGACCAGCAATTTTTGGAACAGGACTTTTGTCAGTTTTGTACCAGCCCCATGTGTGCGTCCTGCAGCCACTGATTGTTAATGAGTGACCAACATCACTGATCAGCATCTGTGGTAAAAAAAATTATGCAGGTTTTTTTTTTCTTTCTTTTTTCTGCCAACACCATGTGTGTGTACCTTGCAGCCTCTGAGCGCTGATCAGTGACCGCCATCACTGATCGGCATTTGTGCTCTTTTTTTGGCGCAGGTTTTTTTGGGCTTTTTTTTTTCATTTTTCTGCCATCACTGTCTCCATGTGTGCGCCCTGCAGGCTCTGAGCGCTGATCAGTGACCACCATCACTGATTGGCATCTGTGCTCATTTTTTGGCACAGATTTATTTTTTGGCCTATTTTTACTGCACCATATTTCTGTGTGCGCCCTGCGGCCACTGAGTGCTGAGTCTATAATTAGCCACATTGGTAATTTGTTGACGCGGGTTTCTTTTGGGCTTTTTTTTATATATATAAAACTGTAAAAAGGTTTTTAAAAAAATAGGACGTTAGGGTAGCGGTAGTTTAGGTGTGGCTAGTACCTGCATAGGTAGGGCGTTATGGTAGCGGTAGTTTAGGTAGTATCTGCATAGGTAGGGCGTTAGGGTAGCGGTAGTTTAGGTAGTACCTGCATAGGTAGGGCGTTAGGGTAGCGGTAGTTTAGGTGTGGCTAGTACCTGCATAGGTATGGCATTAGGGTAGCGGACGTATAGGTTAGCGTCCATTTTATTACAAAAAAAATTACATAGCATTTTAGGTAGTTTTAGCTATACAATATTTCTAAAGTTAGTGTCAATTTACTGTAGTATATTTCTTATACTACAGTTTTTTCTAAAATATAGTGTTACATTTAGTGTTAGTGGTTGCTGTAGCTTTATAGTTTTAGTATAAGGGGGGATTCAGACGAGCGCGATTTGCGCGCGTGCAGGCCGCGTATTTTCTGCGCATCACGCACAGCACTATAGAAGTCAATGAGGCAGTTCAAACAGTGCGTGATTCTTGCGCAGCGTTTGTTCGCTGCGTACTATACGCGACAGGTTCAAAAACTCTGCGTATTTCACGCATCACGCACCCATTGAAGTCAATGGGTGCGTGAAAATCACGCATGTCATACGCTGGCAGCAGCTGCGAACGCGCGTTTTTCACGCAGGACACGTTGTCTCAATGCAAATGAGTTTGAACTAACTAGTTGAAACCAGCAGAAAAGCAGGAAGTTGGTTAGACAGCAGGTTTTGCAAAAGAGGCCACACCGTTTGCAAAAGCACCACAAGCACTTTGCAGGCATGCCTCGGCAGATGGATGTTGGGAAGCTCATTCGGTTAGTTCAGGAGCGGCCGGAGGTCTGGAACACCCATGCGGAGTCGTACCATGACCGCACATTGAAGGAGGCAGCATGGGAGCAGATAGCAGAGGCGCTATTTGAGCAGGAGTGGGCCGACAGCCGCACCCGTGACCGGCTACAAATTGGTGAGTGGATATCTGTGTGTCGCCATTGATGTGTATAATGACATCCATATTGGATATTGCGTCCCTGCTGAATAATTGCCTGTCATTGCCAACGTTTCGGTTCAGTGCCATCTTTATATATAGTATCATCAACTTAGGCTTGTTCTTGTGTAGACGTGTGTTTAATAACACCAGTTTATACATGCACTGTCTGTGTGCGCACTCACATCTGCTGAGTTTAATCAATGATGTGTTCTTATTCATCATACAGTGGACGATGTAAAGAGACGGTGGCGCAGCTCGAGGGACCAGTTCCGTCGAGAACATGGATCCGGCGCCCGTAGCGGAGATGGTGGTCCCCAAAAACGGCGCTACATGTACTACGACCAGCTGTTGTTCCTGCGGGAAATAATGGACATGCGACCGTAAGTACTCGTTGTTGTCCCTTTGTGGCCACGTCACCCTCCAAACATGTTACATACCCCAAAACGCCTTGGTGTTTGCACATGACATTTGTTTCCTCAACTGACGTGTCCCCTATATTATAGAACTAGCGACACTCTGGATGCTTCAGAAGAGGAGGCACGGCCCCAGTGTAGCCAGGCGTCCGAAGCCGCTGCTCCCCTGGTCGCCCTCACCCCGGAGGCCACTAGAGAGGATCCTGGTCCAGTCGCCTCAGCGCCTGAAGCAGGACAACCGGACCAAGTGGCACCTAGACAAGCAGCACCCCGCCGCAGACGTCCTGGTAACCCACCCGCAGCTGCACAGGTGGACGCCCGTGTTCTGGAGTACCTGCGCCGTGCAGCCGATGAGGACCAGCACGATTTTTTTTGCCGGAGCATGGCACCTTTGATGCGGCGGGTACCAGAGGATAGGTTGGTGCGGCTGCAAATAAATATGCTGTCTTTAATCGACTGTGCGACACCCCCGCTAAGTCCAGGCCGGTGCTTTACTTCTCTGGAGCACTGGCGTAGTGTATATATGCCCTCAGCGCGTGCCCATGTGCCAAGGCCCTCCCAACCTGCCCCCGTCTTCTCGCAGATGGCGCAATACCCTCCTGCCCCAAGATACCTCTCCCCTGCCCCAATGCCTGGGTCAGTCCATCACTTTCCTCAATACTCCATACCTGGGCCAAGTTTACAGGCTCACATGCAGCCTCAGGGTTACCACCCGCAGTATCAACCCCAATATGCTGTGCAGGAACAGGCTCCTCAGGGCCGGGGACAGCAGAGTGGTGCGGAACGGTCGGGTTACAGCTCGCCGACCCATGCCTATCAGAATCTTTAGGGGCTCTTTTTTTCTACCGACACATGTTAGAAATCGATGACATGCTAGGAATTTGTTGTATATGCATCATGTTGGTGCACTTTTTTGTTCGGGTATGTTTTCCCGCCTCTGTATTTATTTGGCTGATATGGCGAGTATGTGCCACAAACATGACTACTACTAAAGTTCGATATTTTGAAGTTCTGTGTGGACAATCCTTTTGTTACCTTGCACACCTTTTCTACTGCCTCTACCGCTAGGAGGTGCTGTTGCCTTAGAGGTTGTGACGGTATTAGATTTCTCCACCACATCTTTGAGGTCTTCGTTGTTCGGAAGGGGTTTGGAATACCAGGAACTCAGCTGTAATTAGTATAGTTAGTGTTTGGCCAGAACTAACTTTACTCCCCCCGAAACGCTCACATACATATAGGCCAGGAAATACATAGTTTCCACAAGAGGATGTGATGTCCATGCATTCCTGCCGTCTAAAAAGGGTATTCCAAGCGCCTACCGAGCTTTAAGCTCGCAACCCACGTCAAGGGGCCTCAAGTTTTGCGAGTCCCTAACCCTCCCCCACACCCCCCCCCACCAAAAAAGGCCTTGAGGGATAAACAGACGTTCTCTCAAATAAGATTAACTTCACCACAACTCAAATGGCAGTGTTCTGGCAGGTCACTTCTCAAGCCTGCCTGGCAAAATACTCGGCAAATTGGTGGCGCACTCGCTGCCCACATGTCGGTGGCCGGCCAGGCCGAGCAGCCTGGCTCAGGCTGGTGGTGGGTGCAGATGTTCCCATATATTCCACATCATGAGCGGCATCATTGATGCGGGTAAAGTTGTGCAGCACAACACAGGCTTTGATCACGCATGTGACATTTGACGGCGACAATTGCATTGATGTCATCAGGACCCTCCACTTGCTGGTCATGATGCCAAAGGCACATTCCACGACTTTCCGTGCTCTGCATAGTCGCTGATTGAAAATGCGCCTACGGTTATCCATGCCCCTCCGCGCAAATGGCCGCATTACGTGTTTGCTGAGGGCAAAACCTTCATCTGCAACCATAACATAAGGAAGGGGTGGCCCGCTGGTGCCAGGGAGGATGCTAGGCTCGGGGACATCAAGTTGGTTGGACATTAGACGCTGTGCCATTCTAGATGAGCGAAAAATGCGTGCATCCGCCGAGCTGCCATAGGACCCGATGTCCACGATGGTAAAGCAGAAATTACAGTCCGACAACGCAAGCAAAACTATTGAAAAATACTGCTTGTAATTGAAGTAGCGAGAGCCAGAGTGGGGCGGTTTCTGCACACGGATGTGCTTCCCATCGAGTGCACCAATACAGTTAGGAAATTGGGTGTCGCGTTCAAACTGCTGCGCTATGCGAAGCCAGTGTTGGGCCGTAGGCTGAGGGATCACGCTGCTCTTCAATCTCTGCCACAGGACCACACAGGTTGCTGGGACAATGCCGCAAATAGTGGAGACTCCAATTAGGAATTCAAAATGAAGGGCATGGTAGCTAATGCCGGTCGCCAAAAAACTACAGAAATTCATACAAGCAAAGCACAAAGAAAACATGTTAGTTTAGGACATTAAGGACATTAAAAAAGGTGTAACCTGGCTCACAAAACTGCACATACCATAACGTCAGAAGGAGACGCTCCTCGGGGGAAATACAGCGTCGCATGTTTGTGTTCTGATAGGTTATTCCAGGCCGAACCAGCTCCAGCAGCATATCAAAGGCATGCACAGACAGGCGGCAAAAGGCCCGAAATTTCTCAGGGTGACGACGGAGGTCAGCAAAGAGGATATGAAAATGCCCTTTAGAGGTGCGTTGGGCCACTATTGGGTGAACCCACATCCTACCTGATCTCCGCCGGTGTGGCCGTAGAGGGCTACCTCGTTGCCCAAACCTACGGGATATCATCCATGCTAATAGCACACGGGCCAGAGAGCTAGGTGGCATCAATGCAGTCTGGCAGACAAACTTCACTAAAATACTGGTAGAAACAGTGGGTTGCATCCAAAGCACACAAATGAATTAACACAGGTGCACACATGAAGCAGGGGTATTGCATTAATGGCCCTTTTGAAGCCTGGCGTAAACAGAACAGCTGAGTGCGTTTTTTCCACGCGCGGGAAAAACGCATGTCTTACGCGCGTATTACACGCATACATCGTTCAAAAACGCATTGGCCACGCTGCTGACACGCTCGCAAAACGCTGCGTTGTTTGCGCGCGCAAAAACGCAACGTTCGTGTGAATCTCCCCTAAATTTACTGCAGTATAATTTTAATACTGCATTTTTTTAGCACTAAGCATCAGCTAGTGACAGACATTCAGGTTTTTTTTTACTAACGTTCGTTCACTAAATTTTACATAGCGTAGCTTTATAGTTTTAGTCTAAATTTACTACAGTATAAATCTTATAGTACCGTTTTTTTAGCACTAATATATATAGCGTTGCAGATTTAGCGTCACTAAATTTTAGTTAGCGGAAGGTAGTCAGGAAATTCTTTACAGTATTGTATTGCTGTAATTTTTATTTACTGAAGTTTGTTTAGTACATTTTTTATACTTCATTGTTCATTTTTTTATGTTCATTTTTTTAAGGACTCCTCCAGAAAAAAATCTTTGCCACTCTATGCACTCCAAAGCATTCCCATTGGTGAAATCCTTCAAAATTATACAGTTCTGGCAATTCTCCACAATGAAGTAAGGTGCGTACAGCCATCAAAATGTTGCATGAGTTTCATTTTACTCTGGATCTTAATCACCAGCGATAAAGAGAGAAAGATGCACGACAAGCCTTCCATTAATTCCCATCATGTCTAATTCTGAGCTTGTTTCTAATACTTTATTTACTGTGCTTGGTTGTGGCATCATATTTATGTACTGTGCTTGGTTCTCGTAGTATATTTATTTATTGTGCTTAGTTCTGCCATTGTGTTTATTTACTGTGACTAATTACGATACTGTATTTATTTACTGAGCTTAGTTCTGGTACCATATTTATGAGCTAAGTCTGATTCTTGTAGAAAAAGGTGGGAGACTTTTTCCAACTCTCACCCCTCCTCACATTGCATAGCCTAACTTAAATGGACTGTGCACATCTATGATGCTTAAAGGGGTTTTCTGAGATAAAACTTGACAAGCGGACTAGCGAGAGAACAGCATGGACCGCGCATGCGCGTTCCTGGCTCTATAACAGAACAGCCAATACACGGCACGTCACTAGTGACATGTCCTATAACAGTTTGACCACGTGATAGTAAACACAGCGGGCAAAGAGTGTGCCGTCACCAGTCTTCTGCCCTATGGCAGCATCGGGAAACTTGGCCAATTTAGATACAGTAAGTGCATTACAAATGTAATCACATTCCGAGGTTAAAAGCACTGACGCATAAAAGTTTTATCTTTGAAAACCCCTTTAATGTACTAACATAGGGCTGTAAGTAGTAGATATGTTTATTGTAGGAATTGTGAGTTGGTAGATCAGTTATAGGATATTACTTCTGTGTACGCAAATATTGTCCCTGACTGTGTCTTCGGCCACAGATTTCATCCTTTGCATTGCATTGGGCGTAATACACTGCAGATTGTTTACGCAGCATGTGATTACGATTTTCAAGCTATTCTAGTCCTATATACTAGTGTTTGTTCCACAAAGTGCAAACATAAAAGTTATTTTGTTTTTTCTTTGCTATCTGTGAATGTCCTCTACCCCCCCCCCCGCCCACCCTGCAGTTTAGTCCGAAGCGCCATTTTACGGTTTGTCTCAAGCAGTAGAAAGACTAGGTGCAGCCCTGCTTGTAAGGTAAGATTGCTGCTTGTTGTATGATCCCAGTGGCGGATCCCCATATGGGCGTTTCGGGCGGTCGCCCGGGGCCCAAGGCTGGCAGGGGGCCCATAGCTTCCCACACCGCACACAAGTGGAAAAAAAACTCTCCAGGGCTGCTGCCGGCCGCATTCTAGTGATCATCGGTCCCACGTGCTGATGAAGAGGCGGGGGGAATGTGCAGGGGGAGTCAATTGCGGCCAGGGAACAGGGGCACAGCACATCAGCTGTAGAGAGCAGACTGTCAGAGATTGTGATGGGCAGGTGCTGGAGTCTCCCTGACAGTCTGCTCCTCTGTGTAGCTGTACACTGCCCCTCCTGTCTAAACCTCCAGCAGCTGCCTGATAACGGCAAAACTGAAACTAGAGGGTGAAGGACCTGTGGTGACGTCACAGTCACATGATTAAGGTCCTGGAGGCTGCCAGAGACAAGCACCGCAGAGGAAGAGACTGGTAAGTGTGTGTGTGTGTATGTGTGTGTGTGTGTGTGTGTTAATGTAAGTCTATATAGTGTGTGCTGTGTATATAGTGTCTATAATGTAAGTCTATGTAGTGTGTGTGTGTGTCATAATGTAAGTCTATATAGTGTGTGCTGTGTATATAGTGTGTGCTGTGTATATAGTGTGTGTTGTGTATATAGTGTATATAGTGTGTGCTGTGTATATAGTGTGTGCTGTGTATATAGTGTATATAGTGTGTGCTGTGTATATAGTGTGTGCTGTGTATATAGTGTGTGCTGTGTTTATAGTGTCTATAATGTAAGTCTATATAGTGTGTGTGTGGTTTGAATATATAGTGTTTGGTGTTAGTGTGAATTGTATATAGGGTGTTTAATCTCACATTTTTTGTGTGCAAAATAATTTCCCACCCATAGAGCCCTCTGCAGTAAGTCAGATGCTCTGGTCCCCCCCTGCAGTATAATTTCCCCCATAGAGCCCTCAGTAGTTATTATACTGCAGCGGGGGTGGGGGGGGGGGGGGTCAGAGCGTTTGATTGACTGTTCAGGGTTCTATAGGGGAATAACTCCTTCCCCCCCCCAGAGCCATATGGGCGGATTTACACAAACGTGTAATACGTCCGTGCAACGCGCGTGCTTTTCACGCGCGTCGCACGGACCTATGCAAGTATAAGGGGCAGTGCAGACTGTCAGTGATTTTTGCGCAGCGTGAGTCCGCTGTGTAAAACTGACGACATGTCCTATATTTCTGCGTTTTTTGCGCATCACGCACCCATTGAAGTCAATGGGTGCGTGAAAATCACGCATGCCACACGGAGGCACCTCCGTGGGACGTGCGTGATTTGCTCAACAGCAGTAAAACTATGATTGCAAAAAGAAAAGCACCAGGTGCTTTTCTGTTTACAAATATACAAACAGAGTGTCATAATGATGGCGGGTGCGCGAAAGGCACGCAGCCGCGCATCATATGGTGATGACACACGGAGCTGTTAAGTGCCTTTTGCGCGGGAAAAACGCCGCATTTTTTGCGTGCGCAAAACGCACACGCTCGTGTAAATCCGCCCTAAGTGTCAGACACTTAGACCCTCCCATAGGGCACTCAGCAGTCAGTCAGATGCACTGGGGAGGGGTGTCTGACTGCTTAAAGGGTAACTAACTAAACTTTTTTTTTAAAATTACATGTCATAGTGACATGTCAAATGTTCTAATCGGTGGGGGTCCGGGCACTGAGACCCCACCAATCGCTGAAACAAAGTGGCAGAAGCGCTCAGGTGAGTGCTTTGCCACTTTGTTTCTGATCGACTTTCCTCTGATAGCCGAGCATGCGGTGTATGGGCACAACAGAAAGTCTATGAGTCCGTACACCGCGCCGAGAAAAGACAGTCAGAAATTAAGTGGAACAGCGCTCACCCGGGCACTCCTGCTGCTTTGTTTTAGTGATCGGTGGTGGTCTCAATGCTGGGACCCCCATCGATCAAAACTTCTGACATATCACTCTCACTATGACACGCCAAATGTTTTTTAAAAGTTTAGTTACCTCTTGGGGACTGAATTTATTGGTTTGAGTTAATGTATGGGCCTGGGGTCTTAATTTGCTTAGGGGTCTGGGGTATAAGACAATTTATGGTGTTTATTTCTGAATTTTTATGTTGCTATAGACGCTGAAAATGGCTACAGAATCAAGGGGAAAAGATTTCTCATCAGGAAACTCTGCAGTCATCAGGAGAAGTCGCCATAACGGTCTGTGTCAGATGGAGAAGAAAAGAGAACGACCCATCAGTGAAGACATCACCTGTGAGTCATTGCATTTATAGATCTGTCACCTCTCCTGACGTGTCAGTTATCGGAAATCCTTGTATTCCACATAAAGTCTTTGTGTACCCAGGACTAATAGACAAATGCGTGTTACCATTCCCCTTGTCAGAAGGATGTGTCCCTACACAGTGTGATACTGTCAGCAATGGTTTGAGACTGTCAGTATGTAGGGACACAGCCCTTTGACAAGGGGAATCGTAGCACTCATTTGTCAATGCTCACACAGAAAGGTGGTGTTTAATATAGACATGACGTGGCAGGGCGGTGGTGGAGAAGGGGGCACAAGCTTGTGGAACAGCCCAGGGCCCATGGTTTACTTAATCCGCCACTGTATGATCCAGTATCGGACAATGTTGCTGTTAATGAATAAGCCACATTTTCTCCTCTGTTAAAACCCACAGATCAGATGTCGAGTGCAATCTCTTTTTCACATTAGAGCTGGTGCTGCCTTGGTGCTCAAATGTAATATTCTCCATGTATAAATTGTGTCTAACATGTATTAATGCCCCAATGCTCAAAATCTCTCCTTCATTAGGGCACGTTCAGATGTGGCGGAATTGCTGTTGAATTCTGCTGCGGACAGTCTGTAGTGGAATTCTCCAGCGGACGGTTTTTTTCATTTCTTTCTATACATTTTTAGGAAAGTTATTTCAGACGTTGCAGAAAATAACTGTGCGGAAATTAGGCTGCGGTGCAGATTTTTCCCTCCGCAGCATGCTCTTTCCATTGCAGAGAAGAAGCTGAATTTCACTGCCGTTTTCAGCCTTTGTAATGCAAAAACTTAAATCTGTGGCAAGTCCGCTGTGATTTCTGCCACGTCTGAACGTGCCGTGCCCTTAGTTTGTCTGCCCATACACAGTAGCTTATAGTCAGTGAACAATCTTTAATGTACAGTATGGTGGAGGGCAGCAGTGCTCAATCCTTTCGTTCCATCTCTGCAGCAGTTTGTCCCCCTCTCCCCGCTGAAATAAACATGCACTCTCAGTCGATTGTAGGCTGAATAAGTGTTCAACAGGTTTTTTTAGGTATACGGTCAGCTCTATAAGCAAAAACTCTATAAGCAAGAAGAGACACTAAAGAGAATAATTTGTCACAATTTAGAATGGACGTTTCGACTTCAGAAATAGACGTCCATATTTCAGTGTCAGTGGGTCTTGTATGAATTCATAAAATCAATCATGAATTACAGACGACATTATTTTTAAGAGCTACATGTTTATTCTTAATGGAGTTGTCCAGGCATGGCGCGGTTTATAATACTGATGACCTATCCACAGGATAGGTTATCAGTATATGATCGTCATGGTTCCGACACCCGGGTCCCAGCACCGATCAGCTATTTTGGTTGCCTCCGGGCTCCGGATGTTATACAGCAGGAGTCAGTGTTAGAAGCAGACGGCTCAAATCACAGTATAGTGGCCGTACTGGGTTACTGCAGCTCTGCTCCTATTCACGTAAATAGAATTAAGACATATTTCATCATGATTGTTTTTTGTTTTTTTATCTTGAATCTTTAAAAAGAAGAGATGCTAGAAATGTCTGGAGACTACAAAAGGGAGAAAAACAGGATCTCAAGCATAAGACATGTTCTAGTAAATATTATGTTCCCATCATAAAAAATGTGCAATGATTTCATTATCCACACAGAGAATGTGTGATGAAGCGTGTTTCTTGTAAATAATGGATCAGTTGTAAACGATTGTGAGCAATCAATCATCAATGAGTTGTTTTTGTCTGTATGAAAGATATAGAAACTTAGGTTGAAGAAAAGTATCAGTATTCTTTTATCATGACCCCAGAGTTACATACAATATAGTAAGGTGTTGTCCATTTTAATTTGGGTGTCATGCTATTTATTTTTACAGAGTGTTTTTTTTTTGTTTTGTTTTTTAAATAAGCAAAGCCTATAGTCCTATCCTATAGCAGGATGGTAGATTGGGGGTGGAAGGAGGGGCTTGTCAGTGCTGCGTATGGGGTGGCCACTGGACGCACTGGACGCACTTTGCATGGTGGAGTAGGGCAAGGCCACAATCCACTGCAGTGCTAGGGCAGGGCAGGTTGACGAATGGGCAGATGAACTACAAATCTTTGTATGCATGTCAGCATGAAGGGATTTGTTGGCATTACTTTGTGGTGGAAACCTAATATTTGCCCCGGGTGAAAGACAGCCTAGCTCCAACACTTACATACAGTGTAGCCTCTGATGAGTTTATTTCTGAGCATGACCTTAGGTTTTATTTTTGTCTTAATTTTGATATTCACTACCAATGTATTATTCATAGTAAAAACCATTCTAAAACCAGGACTCCATTAGCTCTTGTAATTAGCCTAGCGCATTTGTGGTTTATAACCATTTTCAATGTATACAACATGTTTTAATAGGACATCTAGCATGGCAACGTCATCTAAAATTATTCATAATGAGGCAGTAGTCGGTTTTACAACATATGCCTGCCCAAATGTCTTTACATCCATTGATTATTTATATTGATATTTGAAACATGTCCTGAAATAAAATCTGAATACTTAATTGTAAACGTACAGACAAAGATTGTGCAAAACTCATGTCAGACTTCTGTCTATACCATGCCACAGAGTATTTGTTTCAGATTTGCATCATTGAATTTTTGTTTGGATTTGTGTTTGATATAGATTTTTTTTTTTTAAAGGTAAATTTTATTAAGACCTCGAAAAGTATGGTACAGGTACAATTGGGGTACAGCATAACTAGCAGTCAGAATGAGGCCGGATTCACACGAGCGTGTGCGTTTTGCGCGTGCAAAAAACGCTGCGTTTTGCGCACGCAAAAGGTCCATAAAAGCTCTGTGTCTTAGCAGCATATGATGCATGGCTGCGTGATTTTCGCGCAGCCGCCATCATTATGACACTCTGTTTGTATGTTTGTAAACAGAAAAGCACGCGGTGCTTTTCTGTTTTCATTCATAGTTTTGACTACTGTTGCGCAAATCACCCGCGTCACACGGAAGTGCTTCCGTGTGCTGCGCGTGATTTTCACGCACCCATTGACTTCAATGGGTGCGTAATGCGCGAGAAACGCACAAATATAGGACATGTCGTGAGTTATACGCAGTGGACACACGTTGCGTAAAAATCACTGACTGTCTGAACGGCCCCATTGACTAACATAGGTCCGTGCGAGGCGCGTGAAAATCCCGCGTGTTGCACGGACGTATTATACGTTCGTCTGAATAAGCCCTAAGTATTACAAAAGGTCAGGTAATAATAAAAATAGAAGGATAGGCTTATGCATATGTCAATACAGTGACACAAACAAATAACCAAAAAGAAAGAAAGCAGAGAAAATAAAAAGCAACCTGGTAAAAAGCTTTTCAGTGCACACATACACACACACACACACACACACACACACACACACACACGCGCGCGCGGGCGCACAAGAATGACAGCCGAGGCTCAAGGGGACCAAGGGTCCGACACCTGGACTTTTTCACCGATGGGTAACTTTCCCATCCTAAACAATTTCGATGTAGTGTAATAGATTTGGTGATAAAATTTAACCCGAATAAGGCTGTCCCTTGCTGAGATTAAAGGACCAGTCAAAGCACCCAATATGTCCTTGTGATCATCAGTAGATATTGGGGTGGGGGTGGTTTGAAACAAGCGGTCCAAAGCCTTGGTCTGCTGCCAGATCTGAAGAAACGACCTGAATGAAACATTGGCTGCAGGCACTTGAGACATAGTTGGTACAGAAAGAGGAACACGTGAATGCTGACTGTATGCAATATAAAATGGAGAGGAAGCAGTAGACTCGCTAATATGGTTATTGTATGAGAATTCCGCCCTGGACAGAAGCTGTACCCAATTGTCATATTGGACAGAGACATAATGACGGAGATAATTCTCTAGTACCTGGTTGATCCTCTCCACATGACCGTTAAACTGTGGATGGTAGGCAGAAGAGAAATCCAGCTTCACATCTAAAAGATTACACGGGCCTCTTCAGAATTTAGACGTAAACTGTATACCCCGGTCAGACACAATATGAAGAGGTAGCCCATGTAGACGAAAGGCGTGTTTGACTAACAGATCTGCCAGACGAGGAGCTGAGGGGAGGCCCGTTAAGGCAACAAAATGTGCCATTTTGGAGAAACAATCCACTACCACCCAGATCGTGGTACATCCAGCAGAAGAGGGAAGGTCAGTAATAAAGTCCATAGCAATGTGTTGCCAGGGCGCATCGGGCACCGGCAGAGGTTTGAGTGGACCTGCAGGTTTAGAATGAGGGGACTTGTTTAGAGCACAGTTAGCACAGGAGGAAACAAAGTCCAAAACATCCCATAGGGCAGTGATGAGAAGATGGGAAGATATAATTTCCTATTTTTTGAAGACAAAAAAAACAAAACATGACACGCTCCATCGTAAGGAGCTTTTGTCCCTTAGGTGCATTGCATCTAAGGGAGAATAGTTTCTTAATACAGCATTGTATGCAGCGTTTTAGGGGGGGCATGGAGTGTCTATGGCTCCCTAGTACGGAACTACAGTGACTTCATATCCCTCCGTACGCACTCTATGGACATGGTCCTGCTGCGTACATGAGGCCTTATACTTTGGCTGCTCCATGCCACAAGCTCTCTGGTCAGCAGTACTTGGGTAACTAGAAGCATCAGCATTCTTATCCCAGTATCACTGGAGATCAGCAGCATAAATATCCCTGCTAAACAATCACTATAGCTATTGTATTTTAATACCAATTTAGAAAAAAACATAAGCAAACAATGCTCTCCATCCTGCAATGATGACTGCGTGACTCTTTCTAACAATATCTTGGTACATTAAGTGCATTTTTGTTATTTCTCAGAACAAGTTGTTAAAGAAGCAAGTGAGCCAGCTTATAGAAAATGAGCCCTTTGTGTATTCAGAGTTATGTTAAAATTAGATACACTGTAAGATTATATGACAAACCATACAGAGCCATTGATGATGGATGAAAACATAAATTTACCCCGCAATGTTTTTTGACTTGCTTTCCTATGATAACAATAGATCCAATTTTTTTTAGAATCTCCTTTTATATGGGTTTGAAACTTGAATAACATTCCCTTAGCACATATAAACACTAAAGCCATACACATAGGAACAAAGAATTATTAAGGCATCACTTATACATTTCTGTAACATTTAATTTTGTGTCTTGATGGGTCTCTAAAAGCATAATTTAAAAAAGAAAAACAGCACAAGTACCATTAGTCGACCTTCAAATCTAGCACTTTACTGATGTTTTTGGAAGATGCAATTAGCTAGAATTACAACTTGTAAGAACCTCAAAGTATCTTGTAGATGATTGATAATTCTGTGGCTCTATCACATTAAAGTTTGACAGCTCCTTTATATTATGCATTCGGTAACACTTTTTGATACTGCACCAGTATTCAAAATATCAATAATGGTAAAATTTATATTACCGTAAGAGAATTAAATTATTAAGTCAAGTATATGTCAAGTCAAGTATCAAGTATATGTTTATATGTCTTTTATTATCCTGAATCCTCAGCTGTACTGATGTTATACGCTATTTCAGGTATAAGAGCAGTTATAGGAGTTTTCTGGGACTGTGATATTGATGGCTCATACTTAGGATAGGTCACCAATATCTCATTGGCTGGGGTCCATGTCATGGCAATCCTACTAAATAGCTGCTTGAAATGGCCCTTCATTGTTTATCTAGGCGTAGCGCCATATATATGGCTGTCCCTGGTACTGCATTCACAGTAGCTCATTCCCATTCATGTGAGTGGAACTGAAGTGCAGTAGTGGGCACAGAAACAACCAAATGTATGGTGCCTTGCCAAAGTAAATAATGAAGGCGACCTGATTAGATATTGAGAGCCTATTGTAAGAATGGCAAGTGACAGCATATACTAGTTTTATTGTTCAATATTAATTTATTGAGAAAAATAGTAATATAACACATGACACATGAGATCAAGAACGTATGATCATAAAAGTCGCAACAATAAAGCACAAACATTGGAGATAGCAGTTCCTGATGCAGAAGGTAAAATTAAAAAGAAGTCACTGGACCATCAAAATAAACATCAAGCCAATGAAAGTTAGAGGTTAGAGTGTAACACCCAACACCCCCTTCCTCATACATATTTCTCATGGTCAGAACAGAAAAATAAAACAGTTTCTAGTACTAACCTGTCTCCATAAACATCTGCTGAAGTCATTTGAGATAGGGAGGCAGGTTATCAAACTCAAGCAGTAAGAGAAGCGCCCGACACTAGAACGATGAAAGGGAAACATGAGAGAAACACAGAAGGAAGGATAGGGAAGGGTAGGGGAAGGAGCAGAGAAGGTAATATATAGGGTGGGGAGGTACAAAAGGAAATTAGGTATTCAATATATAGATAGGAACATCTCATTATGAGGAGACCCAAAGGCCAAATTCGGGGGAACTACGAAATGAGCACCAAGGTAACCAAGTGTTTTGGTCGCGGTCACTGACCGCCGGCATGTCCAACTTACCGGCTCTCCTCTGTCTCCTGAAGGGCGCGTGCGCATGCTCACTCCCGGCCTTAAAGGGCCAGCACACCTGTGCAAAGTTCCCCAGCCAATCGCTTTACACCCTGTACTTTAAAAAGGGCTCTGTCCTTCCTCTCCTTGCCTGAGCATTGTTTTTTTTTTTTTTTATAAACTTTTTTATTGAGTTTTACATATATTTTTAACATACATTTAATATATAGCAGAAATGGACAATACATAGCATTATTCATACCCTGAAACTGGTACAGCTATGGTACATATTCTTTCTTCCTCTGGTAAGTCCAAACTTTCCTAAATTATAGAGCTATTACAACTTTGGCAACAGATTACACATAAAAAACCAAAAAACATTTAACACGGTAACTATGGTAGCCTAACCAATAATTCCTCATTTGTCTCTTCTCTTGTTTCCATTTATGTCTTGCTTTCAATGTGTTCCTATCTGACCGTTTGATTCTGCTGTTTTTAGCCTCCCTAATGTCCCTTTAATATCTTCGATGAGATACCATTTAGTTTGTCTGAAACCTTCCATCGTTTTTGCTATATCGGATTCTGTCATTTGTTCTAAGAATGGCTTCCATTTTCTAAAAAATTTCACCGTCCCCCGTTCTTTGTGCCTCAGTGCCTCCATTCTGTCCGAATGTAAATATCTATATAGTTGCTGGACTAATTGTTCCATCTTTGGGGTGTTAGTTTCCAACCAATTTTTCAGAATGCACCTCTTGGCTATAAGTATTATTATGTGTGCTAACGGTGGTATGCGTTGCAATATTCCCTCCTCTGCCGTGTCCAATAACGCTATTGAATGAAATAATAACAACGTCGGGCTCAATGGAATAGTTTTACCCCATAGCTTCTTGATATATGCCAATACTTCCGTCCAATATCCCTGAGTAGCCGAACACAACCAGATACCATGATATAAGTCTGTGCGTGGTTGAGCACACTTTGGGCAGGAATGTATCCTATTTGGATTTCCAGCTGTGGGTGGTATATTAAAAGCATAAATGGCTGCATGCATCAGTCTAAATTGTGTCTCCCTCCACACTTCATTAATCACATGCTTTCTCACTGTTTGCCATCCCTCCAGTAATTGTTCATTTATATCTGGGGTTTTAAAAATACGTCTCCAATATGGGAATTGATTTTTATTTTCTAGTCGTACATAAATACCTTTCATTGCCCGATATAATTCCGACAGGGACTTCCTATGGGAATCTTCTCCCACTAGTGCGTCAAAGGGGTTATCTATTATTTATTTTTCTAAATTCCCCACCAGCTTCGTACAAAAAGCTCTAATTTGCATATATTGCAGAAAATGAGTTTGCTGAATCCCATATTCACTCCCCAGTTCTGTTAGCGTCTTTAATCTCGGTTCCGTCACATGCAATACATGTTCTACTGTGTCTATCCCTTTGTTTTTCCATGCCTTAAATAGACTACTAGACTTCCCCGCCGGAAACCGGGCATTATTCCAAAGGGGCAAATACTTAGACAATTGGAAGGAAAGGCCCTGCTTTTTCCTCACCTCCTTCCAACACATTATTGTGTCACGTAATACGACTGAGGACTTGACCTTTTGAGGTAGGTGTCCTAGCTTAGTGTGTAGCAAAGCTCGGAGATCATATTATCCCGCCAGAGCCGACTCCAAGTCTCTATTCGAATAGTGGCTAGTTTTATGTATCCAGTCCAGGACATGGCGGAAAAGGCTAGCTATATTATACCCTCTCAAGTGTGGTATGTTCACCCCCCCTTGCCAATGATATCCCTGTAATTTTAGCAATGACACTCTAGGGCGCTTATTCATCCATATGAATTTCGTTATAGCCGAGTTGAAGGCTTTTACATCTTTATGTTTTAGCAACAGCGGCAGTGTTTGCAGTGGATATAGTAATCTCGCAAAGGAAATCATTTTGACCAAATGACATCTCCCAAACATGGACAATGGTAAAGCCATCCATCTTTGTAATTCTACTTTTATTTTGCTGAAAATGGGTTCGTAATTCAGTTGGTATAGTGTTCCTGTGCTCCGCCCTATATGTATTCCCAGATATTTTATTCGTGTTTTTGCTATTTTAATTCCCAGTCGCTGAAGGTTTTCGTCTGCTGTGTGATTATGATGCGTTAAACCTAAAAGTTCACACTTGCTTGTGTTAATTTTCAGTCCCGCATGTTTTCCATATTCCTGAATCACTTCAAATACTCTAGGTAGGTGTCTGGATGGATGAGAAAGAAATAACAGAATGTCATCTGCAAAAACCGCTGTTTTGACTTCCATTTCGCCTACCTGGATCCCCGAATATATCTGCCCTCGCTCCAGGACCCGTATCAAAGGCTCCAAAGCCAGGTCAAATAAAAGTGGTGACAAGGGACACCCCTGTCGTGTGCCCCTTGACAACTTAAACATTTTTGACCTAATGCCCGGCGTGCAAACTGCTGCTGTTGGATTATTGTATAGCGTTTTCAAATATACTCTGAATGCTCCTTGTATATTGAATTTATCCATGACCATGTCTAACCACCTCCACTCAACATTGTCAAATGCTTTTTCAGCATCCAGTAGCACTATCGCTGCCTGGTTGTGTGACTTTACCTCGGCCCTTATCCCGTCCATGACTCCCAATACCTTTCTTATGTTTGTCACTGCCGACCTACCTTTTATAAATCCCACTTGTGAAGGACCCACCAATAATGGCATTATCTGAGCCAGTCTGGTCGCCATGATTTTCGAGATTAGCTTAAGATCCTGGTTAATTAAAGATATTGGTCTATAGGAGCCCGGCAGTAACAAATCTTTTCCCTCTTTGGGCAACACTTTTATATACGCCATGTTTGCTGCTATAGGAATGCCTTCTCCCATTAACAATGAATTGAAGTATGTTAGTAACGGCGGGGTTATTTGGTCTTGTAATATTTTGTAGAATTCCGCCGGGTAACCATCGGGTCCCGGCGCCTTTCCATTTGCCAATGTCTTAATCGTCTGTTGTAGTTCTTCCTGTGTGATAGGTGCATTCAATTCCCCTAATTGTTCCTGGGTGAGTGTGGGCATGGGGAGATTAGCTAAAAACTGGCTACCTTGTAAATCCCCAGGTCCCGCTGTGGAAGTATACAGCTGCTGGTAGAATTCTTCTAGTACAGCATTTATTTTCTTAGGGTCTGAATGAATTTGGCCCTCCTTATCCTTCATTTTAGTGATGTGCGTCTGTGGTCGGAACCCTCTAGATAATCCTGCTAGCATCTTTCCAGCTTTGTTACCAAACCTAAAAAGCTTGGCTTCATATAGTGATCTCCCGAACCTTTCTTTATTTTCCAACCATGTCTCAAAATGTCTTCTGGCCTCTATCCATTTTAGCTTTTTTCCTGTTATAGGGTCAGCTAGAAAGGTAGAGTATGCCGCTCTAAGCTTATCACTGCATTCTCTAAATTTCTGCTGTGCTTGTTTTTTCCTAAACGCTGCATACGATATGAGCCTCCCTCTTAATACCGCTTTCGCTGTTTCCCAATAAAGTGCCTGGTCAGTGACATGTTCTGCATTATCTATCGAATACTCCATCCACCATCCTTTTAATTTCTGTTGGAAATCTTCCTCCTCCGCCAGATGAGTTGGGAATCTCCACTGCGTGAAATCCCCCCTGGGGTGTTTATCTATCAGTACCAGTCTCACTGGCGCGTGGTCCGATATGATCATGTCAGTGATGTCTATTTGATCCAAGTACTGTAATAACTGTTGACTCAGATATATGTAATCTATCCTAGACCAGGATTTATGGTATGGTGAGTAATAAGTGTATTCCCTATCATCTGGATGACTATATCTCCACCCATCCGTTACTTGTGTAGTTTGCGCAAAATTCGCTAAAATACCATCTGTGCTTAATGCCGATGCCTGAATACTTCTCTTCCTATCTTCAGCCACACATTGCACTGAGTTGAAGTCCCCTCCCACTAACTTCATTGCACACGTGTCCGCTAGCAATGTCGTCTGCAGGGTCTGGAAGTAGGTGCGGTTATTTGTGTTAGGTGCATATATATTATAGACACTGATCTCTCCCAATTGCGTGTCTAATAATAATCTTATCATGCGTCCCTCCGAATCTACCTCCTTTGAGCACATCGTTGCGGCAAGATTTTTATTTATTAAAATCAGGACCCCGTTTTTTTTTTTAACCGCCGGAGAGCCGTATACCTGTCCCACCCAAAATTTTTGCATCCTGAAGAAATCTTTTTCTTCCATGTGCGTTTCCTGGAGTAAGGCCAAATCTACCTTCATTTTACCGAGATGTCTCAGAACCATTGACCTTTTGTGTGGGGACAAGAGCCCCTTAACGTTCCATGTTACTACTTTCATATAGGATTCTTATGATATGTGCCTGTGTTTACATTTGATGCATCTTCATCCCCTAGGAGGAACCACTTCACAATATTCCCTTCAATGTGGCTACCATTCCACCTTAAGTTCCAATTATAAACCAACAATTTAACTCTTTTTGTTGTCTTCTGACAACCTCCCTTCCCCCTGCTTTTATTCCTTTTGACTTCACTTTTTTCTGCCATGTGTTCTTCTTTCACCTACTCTTAAATCTGTCCTAAGCAGCCTAACTTTCTTTATCACATATTAGATTAACATTTGTAACATAACATATCTCCCGGGTTCACAGATATATATCTATACATCCCACTTTGTCATCCTTTTTTTTGCCACTTCCCTCCTTTAATTATCCCAGAGATAGATCCCGCCAACAAAATATATCTGGAGCTAAACATCTGTATTACTCACTACTCCCATAAATCGGACAGTCCACCATTTTCTGGCTATGTGCCCAGGTTATCAATGCCTCGGCGTCTGCGTCAGCCTTTTTTCTTTTGGCGGTTGTCCTTTCTGGTGCGACGTCTCTTGTTGCGTTCCACTTCTTGCGGGGTTGTTTTCTGCCGCGGTAGATCCCGGACCTTTGAGTATGTCCTTGTATACTGCTTCCGCTTCCCGATGATCCGTGTAAACTTGCAATGTGCCACTTGGCGTTGTTACTTTTAAAATCGCCGGGTACTGGAGTTGAAACTTCATGCCTCGATGATGAAATGCTGTGCAGATTTTGCTAAACAATTTCCTTTTCTTCGAAACTTCCGCTGAGTAGTCTCCAAATAACATGACTGTGACCCCATTTCATTTTACCGGCCCTCTTCTGGTCTTGTACTGACGTAACAGCACTTCCTTGTCAGAGTAATCCAGGTAGCGAACTATGACTTGTCTTGCCCTCTGTATCTGGCCTTGTGGCTGTGTCAGCTTTTGTCTGTCTGGGCCCACCCTGTGCGCTCTTTCCACCTTGCACGGACCCTCCATGTTCAGCATCTTCGGGAGGTCATATTCACAGATGCTTTTTAAATGCGTTGCCGGCACTGTTTCTGGTATTCCCACCACCCGGACGTTATTTCGTCTTGATCTGTTCTCCAGATCATCTATTTTGGCCAGCATTTTTTCCTTCTCTGCTACCAGCTCCTGCAGTGTGCCATGGGTCTCTGCTGCCTCATCCTCCAGCATCGAGATTCGCTGTTCCACCTCATCTAGTCGTGTACCATGTTGCACAAGGTCCGCCTGTATCTCCTTCAGAGAGGCTGATATAGTACTGGCTAGGGTGTCCTGTATATCAGGCGTAATGCGTTTAGCCACTTCCATGGCCAGTCTTTTGTAATCAATCTTCATCGAGGTCGAGGGCTCCCCTCCCCCTTCCCCCTCCGACATTTCATCTTCTTGTTCTGACGATGGGTGACTCACCGTCTGTTTATCTTTCCTGGTGACCGGTGGCATCGCTATGAGTGCTTCACAATAAATGTCCCTGTGTCAGATTCTGCTTTTATTCAGGGTATATCAGTGTGTTTCTTGTCGTCTTATCTGTGCTCTAGTGACTCCTTCCGCCCAAACCTGCAAGATGGCGTGGCCTCTCTCCTCTGTGTTGCCTCGGCAATTTTGGCGCCAAATCGCGTACTTCTTGGTGTCCGCTGCACCCCGTGCCGTGTCCCTCTGCTTTCCGTGCCTTTCCTCCACCTCTCCTCAGTCAGCACTGTTTGGTGTATGAGTTTTTCCTTTTTTGTTTTTGCACTTTTAATGGCGTCTATGCCGTCTCACACCGAAGGTACCTCGAGAGTTGCTATGGCCGCCGCGCTGATGTCGGGACTCTTCCTCCACGCTCTACGTCGTCTGCCGGTGAGATGTGTGTCCTTCCCCGGTCAATACCGTAAGTTTGCTGGCTATGTCAGTCGATTTGGGTGTTGTAGGGCTGGAGAGCTCCTTTTCACTCTCCTCGCATGGCAGCGCCGGAACCGGAAGTCTGCCTGAGCATTGTTGTGTCTACCCATGTTCGTTAGCAAATGGTCCCTGTATCCTGTATCCTGTTCCCAGTGTTCCCATATCCTGTTTCCTGTATCCCGTATCCAGTAATTGTGTTTGTTCCTGAGTGAAGTCTAGTGTTGGAGTCGACTTTATCCTCTGTGCCATGTGTCATCTGCCACACCAAGTGTCATCTGTCCCGAGGAGTCTGCTACGCCATAGTGTCTGCTATGCCACGTGTCTGTCAGAACTTCTATACAGGTACTCCAGTTCTAAAGACTGTTATTGTCTTTTGTTTTGCCAACTGCTACTCCGCTATAGTGGAGCCGCCTAGCGGGTCCGCATACCCGACAGCCGTGACACCAAGATTTGTGAAAGGCAAATGTGTATGGATTAGTGGTGTTATCTTCCACCATACGCATGATGTGATTCAGCACCTCAACCCATTCCACCCTAGATGGAGAAACTTGGGACCTTCATAACCTGGGAATGATTCTCCACATAGCAAGTATAAAATGTCTAAGTATTCCCTTCTTGATAGAAGCAACTATACCTGGAAACAATGATAGCAATTCCATCTCCCGGGAGCAAACTACCGATACCTGGAATAAAAAGTTATAGAGAGCTACAATCGTCTCTCACAATTTCAGGACCGGAGGGCAGTTCCACCAAATGTGCAACATCGTGCCCTCAGCAGCTAAGCATCTCCAACTCAGAACAGGTACCAATGAAAAGATCATCTAGAATTTTAACATTTAATACTATGATGGTTATGTGGCGGATTTAGAGTTAACCTATAGAAAAATTTATCTCTTTTACGCCATTTATTGTTCATTGTAAAAAACATTTCAACTTTATTCTACGAGTCGTTACGGATCTGGTTATACCAAAAATGTATAGTTTTTTTAAATGTATTTTACTACTTTTGCAAGATACTATTTTTTACGGACGAGTGATATATTTCAAGATGAGGGCCACGAAGAATGAAGAATGAATTTTCAATAATAATTGACAAAACCCAAAAATAGCTGTATGGCTTTGAGTTCGTGGGGACAACGCCACTGGAGTACTTGTGATAATATAGCTGGATATATTAGAAGTCCTTGATCAGTAATGTTATAACCTAGGAAAGGTAAACTGTATTTTTCAAAAAGATGCTTCTCCAGCTTTTTGGCATAAAGATGGTTCTCTCTGAGACGCTGTAAGACAAGTCGTACTCCATGATGAGTGTAGCATTGTTGTGTCTACTCATGTTTGTTATCAAATGGTCCATTTGTTGTATCCTATTCCCAGTGTTCCCATATCCTTTTTCCTGTATCCCATATCCAGTAATTGTGTTTGTTCCTGAGCGAAGTCTAGTGTTGGCGTCGACTTTATCCTCTGTGCCACGTTTCATCTGCCATAACAAGTGTCATCTGTCACGTCTAGTGTCATCTGCCACACCTAGTGTCATCTGTGCCGAGGAGTTTGCTACGCCATAGTGTCTGCTACGCCACATGTCTGTCAGAACTTCTATACAGGTACTCCAGTTCTAAAGACTGTTATTGACTTTCGTTTTGAACACTGCTACTCTGCTATGGCGGAGCCGCCTAGCGGGTTTGCATACCCGACAGCTGTGACACCAAGCTTTGTGAAAGGCAAATATGTATGGATTAGTGGTGTTATCTTCCACCATTAGTTCCTCCATACGCATGATGATAATTCAGCGCCTCAACCCATTCCACCCTAGATGGAGAAACTTGGAACCTTCATAACCTGGGAATGATTCTCCACAAAGCAAGTATAAAATGTCCTTGATCAGTAATGTTAGAACCTAGGAAAGGTAAACTTGATTTTTCAAAAAGATGCTTCTCCGGCTTTTTGGCATAAAGATGGTTCTCCCTGAGACGCTGTAAGACAAGTCGTACTTCGTGATGAGTGAAGAGATCTATGGAGAAAACAAGAACATGATCCAAATACACCACAACACAACTGTAAAAAATATCTCGGAAAATGTTATTCACACATTCTTGGAAAACAGCTGGAGCATTACTGAGGCATGACCAAATTCTCAAAGCGTCCATCTCTTGTATTGTTTGTGCCACGTAAATCCATCTTGGGGAAAATCTTCCCTGCTTACAATAGGTCAGAAAGCTTAGAAATTAAAGGCAGAGGATATTTGTTCTTTACCGTGATCTATTTGAGCCATCAATGGTCTATACAGGGCCATAAAGTACCATCTTTTTTTGCAACAAATAAGAAGTCAGCTCCAGCAGGTGAGGATGATTTGCGAATGAAGCCCCTATCCAGGTTTTCTTTGATGTAGTGAGACATAACTTTAGTCTCGTCTCATAATTGGACAGTGGAGTGGAATTGGGCATCAATTCAATAGCGCAGTCGTAAAGGTCTGTGAGAAGGAAGAGTCTCTGCTTGGTGTTCACAGAATACATTTAAAAAAAACTGGAAAGAGGTTTCAGCAAACTGTCCAAGACTTGGTCCACAGGCCAAGACTTAGGGGGACAGGTGACAAGCAGACATAATTGGTGGAAGTTTCACTCTCTCTGATTCCGACGCCGTTTCCGCATCAAAAACAGCGCCAGAAAACTGTGTGAACTAGCCCTAAAGAGCCGTGCACCTGTGTGCCCATCACCTTACCATGGACAGAATTTTATCCTCTGGAAGTAAACAATGAATTTTACTATTGAATAACAACAAGCAGAGATCTTGAAAACCATGATGAATGAATACAGAAAGTATATTGGAAAGTGCAATAACTTTTCATTATACAAAAAAAACACATCAATTTCGTGAAACTGGACAAACCCTTTAAGCTCTGACAAACACCAGTGGCATAAGAGACATAAAAGAACTGTTTACATGTGATATATAAAATAACTATATATAAATTACTATGTAAATACCGTTTTAAAAAAGGTCTTTGTGTGTTGTAATGTATGTTGATAATGCAGTCCATAAATGACTCTCTTGGTGGTGCTGGAAAACACCTTTCAGGGAAAAAAAAATCAAAACTGATCAATAACAATGGAACAATTATTTCCTTTCTAGTATTGAGTCACCAAGTAAAAGTAAAGATTTTTGTACCAAGTGGACATTATGCATTTTCATCAAAGCGCTGTGAAATTTTAATATAGAGTGAAAAACAAATGACACATTTTAGGTGGAATCTACAGAACATTCAACATAGCAGCAGTCTGTCAAAGTATCACAATTTAATTTCTTAATTCTCTGAGTTGAATTGTTATATATGTCTCCTCCTTTGCAGGCACTGTATATAAAGAGTTTATTTCAAATGCAACACATGAAATGGACTAATAAATGCAAAGATGCATTATAAGAATATTGATTTTAGGAGAATACCTTCGTATAAAATTTTGTTTTTGTCAGATTCATATAGAATCTGACAAAAGAAAAATATATTCCTCTATATGAGCACCGCATTAGGGCTCGGGGCAACACGAAGGTGTTCAGGAGCCCTGATGAATGAGATGTGATCAGTGGGGGGTTATTATGGAGTTCTTCAAATGGTAAATTACAGACAAGTGCAGCGTCACGTTTCATTTTTATATTACTGACGCTCACTTAAAGGGATATTCCCATCTTAATCCGCAGGATATTCCATAAATGCCAAATAGGTGCAGAAGAATGTGGGTCCTGCTGTGACCCATTTTTGACGAATCACAGTGGCTGTTAGTACATACTTATCCCAATTTAAGTCTATGTAGAGGTTGCAGCACGCACAGCTCTTTTCGTCACTCCAATAGACTTCAACGGAGAGAGCTGCGACTTTTCCTCCTTACTAGCCTGGGAGTCAGCAGCAGGGAGTGCAGGGCACGTTGGGACTCAAAATAGAGTGCAGGAGCTGCAGGACAGTCAAGTCTAAATGTTTCTCTTTATGACAGTCTGTGTGTGGGGCACCAAAGGAAGAACCCGGTGCCTGTCTGTCCCATGCATGCAAAGAAATGTCACTTTATAACAGAATTGATAGATGTATTATTTTTGAACATACAGTGTGTTCGTCTCTGTCCATACCAGTATTAATTATTTTTCATTAGTCTTCTGTTCCTCTTTGACTGCAGCATGACTACTCAAACCAATAAAAAAAAGTCAATTGTAGCTGTCAGAATTACATTACAAAACGGATCCTGTAAGAGCAGAAACTGTGAGCCATAATGCGAAGAGGCGGAAAGCTCCAGCTCCATTGCTGGCTCCACCTCTGTTGCGAGCTTCGACTATCCTGATAGCCCCACCTACACTGATAGCTTCGACTATGCTGATAGCCCCGCTTAACACTGATAGCTTCGACTATGCTGATATCTCCGCCTATACTGATAGCTTCGACTATCCTGATAGCCCCGCCTACACTGACAGCTTCGACTATGCTGATAGTCCCGCCTACACTGATAGCTTCGACTATGCTGATATCTCCGCCTATACTGATAGCTTCGACTATCCTGATATCTCCGCCTACACTGATAGCTTTGACTATGCTGATAGTCCCACCTACACTGATAGCTTCGATTATGCTGATATCTCCGCCTATACTGATAGCTTTGACTATGTTGATAGCCCCACCTACACTGATAGCTTCGACTATGCTGATAGCCCGCCTACACTGACAGTTTAGGCTATGCTGATAGCCCCGCCTACACTGATAGCTTCGATTATGCTGATAGCTCTACCTACGTTGATAGCTCCGCTTACGCTGCCTCCATAGATTGTAGTGCCCGTGCCATTTTATGTGTACAGTACATAGTCATCTGCAGGATAAATAACCTAAAGCCAGGTTCCTATGCTCAGAGATCCTAAGAAGCATAACAGAGTCTCTCACTGTGGTGCATAATTTGTAGTTATATCATTGCTGCTATGCATAAATCGCAGGCAATGGCACAACTTAAGTTCAATTTAACAGTCAAGAAAGGGGGCAATAACGGGGCATACTTGTATATTCCCCCAAACCACAAAGAATATTGTCGTCACACAGGAAAGACACATAACACAAAATGTCTCCACAAAAAAGTGTCCATACAAAGGTCTAATTTAGTACACACATAATCATGCCCACTCATTTGTGGCATTACAGATGTGTCACAAACCTATGCCAACATTGTAATTCCACAAAAGTACCGTAGTTCCCATGTGCTAGTACAGAATAGCAGTATACAGTGCCCAATGAGTATAGTAATATCACAAAATATTGTCCATTAAATAGTGTAACACTTTAGCGCCCATGTAAGTGTGTCTATATGTCAATAACACAAAGCAATGGCTATGGAGTTGCTCTCGTGGATTAGCTCCTATAGTTTGACACTTTTCCTCTGTTTTTTTCTTTTTAACGTTTTCTCAGTTTACATCTGCAGGAAGGGTCTATCCTAAATTTCCAGTCAAATGAAAGTTTATTCTACATGATAGCTTATTAGGAAAAATGATAAGGACTTAATGCATTGTAAACATATGCTAGATGCCTGTTGCTGTTCTGCATTGAAACCTCTAGGTGGAGATATAATTCCTCAAAAATAAAAAATAAATACTTTATTGCAGAAAAAGTCATCTGTCAATAAAAAAAGACTTCAGCATGAACAATTTATTAGTTTAGGTATCGTTTTGCCCATAATAACAGTACGTAAGCTCGGTTTTTGTATGGAAGAGCAATGTTCACTCAACTCTACAACTTTTTACCCAAAATATAAATTATTGTTCTAAATCTATTTAATTAAACGGGTAATCTGGGGACAAAAATATTGTTAACAATTAATGATATTATAGGAAAACAGATAACTTACTAATATACTGTAATTTTGAATACCGTTATGAAACGCAGATCGAAAAGTCTCGTGGTGACAGAAGCCCTGTAGTTTTCTCCCAAGTGATGACAGCCCCATGGGACAGAGGGCTTGCTCCCCTTCCAATTATGTGTTGGCGCCTCATCAAGCACGTGACCCTGTCTGCTGCATTTCTAAGCCATCCACCTTCTTACTCCCGGCTCTCTCAGCTAGAAAGCATCACAGTGCATGTGCCGGCTCACCGGCTCTCAATGCGCATTCTCCAGACCTCCCAGGGGACGTCTGGATTTGTAGTTTTTCAGCATACGCTGAAAAACAAAATTCCGCCCATCAAAAAATTTGATGACCTTGTGTGCGGCGATATCGTGGTTTGGTAAGTAACCTGAAAATAATGTTTACTGCCTGGAAATTGAAAATATAACAATAAGTAAAGGTTTTAGAAAGTATTTTGGGGATTTTTGTTATTTTTGGTCCGACGGATAACCCCTGTAATACAGGAGCCAATTAAATAAGCTCATTTTATAATCATAATGTAAGCAACTATACTGTTTTTAGGTTTGTCTATAGCAGTATTAACACACTCTATCCCCTCTTTATGCTATCAGAGATTCTGACTCAAGACCGGAATTTTGGCTAGACAAAGAAGATGGCCGCCTAACGAAATGCAGCACTGCCTATAAATTTCTTTGTACAACCAATCAGATGCTGAATCCGTCCTGTAAGTGCCGGGGTTCATTGAGTGCTTACCCTGCACTAAATGGAAGAGCTTATTATTGGTGACAGTAATAGACCGATTGTAACCAATCACACGCCTTGTAACCAATCAGTGCTTCCTGTTACTTACATATCTTTCTCTCTCTCTCTCTCTCTCTCTCTCTCTCTCTCTCTCTCACACTATATATATATATATGTGATGAGAGAGAGAACCATTGGCTGAGGAATCAACGTGCTAAACATCAAGGACCAAATGTAATGGTGGTGGGTGCACTCTAAGACCCCTGCCTATGGCTGCATCAGCATTTGTCCCATGCCTGTTCTGAATGCTATCACTAAGGCTATAAAAAGGGATGCATGTCTATTCTATTATGTGGGACATTCAGTCAATCCCGGCATTAGACATCTCTTCTTCATTTATGGAAAACAACTATTGATGTTAATTTCAGACACCATAGCTATCAATGAGAGTGGTTCTCTTCCTTCACATAAAAGACATGTGAGGAAGTCGTCATGTCTCATTGTGCAGTGCAGATATGTTCATTATATTCCATACTATATTTCTGAGGTCAGTTTAGGTGCAAAGTGGTTTTCAGACTCCTTTTCTTATCAGGAGAAATGTAAGTACACTGATGCTATTCATTCATTACCTATATGAAGTGCACTTACAGAAGACGGTCACTAACCACTAACTGTTACCAATTGGGATTCACCCAAACATGTTCTATTATTTATACAAGAACCTGCAGTATGAGGCCTCATTTGTAAGTTGTAATATATGTGAGAAATTCTTCATTGTTTGGACCATTTCTGCTAGATATTGTCTCTCTGCGGTTCATCTGGGTTCATACTGCATATTGCACATGATATTCTATGAGTGATATGATACTAATATTTTTTTCAACTATCAAGAGGTAAAGCATTTTGTTGTGAGGCTCCTGTCGATCTATAAGGTAGTGGTTCCCAAACAAAGTATCCTGGAATCCTATGGTACTTGGAACCTGATCAGGGATTCCCCAGAAGACGGCAGCATTAGTCACTTAATATCTCTGGGGGAAATTGCTGGCAACCAAATGAATGGGTAACTATTTAATACATGGTTGTGCCAAGTAAGACAGTGGGAGAGCTATTGTTTGAAGCGGCTCTCCGATCTGGCTAAAATTTATATGATGCCCAGATGCCCTAATAGTACATCCAGAAGCCTGTAAATCACCTTCCCCTGCTTGTAGGCTTTCTGTAAATGTTTAAAAACCACCTCAGTCTCCAAAAAGTCATATGTAATACAGTAAATACAAGACAAGGAGGGGTAAGGAGGGGGATGCAGCTGCAACTTCTCACTCAGTGTTTCAGTGAAATGATATGAACAGGAGAGTGAAAGGAAAGCGGTAAGGTTGAAACCTCTGATCAAAGCCCACAGCCAAGCTCTTCCATCACACCAAACAGAGCCCACCCTTATCAGCAAGAATGGAGTGCGAAAATGTGCTCTTACAGAAACCAGCGGAGGAAAAGACATAGATCCAAAATATCAAGCCAAATTAGACAAATGTCTTGATAATAGGTTCATTGAGTTGTGAGCATGGACAAGTTTAGTTCTGCAGCTTCTATGTATCTATTATACATAAAAGCTGCATAATGCCTCTGTACCTGGAATCCATCTGTCAGTTGGACTGACAGGTCGGCTGACAGCGACTCCTGTGTGCCTCGGATACACAATATAACCTGTGCTAACGTGGTAGAGATTAAATGTATTATTGAATTTCAGATTTTCCAGAAGTGTGAAATGTACAGAAAATCACACTTAAAGGAACAGTGTCATCACAAATTATTTTTTTATATGTTAAAGATGTTAGTGCTTTATTAAAAACGTTTATATTCATTTGTGTGTTTGTGTTTTACTTTTTCTTATTTTTACACTTTTTCTTCCCTATGGGGGCTGCCATTTTTTGTTCCATTTCTGTCTGTGTCGATTAACGACACATACAGACATGGAATACTGCAGCCACAGTCCCATAGGGACTGCGGACGGCTCCCGTCCCATTGACTTCAGTGTACGGCGTCTGTGTGGGAACTGCGCATGCGCCGCTCCCACACAGTCCAATTCGAAATTGGCGCCGTCCGGCGCTATTTTCCTGTGGACCGGAAGTCGCGGCCGGACAGTAATATTACTACTTCCGGTCGCGGCTTCCGGACTTGTGCACTTGGACCAGCGGCAGCAGACGGAGCGGACGGGCCGGAGGGAGTCGCGGCGGCAGGAGCAGGTAAGAGATTTCAATGTATGTTCGTGTTTGTGTGTGTTTACTACTGTATGTAAACCTACTACACTGTGTGTTAGCTCAAAAAATGGCGACACACAGTGTAGGAGGTTACACCGTTCAAACCCCTCGTTTATCCCGGCACTAGCCAGGATAAAGGAGGGGGGGATGCTGAGAGCTCACTAGAGCGAGGGCTTTTTACCCAATTTTTCAGCAGAAAAGCTATGTGGTTGCTTTACCACATATTTTTGGGAATGGCTCCATCTAGTGACCAGAAATGGTAAATACTATAAATTTGAATCCAATTGAATCCAATTTATAATATTTCCTGACTCGTGAAAAAAATAAAAAAAATTTGAACAATGTTTAATCACCCACACACTAAATGTTTAATTTAAAAAAAAAAACATGTTTTACTGGCAACACATTGCCTTTAAAGGGATTTTCCGCTTTGGAAAATCCCTACTTGTAAGTAGGGTCCCTTAACAATAAGCTGATCACACAAAGTGTCCTCCTGTTAGGACCAACAGCGTTCAACTGTAATCTGTGGGGAAACCTGGCAGTAAGGGTATGTGCACACACACTAATTACGTCCGTAATTGACGGACGTATTTCGGCCGCAAGTAGTGGACCGAACTCAGTGCAGGGAGCCGGGCTCCTAGCATCATACTTATGTACGATGCTAGGAGTCCCTGCCTCTCCGTGGAACTACTGTCCTGTACTGAAAACATGATTACAGTACGGGACAGTTGTCCTGCAGAGAGGCAGGGACTCCTAGCATCGTATATAACTATGATGCTAGGAGCCCGGCTCCCTGCACTGTGTTCGGTCCGGGACTTGCGGCCGAAATACGTCCGTCAAATACGGACGTAATTAGTGTGTGTGCACATACCCTAAGTGTTCAATATTCTTTCAGCGCCACACAGGATCCAACTAATATGAATCACATTTAAGTTATGAACATAGATGTGATCGATATTAGTTGGATCCTGTGTGTCAGAATCTATGTATACAGGATATATAGAAGCTGCATCCTAAAAAGTAAATATTTTTTTTATAAAAGTGAATTTAAAAGTTTCTTAAAAACTTAATTGAAAAACAAAAATTGCTTCCAAAGCCATTAAGGTATCCGGATCATTGGATAGTACTTTCCATTTTGTTATTTGAGAACCAAGTTAATTTATTTTTGTATTCTTCATAGAGTAATGTCTTTTTAAAGTAAATTTTCTTATAAGTCTAGAAAAGTTTCAAATAAATTTGTTTGTGAGATGGAACAAAGGGACAATCCTTTCTCTAGTATTTCAAATTCATAGAAATTGAAAATACTCCACTATTTCTGGGCTCCCAAACTTGATGTTCCCTTCTATTATTGGCTGTTTCCCTTTGCTTTTTTTGACATTAGAAGGTATGCCTTTCATATTAATGAGAAGCAGGATCAAATAAATAAATGTGAAATGGTTAAATCAGGTGAGGATGTGAAAACTGTGTAGGAAAGCTCTAGAGCAAATGTTGAGAAACAAACAGGGGAAGAGTTTATTGAGGGGGAGAGGAATTATCAATAATTTCAGTTAATGATTTGTGTTTTTTGGTGCTACCAGGGGTATGGGATTTAGTCTATTCCCCGAGGGACCGGGGACAACATCAGGATATTACAATGACAAAGCCCGATGTGGGTTATATAAAATGGCAAAGTGGTAGTCCCCTTATTCAAAACCCCCAAAAATGTAACACATTACATTACCCCCAAATGCAATCATCTAAGGAAAATATTTAACCTGGAAGACGACGAAGAAAAGTAGGGAAACGTGAAAAAAAGCAAAGGGAAACAGCCAATTAGGGAAAGAAATGTTTCAAGCCTATACAAGCTATGACAGGAGGAGTGGGGGGAGCTGCAGCAGAAATGACATTGCCCCCGAGCTGTCAGCCTGAAGAAAGTCTAGTAGAGCAATTACAGGACTGACTGAGATTGTCATGCACTATATTATGTTAATTTTTATTTTTTTCATTAATTCTGGGACAACCCTTTAATTAAAAATCTAGATATCATTGTAAAAAGTTAGATAGGGAATGTTGTTACAGATATTGAGCTATTACTGAAAGAGGATAAAGATTATATTATAGTAGACTATTCACTTACCCCATTCTTCTATTTTCTACCTAATTTGCAGAAGGATCCCAAAAGGCCACCAGGGAGACCCATAATCGCAGGGATGGACTCTCTTATGAGTCACCTGTCAGAATGCCTGGATAGGCAGGTACAAAGATTCATATTTAGCCTGCCTGTATATCTGCGATATTCTGGTAATCTATTGGATTTTATTGAAAGATATAAAGTGGCAAGAGAATATGTGATGGGTTACATTAACAGCTTTATATACAAATATACCCCATAATAGAGGGATGGCTGTAGTAGGGAAATATTTAAGACCCACTAATGCCTAGAAAACAACAGTTCATAGTTGAGGGGTTACAATTCATTAGAGAACACAATTACTTTGTTTTTAATGCTGAAATTTTATCTACAACATAAGGGTACAGCAATGGGCACAAAATCAGTGTTTGCAAATTTTTACATGGCGGCTTTCAAAAATGAATTTATCGATACTCAGAAGACATTTTTACCAATATATTTTTTTAATTGTTTTAAAAACAATATGATTTTAATTTGGCAAGGACCAGAAGAGCCGCTGAATTAATGTATATCCATAATGAATGACAATCACTAGGGGTTCAAATTTACTTAACATGTGGACAAAAGGCAAGTGACATTTTTAGATCTGGAGATTTCAATTGAAAGGGGTAATATTGAGACCAAAACATTATTGGAAAGCATAGATTCAAATAGCAATTTAAGCTTTGAAAGTAATCAGCTACAACAATGGAAGGTGAATATGCCTTTTGGTCAAATGGTGAGAATAAGAAGGAATTATTCTAAAGAGAAACATTTTAAAAATCAAGTGCAGGTTGTATCAGGTAGACTAAAGGATTAAAAATATCCAAAACCAATTATAAATGGAGCAAATGAGAGAGCTTATAAAATAAAAAACTAAAAGAATGCTTAGAGGGAAAGGAAAAAATAAAGTTAACTTAGTGAAAAACAAAAATGTGGATTAACCTTTGCCACGAAATATAATACTGATTTTGGAGAAATTGAAAAAATCTTAAAGAAAAATTGGAAGGTTTTACTCTGTGACCCTTATCTTAAAGGGTAACTAAACGTGATATTTTTTTTTTTACATGCCATAGTGACTTATAGGTGGGGGACCGATCACTGAGATCTCCACGATCACTAAAATGAAGCGGCAGAAGTGCTCTGATGAGCGCAGTGCCACTTAGTTTCTGATCAGCTTTCCTCAGAATGCAGAGCGAGCAGCGTACAGACTCATAGACTTTCTATTGAGCCCATACAACGCTCCGGGGAAAGACGATCGGGTACAAAGCGGCACAGCACTCACCCGAGCACTTCTGCCGCTTCGTTTTAGCGATCGGTGGGGGTCTAAGTGCTCAGACCCCCACAAATCAAAACTTCTGACATGTCACTATAACATTATTTTTTTTTAAATAAGTTTAGTTACATTTTAAAGACCCAGAACCATAAAAGACATTGTTGCCCCTTCTTAACCCAATCTCGGAAAGGAACAAAGAAAGGAGGTAGAAATACTCAAACACCTTGGGATGTATAGATGTGGACACAGTAGGTGTAAGAGTTGTGCAAGCATAACACATAGAAAAAAGTTTTTGAGTGTGTTAAAACAAAGGTAAGTTTGGAAATCAAACAGTTTTTAAACTTTACAAGCACATTCCTTATATAAATACTGGAGTGCCCATGTGGGCTCCAGTACATCGGTAGAATGACCTTTACATTACGGCAAAGAAAAGGTAACAGGTTTAATACAAACCATGGATTTTTAAAAAAGTGTTTTGAAACACTTTGCACTAGAACATCACCGTAATGTGGATCTATTAATGAACCATACTAAAAGCTGCTTTTGAGTTTCAAATATCTCTGTAGCAGCCACTATTCCCACAATGAACTTCCAGGAGGAAAGTGCCACTAAAACTGAATAAGAAGCTTTATTTGAAGCACAACATTATCACAGAAATAAACTGACATAGCCTTAGCTACCTGCGAGAAAGAGACAATTTTGCTTCCTGCAAGGCGTTAACTCTGTGCATTCAAACTCTATTGTACACTTGGGCAAACGTATGGGTCTTAAATTAAGATGAAGACCAGAATCAATAACACAGGATTTATTGTTTCAATATATATGGGTTATTATAATATTAGTTCTCCCTAATTTTACCTAAAACAAGGAATGTCCCCTTGTTAACCTTCTGTAGAGATGTACTAGTCCGTCTCATGTGAAAGAAACTTTAATAAAGGTCTTGGACATTTCAATATATAGAAATCTGTCAGGGGCAACAAAACCAAAAAAACAACAACAAATGAGACCAGCAACAGTTCTCTGCATGAAAAGGGAATTCGCTACAAGGGGAGCTTCCCATTTAATGAAACTGATTATTTTGAAAGATGAGAAGCAGTTTATATGTACAATGGGAACATGGTCGAAGAACTGTGCTCAAGCTGGGGATGGGAAGTTGATGTCCTATCAACGGACCAGATAGAGTTCAAAGCAGTAAAAACAAATTGTTGTTCAGAATCGCTGTAATGATCTGAAGTTTAGAAATATACTTTTTGCAAATGCAAATTAAAAGAAAGCTGGATTTTTAAAAGCAATTAAGAATACAGTTCTATTTTTCCTAAATTAGTCGAACTATTGATAAAGAAGGTCGGTATATAATATTAGTCTGTAAAATTCATAATCAAATTTATACAATAGCGATGATATTTCCCCCGAACACTTTATAGTTAAAATACATTCATTCCTTTCTAAACATCTTAAATAAACTTGAACAAGGACAGGTGTATGCTACTGCTCCATATTTAAATAGAGAAATTATATAGTCCGTTACCAAATTACAGTCAATTTACTGACCTTCTTAAAAGGGTGCTACTTTAAAGTATTCATTGCCAGCCACCTTTTTAGATACTAGGGCTATATCAGGTTATATTTATAATGTTGCTCCTCAGATATTGCTTCTTATTTATTTTTTGCGTCACCATTCCGTCCACAAGTTCAATGGAGAAAACAAAATGGCGACTACAGAAATCCATTGATCTCTTAAGCCGATGTTTGTGTGGTTCAATAGTTAGAGTCTTTACCTCATATACTGCTGTACAGATCAACAAATTACACAATCCGTTATCAAATTGCAGCCAACCAACTTTCCCCTTTTAAAAAGTGTTACTGAAAAAGAAGTAACTACCAGTATTCAGGTCACGGGACTAGTTCCAAAATTAGTTTATTATGTGGCTAATTTGATCTTAAAGGGATATTCACATCTTGGACAATTATGGCATATCCACAGGATATGCCATAAAAGTCTGATAGATGCAGCTACCTCTGGGACCCGCACCTATCTCTAGTATGGGGCCCCCTAAACCCCGTTCTAGCTTACTCGGCTCTCGCTGCTTCCCGACCACCTAACCAGGAAGTGGCCGGGAGGCAGCAGAATGGTGTTTAGGGGGCCCCGTTCTAGAGATAGGTGCAGGTCCCAGAGGTGGAACCTGCATCTATCGGTTTTTATGGCATATCCTGTAGATATGCCATTAATGTCCAAGATGGGAAAACCCCTTTAGGCTGTGTTCACACTGAGTTTTTTGCAGGAGGAAAATTCCTCCTGCAAAAACTGCTCCAGACGGTTTTTTCACAGTGGTTTGACAAAAACTCGTCAAAAGACTCGTCGAGGCGTTTTTTTCCTCTTTCTGACTGATTGAAATGGGGTTTTGGAGGCGGAAACCGCCTCAAGATGGGTCATGACGCTTCTTTTTACCGCGACGCGTTTTTTTTTACTCGGGGTAAAAAAACTCGTCCAACTCCCATTGAAATCAATGGGAGGCATTTCGGGCGGTTTTTGAAGAGTTTTGCGGCGCGGTTTAGTAAAAAAAACTCAGTGTGAACAGGGCCTTAAGTTCTTAAAAAACTCAAGATAACTCCAACACTGTTTCAAATTGACAGGCTATTTTATTGCACATTATAAGAAGAGGTAGTTTATAGTACTTAGCTGTAACTTCAGCTTGCACTGTAGATTATTGCCTTCACCAATTCACTTTCTAAGAGAGCCCCTCTGTTAAATTCTGCAGCAGCAATGCCTTCTTGTCTGCAGGTAGCTTTTTACTTAACTTTTTTCTTCAATATAAACTATCTATAGACAGGGAGTTGAAGAGCCAGCAAGATACAAAGCTACATAGTTGATAAGGTTGAAAAAACACACAGGTTCTTTAAGTCCAACCTATAATCCCGCCATGTTGATCCAGAGGAAGGAAAAAAAAACCCTAGGAGGCGAATTATAAATATTGTACAGAAGTCTATACTGAGCCCATAATGCAAATAGATCTACTCTGTGTCCTACGCTCAATCCTACCTCATTTTAAACATAACAGGATGGAAGAGAGGAGATGATTTCAGGGATGTCCTAAAAGGACAGTATTAGGGCCAGTTCACACTGAGTTTTTTTTTGCAGCTGAATTTGACGCGGAAGCCGTGTCGGAATCAGCCCAAATAAATGGGCAAAACTGCCTCCCATTGATTTCAATGGGAGTCTGAGTCGTTTTTTTCCGTGGTAGCTTTTAGCCGCTCATGGGAAAAAAAGCGGCATGTTCTTTCTTGCCATGGTTCTGCCTCTGACCTCCCATTGAAATCAGTGGAAGGCAGAGAACGCGTTTTTCGCTGCATTTTTTGTTCACGGCCCTTAATTGCTGAGGGCAAAAAATGCAGCGAAAACCGCGGCAAGAAAGTGCAGACAGGTCATCTGATTTTTATCTGCCTGCAAGTTCCTCCATGTGAACAGGGCCTTATGGTCACTCACTGTTAGTATAATAGGCAAACATGATGGGTCGTATGAATGTCAGATCAAGATTTAAAAAGCTACAGGGTTAAGCTGAGGCTAAAATAACAAAGTAATGCGTAAACTATGTATTGTGTGTGGAGGTTTCCTTTAAAGGAACATTAAAACCTAAAATGTATTTGGTCTGCATTTACTATGCAGGTGAATTCAATATACTGTTTCATTTAGACTGGGTTCACATGTTGCGTTTACGTTGCATTTTTATTACATTTTTCGTGCGTTTTTGAACTGATGGGTACAAAAATGCAACTAAAAAAATGCAGGGGGCACTATCTACAGGGAGCACTGTGTGTGTGTGTGTGTGTGTGTGTGTGTGTGTGTGTGTGTGTGTGTGTGGGACACAGTGTATGGTGCTATTATAATCAGGGACACAGTGTATGGCGTTATTATAATTAGAGGTGCAGTGTATGGTATTATTATGTATAGGGACGTATTGTGCGGCACCATGATAACTTTATCTTTGTTTATAGATGCAGAAATGTTTGAAAAGTGAAAAGCACAAGACATCTGAGCGGAAAGCTGCAGAAATGGGTCGTGGCCAGGAGTAGTCATAAAGGTCTGGACCGGATCGGGAAGAAAAGAGAAAAAGAAGAACTAGAATCTGAAATTAAGTCACCGGTAAGTCACTTAATGTAAATTTGTATTCTGCCTCTAATCAGTACTGTAGTCACTGTATGATCTGCAGCGAGATGATGCGTGGTATGATATTTTTTTGGGGGAAACAGCAACTCCCAGCATATCCTTACCATTGTTCGGGCCCTGCTGGGAGCTGTAGTTTTATCCATACAAACCTATACACCAGGGGTTGTACTAAATTGAGCTGTATTTGTGCTGGTGCTGTATTTATGTACTGAGCTTGGTTCTGGAGCTGTATTTATGTACTGAGCTTGGTTCTGGGGATGTATATATGTACTGAGCTTGGTTCTGGGGCTGTATTTATGTACTGAGCTTGCACCTGGGGCTGTATATATGTATTGAGCTTGGTTCTGGTGCTGTATTTATGTACTGAGCTTGGTTCTCGTGTTGTATATATGTAGTGAGCTTTGTTCTAGTACTGTATATATGTACTGAGCTTGGTTGTGGTACTGTATATATGTACTGAGCTTGGTTCTGGTGTTGTATTTATGTGCTGAGCTTGGTTCTGGTACACTGTTTCCATACATCCCATAGAACTGAATGGTAGTTATGGAAACAGCATAGCTTGCATGCTACGTGTAGCGTCCATGGCCAAGGGCCGTCGGGTTTACTCACCTCCCGACGCCCGCAGCCATGGATCCTTGAGCGCTGGTCCCCATATCCTTCCTAGGAGACGCCAGCGTTCACTTCCACTCCAATCTGTTGTGTCCCGTAGGGACAATCATCATCATAATCCACATGATTTCCTGGTCTATAAGAAGGCCCCAGCCCTTCTGATCCTTGCCTGAGCGTTGTTAGTAATTCCCAAGTCTGTCTTGCAAATGGTCCCTTAGTGTTTCCCGTTCCAGTTGTTACCCGTGCCCTGTTACCTGTTCCTGTATCCCGTGCTGTGTTCTTGTTCCTGTGCCTACTAGTTGGAGTCGTCCTGTGTCATATGCCTTGTCCAGAGGGATTCGCCATGTCTGGCGCAACCTGCGGCACCTGCTGTCATTCGCCACGTCTGGCGTTACCTGCTGCACCCACCTCCATCCGTGCCAGAGCTGCGGCCATTGTCTGGACTATCCAGGTACCCTTGTGCGGGACTTTGTATTTCTGGGGTTCCTGTTTTTTGGCCATCTGCCTCCCCGCTACGGCGGTGTGGCCTAGTGGGTCCACAAACTCACAAACCGTGACACTACGCTGCTTCCGTAACTGACATTGAGTACTATGAGTTACGGAAAGTTCATGGTCAGGAAGTGGCTGAGAGGCAGCGATAGCAGAAAGAGGTAGAACAGGGTTTAGGGTTCTAGGTTTTAGAGATAGAACTGCACCTATCTGACAGCATCCATAGGATATGTCATAAATTTCCTTCACGGGAAAACCCCTTTAAAGTGTAACTAAATGTCTAAAAAACTTCTGATATGTCATAGTGAAATTTCAGAAGTTTTGATCGGTGGGGGTCCGAGCACTGAGACCCCCATGGATCGCTAAAACAAAGTGGCAGAAGCGCTCAGATGACCGCTGTGCCACTTAGTTTCTGATGTGCTAATCTCGGAAAGCCGAGCAAGTGGGACGTACACCACTCCGAGGAATGCCGATCAGTAGCGAAGCGGCGCAGCATTCAATAGTGCGCTTCTGCGATCGGTGGAGGTCTCAGTGCTCGAACCCTCCACTGATTAAAAGTTCTGACATATCACTATGACATGTTAAAAGTTTAGTTACACTTTAAAGAGAGGTGTTATCATTTTTTTCATTATTATTATTGTTATTATTATTATTATTATTATTATTATTTTCTCTTTAAAAAAACAGTCTATCAGTGTTTGGTGCAACAGTCTAAATACTTTTTATTGAAAATGATTTTTACTTTTTGAGATACAACTGCTTTATATCCTGAATACAGAGCAGCTGTACCTAGTGCTAAAACCTGTATCCGTGAGGTCAGTGGCACTGACGGGTAGGGTACAGTGTCAGCCGGTTGGGGGGGGGGTTAAATTGCGTGTGAGGGGGAAGGAGGGGGCCCAAGTTGTGTCAACAGCCCGGGGTCTATGGTACACTTAATCCGCCACTGCAGCCACTTGATACTAGGAATAAGCTGATTGTAAGAATTTCTGGTTGTCCATAAATTTGACCTTATGATTAATATTTTATCTATAACCTTTATGCTGTTATTAATATTTTGTGACCAAAAGGTTTCAGAGTAACCAAATTAAATAGCTATTGAACATAATAGGGGTTTCAAGAGTAGTAGTAATGTAATTAGTATGATAGTATCAATATATAAGAAGGGAAACATAATTAGAAAATCAACTTTTCGAAGAAAAGTAAGCAGCCATGACACTGGATCCTTGTCTAGACTGTGTCCATTACCTGCGTGGCTTTGGATGCTAACAGGGTTATAGTTAACTCACTTCAGCTGTCAAACATTAGACGACAAGTAAAATAAAAACCTTAATAAAAATGAGCTTTAATAAGAAGCAATAGGTTTATGAGATGTAAATTAAGTAATTTACTTCCCTGCGAGTCATAACATTAAACACCAAATGCATTAACTATAGAATCAAGTCCAATCCCAGAGGTTTCTTTGATTTACTTAAGAGATCAAAGTACAGTTGTCTTATGAACACGGCTTCGAGGATTTTGCATGTTTGTCATTATAGAGATAACAATCTAATTTTGTTTCAAACTGTTCCACTTTGATCATTATCTGTTTTATATTACAGTGGGATTTTCTAAAGTTTAAATAGGTTTTGGGAGGGTATCACTTTTATTTGGCTTGGAATAATCTGTAATGGATTCTTATTTTGCCTAACAAGAACTAAAAAAGCAAATGTTAAAGCTTCCCTCCGCCTATAACAGACAGCATACTATAGCCATTTAAACATCCATACGCAGCAGTAACATTCACTGCACAGATAAAAACATTGAGGTGTCAAGAAGACTAATTCATGTCGATGAATCGGCAGGTAAGAGATACGGACTATAAATGGCTCCTTCATAAATGAAATCTACACAGACTGGTCTCCCAAAGTATTCCCACCCCAAAACTAATTTAACTTGGGTGTCATCTCTTTTGTCTCTCAGGGACATATATATGTCAGACTGTGCAAGTGGATAAGTGTGAGAAATCCATGTCCTATGGAGTCTGCAAACACATTTCTTCATATCAGTGAATACGCAGATGTCCTAAATCTCCCCTAAGTTCGGCTTTGAGGTAAAATGAATTACATTTAAATGGTTTTACTATGTCAATCAACTCTTGCCTTGCAAAATTGCTTATAAAGAAACACATTATAGAAAGCGCACACCCGTCCATCATAGTCGTAATATAAATTTTATTTGGTACAATATTATTAAAAACATCTATAAAATGAAAACCAGGTCCATACAATATATAAATGGACCCACTGCAGCATACACCCATAATGTACGGGGGTCAGGACAATATATATATATATATATATATATATATATATATGTATATATATATATATGTATATATATATATATATATATATATGTGTATATATATATATATATATATATATATCTCAGTATACTTAAATAGATACACCAACATGAAACAATAACTAAAAAGTAATAATAATAGACTCAAAATTAATAGACTTAATAAAAATGTACCATGGATTGGACAATTGTACAGATGCCACTAATACTGTTAAAAATATCCACAAAAATGGATATTTGGACCACTCCCATGCCTTAAGTGTATATAATGTGCCAGCATGAATGGATAAAATAAGAGTGTCATGCTAGGCTGTAAAGTGCCTCAGTGCATAAGAAAAAAATACATTGTAGCTCAAAGCAATGATGCATGATAACAATGTGACATCATGAACAATAAATACCCAAAGAACAAAATGTATAGGAGAAAGTATACATGACCCATATAACTCTAGTCTGAAGAGATTTCCCACGCATATCGGTGCCTCCTAGTGCAGCTACATCAGGGGTCAACTCTTCCCTTGTACCGTTTTTTTGTTTAGACCCGGTGTCTTTATGTTTTATCGACTATTCCATTTCAATAAATTTTTTGGAGCTGTGTCAATAAATCTGTAGTGTGTGGAAGAGAGGGCTGCAGCCGTATCTGCAATAAGCACCGTTTAGCTATCAGTAGTGTTTCCGCTACAACCAACCAATCAACCAACCAACCAACCAACCATCCAAGACAGGGGCTGAAGAAAGGGTCACGTAAAACAACAAGGTCTGAGGCTCCAGTGATAAAGAGGCATGTGTGGAAAGAACTTTGTAGCCCTCTGTGCAGCACTTTCATGGACTATATAGTAGATCTCTAGTTTAGATATGAGGGGAATAAATCTTACCGTATAACTGGGTATTTTTTTAATCATTGCCCTATTAGATAAAAGATTGTCACTTTTCAAATACCTGTTTCCATTACAAAACTCTAGACCGGCATTTACAGCAGTTGTGGTCTGTAAATTTGATGCAGACTGTTTTCATAGAGCAGTTCACACAGTAGATGAACAGGGAACCCAAAGAGAATTTCAAGTTTCCTAAGTTAACTTGCTCAGTTTTCACATTTATTCTACTGCTAGCAAGAGCAATTCCATTAAAGGGGTTATATCATCAAGACATATCAAGCATATGATGTCCCAAACATATAAATCGTGGTATACCAACAAGATCAAACACCTACAGATGTATACCACACAACCATATAGTAGAACCACGCGTAGTAAATATATAAAATATCTTTATTAGTACAAATAATACATAACACGGCTATCATAAAAACTATTAAAAAATCTAAAACAACAAGCTGCAGTGGTGATCAAGAATTCATCAAATCCAATATATAGTTATACAGTGCGAGCATATATCACAACCTAGTTTAGTAAGCGAAAAATCCACAGAAAAATGTCTATATTCCCAAATGGGAGAATATGTCTTTTTTGTGAAAAAAGGGTTCATTACCTTTATTAGGATGGTATGATTGCAGATGAGGATATATACAGTGCCCACCAAAAGTTCCGATACACCCTCATAACATTTGAACAGCTCATGGTAAAGGGTTGAAATTTGGTGGGATTTAAAAGGGTCATAAAATCTACCAGTTAACGCCCCAAAAAAAAACCCACCCCCTGGCGGTGGGGTGGACGGGGGCAGCAAAATCTTAAATGGTACGGGGGAGGGGGGTCGAGTCGGGGCTCATTAGAAAGCTCTTCAATACAAAAACGATGCTGCAAACGATTTTGAGATAGGATTTTTTTTTGCTGAGATATTTAACGTTAAAGTTATCATCTTCATTATCAGCTACCGCCGGTGTTAGCATTACCCAAAATGTACCGCACGGAGGTCGCACGGTCGGATTTACATCTCATCGGCGTGCTAGATTAATGTGAGTCTCCTTGCCTCTCACTTTTGTGTGTGTGCGCGCGCATGCGTGTGTGTACACAGCCGGAGATAAGGACCCCGGGGTTCGTCATTCCCCAGGTATTTAACTACTCCAAACCCTCTCTGCGATGTGTGTGTGTGCGTGTGTGCGTGTTGTCCATCCAACCAAAGCAAGACCGAGGACATGTATTATGTGTATTAGTACAAACATAACAATTACTGTATTAAATCAAATGTTCGAACTGATGTCCTTCAACAACTTGACAGTGTCCTAAGCGAATGTAAAAGGTGTCGACAACATTATTTATAACATCTGGTGTGATTGAATTCGAAATGTTCGCTATTCTTTCCCGCAGCTCATCTAAGTATGCCATCCAAGTCACATAGACTTTACTTTTTAAATACCCCCAGTAAAAAAAGTCCAATGGGGTCAGATCTTGTGATCTCGGTGGCCATTCTATGATGCCTCTTCTACCAACTCATTGATCATGAAAATTATCGTTCAGAAGATTTCGAGCTAAGGGCATGACCACACGTGGCGGAATTCCTCCGCAACTGTCCGCATCAATGCCGCACCTAATCCGGGTTGCGGATTACGGCTGCGGATCTGCACAAAATGTGCAGAAAATTGATGCGGACTAGCTGCTGCGGACTGCGGGAAAAGTGCTTCCCTTCTCCCTATCAGTGCAGGATAGAGAGAAGGGACAGCACTTTCCCTAGTGAAAGTAAACGAATTTCATACTTACCGGCCGTTGTCTTGGTGACGCGTCCCTCTTTCGGCATCCAGCCCGACCTCCCTGGATGACGCGCCAGTCCATGTGACCGCTGCAGCCTGTGCTTGGCCTGTGATTGGCTGCAGCCGTCACTTAGACTCAAACGTCATCCTGGGAGGCCGGACTGGAGACAGAAGCAGGGAGTTCTCGGTAAGTACGAACTTCATTTTTTTTTTACAGATACATGTATATTGGGATCGGTAGTCACTGTCCCGGGTGCAGAAACAGTTACTGCCGATCGCTTAACTCTTTCAGCACCCTGGACAGTGACTATTTACTGACGTCTCCTAGCAACGCTCCCGTCATTACGGGAGCCCCATTGACTTCCTCAGTCTGGCTGTAGACCTAGAAATACATAGGTCCAGCCAGAATGAAGAAATGTCAAGTTAAAAAAGCAAGACGCATCCGCAGCACACATAACATGTGCATGACAGCTGCGGACTTCATTGCGGAACTTTGAATCTCCATTGAAGTCAATGGAGAAATTCCGCCATGAGTCCGCCACTGCTCCGCAACAGACAGAGCATGCTGCGGACACCAAATTCCGCTCCGCAGCCTATGCTCCGCAGCGGAATTTTACGCCTCGTCTAAACGAACACTGCTAAATTAAAGTGTAAGTCAATGGACAAACGGCTCCGCTGCGGATTAACGCTGCGGAGTGTCCGCAGCGGAATTTAAGTGAAATTCCGCCACGTGTGAACCCAGCCTAACAAAGAAAAATGAGCTGGAGCTCCATCCTGCTGATACCAAACATTGCGGAAAGCTTCTTCAGCAATATTATGAAGAGCCGGTATCACTTGGTTTCTTAGCAAATTTCAGTAATTTTCTGCATTTATGTTTCCTTCAATAAAAAGTGGTCCTACAATAGGATTGAGCAATATTCCGGCTCAAACGTTAACCTTCTGAGGATACCGGGTATGACTGTCTCTCATCCAATGTGTTCTGTCGATTTACAGAACCGTTTAGTTCAAACGTAGCTTCATCCGAAAAAAAGGTCCAGCTGAAAATCTGATGATTATCATCAAATCGTGTCATCATTGTCTCGCAAAATTCGGCTCTTCTGTCATAATCATCTTCGGAAAGCTCCTGAACTAGACGTATTGTATAAGGATGATAATGATGCCTCTTCAAAATTTGACTGACTGATGTGGCGCTGATATCATTTTGTTGTGCTCCACTTGAGACAGATGTATGAGTATTATCATGTACAGTGAGCAGAACATCTAAAGCTTATTCATCATTACTAGCGTGTTTGGGTCTTCCGGATCTTGGTGCGTCTTTAATTGAACCGGTTATTTCAAAACGATGAACAGTTCTTTTAACAGTTGACAATGAAATTGGATCACGGATAGGATAAGTGGCATAGAATAAATCCGCTACTTCTTGATAGGATCTTATTTTTTCTTCGCCATACCCTCTCATCATCAATAAAGTGATCCGTTCCATTTCGGTCAAATGCATTTTGTCATATGACAATAGAAATGTACAAAAATGAAAATTACTCTCCGAATTAGCGTTCTCTGAAATTCACAAGCAGCCACCGAAATGTGTACACATGAAATCATATTACAATCGTAGACATGGTCCATTTTGTATCGCCGAGGCCAATTGTAATAATACGTCATTTAAAGTCACCGTGATGTGAGATTCCCAAGCTCACACACACACACGCACACGCTCCCACACACATTTAGGATTTTACCCGCGCGGTACATTTTGGGTAATGCTAACACCGGCAGTAGCCGATAATGAAGATGATAACTTTAAAGGTAAATATCTCAGAAAAAAAATCGATTGCGGCATTGTTTTCGTATTGAAAAGAGCTTTCAAATGAGCCCCCACTCCACCCCCCCGTGCCATTTAAGATTTGGCTACCCCCGCCCACCCATCACCCCCAAGGGGATGGGTTTTTTTTTTTTTTTGCATTAACTGGTAGATATTATGACCCCAATAAATCCCACAAAATTTCAACCCTCTACCTCGAGCCGCTCAAAAGTTATGAGGGTGTTCCGGAACCTTTGGTGGGCACTGTGTATATATATATATATATATATATATATATATATATATATATATATGATCAGCCATGTAATTTACATGGCGCATGAGTCACTGCACCACAAAGAACACCCGGCGTCCAGAAGATACGCATGAGCAGTACACGTCCTCACGGTCCCACGCAATGCGAGTCGCCGATGCAGCACACAAGCGCACCATGGAGACCAAATCTCCGTGATAAAGCAAAGAATTTTTAATGTATATTTTGTCTTTTTATTTCTAATCCGGGCACATATATATAGATGTGGGCAAAATTGCCCTTTATCGGCATGGCCGGGGCTGTTTGCTTTAAGTGTGGTATACATCTGTAGGTGTTTGTATCACCAAGACAACCCCTTTCCATATGCCCTATTAGGGTATATGGAAGTCACAAATGGTCCCGCTTGGACCCCCTCTATGATTTAGGATGGAGAGCCAGTAAGTATCAGCAGCTGTTACTTTACAAGATCTGGCCACTCGTATTACATGGATGGACATTCACTTGAATGACTGCAAAGTAATGCTAGTGGCTGCTACTGTGGAAATGTATAGCTGGCCCCGGCAATATAAACTTGATCGCTAGGGTTTCAGGAGCCGGACCTGAGGTGATCAGCTGATCCGATTCATTCCAAAAAGGGTTTGTCATGGTGCGGTGTAAATGCAGTTCTCTGTTAAATACCTTTAATATTTCATAAGAGAACTGTACATTACTAATTCTAAAAAATAATGTGGCAATTATAAATGAAATTGTTCTAAAACTTCTATTAAACAAATGATTACTGTGACCTCTCCAAAAGTTATTATTAAAGGTTAGATAAAACCAGGTTTTAACGTCATTTTCACATTCTCATTTGGTGCTCAACTGCTTTTAATTAAACTCAATTAGCCAATTTGTGATTAAAGTTATAAATAATATCAGAATATTTCATGCGGAACGTTTTCTCATTGATGGCTCATAGCCAGGAACAAATAAATCACAGATTATGAAGAAAGACAGAATACAATTGACTATAGGTATCTTCAATATCAGCTTATAATTCAGAACACAGTTTTTTATCAGAGACATCTCTCGTAGTATATACTTATATGGCCTGGGAATAATAAGCAGCTTTCGCACGTACTGTACAACTATATATGTATTCTGAAATAAACATAAAGTGTAAATCCTAATAATTCAGCACTGTCTTACTAGATTTGGGTGGCTGGAAACTGCATTTGTTGAGCACTATACTGCATTAATGGGTACATTCTTGTAATAGGTACAGTTACTAACTGCTTTTAATCAGCAATTCTAAAATATGCTCAGACTGAGGGCCTTTCTCCAATCACGAGGATATTGTGTGGCATAGTGCATAAATTCTGGAGATCCACAGCTGTGGCAGCCCTGCTTATTCATCTGGCCCCTGTTCCAGTGGCACCCTTAGACTTTAATAGGTGTAAAATATTTTAACTCTCTGTATAGTAAGTAATACAGAGAGGAGGGCCAGTCCTTCACATACTAGCATGAGACCGCCTTTTCCAGTGGTAACTGGTCTGTCTTGACATTGGATCACTGGAATGGAGCCACCATGCTATGTAATACCTAAGGGAAGGGAAGGGATGGGATGGGGGAGAGGGGGAGGGGACACCCTGTATCAAGAACAGATTTTGAGTTTTGTCTGGAATATTTCTTTAACCCCTTCCCGACATTTGACGTATCCATACGCCAAAGTCGGGTAGGGGAAGTATGGAGCGGGCTCACGCAGTGAGCTCGCTCCATACGATGACGGTGTCGGCTGTATGTTACAGCCGACACTTCAGAGTAACTAGCGGCATCGCTCAATACTGACCGCAGCATTTAAATTTACAGAAAGAGGGGGGCGACCCCCTCTAACAGCTCATTGCACCCCCCGCAACGCAATCGCGGGGGGGGGGGGGGGGGGGCGATGGTTGCTATGGCTGTCTGAGGGCTTAATGAAAGCCCCCAGGTCCGTCATCTCTGTGCACCTATTAAGCCTTGCCTCCGGCAGGGCTTAATAGGTGCCTGTCAGAATCACGATATACTGCAATACATTAGTATTGCAGTATATCGTGCAAGCGATCTAACGATCGCTGGTTGAAGTCCCCTAGGGGGACTAATAAAAAAAAGTAAAAATAAGTTAAATAAAGTTTTTTTTGGTGTAAAAAAAACATACAAATATTAAAAGTTCAAAAAACCCCCCTTTTCCCATTTTCCCCCTAGAGCATAGTAAAAAAAATAATAAATAAACATAATTGGTATTGCCGCATCTGTAAAAGTCTGAACTATTACAATATATCATTATTTAACCCGCACGGTGAATGCCGTAAAAAAAAAAAATTGTAAACGCCAGAATGTCTATTTTTTGGTCACCTAATCTCCCACAAAAAATGAAATAAAAAGTGATCAAACCGTCGCATTTACACCAAAATGGTATTAAAAACTACAGCTTATGCCGCAAAAAATAAGCCCTCATACCGCTTAATCGACGGAAAAATAAAAAAGTTGTGGCTCTCGGAATTTGGCGACGCAAAATAAATTTTCTTTTTTACACTTAGGTTTTTACATGTAAAAGTAGTAAAACATAGAAAAAACTATATATATTTGGTATCTCCGTAATCGTATTGACCCACAGAATAAAGTTAACATGTTGTTTTAATTGCACAGTGAGTTCCGTAAAAACAGCGCGCAAAAAACCATGGAGGAATCTCTGTTTTTTTCATTTTCTACCCCATAAATTATTTTTTTCCCGTTTCCTAGTACATTTTACGGCAAAATAAATGGTGCTACAAAAAGCTACAACTCGTCCCGAAAAAATCAAGCCCTCATAATACTATATCGACGGAAAAATAAAGACGTTATGGCTTCTGGAATGTGGGGAGGAAAAAACGAAAATGAAAATCTGAAAGTTGTTTATGACGGGAAGGGGTTAAAGACAGCCTGTATCCTTTCCTGACATGTCCGTTTAAGTAAATAAGTGAAATAACAATTCTGGAGCATCTCTCCTTACAGCTCAACTTTGTGCCATTCCTCCGTTATTCCTCCTAGAAGTTTATGACTAAATTAAGAACTGGGTGGTACCAGTTGGACAAACAATATCCAATCAGTGCTCACAGGGTGAGCTTGTGTAGTGACACACCCCTTTGACAGGGATAATAGTAACACCCAGTTGTAAATATTTTCATAAATTTTTAGCAAGAATAAAAGAGGAATGGTACAACGCAGAGTTCTAAAAAAATATATGTTCCAGATTAGTCATTTCATGGGGAATATAAGTATTTACTGAAATAGACATGTCAGGAGAGGTGACAGGTCCTCTTTAATTTGTTTCTCATCAAGATGTGTTGTGAAAGGGAAATAACATTGACTACATTTCTTGCTCACAAAAACGGTTGCCACTGTTCAAATCCAGTTTTTTGTTTGCATTTCAAGATAAAAAGGACTTTACTACACCGCACTGACTACTGCCATGGGCAAGAATGTAGAATTAAAAATTTAGAAGTTACATAGTTAACTGGAAATATTCTAGTAACAAAATTAATTGAATTGTTTCTATCCAGAATTTAAGAAATACTTGTACAGTTCTGACCAAATATTATAATTTAAGAATTCAACTCTAAATTAAGTTAGTGATGATCACCACTCCAGGCAACCAAATAACACAATGCCCTTATTGTTTTATAACTAAAAACATTGGGCCGTTTAGAACTTAATGTTCTGCCTATCAATTAAGTTCTAAGGACACATTCTCCAAATTTATATACATTCTGTGAAAATGCCTCGGAATTAAATTTTTATTTCTCTTCCTGGTCTGACAGGTAAAAAAAGAGTCCTATCCAATCTAGACCTATCCCAAAATGAATAAGTACATTTTGGATGGTAATAATAAGGGCAAGAGACTGATTGAATCACTGCTGGTTACCTAAAATGTGTAAAAGAAACGTCATTATGTAAAGGCAACACTAAAACTAATATATCTAGTCCAGGATAGCTGTGTCAGTGTCTCTATATAAAGCAGTCTCTGATACTTGGCCAATTCTTTCTTCCTCTGTATGTGAGAGTCTCTGGACCATGACAATGATGACCACTATATTTATGAAAATTTATATACATGCAATATAACCAACTTGTACATTTCATGAGGTGGCGAACCTAGGTCTTGAATGTCATATATTAACTGGTGCTTGCGCCTAGATGTGAGGATGCATGCGTATTTTGTGAGGTTTTATTACATCTAAAGCAACACATGTATGGTCAAGGGAACACTTAATATGGATGTTGGGATTAGATTATGGTATTGCTCATGTGCCAACAACCAACCATGATCCTGTGCAGTGGGTGTTTCCAGACACTGGAATTTGTCTTGCTGTGGATATAGTTTTTCAGTGAGTATGGTGTGGCTTCAGGAGGTGTTAATAGGGTAATTTTCTACATGTGTTTTCTTAATTAAACATGACAACTCGGATATAAATATGGACGATTATAGTTTCCCAGTCTCAGCTCTGTTGAAGCTGGACTAGGTGGCAGTGATGTGCCTGGGGAGTTCTTTCCTGACTTCTAGATAAGGGTCATGTATAGAAAAAAATTGATATCTTTCTTTTTTACTAGGTATTTTGTTTATTTTTTTTATCATGATGTCACATTGTTATCATGTATTATCACTGGTTACATATACATTATTTCTTATCCACTAGACCCTTTATAATTATAGCCCTGCAGGGCACATTCATTTATGGTGGCTATATATGTATGTTGGTAGCTTATTTGATCAATTGTGTTTTTTTAATATAATTGCATAGGGCCAGTGGCGTAGCTATAGGGGTCGCAGTTGCGACCGGGCCCCTAAGCCTGGGGAGCCCACGGGGTCCCCGTTGCCATACAGCGTGCTGATTAAATACATTTTCTGTGTCGTGAAGCCGGCACTTCCTGGTTACGGTAACATGGTTCACTTTGTGTACCATGTGACAGTGATGTCACGTGAGGGGCGGTCCAGCCAGCGTGGAAGAGTCGGTTCGGAGGACTCCAGATGAGCTGCAGAGTCTGTACTGTAATGTATTGTAATGTTTTGTGTTGTATTGCGCTGTCTGTGTTTGCGGTGGAGGCCCCGTTAAATTACAGCACCCCCCTCCTCTCTCCACCGCAGACTGCACAATACAACACAATACATTACAAACTGTGGGTTGCGACCCCCCAAGGGGTCGTGTAAAGACCTCCGGGGGGTCGCGAGTGGCGGGGGTATTATAATGTATGGGGGGCTAATATGGCGGGTGGTATTATACTGTATAGGGGGCTGATATGGCAGGGGGGTATTATACAGTATGGGGGCTAATATGGCGGGGTATTATACTGTATGGGGGGCTGATACGCAAGAGGGTATTATACTGTATGGGGGGCTGATATGGCATGGGGGGCTGATAAGGCGGAGGGCATTATACTGCATGGGGGGCTGATAGGGGGGCATTATACTGTATGGGGGGTGATATGGGGGCTGATATGGGGGGGCATTATACTGTATGGGGAGCTGATATGAGGGAATTATACTGTATGGGGTACTGATATGGGGGCATTATACTGTATGGGGAGCTGATATGGGGGCATTTTACTGTATGGGGAGCTGATATGTGGGGCATTTTACGGTATGGGGAGCTGATATGGGGGGCATTATACTGTATAGGGAGCTGATATAGGGGAATAATACTGTATGGGGAGCTGATAAGGGGATAAGGGGGCATTACACTGTATGGGAAGCTGATATGGGGGGGCGTTATACTGTATGGGGAGCTGATATGTGGGGCATTTTACGGTATGGGGAGCTGATATGGGGGGCATTATACTGTATAGGGAGCTGATATGGGGGAATTATACTGTATGGGGAGCTGATAAGGGGATAATGGGGGCATTACACTGTATGGAAAGCTCATATGGGGGGGGCATTATACTGTATGGGGAGCTGATATGGGGGGGCATTATACTGTATGGGGGCAGATAAGGGGGGCACTATACTGTATAGGGGCAGCTATGTGGGGCATTATACTGTGGGGGCTGATATCGGGAGCATTATACTGTATGGGGCAGTTATAGGGGGCATTATACTGTATGGGGCTATTATGGGGGCATTATACCGTGTGGGGGCAGCTATGGGAGCATTATACTGTGTGGGGGCATAATACTATGGGGGCTGTTGGTCAAGGCGGCTGGGTATAGGTGCACAGGAGTCTGGTGGTGGTGGTGTTGGAGAGGGGTAGGGGGGCCCAAGCTGAATTCTTGCACCCGGGTCCATGAGCCTTTAGCTATGCCCCTGCATAGGGCTGATATATACCTGTATATATATATATATATATATATATATATATATATATATAATATTAAAATGAAGCAGCACTCGTGTAATAAAGTTTTGGGTGCAAAGCAACTAGAGCTTAATCCACAGCTCAAGATACCATACGGAAAAAAAAGATTGCAGCACTTCAGCAAGGTGCAGTAAGAAAGTCTGTGGTTTTATTTGCCCATGTTTAAAGCCAAGCAGCGACGTTTCTGAACTGAAAGTCCCATGGTGGAACTGAAATGTCGCTGGTTGACTTTAAACATGGGCAAATAAAACCACAGATTTTCTTACTGGACCTTGCTGGAGTGCTGCAATCTTTTTTCTCGTATATATGTATTATAAAAGTACAGTCCTTTTTTGAATTGGTTTACTTCAAATTTGTTGATTAATAATATTGATATATCTTTTTGACCCTTGTATGTTTTTCCTTTTACCTTATCATGGGTTTGTACTGAAAAACAAAAGTCTATACTTATCCGTATCCATGGCGACGCATCCCCCTGTAGACTTGCAGCTCGGCTTCCTTGGATGACGTTTCATCCCATGTGACCGCTGCAGCCTGTGCATGGCTGCAGCAGTCACATGGGATGAAAGGTCATCCCTGGAGACTGGGCTGGATGCAGGAGCATAGAGATCAGGGTAAGTATAGGCTTTTTTTTTCTGAGTTGCGATTTTTCCATCTTTTGCCATGTGTATGAATTATTGTTCAAAATATGACTTTAGACATTAGATTTTTGCTGGCAGCTCATACAGATTTACGTAAGAATTACTAACAATCTAATATCTGTGGGGTCTGGCAGACAACTTCCATCAAGGAAAACAAGGACCTGACTAAATGGATTTCTACTTTCCAATCCTTTTATTTTCCCTGAGGATAAACTGTACCAAAGATGTCTGTCACCTACTTATAGCCCTATCTCCATTGAAATAGCATACCCTTTTGACCTAGCTGAAAATGCACGTTAATGGGTGAATTGGGACTTACAATTGTCACCTGAAAGATCATCTAGCCAACAGTTATTTTTGGTCTATGACCATCATAGTCACAGTCCAACCCTGCTGTTGTTTTATGCCCAAGCTTTATAGTCAGCCCATATATACAGTAGTGTTCTTCAAATACTACTTCTAATACTACTACCATTACTACTACCATTACTACTACTACTACTACTACTACTACTACTACTACTACTACTAATAGTAGTAGTAATAATAATAATAATAATAATAATAATAATAATAATAATAATATTTATGCTTTATTCATTCAAAATATTCTCTATTTATTGCAAAGTGGATGGAGTTAAAATGTTCCCACTTCTCCAGCAGGAAATAACATCACATCTTCCATCATAGATATGCACATTAAGTCAATCAGAGCAATTTATCAGCAACCAATTAACTTGCCAGCATTTTTGGGAAGGAGGCAGCGAGTTTAGTGGAGAACCTATGTGAACATACAATTTCTTGCCAACAAGTGCTCACAATTTATACTGCTATGTTGCTTGAAATTACCTTTAGCCTACACTGATTGAAATGCTTGACTCAATGCACTATTCATAGTGATTACACTCAGTAACTAATATTTATTCCCGAATCTTTCACTTTAGAATGAAGCTCCACTTTTGAATAACATTGACAATATACAGTAGTTATCAAATGTAAATTGAACCAAAATTATAATATATGTTCATTACTTTGTTTTGCTGTTTTCACTTATTTTCCTGTCTGTTTTTTACTCTGTGCAGTGTAGGAAAAAAAAATCAGTTTGGTACATTGAAACCATCAACAATCAGGTTATCTACTATTGTAGGTTATGATTATTTTTATAGTTGTATCTATTTAGTACTTTTAGTGTGCAGGGAAGTAATGGTCTGATGTACTTTTGATCTAATTAACTCATTAACGCCTTAGTAAACCTGCAGTCTGTCTCAAGAATACATGACCAGCTAAAAAAGCCCAGCCTATTAACACATCATCCGGGAGCCGCTCAGCATTGAATATTCACGTATCATGATCCTGGTTATCTGCGCCGATCAGCCATAACATTAAAACCACTGACAGGTTAATTATCTTATTACAATGGCATCTGTCAAGGGGTGGGATATACTAGGCAGCAAGTAAACCATCAGTTCTTGAAGGTCATGTGTTGGAGCAGGAAAAATGGACAAGTGTAAGGACTTGACAAGGGTCAAATTGTGATGGCTTGACGACTGGGGTCAGAGCATCTCTAAAATGGCAGGTCTTAAAGGGGTGTTCCCGGTATGCAGTGGTTAGTACCTACCGAAGTGCTCCAAGGAAGGAGAACCAGTGAACCGTCGACAGTATCATGGGCGCCCATGGCTCATCGAATGTCAGAGTGGCCATGCTGACTCCTGTCTACCACCTACAATCGACATGTGAGCATCTGAGCAAGACACTTGAGTAATGAAAGTAGGTGGCCTGTCTGATGAATCACATTTTGTCTTACATTATGTGGAATGCCAGGTGCATCTGCGTTGCTTACCTGGGGAAGAGATGGCGCCAGGAGGCCCTATGGGAAGAAGAAGAGCCAGCGAAGGCAGTGTGATGCTCTGGGCAATGTTCTGCTGGTGAATCTTGGTCCTGCCATTTATGTGGATGTTACTTTGACATGTACCACCTACCTAAACATTTTTGCAGACTAAGTACAACCCTTCATAATAACGATATTCCCTAATGGCATTGGCCTCTTTCTTCAGGATGATGCTCCCTGCAACATTCCAAAAATGGTTTAGGAATGGTTTGTGGAACATAAAAAAAGAGTTCAAGGTATTGACTTGGCCTTAAAATGTCAAGTTAATTTCGACTGCTACAATGCTGTGGAAGAAATGAAGCATTATACATCGCACATTGAAATCAATAGGCCATCCATCTATTGCAGGAATGAGACCTCCAAAGAGGTTTGAGGGCACATGCAAAGGGGTTATCTATGGCAGATCTGAACCTTAGTGGGTATTAGGGAGTTATGGAGCTCTTCAAACCCACAGCCCATTCAGAACAGTGCACTTAAAATAAATGAAAACAGGAAAAATATGAAGACATATTATAAAGATGAAGACTGTACAATTTCAGACTATAGACCCAATGATAATTAAACATGAAAGTTCACTTTAATATGAAGGTTCAGCTTTGGATAGATAGAGATATACGATATTAGGGTAATGCATTCCTAATAATTCTCTAATATGTTTCTATTACTCTACACATTTCCTTTGAGTAAAAGTGATTATAGTAATAGCAGGGAGCAGGCATGAGATTTCCTGCAGCCACTCTGCCGGGTGCCTTCTACAGAGTATGGGTGCCCTATAGTATGTGTTGCTTTATTCTGTGAAGATGATCTGCCTTGTGATGAATACTAGCACCTCACAAAGTACCTCTAACGTCTCTATTCAGAAAATACAGGCACTGTTATTGGTGTGTATTCTACTAAAAGCACTGGGGATACAGGAATGGGAAATAGCTTCTTTAATGTTGGACTATTGTGCCTTGAGCCTACCGAGGGAAACAGTACAGGGGGCTCTCCATCAATCTATATAGTGCATGTTGCTTTTATTACAACCTAAATTATGCTACTACCATTGTGCACACGCAGTTTATATCATTACTAAATTGAAATAAGCTATTTCTCAAATAATCCATAAAAATTAGTAGCTTCCACCCAGCTTCAAATGTGGTCTTCTGCTGGACCATTTTGGCCTGTTATGAAGTCAGAACCTGCGTCGACCAGAAGCTTCTATAGTAAGTATCTATTGGGTCAGTCTGACCCTGGATCTATCCATACCTGCTCTGCCTAATACCTAAACCAATAATAAAGGGATCAAATAAGGTAACAACTATATATATAAAAATTCTCTAAATGCAAATCTGAAACTTTAAACCAGTTTGGATTTGCACTTTTTGTTTCCTATATCGCATGGTAGAAAACCTGAAATTTTGCTGTTTTTTTACAACCTCACAAACTATGTACCTATACCAAGATTTTGTTCCCTTCTGTAGTTAGTTCATGCATAAAATATCACGCAAGGTCCTAAAAGATTGATACTAATAACTTCAATTTAGATATAAATAAATGATGATGTTTTATACTATGTATAGCTTCCATATAACAATCCACAATCTTCTTTCTTATGTATCTTTCTTATTTCTTATTCCGTTTCTGAATTTTTGGAGTAGCAAATTGGAAATCTGTTTAGAAATGTTGTCTCTTGTTTTATGAAGACCACAAGCCCTTAAGTGTCTGGACCTAGGAGAGCAGGATTGTCTACCTGTTGTCTAGACAGGATTGTAAGTAGCTTTTAGTGACCATGCATGTTGCATGTGTTCTTTAGCAATTACATTCTTTTATGTCATGAATCATTCAAGTACATCCTCAATGGGGGTATTTTCTAGAATGAATTAAATTGCATGGTAAATTGCTACATGGTCCACCTGGCAAGTAGAAAGCTTAGGCATAACCTAGAGAATATTTTATTGGAACAAAGTACATAATGTCAGCAGAATAAACATATAATACACATCAGTAGACTTTCACTTTGTGTACGCTTATACAGTGAGTGAACTGCAATACACTTTAAAGGTTATGTACACCTTTGAAAACTTTTTTTTATTTTATATAAAGGTGTATCAGTGTGTTTGGTGCAACTTTCTAAATACTTTTTATTAAAAATATTTGTAACTTTTTTAGATACAGCCTGTGGCGTAGCTATAGGGGTTACAGTGGTCGCCACCCTGCACCACGTCTATTCACAGTTACTATAGTAACTGGGACCTATGTAATAAACTACACGGGCCCCTGTTACTATAGTAACAGGATACTTACCCTCCCCGCTCCTGAGTGAGGTGCTGGTCCGGATGTCTTCAGCGTCATGACGCCCCAACGCTGTGTGTGCCGCGCACAACGTCGTGACGATGAATGGCGTCAGGACCTGCACTGCGCCTGGAGCCGAAGTGGAGGGTAAGTATAAGATTACTGTCTGCTGGGGCTCTGTATCTAAGCTTACCATGTGGTAGGCTTAGATACAGAGCCCAGAAGACAGGACCACACATGGTGTGATCCTGTCTGCTGGGCCCTGTATCTAAGCCTATCTTGTGGTAGGCTTAGATACAGGGCACAGCAGACAGTATCATACATGGGCCCTGTATCTAAGCCTACCATATGGTAGTCTTATATAAAGGGTACAGCAGACATTATCACACATGGGGATTGTGTCTAAGCCTACGATGTGGTAGGCTTAGATACAGAGCCCAGCAAACAGGATCACACATTGTGTGATACTGTCTGCTGGGCTTTGTATGCAGGCACGTATTTGCCACTAGGCACTAGCGCTCTGCCCGGGGAATCCAGCGCTGCTCCCGCTATCACTGTCCATATATGGAGAGTGATGTCGGGAGATTCCTGAGGTATACGTTTAACGTATACCTGTGACAGATGCCATACAGTTGCATTTGTCACCCATAGGCTCCTAGGCCTAATTCACATCTGCGTTGGAGGTTCTTTTAGGAAGAGAACAATGGAATGCGGAACACAGATGTGAACAGGGCCTTACCTGGTTACTAGCAATAATTCACCCACTTTTGAAAGTAGGTGAATGACCGCTAATAACTCTTAGCGCAGGAACTCCTTTGTATCTGAAGGAGTTCCCGCAAGCCTCTATAAACTAAGCATTGACAGCTCTAAGCCGTCATTGGTTAGTTTACATCATGTGGTGCCCCTCAGTTTATTGTCCTACTTTTAAAAGTAGCCCAATGACTGGGGGAGAACTTGGAACCATGTGATGTAAACTAAGCTTAGAGCTGTCACTGTTAGTTTACTTTCACGGACCCAGGAAATAAGTATAAGTATAATAATTGGTTTGCTTTTTTATATGTTACTAATCAGGTTTTTTTAGTGTTTGTTTTTTTACAAGTTTGGTTGTTGGTGGCCGCTGGCTGATTTACTTTGTCCATTACTAAGGTGGGGCTTAGTGTTTGCCGGTGCAGAGTCTAACACTCACTAACCCACCATTATTACCCCGGTACCCACCGCCACCAGGGGTCCCGGGAAGAGCCAGGTGTGATCCAGTAACAGACCATCTGTAGTGATGGCCGTGTACTGTGGAGGTCGCTGGCTTCTGTTATTAGGTTGTTTCCATATGTATGGGGCGAGCCTCTTATCCAGCAGCACTTAGATGTGGACCAATGGGATCCTCTTGTTTTGTGTCCCGGGTCTTCAGGGTTACGTTAGCCACCTTTTCAAAATGACCACGAAACTATTTCCGGCATGTTTTGCACTTGTGCGGACATGCGCATTAACACTATAGTCTATTCTGATCCCCTGAGAATGCACAGTAGCGCGGCGAGGACGCCGCTCATAGCAGATGAGTCTGACACACCAGCTGGATCCCTAAGTTTTTTTTACTTACACTCACTAACAATTTATATTACATGTGTCACATATTTCTAATCAATATATATATATACAGTGGAGGAAATAAGTATTTGATCCCTTGCTGATTGCCCACTGTCAAAGTCATGAACAGTCTAGAATTTTTAAGCTAGGTTAATTTTACCAGTGAGAGATAGATTCTATAAAAAAAAAAATAAGAAAATCACATTGTCAAAATTATATATATTTATTTGCATTGTGCACAGAGAAATAAGTATTTGATACCCTACCAACCATTAAGAGTTCAGCCTCCTCCAGACCAGTTACACGCTCCAAATCAACTTGGTGCCTGCATTAAAGACAGCTGTCTTAAATGGTCACCTGTATAAAAGACTCCTGTCCACAGACTCAATTAATCAGTCTGACTCTAACCTCTACAACATGGGCAAGACCAAAGAGCTTTCTAAGGATGTCAGGGACAAGATCATAGACCTGCACAAGGCTGGAATGGGCTACAAAACCATAAGTAAGACGCTGGGTGAGAAGGAGACAACTGTTGGTGCAATAGTAAGAAAATGGAAGACATACAAAATGACTGTCAATCGACATCGATCTGGGGCTCCATGCAAAATCTCACCTCGTGGGGTATCCTTGATCCTGAGGAAGGTGAGAGCTCAGCCGAAAACTACACGGGGGGAACTTGTTAATGATCTCAAGGCAGCTGGGACCACAGTCACCAAGAAAACCATTGGTAACACATTACGCCGTAATGGATTCAAATCCTGCAGTGCCCGCAAGGTCCCCCTGCTCAAGAAGGCACATGTACAGGCCCGTCTGAAGTTTGCAAATGAACATCTGGATGATTCTGAGAGTGATTGGGAGAAGGTGCTGTGGTCAGATGAGACTAAAATTGAGCTCTTTGGCATTAACTCAACTCGCCGTTTTTGGAGGAAGAGAAATGCTGCCTATGACCCAAAGAACACCGTACCTACTGTCAAGCATGGAGGTGGAAACATTATGTTTTGGGGGTGTTTCTCTGCTAAGGGCACAGGACTACTTCACCGCATCAATGGGAGAATGGATGGAGCCATGTACTGTCAAATCCTGAGTGACAACCTCCTTCCCTCCACCAGGACATTAAGAATGGCTCGTGGCTGGGTCTTCCAGCACGACAATTACCCGAAACATACAGCCAAGGCAACAAAGGAGTGGCTCAAAAAGAAGCACATTAAGGTCATGGAGTGGCCTAGCCAGTCTCCAGACCTTAATCCCATCGAAAACTTATGGAGGGAGCTGAAGATCCGAGTTGCCAAGCGACAGCCTCGAAATCTTAATAATTTACAGATGATCTGCAAAGAGGAGTGGGCCAAAATTCCATCTAACATGTGTGCAAACCTCATCATCAACTACTAAAAATGTCTGACTGCTGTGCGTACCAACAAGGGTTTTGCCACCAAGTATTAAGTCTTGTTTGCCAAAGGGATCAAATACTTATTTCTCTGTGCACAATGCAAATAAATATATATAATTTTGACAATGTGATTTTTTTTTATTTTTTTTTTATATAATCTATCTCTCACTGGTAAAATTAACCTAGCCTAAAAATTCTAGACTGTTCATGTCTTTGACAGTGGGCAAACTTACAAAATCAGCAAGGGATCAAATACTTATTTCCTCCACTGTATATACACACATAAATTTTTTAGGAGGGGGCATATGTATTGGGTCTAATGCCCCTGACTTTTTAAGACCTTAGCAACGCCCCTGGCTGCTAGTGCTGCATCGTTAGTTCACTTAGAAGACTCAGTGATGCAGCTGAAAGCTGCGGGCCGTTGGCCATGAAGAGAACTTGGGGGGCTCAAGAAGGACTTTTGCACTGGGGCTCATGAGCCTTTAGCTACGCCCCTGGATACAGCTGCTTTGTATCCTGTATACAGAGCAGCTGTATCTAGCGCTGAAACTTGTATTCGATGTGATCGATTACAGGTGGAACCTGCATGTCAGAGGCATGCTGGACCCGCTGTCGAAGAACCCCTGACGGATTCAGGTTTCAATGCAAGACAGGGGCATCGCTAGCACCGGGCCTTCAGGGCCCAAGCCCCGGATCTTTGGGCTGGTGCCCCGGATCCCCGGCGACTGCCACATTCAAGTCGCAGAGGTCGCAATTGCGACCGGGCCGCGGTTGCCCGCACCCCATCTATAAAAGTTACTATAGTAACTGGGGAATATGTAAAAAATTACACGGGCCCCTGTTACTATAGAAACTACACATATTTACCCATCTTCCTTCTCGAGTGCAGTGGAAGTCCCGACGTCTTCTCGCGTCATAACGTCAGGACGCTGTGTGCCGCGGATCGTGTCACAACGCTAGATGGTGTCGGGACATCCACTGCACCCGGAGCTGATTAGGAGGATAAGTGTAATTTTATGGTCTGCTTGGATCCTGTATCTAAGCCTGCCTTGTGGTAGGCTTAGATACAGGGTCTAACAGTATCACACATGGACCCTGTATCTAAGCCTTCCACGTTAGGCTTAGATACAGGGCCCCAGCAGACAGTAATCTTATACAGTATAAGATTACTGTCTGCTGTGGTCCTGTATCTAAGCCTACATTTGGATTAGGTAATATAAAGGGTCTAACAGACCGTGCCTACCACATGCTATTCTTAAATACATGGCCCATGTCTTATCTTTTTTGATGGGCCCTGTATCTAAGCTTACCAAATAGTAGGCTTAGATACAGGCCCCCAGCAGACCGTAATCTTATACAGACTGTCTGCTCTGGCCCTGTATCTAAGCCTACCTTGTGGTAGGCTTAGATATATGGTCTAACAGACAGCATCACACATGGGCCCTGTATCTAAGCCTACCACATGTGTTACTAATGTTTTTTTTTTGTGTTTGTGTTTTTTACAGGTTCGGACGTTGGACTAAGTCGGATTCGAGGACTACTTAGATGACGGCTTTATTTTTTAATAAAATGGTTAATGTGGGGTGTGTGTGTGGGGGGGTTATTTCAATAAAATATTTTATCAACACTACTGTTCAAAAGTTTGGGGTCACCCAGACAATTTTGTGTTTTCCATGAAAACTCACACTTATATTTATCAAATGAGTTGCAAAATGACTAGAAAATATAGTCAAGACATTGACAAGGTTAGAAATAATGATTTTTATTTGAAATAATAATTTTCTCCTTCAAACTTTGCTTTCGTCAAAGAATGCTCCATTTGCAGCAATTACAGCATTGCAGACCTTTGGCATTCTAGCTGTTAAGTTGCTGAGGTAATTGGGAGAAATGTCACCCCATGCTTCCAGAAGGCCCTCCCACAAGTTGGATTGGCTTGATGGGCACTTCTTGCGTACCATACAGTCAAGCTGCTCCCACAACAGCTCTATGGGGTTGAGATCTGGTGACTGCGCTGGCCACTCCATTACAGATAGAATACCAGCTGCCTGCTTCTTCCCTAAATAGTTCTTGCATAATTTGGAGGTGTGCTTTGGGTCATTGTCCTGTTGTAGGATGAAATTGGCTCCAATCAAGCGCTGTCCACAGGGTATGGCATGGCGTTGCAAAATGAAGTGATAGCCTTCCTTATTCAAAATCCCTTTTACCTTGTACAAATCTCCCACTTTACCAGCACCAAAGCAACCCCACACCATCACATTACCTCCACCATGCTTGACAGATGGCGTCAGGCACTCTTCCAGCATCTTTTCAGTTGTTCTGCGTCTCACAAATGTTCTTCTGTGTGATCCAAACACCTCAAACTTCGATTCGTCTGTCCATAACACTTTTTTCGAATCTTCCTCTGTCCAATGTCTGTGTGCTTTTGCCCATATTAATCTTTTCCTTCTTTTATTAGCCAGTCTCAGATATGGCTTTTTCTTTGCCACTCTGCCCTGAAGGCCAGCATCCCGGAGTTGCCTCTTCACTGTAGACATTGACACTGGCATTTTGCGGGTACTATTTAATGAAGCTGTCAGTTGAAGACCTGTGAGGCGTCTATTTCTCAAACTAGAGACTCTAATGTACTTGTCTTGTTGCTCAGTTGTGCAGCTGGGCCTCCCACTTCTTTTTCTACTCTGGTTAGAGCCTGTGTGTGTTGTCCTCTGAAGGGAGTAGTACACGCCGTTGTAGGAAATCTTCAGTTTCTTGGCAATTTCTTGCATGGAATAGCCTTCATTTCTAAGAACAAGAATAGACTGTCGAGTTTCACATGAAAGCTCTCTTTTTCTAGCCATTTTGAGAGTTTAATCGAACCCACAAATGTAATGCTCCAGATTCTCAACTAGCTCAAAGGAAGGTCAGTTTTATAGCTCCTCTAAACAGCAAAACTGTTTACAGCGGTGCTAACATAAATGCACAAGGATTTTCAAGTGTTTTCTAATCATCCATTAGCCTTCTAACACAGTTAGCAAACACAATGTACCATTAGAACACTGGAGTGATGGTTGCTGGAAATGGGCCTCTATACACCTATGTAGATATTGCATTAAAAACCAGACGTTTGCAGCTAGAATAGTAATTTAGCACATTAACAATGTATAGAGTGTATTTCTGATTAATTTAATGTTATCTTCATTGAAAAAAACTGTGCTTTTCCTTCAAAAATAAGGAAATTTCTAAGTGACCCTAAACTTTTGAACGGTAGTGTATGTCTTTGTATTTGTTTGTAAACTTTATTACTACCTCTTTAGTAATGGCCGCTGGATGATTGACAGCATCCATTACTAAGGTGGGGCTTCGTGTTAGCCGGTGCATAGGCTAACACCAACCCGTATTATTACCCTGGTACCCACCGCCACCAGGGGTACTGAGAAGAGCCGGGTACGATCCAGTACCTGACCATCTGTAGCAATGGTCGGGCAGAGATTCACGCTTGTCTGAAGTAGCCCTAAGTCTATCATGTGTGATACTGTCTGCTGGGGCCCTGTATCTAAGGCCTATCATGTATGATACTGTCTGCTGAGACAATGCATCCAATGCTTTGAAGCGGTGGGTGGGGGGGGGGAGTAAATATATGTCTCGGGGCTTGTGCCCATGAACTTAAGACCCTAGCAATTCCCCTGATGCAAGATACAGCTGCTCTGTATACAGGATACAAACCAGCTGTATCTTAAGAGGTAAAATTATTTTTTAATAAAAAGTATCAAGAAAGCTGCACCAAACACACTGATAGACATTTAAGAAAAAAAAAAAAGAAGATTTTAAAGGTGTACATAGCCTTTAATACTGTGACACTGCAATACTACCCTCAGCTGCTGCAGAAACTCCCTTTGAAGGAGGAGAAGAGGGTGAATAATTTTATTCAATATGTGATCAACACGTAGCACTTCCTGCACAATTAGGAATAATGTACCTCTGCTGTAGATTACAAAAATCTGCACATTTGCTCATTCATCGGCTGATCATTGCTCTGTTTACACAGGGCAATGATCGAGAACAAGCGTTCATATGAAAGCTTGTTTGCCCGATCATTGGCCCGTGTAAAAGGGCCTTTAGTTCACAGATAGCACATACATTTGAATAGTTCTTGTTCCTGTGATATTCCCCATTTTTTCATTTTTTTAACCCCTTCTCGCTGTGGCCAGTTTTGACCTTCCTGACAGAGCCTAATAACTTTGGAATATTTTTACCTACCCTAGCGATTCTGAGACTGTTTTCTCGTGGCACATTGGACTTTATGTTATTGGTAAAATGTGGTCGTTACATTCAGTATTTAATTGTGAGAACACCAAAATGTGGTGTAAAATTGCAAAAATTAGCATTTTTATAAATTGAAATGCATCTGCTTGTAAAACAGATAGTAATACCACACAAAATAGTTACTAGTTCACATTTCCCATATGTCTACCTTAGATTGGCATCCTTTTCTGAACATCCTTTTATTTTTCTAGGACATTACAAGGCTTAGAACTTTAGCAGCAATTTCTCACATTTTCAACAAAATTTCAAAAGGCTATTTTTTCAGGGACCAGTTCAGTTCTGAACTGGCTATGAGGGGCGCATACAATACAAACCCCATAAATCACCCCATTTTAAAAACTGCAACCCTCAAAGTATTCAAAACAGCATTTAGAAAGTTTCTTAACCCTTTAGGGGTTTCACAGGAATTAAATCAAAGTGGAGGTGAAATTACTAATTTAATTTTATTTTGCATAAATTCATTATTAATCCATTTTTCTATAACACAGAAGGTTTTACCATAGAAATGCAACTAAAAATTTATTAACCAGATTCTTCAGTTTTTATAAATATCCCACATGTGGCCCTACTGCGGTAATGGACTTAAGTACAAGCCTCAGAAGCATAAGAGCACCTAGAGGATTTTGGGGCCTTCTTTTTATTGGATTATATTTTAGGCACCATGTCAGGTTTGAAGAGGTCTTGTGATGCCAAAGCAAAGGAACCAACCCCAAAAATAGCCCATTTTGGAAACTACACCCCACAAGGAATTTATCTAGCTGTGTAGTGAGCATTTTGACCCCTCCGGTGTTTCATAGATTTTATTAGAATTGGGCTGTGAAAATTAAAAATTACATTTTTTTCAATAAAACATAGAATTTTTTCATTTCCACAAGGACTAAAGGAGAAAAAGCATCCCTACATTTGTAAAACAATTTCTCCCGAGTACAGCAATACCCCATATGTGGTCATAAACTGCTGTTTGGACACACAGAAGGCTCAGAGGCGAAGAAGCGCCATTTAGCTTTTAGAGCTCAAATTTAGCTGTAATGGTTTGTGGAGGCAATGTCACATTTACAAAGCCCATAAAGGGCCAAAACAGTGGAAACCCCCACAAGTGACTTCTCTTGGGAAACTACACCCCTCAATGAATTAATCTAGGGGTATATTGAGCATTTTGACGCCACAGTTTTTTTGCAGAAATTATTGGAAGTAGGCCGTGAAAATAAAAATCTACCAATTTTTCCAATAAAATGTAGGTTTAGGTATTTTTTTTTAATTTCCACAAAAACTGAAGGAGAAAAAACACCCCAACATTTGTAAAGCAATTTCTCCCGAGTACGGGAATACCCCAAATGCAGTCTTAAACTGCTGTATGGACACATCGCATGGGTCAGAGGGGAAGGAGCGCCATTTGGCTTTTGGAATGGTTTCTGGGTGCCATGTCGCATTTGCTGAGCCCCTGTAGTACTAGTACCCCCGGCGGTGATAGCGCGGGCTCCGCTTCTGAGCCCGCACTATCACCATGACGTACTGTACTGCAGTTTGCGGGAATCCCATCCTTACAGAGCCGTATATATACAGCGGATGTTGGGAAGGCGTTAATCCTGAAGCAGCATGGTCTCTTGCAGTCTTTCATGCTACCTGTTGTGGGAAGGAATTAAAACAAGCCGGTGTAGCAGTCTATTGTCGGGCCCATAGAGCTTCCTGTGACCTTTTAAGTAGATGTAGCTATCTCAAAAGGTGGTCACCCAGGCAAGAAGTTGAGCGACTGCTGTAGTACCTAAAAGAGGACGGAAAGTAGAGTAATAAACAAAAATCTGCAAAGATACTAATTGAACTGTGTGTGAAGACACAAAATAATTTCAAATATTATAAACTGATGGGATGATAGCCATACACTGTACTTTCCAACATATTGAATGTTAAGAAATGTCCCATTACAATTTAGTATGAGTTGCAAGGTATATAAAAGAGGTGTACTTACCTAAACATAAGCAACAGACCCAAGAGGGTAAAAAGTGCAGAAACAACCCTTTTAATGGGGATATTCTATGTGTTTCCAAGATTGGTAGACTTAAAGGCGTTGTCCACCTTCTGACAACTGATGACCTATCCACCGGATAGATCATCAGTATGTCATCGGTGCGGGTCTGACACCCGGACCCCGCACCGATAAGCCGCTCTGGTGGCCTGTGGGCCCCGGATGTTGTGGCACATAATGCTATGTACGGAGCCTGGAAGCAGTTGGCTTCATACATAGCATAGCGGCCGTGCTGCAGAACTGCAGGTCCGCTCTTAAGGCACCGGACCAGCTGATCTGTACGGGGCCCGGGTGTCGTACCCCCACAGATCATGTACTGATGACCTATCCGGTGGATAGGTCATCAGTTGTCCAGAGGCGTAGCTAGGTTCTCCAGCACCCGGGGCAAAGATTCAGTTTGGCGCCCCCCCCCCCAACCTCTTTCCCGACATCTCATTCCCCCTCGCCGTGTTTGTTTTCTCTACCAATCGACGTGTCATTTCTATTCCACATTTCTTTTTATGTAACGCAAGCATAAAAACATTTGTATATTTTACAAGCAATAGGGTTCTATACACAACACCAGAACCAAGCTCAGTACATAAATACAGCACCAGCACAAATACAGCTCAATTTAGTGCAACCCCTGCCGTATAGGTGTGTACGGCATAAAACTACAGCTCCCAGCATGGCCCGAACAATGGTAAGGATATGCTGGGAGATGCTGTTTCACAAAAAATAAATCATATCATAATCATATCACCCATCATCTCCCTGCAGATCATACAGTAACTACAGTTCTGATTAGAGGCAGAATAAACATTTACATTAAGTGACTCACCGGTGACGTCTCAGATTCTAGTTATTTTTCTCCATCCGATCCAGACCTCTATGATGACTTCTCCCGGTCACAGACCATTTCTGCAGCTTGCCGCTCACATGTCTTCAGCTTCTCACTTTTCCAACATCTGCACCTATAAATAAATATAAAGTTCTCATTATACCACACACTACGCCCCTAAATATAATAGTGACATACACTGCACCTCTAATTATAATAGCACCATACACCGTGTCCCACACACACACTGTGCCCCCTGTAGATAGTGCCTGCCATAGAGCCCCCTGTAGATAGTGCCTGCCATAGAGCCCCGTGTAGATAGTGCCCCCATATAGCCCACCCCTGTATATAGTGTCCCACAAATAACTCCCCCTATAGTGCTCTACAGATACCCCACCCCTGTATATAGCCCCCTGTAGATATAGCCCAGCCCTGTATATAGTGCTCCACGTACAGCCAAACCCTGTATATAGCCCCCTGTAGATATAGCCCACCCCTGTATATAGTGCTCTACAGATAGCCCACCCCTGTATATAGCCCCCCTGTAGATATAGCCCACCCCTGTATGTAGCCCCCCTGTAGATATAGCCCACCCCTGTATATAGTGTTTCACAGATAGCCCACCCCTGTATATAGCCCCCCTGTACATATAGTCCACCCCTGTATATAGTGCTCCACTAGATAGTCCACCCCTGTATATAGTGCTCCACAGATAGCCCACCCCTGTATACAGGGGTGGGCTATCAGTGGAGCACTATATACAGGGGCGGACTATATGTACAGGGGGGCTATATACAGGGGTGGGCTTTCTGTGGAGCACTATAGGGGTAGCTATTTGTGGGATACTATCTACAGGGGGACTATATCTACAGGGGGGCTATATCTACAGGGGGGCTATATCCAGGGGTGGGCTATATCCAGGGGTGAGCTATATCCAGGGGTGGGCTATATCCAGGGGTGGGCTATATCTACAGGGGGCTATATCTACAGGGGGGCTATATCTACAGGGGGGCTATATCTACAGGGGGGGGCTATATCTACAGGGGGGCTATATTCAGGGGTGGGCTATATCTACAGGGGTGGGCTATATACAGGGGTGGGCTATATCCAGGGGTGGGCTATATCCAGGGGTGGGCTATATACAGGGGGCCTATATCTACAGGGGGACTATATCTACAAGGGGACTATATCTACAAGGGGACTATATCTACAGGGGTGGGCTATATCTACAGACGTGGGCTATATACAGGGGTGGGCTATATCTACAGGAGTGGGCTATATACAGGGGTGGGCTAAATCTGCAGGGGCTATATACTATATAGCCCCCCCTGTAGCTATAGCCCACCCCTGTGTATGGTGCTCCATAGAGAGCCCACCCCAGTATATAGCCCCCCCTGTAGATAGACACCCCCATAGATAAAGCCCCCCACATGTAGATAAAGCCCCCCTCCCCGTAGATAAACTCCCCCCGTGTAGATAAAGTCCCCCCATAGATAAAGTCCCCCTTGTAGATACAGCCACACACTTTCATTACAATTAAAAAATATATATATATATTTAAACTCACCTTAATCCCGCTCCCACGCTGTCCGGCAGCCATGGAGACCTGCTCTCTTCTGCGCAGGTCTCCTGGTGGTTGAACGCAGCGTCTATGAAAGGCGCTGATTGGCTGGGCAGGATGACTTTCCCTGTCAGTCAGCGCCTTTCATCGACGGAAGCTTCACTGGTACAAAAGGTACCAGTTGCTTCACTCGTGGAAAGGTGCTGAATGGCCGGGCACGGAGCGTGCCCGGTCATTCATTGCTTCTAATTGTACCTGTGTCCTTGCGACACAGGTACAATTATAGTGCAGGAGGAGGTGGCACTGGCGCCCCCCTCTAAGCTGCGCCCTGGGCACATGCCCCGCCTGCCCCCCTAGCTACGCCCCATAGTTGTCAGAAGCTGGAAAACCCCTTTAATGTGTGCCACAACCATATCTCCCATAAAAATTCTCCTTGCATATTAAAAGCTCACTTTGATATAAAATATAATGAAATTTCACTTACAAAAGATAAAACATCTACATTGAAGCTTACTGTTAATTTATAGATAGATTACCATAGTTCATGTGGCCGTATAGGTTATATCTCATAAAGTTTTACGTGTCTACCTATAGTATAAAAATAATTCCTTCTAAGTGTAGAGACCAATGAGAGTGAATATTGTCTACATGCAGAATGTCCAGTATATTATCCATATGAAAAATTACAAATAGAGCTATTTTAAAGAAAAAAAATCCTTTATTTTTCTGTAAATTTGGTTAAAGAGGCTCTGTCACCAGATTTTGCAACCCCTATCTGCTATTGCAGCAGATCGGCGCTGCAATGTAGATTACAGTAACGTTTTTATTTTTAAAAAACGAGCATTTTTGGCCAAGTTATGACCATTTTCGTATTTATGCAAATGAGGCTTGCAAAAGTACAACTGGGCGTGTTGAAAAGTAAAAGTACAACTGGGCGTGTATTATGTGCGTACATCGGGGCGTGTTTACTACTTTTACTAGCTGGGCGTTGTGTATAGAAGTGTCATCCACTTCTCTTCACAACGCCCAGCTTCTGGCAGTGCAGCACTGTGACGTCACTCACAGGTCCTGCATCGTGTCGGCACCAGAGGCTACAGATGATTCTGCAGCAGCATCGGCGTTTGCAGGTAAGTCGATGTAGCTACTTACCTGCAAACGCTGATGCTGCTGCAGAATCAACTGTAGCCTCTGGTGCCGACACGATGCAGGACCTGTGAGTGACGTCACAGTGCTGCACTGCCAGAAGCTGGGCGTTGTGAAGAGAAGTGGATGACACTTCTATACACAACGCCCAGCTAGTAATAGTAGTAAACACGCCCCGATGTACGCACATAATACACGCCCAGTTGTACTTTTGCAAGCCTCATTTGCATAAATACGAAAATGGTCATAACTTGGCCAAAAATGCTCGTTTTTTAAAAATAAAAACGTTACTGTAATCTACATTGCAGCGCCGATCTGCTGCAATAGCAGATAGGGGCTGCAAAATCTGGTGACAGAGCCTCTTTAAATTATTGCAATGACAATTTGCCTGATTCTTGCGAATTACCGTTGGCAGGTCTGTCTGCAAACATATTATTAAACAATCTGTATATAAAGATTATTGAAACAGAACACATCTGCTAAAGGATCCCATAGGGTGATTTGCTATGAATTCAAGCAGCAGCATCTGTTTGATTCTGCTTGTATTGTCTGAACATAAAGCAGAAAGGTTTGAGAGAAGGATTTAAACAGATGCGTGTCTGCTTCATTTCTCATGGGACCAGTCATAAGTAGTAAAATTATAATCTGCAGTGTACACCTATGATCTGGAGATGCCATAACACCATGTACACTTCAGAGAAGAACACAGTGCACCGCACTTAAATTTAATCACAAAAAATAATAGTCTCCTCTTAGTGCTCAATGTAAAAAGCAATGTAACGATTGAAAGCCTTAAACTACCAGGTGTGATCAAAAAGTTCTAAGACTTTATATATAACAGATTGCATTGTGGAATTTGTAAAATCGGTCAGCCAGTCAAGCCTATCATTTATTATCATTCTTAAAGGGTGTCTTCTGGACAATGTAAATACAGTTTACTGCAGAAAGCACAAACTTTGATGTTGTCCCAATCAGTCTTGAAGGCTGATCTTGTTTGTTTGCATTTATTCATGCACAGCTCTCTTAAGATTTCGTTGCAGCATCTCAATGGGGTTGAGATCTTAGCTTTGACTTTGGCCATTCCAATACCAGAATTTTTTCTTCTTAAGCCACTCAGATGTCGCTTTGCTGGTATACTTTGATCATTGTCCTGCTGCATGACCCAATTTTGGACCAGCTCAAGTCTCACATTTGTCTCAAGAATATTCTGGTATAAAGTGAATGACTGCAAGTTTCCCAGGTCTTGTGGCTGAAAAAAGAGCCCAACTCATCACCCCTCCAACCAACATACTTGACAATTTGTATGAGATGTTTGTGGTGATAAGCTGTGTTTGGTTTTGACCAAACATTGTGCCGTGCATGATCACCAAACATCTCCACCTTGGTCTTATTAGTCCTAAGGATAATGTTCGAGTACTTTTTTGTTTTATTCAGATGCAATTTTGAAACCTTAGTCATGCTGCCATATTTTTGTGGATAAGGGGATATTTTCTAGTCACCCTTCCAAGAAAGCCATACTTGTTCAGTTTGTTTCTAAGTGTGCTGTCTCAAAAAAAATGAATAAGCATAGAGAGGCCTGGAGGTCACGTCATGTAGCTCTTCAGGTTTTTCTTTTTATCTTTGAGCATTAAATTGTCTAACCTTGGACTTAATTTGCTGGGACACCCACTTCTGTGAAGGTTGGCAACTCAATGATTATTTTGTAAATAATCTTTCACACTGTAGAATGGGGAATTACAATTTGTTTGGAGATGGCCTTTTAATCCTTTTAAAATTGATAAGTAGCAACAAATGCTTCTCTGTGGTCATGGCTGATGTCCGTTCTTTCTGGCATGATGAAGACACACACCTAAGAGCTCCAGAACACCCACTGCCAAAAGTGCTGTTTATAGAGGTAGTCACACTGCTTGATGATTAACTAATCTTGTGCATTTGATTAGTAACCCCTGGTTGTTATTATTCTCTTAATAAATGTGGGAAGGAAGTAGGAAGGAATTATTTTTTTCCTTCCATTTGGTTTCTGAATGTTTGTATACTTTTTGGAAAAAATAAATTACATACATATTGACATCTTTTTCTTTTAATCCTTGTTGGCACCAGAAGTTATGTGCTTATTTATAGAAGTTGGTTTTATACCACACAACTTAAAATGTTATTATTCAATTGACTGTGTGGAATAGGAATATGCATATAGGTCCCTTTGGACATATTCTTCATCAAAAAATACTCTATATATAAATACTGTAGCTGCAGTATATTTTCCCACTCCTCCCATTTCTAGTTTATGCACGCATACTCCCCATATGATATACAATCTATGTTGATTTATAAAATGAGAGTAACAGAGGACTGAAAACAAGCACATGAGATCTGTTACTAGAAAAGTGGCAAGTAAGGTATTAATCATCTGTCGTACATAGGGGTGTTTTCACTCAGTAGACAGAAACAACCAGTAACGGGGCTGTTAGTGTACAGACCCCAAAAGGTTTCCAAATGTCACATGTAGTGTCAAGAGGGTGATGTATTTTAGTTAAAACGTAACTTTTAATAGAATATTTGCAAAAAGTAGAGACCAAACAAGGTGTAGTCAAACAATACACCCAAAGATATGCAAGAAACAGTGGGGGCAAAACGGGACTGTGGTTTGTGCTGTTCGCTGATTAGCATGGATCATGTCACGCTATTGTGAATACACTATCTGCATCATCATTGTGTTATCACACTACAGTACATTAGCTGCATCATACTTGTTTTTAAAGCTGTATGATAAGGAGGGTGGGAAGCACGTGGGGCAGAGAGTCAGATAAAACAACCAAATGTCAGTTGTTCATTCAGGTCTCTGGATATCACAGTGTTTAATTTAAAAATCCAAAATGTTTCTCCCTGTAGTATCTTTTTATCCCAGTCTACTCTTTTACCTGATGGTTGCACCAACTCTACACCTATAAATCTGACACATTCAGGGTTCCGCTTATCAAAACCGGTGATGTGTCTTGCCAGCCGGGTGTCCTTGGCTTTTGTGATGTCTAAAACATCCTCAACGATCCTTCTCTGAAATTCTTGGATAGTTTTACCTATGTACTCTAAACCGCTTATGCAGGTGGCCTTATAGATCCCACCTCGGGAGCGGCAATTAATGAAATGGAAGATTTCAAATTGTTTACTGGTAACACTGCTGGTAAACGTCTTCCCTGTCTGTAGGTATTTGGGCCTGTGGTTTCATCAAAAGTCCCTTTCAGTCTAACCAGCTTAACTGTTTCTTCAGGTGTCTTATGGGGCCTCAACAGTTGCATGCTTTTGCTATGCAGGGCATATTGGTATGGCTTTTTAAGCAATTAGTCAGGATACCCTCGTTCAAGAAAGCATGCTCCAAGGTATCTCACCTGATTAATAAAGTCCCCCTCCCCAGAGCAGTTTCTCTTCAGCCTGAGGTACTGACCACGGGGGAATCCCTTCTTAAGGGGAAAGGGGTGACTGCTCTCCCACCTCAATAGAGAGTTCATTGAGGTGGGCTTACGGTAGATGTGATTGTCCAATTCCCTATTGATGTTTTTGGAGATGCTAACGTCTAAAAGTGGAGGAAGTCCGACTAGATTTCGTAGGTAAAGCGGAGACCAATTGGAATATCATTGAGTTGGTCAACAAAGGACACAAATGTATCCTTCGCACCGGTCCAGATGAAAAAGATGTCATCCATATACCGTGCCCACAGTCCAATACTCCTAATGCCCACCAGTTTGTTTTCGCCAACACGTAGGTTTCTTCCCACCAACCCAGGAACAAGTTAGCATAAGAGGGGGCACAAGGGCTCCCTATCGCAGTGCCTTTGAGCTGGTGGTAGAAGTACCTGTTAAAGAGGAAGAAGTTATGCATTAGTAAAAACTCCAACCTGCTTAGAACAAAGTGACTGTGGGCATGGTATTGGCAGCTCCTGGCTTGCAGAAAATTTTCCACCACCTTGAGCCCAAACTTGTGGCGGATAGACGAATATAATCCACTGATATGCCCTCCAATTTACACAGTTGGTTTCCCGTATCCCTAGTGTAGAATCGTAGTGAGGAGACAAATGGTGAAATAATTTTGTCAATTTAGAGTCCTGGATTCTGGCAGAGACAGATTATGACACAATCGGTCTACCTTTCAGAGGCTTTCACCCTTTGTGAATTTTTGGAAGGCTGTAGGAGGTAGTGATTGTGGTGTGTGGTTGGAGCAAAAATTCTTATTCACTCATGTTATTGAGTTTGGCTGCAAGTGCACCTCGTAGAAGTTTTCTCAATTAACTCATGTATAATTGTATTATACACTATACAGTAATTTGTAACTGTGATGCAAAAATGTATACTAATCGCCTTTTAGTACAGTGGGGCTAATCTTGTCCTTACCCCCACTGTTTCTTGCATATCTTTGTGTATATTGTTTGACTTCACCTTGTTTGTGCTTTTCTTTTTACGTCTATATTATTAAAAGTTACGTTTTAACTAAAAAAACATTCATTCTTTTGAAAAAGAACTTGTGCTAGGGACATTGACAGATCATTTAAAAAATTTGGAAAACCCCATTTAACCACACTACAATCACACAAAAAGTTTAAAGGGAACATGTCACATTGAAAATGCATTCATTTAATTGATTGACAGCTTTCTCTGTATGCACACTAATACAGGAAAGACTGTCAATCATTGAGTGATACCGCTCACTGGACTCTAAAGAATGATCAGAGGTTTGAATAAATAGACTACAGGTTATACCGAATCTTTTCCCACAAAACTAAATATCAATCTGCTCAGCTCCCTTTGGTCTATAACATTACACATGCAAAGCAGACTTCATTTATAACCTGACAGGTTCACTTTAAATTAGTTTTGGTTTTAATCCTTTCTCGGCCACATAGAAAGTTTTAAACTACTTTACTGCGCTAGTGCAAAACAGACTTATGTAAAGGTTTAATATCGGACTGCATTAGTTCGCTCATAGATCACAAATGCCTCATCTGACCTCCTGTTGCTGTTGCTTGCCATATACGGCTTAGTTCAGTACTTATGTGTAGTGCCGCATGTTTTTCACATATGTACCTTTATCTTCATCTTTATTTAGATTCCAAAATATATTGTGACTTAATCAAAGAAATGTGTCTATGAAAAGGTGTTAAGAGCAAAATGTCTTGTAAATGTATGAACACCAACCAGAGTCATGTACTTTTTAGAAATACCTTGAGTGTTCTACTTGAGGTTGCTAGAAAATGTCACCCATAAATGTTTAGCACTTCAATGTTCGCAGCTGGCACCCAATTTTGTATATATAAAGGTTCTCACATTCTGCAATACTGTTTATTCAAACAAGACTGAGGGAAGATAACTGGTTTGGAAACAAATCATTCTTCTATTAATCATGAAGCATAATGGAGCATTGCACTTGAAATACTATTAAAACAAATATAGACAGTTCTATCATTGTGGCCAGATATACAAGCAATACCAGATACCAGCCATTCAAATGAATAGATGGACTAGCTAGGTCCGCCAAAGCAAGGGCCGCTCTCTGCTCTGTCTCATAGGGGCTGTTCCAGGGGCAGGGACTGGTATTTTTGATATTAAGAATATTGCTGCAGACTGCCCCTTCCTTGCTGTCAAAATCACCCGAAATTCTAACGAACAGGCAATAAGGCCAGTGTAATCAGAGCCTAAGTGTTTTTTTAGTTGTAGGTAAATAAAGAGATGCAGAACTAAAGTTTTTTAACCCCTTTAGGACGCAGTAATGTGGGGGTAGGGCTAGCCGCTGCTCATGAATCTTAAGGACATTATAAATGGAGTAAAATATTTTTTTTTATTTTCTCTTTTTACAATAAAATTTTTTTTGCTGTGTTTTGTATTGTTTGACTTTTTTACTTCAAAACACTATTTTTTTACAATATTTATTATTCCCACAGGGGAAATAATTGCTTACATAATACACTGCACTATGTATTTTACTAATAGGCAGCCTATTTGTCTCAATTCCATGGCAGACATAGGGGACCTTTGCTAGGATGCCGCGATTGGCTGACCTAAGGATTTAAACTAGCTCAGTTACCAGCCATTGCAGTAGAGTGTCAGCTGTATGTTACAACTGACACCCAATGCTGATGGCGCAGGCTCATCTACTGAGCCTGTGCCATTTGAGTACCGTAAATGTACCAGCACCGCAGGGGCATCACTGGCATCTGGTCACCAGGCTCTAAGCGCCGAATCTTTGGCCCGGTGCCCTGGATCCCCGGGCGACTGTTATAAGAAATGGGGGGGGGACCCCACATCGTTTTAAAAAAATAAATAAAAAATTTGGAAAAAACATTGTGGGGTCCCCCCCTTTTCATAACCAACCAGATACAACGCAACAGCAGCAGGCTAGCATTATCAGGATGGGAAGGGACACTGTTTTGGGCTTTCCTAGCCTAATAATATCAGCCTGCGGCCGCCCCAGTGCCCGGCCATCACTACAGATGGTTGGCTGCTGGATCATACCCGGCTATTCTCTGTACCCCGGGTGGCGGTGGGTACTGGGCTAATGATGGTGGTTAGTGTTAGCCTTTTCACCGGCTAACACTAAGCCACGCCTTAGTAATGGACGTTGTCAATCATCTAGTTTCAATTACTAAGGCTGTAGTAATAAAGTTTAAAATAAAATACAAAGATTTTATTTATATAAAAAAATCACACAATCCTTGTTAACCATTTTATTGAGAATAAAAAAAGCTGTCATCGAAGTAGTCCTCGAATCCGACGTAGTCCAACATCCAGACCTGTAAAAAAACACGAACACATCAAAAAAATTAGTAAGGCATAAAAATACAAAGCAATTATTATCTTACCTTTCCTGGGTCCAGCGCTGGAGCCGCAATGTCATCTGCTTCCGGCTCCAACTACTGCATACCGTTCAAAACATCTGGTGCAAGGTGGCAGCTGGAGCAGCTGATCGGTGCGGAGTCCGGGTGTCCCACCTCCACCGATCACATACTTATGACCTATCCAGTGGAGGACAACCCTTTTAAGACAGCAGTAAAAAAAATAATTATATATATATACACTGCCGTTCAAAAGTTTAGGGTCACTTAGAAATGTCCTTATTTTTTAAAGAAAAGCCGTTTTTTTTCTATGAAGATAACATTAAATTAATCAGAAATACACTCTATACATTGTTAATGTGCTAAATGACTATTTTAGCTGCAAACATCTGTTTTTTAACGCAATATCTACATAGTTGTATAGAGGCCCATTTCCAGCAACCATCACTCCAGTGTTCTAATGGTACATTGTGTTTGCTAACTGTGTTAGAAGGCTAATGGATGATTAGAAAACACTTGAAAACCCTTGTGCAATAATGTTAGCACCGCTGTAAACAGTTTTGTTGTTTAGAGGAGCTATAAAACTGAGCTTCCTTTGAGCTAGTTGAGAATCTGGAGCATTACATTTGTGGGTTCGATTAAACTCTTAAAATGGCTTGAAAAAGAGAGCTTTCAGGTGAAACTCGACAGTCTATTCTTGTTCTTAGAAATGAAGGCTATTCAATGCGAGAAATTGCCAAGAAACTGAAGATTTCCTACAACGGTGTGTACTACTCCCTTCAGAGGACAGCACAAACAGGCTCTAACCAGAGTAGAAAGAGAAGTGGGAGGCCCCGCTGCACAACTGAGCAACAAGACAAGTACATTAGAGTCTCTAGTTTGAGAAATAGACGCCTCACAGGTCCTCAACTGGCAGCTTCATTAAATAGTACCCGCAAAACGCCAGTGTCAACGTCTACAGTGAAGAGGCGACTCAGGGATGCTGGCCTTCAGGGCAGAGTGGCAAAGAAAAAGCAATATCTGAGACTGGCTAATAAAAGGAAAAGATAAATATGGGCAAAAGCACACAGACATTGGACAGAGGAAGATTGGAAAAAAGTGTTATGGACAGACGAATCGAAGTTTGAGGTGTTTGGATCACACAGAAGAATATTTGTGAGACGCAGAACAACTGAAAAGATGCTGGAAGAGTGCCTGATGCCATCTGTCAAGCATGGTGGAGGTAATGTGATGGTGTGGGGTTGCTTTGGTGCTGGTAAAGTGGGAGATTTGTACAAGGTAAAAGGGATTTTGAATAAGGAAGGCTATCACTCCATTTTGAAACGCCATGCCATACCCTGTGGACAGCGCATGATTGGAGCCAATTTCATCCTACAACAGGACAATGACCCAAAGCACACCTCCAAATTATGCAAGAACTATTTAGGGAAGAAGCAGGCAGCTGGTATTCTATCTGTAATGGAGTGGCCAGCGCAGTCACCAGATCTCAACCCCATAGAGCGGTTGTGGGAGCAGCTTGACCTTATGGTACGCAAGAAGTGCCCATCAAGCCAATCCAACTTGTGGGAGGGCCTTCTGGAAGCATTGGGTGAAATTTCTCCCGATTACCTCTGCAAATTAACAGCTAGAATGCCAAAGGTCTGTAATGCTGTAATTGCTGCAAATGGAGCATTCTTTGACGAAAGCAAAGTTTGAAGGAGAAAATTATTATTTGAAATAAAAATCATTATTTCTAACCTTGTCAATGTCTTGACTATATTTTCTAGTTATTTTGCAACTCATTTGATAAATATAAGTGTGAGTTTTCATGGAAAACACAAAATTGTCTGGGTGACCCCAAACTTTTGAACGGTAGTATATTTATGTGTATGCCCATTTTTTTGTGCGTTGTGTAAGTTTGAAGTCACAGGGGTTCTTAAACTTGCATACACGTTTTGTTTCATTTTGTTGGACTGTGCTGTTCAAACTTTTGTGTTGTTTATGTGATTCATATATGTGGGGTTAGTGACTGCCTCCATCTTTTGATCTTGCACTCCTCCCATTCTGCCCTGGGTGATTTGAATTAGTTTAATGTTGGTTCCTACCATCCCCAGATATATGTAGGCTTAGGCCCAGTTCTGGGTATATGTGCAGAGTAGGTCCCCACCTATGGAGAACGCCTTGTCGTGGCAGGTGGGCAAACACAATTTGATTAAAATGTGCGCTAAGTAGACTAAGCAGTAATGCATATTTATTTATATTTCGCTGTTTAGGTGAAATTTTTTTGTGTGCTATATGTATATTATATATGTATAATTTTTTTTACTGCAGTCAAGTTACATTATTATGACCACCAGCTAATATCCAGAGTAACAGCCGTGTGCCGCACGGACATCAGCTAGACGGGCTGGGAGTGACTCAATAAGGTGCTGGTAGGTTTTCTCAGGTATCCAGAGCCATTCTGACTGCAGTGCATCCCACATTTGCTGGAGAGTGCGTGGGGGAGGATCCATAGAGCGAACAAGATGATCGAGTTGGTCCCACAGATGCTCAATTGGTTTCAAGTCTGGTAAATTAGGAGGCCAGGGAAGTACTTGGAAGTCTTGGTCGTGCTCTTCCAACCACTGTTGGACATTTCTAGCCGTGTGACATGTTGTATTGTCTTGCTAGAAGATTCCATCTGCCCCAGGGAAGACAAACAACATGTATGGGTGGACATGATCTGCAACGATGGATTCATACACAAATCGGTTCAGGGTGTCTTCCACATGGATGAGTGGGCCCAATGAATGGCATAAAAAAATTCCTTAGACCATAACGCTGCCGCCACTAGCTTGTGCTCTTCCAGCAATGTTTGCAGGGTGTTTGTTCTCTGATGTTTCTCGCCAGACACGCCAACGTCCATCCGTTCGATATAGCAGAAAACGTGACTCATCAGAGAAGGCAACCATTTGCCAATCATCGGTGGTCCAATTCCGATACTGCCGTGCAAATTGAAGCCTTTTTTTCCAATGCATCTTTGTTAGCATAGGAGCAGTGACCAGCCGTCTGCTTCGGAGCCCCATACGCAGTAGGGTTTGCTGAACTGTTGTTTTAGACACACGTTTGGTAGCCCCTGGTTGATTTTCACGGTGAGCTGCTCCACTGTAGCGTGTCATTCAGGCCTCGCGCACCTTCGTAGCCGACATTTACCTCTCACATCAATGGCACGTGGTGCTCCGCAATTTCCACGTCGGTTATTCCCTATGGTGCCATTTGTACACTTTCACCACAGCAGCACGCGAACAGTTCACAAACTACGCTTTTTGAGAATTGCTGCCACCCTTGGCCTGAAAGCCAATAATCATCCCTTTTTGCAACATGCGTGTTAGGGATCTGCCAGGTACTTCATCTAGGTATACTCCTGGGATTAATCAATCCACACCTGAGGCCAGACCTGTTCGACTGACACCATCTCCCACCAACCAGGGTGGCAGGCTCAGGAGTGGGAGAGCCTATCGCGGCCTGGTCTGTCGGAGTTAGCTCTAGAACCCGACCTCAAGTTACCTGACCGGTTCTCAGGGGACCGTAAGACGTTTCTCTCCTTCCGGGAGAGTTGCAGACTGTATTTCCGCCTAAAGCCCCACTCCTCAGGTTCCGAGAACCAGCGGGTGGGTATCATCATATCCCGACTCCAGGAAGGGCCCCAAGAGTGGGCCTTCTCCTTGGCTCCTGACGCCCCTGAACTTTCCTCTGTTGATCGTTTTTTCTCTGCCCTCGGACTCATTTACGACGAGACTGACAGGACTGCTTTAGCCGAGAGTCAGCTGGTGACCTTACGTCAGGGTAGGAGACCGGTTGAGGAATACTGTTCTGATTTTAGGAAGTGGTGCGTAGCTTCTCAGTGGAACGATCCGGCCCTAAGGTGCCAGTTTAGGTTAGGATTATCTGACGCCCTGAAGGATCTGCTGGTTAGCTACCCCTCGTCTGACTCCCTTGACCAGGTTATGGCCCTAGCAGTACGACTTGACCGACGTCTCAGGGAACGTCAGCTAGAACGCTTCAGTGTGCTCCCCTCTGACTTTTCTGCGATCCCCCCCGAGGTCCCGTCTCCTCGCCCCTCCACGGAGGACTCGGAGGTACCTATGCAACTCGGGGCCTCCATGTCCCCTCGACAACGTAGGGAGTTTAGCAGAATGAATGGTCTCTGCTTCTACTGTGGGGACGACAAGCATCTACTGAACACCTGTCCCAGGCGCAAGAATAAGAAGCCGGAAAACTTCCGCGCCTAAGTGATCATCGGGGAGGTCACTTGGGCGCACAGGTATTTCCCGTTAATGTGAATCGCAATAAAATTTTGCTTCCCTTTCAGGTCTCGTTTGCTGGCCGGTCTGCCACGGGCAGTGCTTTCGTGGATTCTGGCTCATCTGCTAATATCATGTCTGTGGAATTTGCTATGTCTCTAAAGATGCCTTGTATTGATTTACCTTATCCTATCCCTGTAGTAGGAATCGACTCAACTCCCCTTGCTAATGGTTATTTTACTCAGCATACTCCTGTTTTTGAACTCCTGGTTGGCTCCATGCATTTGGAGCAGTGCTCTGTACTGGTGATGCAGGGATTATCGTCTGATCTGGTTTTAGGCCTTCCCTGGTTGCAGTTGCATAATCCCACGTTTGATTGGAATACTGGGGATCTCACCAAATGGGGTAATGAATGTCTTATGTCATGTCTTTCTGTTAACTCTATTTCTCCCCGGGAGGAGGTAAACACGCTTCCTGAGTTTGTTCAGGACTTCGCCGATGTGTTTTCTAAGGAGGCCTCCGAGGTGTTGCCCCCCCATAGAGATTACGATTGCGCTATCGATTTGGTGCCTGGTGCCAAGCTTCCTAAGGGTAGGATATTTAATCTTTCATGTCCTGAACGTGAAGCTATGAGGGTGTATATCCAAGAATGCCTGGCCAAGGGTTTCATTCGCCCCTCGACTTCTCCTGTAGGTGCTGGCTTCTTCTTCGTGGGGAAGAAGGATGGTGGTCTTAGGCCGTGCATTGATTATCGTAACCTGAATAAGGTCACCGTAAGGAACCAGTACCCACTTCCTTTGATTCCGGATCTTTTTAATCAGGTTCAGGGAGCCCAATGGTTTTCTAAGTTCGATCTACGGGGGGCATATAACCTTATCCGCATCAAAGAGGGGGATGAGTGGAAAACTGCGTTCAACACACCCGAGGGTCATTTCGAATACCTGGTCATGCCCTTTGGGTTGTGTAATGCCCCTGCTGTCTTCCAGAATTTTATTAATGAAATCCTGAGAGAGTACCTGGGTAATTTTCTTGTTGTGTACCTTGATGACATACTGGTGTTTTCCAAGGACTGGTCCTCCCACGTGGAGCATGTCAGGAAGGTGCTCCAGGTCCTTCGGGAGAATAATCTGTTTGCTAAGACTGAAAAATGTGTCTTTGGGGTACAGGAGATACCATTTTTAGGGCAAATCCTCACTCCTCATGAATTCCGCATGGACCCTGCCAAGGTTCAGGCTGTGGCGGAATGGGTCCAACCTGCCTCCCTTAAGGCGTTACAGTGTTTTTTAGGGTTCGCCAACTATTACAGGAGATTTATTGCCAATTTCTCGGTCGTCGCTAAGCCTCTTACGGACCTTACCCGCAAGGGTGCTGATGTCCTCCATTGGCCCCCTGAGGCCGTCCAGGCCTTTGAGACTCTCAAGAAGTGCTTTATCTCGGCCCCCGTGCTGATTCAGCCCAACCAAGAGGAGCCATTTATTGTGGAGGTTGACGCTTCCGAGGTGGGAGTGGGGGCCGTCTTGTCCCAGGGTACCAGCTCCCTCACCCATCTCCGCCCCTGTGCTTACTTCTCTAGGAAGTTTTCGCCCACGGAGAGTAACTATGATATTGGCAACCGCGAACTTCTAGCCATTAAATGGGCTTTTGAGGAGTGGCGGCACTTCCTGGAGGGGGCCAGACACCAGGTAACGGTCCTTACGGATCACAAGAATCTGGTTTTCCTAGAATCGGCCCGGAGGCTTAATCCTAGACAAGCTCGGTGGGCACTATTCTTTACCAGATTTAATTTCTTGGTTACCTATAGGGCTGGGTCCAAGAATATTAAGGCTGATGCTCTGTCACGTAGTTTCATGGCCAATCCTCCTTCCGAGAAGGATCCTGCTTGTATTTTACCCCCTGGTATAATCGTCTCTGCCACGGATTCTGATTTAGCTTCTGATATCGCGGCTGATCAGGGTGCAGCTCCCGGGAACGTCCCTGGGGACAAACTGTTTGTTCCCCTGCAATACCGGCTGAGGGTACTCAGGGAAAACCATGACTCCGCTCTATCTGGTCATCCTGGCATCTTGGGCACCAAACACCTCATTACCAGAAACTATTGGTGGCCTGGGTTGCCTAAAGACGTTAGGGCTTACGTCGCCGCTTGTGAGGTTTGCGCTAGGTCCAAAACCCCTAGGTCCCGACCTGCGGGCCTACTACGTTCCTTGCCCATTCCCCAGAGACCTTGGACCCATATCTCCATGGATTTTATCACCGATTTGCCTCCATCTCAGGGCAAGTCGGTGGTGTGGGTGGTAGTCGACCGCTTCAGCAAGATGTGCCACTTTGTGCCCCTTAAGAAGCTACTTAACGCCAAGACGTTAGCTTCTTTGTTTGTGAAACACATCCTGCGTCTCCATGGGGCCCCAGTCAATATCGTTTCTGACAGAGGGGTACAATTTGTTTCCTTATTTTGGAGAGCTTTTTGTAAAAAGTTGGAGATTGATCTGTCCTTCTCCTCCGCCTTCCATCCCGAAACTAATGGCCAAACGGAAAGGACCAACCAATCCCTGGAACAATATGTTTCATCTCTGACTGTCAATTCGATTGGGTCTCATTCCTTCCCCTTGCTGAATTTTCCCTGAATAACCGGGTCAGTAACTCGTCAGGGGTCTCCCCGTTTTTCTGTAATTTCGGGTTTAACCCAAGGTTCTCCTCCGTCTCCCCTGGTTGTTCCAATAATCCTGAGGTAGAGGATGTTCATCGGGAACTGTGCACTGTCTGGGCCCAGGTTCAGAAGAACCTAGAGGCGTCCCAGAGCGCACAAAAGATTCAGGCGAATAGTAGACGTTCTGCTAACCCCCGGTTTGTCGTCGGGGATTTGGTCTGGTTGTCGTCCAGGAACTTGCGCCTTAAGGTCCCGTCCAGGAAGTTTGCTCCCCGATTTATTGGACCTTATAAGATCATTGAAGTCCTCAACCCTGTATCCTTCCGTCTGGAGCTCCCCCCATCCTTTCGCATACATGATGTCTTCCATGCCTCCCTCCTTAAACGCTGCTCCCCGTCCTGGTCCCCCTCGAGGATACCTCCCGTTCCCGTTCTCACCCCTGAGGGGGTGGAATTCGAGGTGGCCAAGATTATGGACAGTAGGATGGTCCAGGGCTCCCTCCAGTACCTGGTCCATTGGAGAGGATACGGGCCGGAGGAGAGGACTTGGGTACCTGCCCGTGATGTTCACGCTGGGGTATTGATCAGGAGGTTCCACCTTCTCTTCCCCACTAAACCGGGTCCCCTTAGTAAGGGTCCGGTGGCCCCTCATAAAAGGGGGAGTACTGTTAGGGATCTGCCAGGTACTTCATCTAGGTATACTCCTGGGATTAATCAATCCACACCTGAGGCCAGACCTGTTCGACTGACACCATCTCCCACCAACCAGGGTGGCAGGCTCAGGAGTGGGAGAGCCTATCGCGGCCTGGTCTGTCGGAGTTAGCTCCGCCCCCTGTCCTTTATTGCCTGCCCTGTTCTCTCCCTCAGTGCTTGTAATTCTTTTGGATTCCTGGCCCCACTGCTGCTTGCTCCAGCCTGCTTCTGCCTTGCTGCAGTTCTGCTTGACCTGCTTTGCTTTGCCCCTGGCTTGCTTCTGTCTCCGTGCCCGCTTGGGTGTACTCACTTCGTCCTGGTCCTGACTTTCGTTCGCCGCTCCGTTTACTCGTGGCGTTCCGTGGCTACTGCCCCTTCCCTTGCGTGTTCCCTGTTTGTTTTCCTGTGCACTTAGACAGCGTAGGGACCGCCGCCCAGTTGTACCTCGTCGCCTAGGGCGGGTCATTGCAAGTAGGCAGGGACAGGGCGGTGGGTAGATTAGGGCTCACTTTCCCTTCACCTCCTTTCTGCCATTACAATGCGTTTGTATGGTGGCACACAAAGTACCTGCAACTCAGTACTACAGAGCTATATATTCTCTGCTGCGATATGTCACCGTTTATGAACATAATCTACCTTAGAAGCAATACTTCTAGGGCATCAGACTTCTGTTATGCAGCAGACAGAGCTGCATAACACGGTCTATATTGCACAGTGTATAGTGTTGCACTGATGTTATGTTTCCTTTCAGATCTGGCAAGAGATGGTTGGCTTGCTGGCTCTAACTAAACTGTGGGCACCAGGATATACGGCCCCAGTGCCATTTTTGGGCTGAAACTTAGCTATTGGGGAAGAGCTTAGCGCTGGAAGTGGAGCTTAGTGTTTAAAACAACAGGAAGTTGCCCAACAGGGTTCAAAATGTGTGCTACCTTTTTGTGCAAGCATTAACAAATGTTGTTATGAGTCTCCTTGTCAAAGGGCTGTGTCCCTTTATACTGACAGTCTCCAACCATCGCTGACAGTATCACTCTGTGCAGGAACACATCCTCCTGACAATCCTGCACTACACAATGATTTTTTGTGAAATACAAGGATTTCCTATAATAAACATTTCATTAAAGGTGACATATTCTCTATAAATCTAGTGACTCACAAGTGACGACTTCTTAGTTTCTAGTAGTTTTTTCCCTCTTTTCTTCTCCATCCGGTTCAGCGTTCATGACGACTTCTCCTGGCCATGACCCATTTCTGCAGAATTTGCCACTCAGATGTCATTGGCTCCTTACTTTCCAACATTTCCACAACTATAAACAAAGATAAAATTATCATGGTGCCACACACTGTGCCCCTAAATATAATAGCACCATACACTGCGCCCCTGAATAAAATAGTACCAAACACTGCGCCACTGAATATAATAATACCATACACTGTACCCCTGATTATACTTGTGTCAAACACTGTAAAATAATGCACCACATACACAGTGCCCCCTGTACATAGTGCCACACACAGCCCCCTGTAGATAGCGTCACACACAGCCCTGGTAGATTTCACACATCCCCCTATAGCTAGCATTACACACAACCCCTCTTTAGAGAGCATCACACACAGCCCCCTATAAATATCACCACACACAGCCCCTATAGATAGCAACACACAGCCCCCCAGCAGAAAGCATCACAGAGCCCCCCCCTGTAGAGAGCGCCACACACATACGCCTGGATAGCGCCACACACAGCCCCCTGTAGATAGTGCCACACAGCCCTGTTGAATATAGTGCCCCACAGCCCCCCTTGAATATAGTGCCACACAGCCCCACCTTGAATATAGTGACACACAGCCCCCCCTTGTATATAGTGCCACACAGCCCCCCCTTGTATATAGTGCCACACAGCCCCCCATTGTATATAGCACTCTCCCCCCTTGTGTATAGGGCCACACAGCACTTCCCCCCTTGTATATAGTGCAACACAGCGCTCCACCTTGTATATAGGGCCACACAGCACTGCCCCTTGTATATAGAGCCACACAGCGCTCCCCCTTGTATATAGGGCTACACAGCGCTCCCCCTTGTATAGAAAGCCACACAGCGCTATCCCCCTAAGAAAAAAAAAATATTGTACTTACCTTGCCCTGTTCCTGTGACAGCCGCTCCGGCCGGACACATGCGTATCTTCCGGGCCGGACACATGCGCAGACCGGCGTGATGCAGTACGTCATCACGCCTGTCTGCGCAGGGAGTCTTCCTAGCGCCTTATAGGCTGCAGGCCTAATGTGGCCTGCTACCTATAGTATTCATTTGTATTTGAGTCCTAAGGACTCAGATACAAGTGAATGTGGGTGTCGCTAGCACCGGGGCCCCTCCGGTGCTAGCAACGCCACCGGGCATGAAGGGGCCCATGCGTTTCTGGCGCCCACTGGCCCCTAGGTGCCTTGGGCCCCAGGTGGCTGCCCAAACCACCCTAACGAGGATCCGCCACTGCTTGTTGGGCCTGTAGTGGCAGCAGGTCCTAAAGAGCAAGCAATAGGTGGGGTGGCAGCTCACACTGTACAGAGAGCCAGCTAAGCAGCTAAAGTGGGAATGTAAAGGAAATGTTCAGGCCAGTCATAAAGTGGTGTACCTGCAGTGGCAAGCATAATACGAGATTAAGGGAAGAGACGGTCCCAAATCAGGCCTATAGAGGCCTGTGAATCAGCAACCAGGCCCAAAGTGAAGCAGCCAGAAGCCGCCATTTTGTAGCCTACTTGGCCTGGATTGCTAGACCAAGGGAGGAAGTATACAGAAAGACAGCCATCGTCTGGCTGCCTGAACCATTGTATTTAAGAGTGTGCCTCAGTGGCCACTAAGAAGAATTGTTACAGTACAATTATTTGCTGTGTGTGTGTGTGTGTGTGTGTGTGTGTGTGTGTGTGTGTGTGTGTGTGTGTGATGTTTACTACTGGTCAGAAAGTAAAGACCTGTTTTGCCATCACTTCTGTCTTCGCATCATCTATTCTGCGACACAACCTGCATCGGGCCCTACACCATCATTGGACGTGCACACTTAACATGCCTTTGCATCCAAAGCATCTGCCTCTGCTGCTTAAACAACATTATAAAATGACCAGTACAGTTCATAAAGCATCAAAAGAACTCAAGATCTAAGGCTCCTTAATCATCAACATAGCTTTTTTTTCTCAGAAAACCATATTCCGAGATGTAGTTAATCAACTAAACATGATGGCGAATTCTGTTGGAACTTTGATTATCAGTCTCAGGTTGAACATATCTTATCAGAGTCTTTGAAGTTTGTCTAGTTTATGTCAAAGCTTATGTGATGACATGAATCAAGTTCATGTACTTGTTTGCTTGCTAATGCCAAATACAATAAATCAGAGGTGCTGACATCCCTGTCATTTTAAGAAACTCCTAGAATTATGGAAGTAACAAGTTTCCCTATTTTTATTCTGCTATGGTTTATTCTTAGGATTTAAAAGCTTCCAGTGAGTAGAAAGATTCAGTGAACTTTACAATCAGCTGTATATTTTATGAAATGATATTCCTTAGGATTTACCTAATCAATCTTCTCTTGGCACCTTTCAAGCTGTTTCCTGAGGTTTTTTCATCCTAATTATTTGGAGGTCAAGAGAAAAGCTCTGATCCAAGCAGGGTCAGATTATAGGGTGGACAATAGGGACAAATGCCCTAGGGCCTCCAATTTTTAGGGGCTTCCACCATCCCCCTTTGGAAGAATATTACCACAAGAATATGTGTACTTCTCTCTAAGTAAATAAATCGATGGGGCATATTTCTAGAACATCTTTAAAGACATTCTCAAGACGTAGATATAAAAGTTTGTATGCCGTATTTACAAAGCATTTGGCTGCAATTTTTTACATGTTTACATTGTGTCCAACATTTTAGTTTATCAAAACTGTACACAGAAAGAACATTTGACATTTTCTACATGAAAAATACACAAAATGTATAAAGTTTATGTGATATTTTCTACACCAGAAAACCTGCCAGCCAACTCCAGGACCTACATGTAGAGCCTGGTGTTTGCCTAGGCACAGAAAAGTATGATGTCTCCTTCTAACATGGCATAAAAAATATTCCAAAAACAGCAAAACAAGTCATACAGGTGTATGTATGGAAACCCCACATCTAGAGCATAGTGTATAAAGAACTATACGCTATGCGCGAATCCAGCTGAAGTCTTCAAGTGGGTCTAAAAGAAATAAAATTAAAACAATGATTAAACCCATCATTAAAAAAATTATAAAAAGACAAAATATTTACAACAAATAATGTTGAATCAGTATAAACCACATACCATAAACCAATATTCACAAATTTGGTATCCCCAAAAAGTAACAAAGTAAATACATTTATAATCTTTGGTATTATAAATTCTTACAAATAAATTACTAATGTATTTATATCCTAAAACTTGTCACAAAAAAGTCTTATCCAGCTACATCAACTTAACAATAAAACATTATTATGAAAGCATGACACACGAGAGGCATAACTCAACATTTTTTATGGTCCTCTATTCCTGAAATGTGTCTTTGTGTGTATGTGTGTGTGTGTGTGTGTGTGTGTGTGTGTGTGTGTGTGTGTGTGTGTATGTGTGTGTGTGCTCGTACAAAGGCTTGACAAAGATCCCATCGAGACGGATTGAAACGTTGCTACTGGGGTGAATTAAACACACCATTTTTTTCACATTAATGGAGTGCTGCCTCTACTTTTTTGCCATTTGAATTTTCTGGACTCGTAGCTGGGTGAGGCAGGATTTGCTGCCGACCACTGAATCTGTGCTGCTTTATATATATATGTAAAGAAGCAGCACTGTTATCCAAATAGTAAGAGGGTGCAAAAGAAATCCTTGTTCAGACACGTGACCAGTGTCCCAAGATACGCAACAATATTCCCAAAAATTTATTCACCACCACATGTGATGTTTCCGCACTACTCAATGGGACCTTTCTCAAGCAATACAGTTGAATACAATATATAAGTGAGCACATACATATATATTCAGGTTTCAACAATAATGAAACAATGTCAATTAAATATTAAAGCTACAAAAACAGTGGTTTCATTGTTACATAAGCAAATACAGATCATTCATGTGCAATTCATATATATATATATATATATATATATATATATATATATATATATATATATATATATATATATATACAGTCGTTGTAGTACTTACAAAACATATTACAAATATTCTCTCCATGCAATATTCAGATCCCTTTACATGTTTTGTAATGCCGTGCACCTCGGCGTTTACAAAACATTACTGCACATGCACTAGCGCTTAATTTCGCAAAATTGATTTTTTACTCTTTTTCTGTTTATTGCAGATCGGGTTATGGCCCCATTAATAAATGAAGACTCACCTAAAACAGATCCCTTCATCGTTAATTTTTAATAAATATATACGTCAATACATTGGTTCATTGATATGCATCTAAGTCTGATAATTGTAAGGTAACGTTTAATGAAAAGAATGGTATCTTTAAACAAATAAGAAGTGTTTAATGGTTCACTAATTATGGAGCATAATATTTTCAAACACAGTGCGCTGCAGTGACACTGCTTTTGCGCCGCTCGGAAGAGATCACTGAAGTTCTTTGGGAGGATGATGTGTGTGCAGTGTGTTTTATACATTGTATGACACATCTGTCCCCATCACGTGCGAGACATCCACAAATATTTGGAGACGATCACCAAGTTTGGACATATTGTGACTATGAGGGTTCTGGCTCCTATTTAAATAAATAAATCAAAAGACCTTTAACTGTTAAATGCGTTACTATGTGTATCATACAAGTTCGTATGGCAAACACTTAGCTCTTTCTGAGCATGCACTGGATGAATCCCATGCATTGGATTTGTTTGCATGTCACGCCTCAGTTGCATATCAGGAACTCTATGGGCAGTGGCGTAGCTATAGGGGTTGCAGTGGTCGCAATTGCGACCGGGCCCCGAAGCCAGGGCGTTCCTCGCCCCCCCGCACTACATCAATGAAAAGTTACTATATTAACTGGAGCCTATGTAATAAACTACACGGACCCCCGTTACTATAGTAACTGACAGTACTCACCCCCCTCTTTTCGGGAACGCAGCGGAGATCCTGACTTCAACAACGCTGTGTGCAGCGCATGACATCACAACGCTATGCGCTGCGCACAACATCCCGACTCTAGGTGAAGTCAGGACCTCCGCTGCAGTCAAAGAGGAGTGTAAGTTTAATATTACTGTCTGCTGGAGCTGATGGGTCAGGGTCCAACTCCCGGGACCGCCGCCAATCAGCTGTTTTGAAGGGGGTGCAGCGCTACTTTCCCTTGATTCCGGTCACTCTTTTACACACTGGATCACCGACACGGACGTGTCAATGATTCACAGAGTGAGCAAGTAAGGGACAAAAAAGGGAAAGCAGCACTTGTACGAGCGCTGCACCCCCTTCAAAACAGCTGATTGGCGGTGGTCCCAGGAGTCGGATCCCGACCCATCAGCTATTGATGGCCTATCCTGAGGATAGGCCATCTATGTTAAGGGACAGGACAACCCCTTTTACGCCTACCTTGTGGCAGGTTTAGATACAGGGCCCCAGCAGACAGTAATATTATACTGTATAAGATTACTGTCTACTGGACCCTGTATCTAAGCCTACCTTAGGCTTAGATACAGGGTCCAACAAACTGTATCACACATGCACTTGGGCACTTCATCTAAGCCTACCATATGTGTTAGGCTGTGTTCACATCAGTGTTGCCCAGGGGCATAACGAGGAAAGACTGGGCTCCATAGCAAACTCTTTACCGGAGCCCCTCGGGTGCCACAAGCAGCCCCCCTTATAGATAGTCCGCCCTGTAGAATGTGCCATACAGCCCCCCCTGTAGTCAGTGCTATATAGCCCCGCCTATAGACAGTGTCACACACCATTTGTAGATAGCGCCCCCATCTCCCCCTTGTAGATAGTGCCATACAGCCCCCTGTAGATATCCCCATAAAGCCCCCACTGTATATAGCGCTATACAGCTCCCACTGTATATAGTGCCACACAGCCCCCCTCCCTTGTATATAGTTCCACACAGCCCCCCCTAAGTTGATAGTGCAGCACAGCCCCCCATTAGTAGATAGGGCCACACACAAACCCCTGTAGATTGTGCCACACTCAGCCCCCTGTAGATAGAGCCACAGCCCTCCCCCTTGTAAATAGTGCCATACAGTTCCTCCTTGTGTATAGTGCCACACAGCCCCCTCCCTTGTATATAGTGCCACACAGCCCCCCTTAGTAGATAGTGCAGCACAGCCCCCCCTTAGTAGATAGTGCCACACACTGACCCCTGTAGATTGCACCACACTCAGCCCCCTGGAGTTGGAGACACAGCCCTCCCCTTGTAAATAGTGCCACACAGCTCCCTCTTGTGTATAGTGCCACACAGCTCCCCCTTGTGTATAGTGCCACACAGCCCCCCTTGTGTATAGTGCCACACAGCTCCCCTTGTGTTTAGTGCCACAAGGCAATGGCGCATCCGAGAAAGTTGTATCAGCCAGGGAGATGTCAATCAAACATGGAAAGGTGGGTTTGGAGGCAGGACTATGTGACTCTTCAGGATAGCGGCACCGCCCCATGACCGTTTAATGAGTAATTAGCATATAGTCTGCACCGTTTTAAAAGTGGATTTTAAAGATTTTGCTTCATCTGAAAAAAACATACAAGGGAATGTTTGGAAATATTGTCAGGTCATGTATTACCGCATGGTATCGGTTCAAGGGGTTAAAACTACCAGACAGGTTCCCATGAAATATACAATGAATTGAGAACAATTCCATCTGCCCTGCAATTTTGTTATTATAAATATATCCTATATAATTACAGCTCCAGAACCAAGCTCTAACATATACTGCTCCAGAACCAAGCTCAACACATAAATACATCCCCAGAACCGAGCTCAGTACATATATACAGCACCAGAACCAAGCTCTGACATATAAACAGTACCACAACCAAGCTCAGTACATATATACAGTACTAAAACCAAGCTCATACATATATACAGTACCACAACCAAGCTCAGTACATAAATACAGCACTAGACCCAAGCTCTGACATATATACAGCACCAGAACCAAGCTCAGTACATAAATACAGCACTAGAACCAAGTCCATACATATATACAGCAACAGAACTAACCACAGTACATAAATACAGCACTAGAACCAACCTCAGTACATAAATACATCACCAGAGCCAACCTCAGTATATAAATGCAGCACTAGAACCAAGCTCAGGACATATATACATCCCCAGAACAAAGCTCAGTACATATATACAGCACCACAACCAAGCTCAGTACATAAATACATCCCCAGAACCAAGCTCAGTACATATATACATCCCCAGAACCAAGCTCAATACATATCTACAGCACCAAAATCAATCTCATACGTATATACAGCAGCAGAACAAAGCTCAGTACTTACATACAACATAAGAACCAAGATCAGTACATATATACAACACCAGAACCAAGATCAGTACATATATACAGCTCCAGAACAAATACAGCTCAATTTAGTGCAACCCCTGCCGTATAGGTTTGTACGGCGAATAACTACAGCTCCCAGCATGGCCCGAACAATTGTAAAGATATGCTGGGAGGTGCTGTTTCACAAAAAAAACCTCATACCACCATCATCTTGCTGCAGATCATACAGTGACTACAGTGCTGATTAGAGGCAGAACAAACATATACATTAAGTGACTCACCGGTGATGTCTCAGATTCTAGTTCTTTTCTTCTCTCTCTGGTCCAGACATCTATGATGGATTTCTCCCGGCCATGACCCATTTCTGCAGTTTTCCACTCAGATGTCTTCAGCTTCTCACTTTTAAAACATTTCTGCACCCACAAACGAAGGTAAAATTTTTAAGACCTAAATATAATAAAGCGCCATACACTGCACCTCTAACTATAATAGCAACACACACTGTGTCCCTGATTATAATAGTACCATACACTGTCACACACACACACACACACACACACACACACACACGCACGCACGCACACACACGCACGCACACACACACACACACACACACACACACACACACACACACAGTGGCCCCTGTAGATAGTGACCCCATAGCCCCTGTAGAGAGTGACCACATAGAGCCTCTGTAGATAGTGTCCTACATAGAAACCCCTATAGATAGTGTCCCACATATGGACTCCAGAGCTGCAAGGCAATAGTGCTAACCACTGAGCCACCGTGCTGCCCTACATATAGTTTCCCCTATAGATAGTGCTCCATGTATAGCCAACCTCTGTAGATGGTGTCTCACATATAGCTCCTCCTGTATATAGTGTCCCATATATAGCCCACCCTTGTAGACAGCGCCCTACATATAGCCCCCCTTTTAGCTAGTGCCCCACAGGTAACTCACCCCTGTATATAGTGTCCCCCATATAGCCCACCCCTATAGAAAGTGCTCTAAAAATAGCTCCCCTATAGATAGTGTTCTACATATAGCCCACCCCTGTATATAGTGTCTCACATATAGCTCCCCCTGTATATACTGCCCCACATATAGACCCCCCTGTAGATAGTGCCTCACATGCCCACATATAGACTCACCTGTATATAGTGGTCCACATCCCCACATATAGACCCCCCTGTAGATAGAGGCCCACATCCCCACATATAGACCCCCCTGTATATAGTGGCCCACATATAGACCCCCTGCATATAGTGGCCCACCTCCCCACATATAGACCCCCCTGTATATAGTGCCCCACATCCCCACATACAGACCCCCTGTAGATAGTGCCCCACAAAAACAGTGGCCACATCCCCACATACAGTGTATACAGTGGCCACATCCCCACATATAGACGACCCCACCTGTTGATAGAGCCACCCCTGTAGATAATGCCACTCAGTTTTATTAGAAAAAAAACAATTACTTTACATACTCACATGATCCCGTTCCCGCACCGTCCGATGGGAATGCAGATCTGTTCTCTTCTGAGCAGGTCTGCTGGAGCTGAACGACGCGTCGTTCAAAGGCGCTGATTGGCACGGCAGAATGACTTGCCCCGTCAATCCCTTGCCCCGTCTTTCAAGCATGGAAGCGACGCGATGACGTCATCGCGCCGCTAGCGTCGTTGAAAGGCGCTGATTGGCGGGGCAAGTCATGCCCGCCCATTCAGCTCTAATGCATGTATTTGTACCTGTGCTATAGATGCAGGTACAATTACTGCAAGACGGGGTGGCTGTCGCTAGCACCGGGGCCCCCTCCAGTGCTAGCGACGGCTACGGGCATGAGAGGGCCTGTGTCACCCGGCCCAAACATGTTAGAGGCTCAGAGGTGCGGGCCCCGTAGTAGCGACACTACCGCTGTACCAGCCATAACGACTGCTAGCGGCGCCAGTGGGCATATGGGGGGGGCATGTCAGCTGGCGGCACGGGCCCCCTCAAGCCGCGGGCGCCGTAGCAGCCGCTACGGCTGTCTACCACAGTAGTTACACCACTGGCGTTTCCCTTCAGTTGAGTGGTTCAGTCAACTGCACTATTGATTCCATCAAAACGATTGAACCATGTCACAACAGTGACAAACGGAAACCTTTAGCAACGTTTCCGTCACCATGGAGATCAATGGTGAGGGAAACGTAAGCTGTGGTTTCAGTTTGCCTTTCCGTTGAGGGGTTACCCGACGGAAACCTCAGAAGGAAGGGCAGTGGTGATGTGAACAGTCCCTTAACCAAGGTTTTTTGTGTTAGTGTGTTTTTAAAGGTTCGGTCATTGGACTACGTCGGATTCGAGGACGGCTTTTTTTATTATCAATAAAATGGTTAATGAGGGTTGTGTGTTTTCTTTTTAATTTCAATAAACCTGTTTTTTCTATGTTTCTGTATTTTTTTTAAACTTTATAACTACAGCCTTATTAAGAGCTGCTGGCTGATTTACAGCATCCATTACTAAGGCAAGCTTTGTGTTAGCCGGTGAAAAGGCTAACCCTAACTACTGTTATTACTCCGGTACCCGCCGCCACCAGGGGTGCCGGGAAGAGCCGGGTACGATCCAGTACCCGACCATCTGTAGTGATGGTCCAGCACTGGGGCGGCCGCAGGCTGGTATTATCAGGCTGGGAAAGGCCAAACACAGTGGCTCTTCCCACCCTGCTAATGCTAGGCTGCTGCTGCTATGTCGTATCTGGCTGGTTATGAAAAATTGGGGGGACCCCACTTCATTATTAAAAATAAATAAATAATTGGAAAGAACGATTCTTATTTGTATTTGTTTAAGCAACAATGAAACCACTGCTTTTGTAGCTTTAACATTTAATTGTTTAATTATAAATTGTTAAAACCTGAATATATATGTATGTGCACTGCTAGGGCTGAAACGTCGCATGTGGTGGTGGATAAATTGATCTAATTTTCACTGAAAAAGGAAGTGCTGCCTCATATTTTTTGGAATATTACATATATATATATATATATATATATATATATATATATATATATATATTTTAAGCTCTCCCGCACCCTATTGCTATTTGTAAGTTTCATACTGAAGGGCTCAGTGACTTTATACGTCACACTGTCATTTGATGCCACCTTTGCCACAAGTCAGTTTGTGAAATTTCTGATCTGTTTGTTGTTTTGTACCAGTCACCTGTAAGGCTTTGTTCACATCTGCGTTCTCGTTCTCCATCGTCCTGCTCCGTCTTAGGTTTTCATGGTCGAGCAGCTGCACACAAGCCAAAGATCACCATGTGCAATGCCAATAATAGGTTGGAGTGGTGTTTAGCACGTCACCACTGGACTCTGGAGCAGCGCAAAAATGTCCTCTGTAGTGATGGCAGGCTGATGGATAAATCTGGGTTTCGCTGATGACAGGAGAGTGTTACCTTCTGGAATGCATAGAACTTACTGGAAAATTTTGTAGAAGAGAGATAATGGGCTGGGGCTATTTTTCAGGGTTTGGGCTAGGCGCCTTATTTATAATGAATGGTAATGTTATTGATATAGCATACAAAGACATGTTAGACAATTGTATGCTTCCAACTTTGTGGCAAAAGTTTAGAGAAGGCCCTTTTCTATTCCAGCATGACTGTGCCCCTGTGAATATGATGAAGTCCATAAAGACATGGTGTGATAAGTTTGGTGTGGAGGAACTTGAGTGGCCTGCACAGAGCCCTGACTTCAACCCCATCAAACGCATTTAAGATTAATTGGAATTAGGCTTGCGAGTCAGGCCTTCTTGTCCAATATCAGAGCCTGACCTCACAAATGCTCTTTTGGCTGCATGACAGATTCCAAAATGTAGCGGTATGTCTTTACAGAAGAGTGGAGGCTGTTAAATCCGCAAAAGGGGCCCCAACTCCATATTAACGCCCATGTTTTTGGAATGGGATCTCCAATAAGCTCGTATAGGTGTCATTGTCAGGTATTCACAAACTTTTGGCCATATAGTGTATATCTTTTGGGCATAGAGGATAACTCATAATAAAATAATAACAATAGGGCTGGTAAATGGGTATAAACAGTATGTGGAGTACTGGCTGTATTCAATAAATACTGTACAATATAACTTCCATTATGAAGATTATTTTTAGTTCAAGAGAGGAATCAACTGCTCTGAAGAACTTTGCTTTGCCATTAATAAAAAATGTCCTGTGGAACAAAAAGCTTAAATGACTGAGGGAAGACTTAAGGCTTTGTCAGCATGATTTTAAGCTTGGCTAAGGGACAAATTCAAGAGTGAACTTTGATTTTATTTCTTACAAAATAGCCATAGCCTGCTATTGCTCTTAAAGATTAATGGTATAATATGTGCATACATCTGTTGTATACTTGTCATTTTTTCCTGCATGCTCTTGTTGTGAAGCCTTTTTTCCCACTTCAAAAAAAATCGCACCCCTTTTCAGTAGACAAACACGTATTCAATCAGGATAACACAAAAGTGATTTTGCAGATTTGGTGGTCCTAACCGGAGGTTTAGTATAAACTGAGATTGTAAGGCTTGTACTATGTCTTTACCTTTTCTTATGTTGCTATATCATTATATGCTGTATTTCTTGCATCTTGATAATGGTTGGCTTAGCCTAGTAATTCTTCCATATTATCAGCCTATATATTTCACTGATCATGCCTCTGTTTCACGAAATAGATTAGAACATTTTTCAAAATAAAAATGCCACACACAATAGCTAAGTAAATAATGTGACTTTACTCAATATTATGCCAAACAAAGCAATGCATCATTAGTGTACTGCAGTGGCTTATAGTCTCTAAGGCCCTATTCAGACGACAGGGATAATCGGCCGTTTGGCGGCTGTTTTTTTTAACAGCTGTCACATGGCTGCATTAAAATCAATGCCTGTCTATGGGGCTATTCACATGACTGTTTTCCTTAACAGACTGTGTGAACATCCCGGGAAATGTTTTTGCCCGTTTTACGAGAGCCCTCAATAGACTAAAGTCTATGACGGATCCATGAAAACGTGTCTCGCACGGGTGTAAATCGGCTGTGAAACACGTCAGTTTTTCACGGCCGATTTGACACCCGGTCGTGTAAATAAAGCCTAAGAGTTTACAAGAATTACTGATATGTTTACAAGATATTTCTTAAAGGGGTTGTACAGGAATAGAAAAATAGGATGAAGTGAACGGAGAAATGCAATACCAGACTCAACCCCGGGACAGATTTTCTACACAGAAAAAAATAGTTGTTTTTCTAAACCTGGACGACGACTTTAATGGTCTCATGCACGCAGGAGGGCCATGGGCACTGAAGCCGTATCGAGGCAAATGGAAGCCCTTGTGGCGCTGTAGTATGCAGCAATTCTTCTAGAGAAGAATAGTTTAGTCAGGGTATGTCCACACGTAGCGCAAACATTGTGGATTTTTTGCGACGGATTTCATTGCGTAAAATGTGCAGCGTATAATAATACAGTAGAATTGACCTGTGGTGCATTTTTTTAATCTGCAGCATGTAAATTTATGCTGCGGAATCGCTGGTTATCTGTTGCGGGTTTTCCCCTTTGAATTCAATGGGGAAGCAAAACTTGCAACAAGTAGCAGATGCTGCGATTTTTGAGGTGGAAAAGCTGCAATTCCACCGCAAAAATCGCAACTCAGAGAAAAACAAGTTTATATTTACCCAGATCTATATACTCCTGCGTACAGTCTAGCCTCCAGAGATGAGATTTCATCCCAGGTGACTGCTGCACAAATCACAGTATGCAGCGGTCACATGGGATGAAACGTCATCCCAGCATGCCAGGCTGTAGGACGTCAGAGGGATGCATTGCCATGATTAATGGATAAGTATGGGCTTTTTTTTCTTTACCTGCTAATTTCCACAGCGGACATTCCAGTCAAAAAATTGCACCACAATTTGGTCCGGTTTTTCGGCCGGAATTCCCTGTGAGGACCAGGGCGGATAAACTGTGTACTATTGCGCACGGTATTCGCCCTGTGTGAACATACCCATATACAGTATTAAATTGAGCATGCCAAGATTTTTTATTCATATGGAATTTCACAGACTTCCTCAGTTTGCCTCAATAAGAAATCAAAGGCGTACAGTAGGGCCCCATGAGTCCTGTATTGTGACCCCGTAAAACTTCAAGGTTGTGCTGTAATATGCTTGTGTGCATAAGTTTATCTACAATATTTTTATTTTACTTATGTTACTCTAGACCTGAATAGAATAATGGTTGAGATCTTATGCTAAGGATCTAATCAGTTTGGCTTAACGTCACCAGTGCATCCAGGTTTATTACTGCATTGGCAACTCAATTGAAATCCAAACATATGTCTTCATTTTTAACAAAAGTACCTATTTGGCAGCCGTAGTTTTGCTAGCTAATTTATTGTGTTAGCTAGGAACATATCTCAACCATGCTCTTCAATGTCCATATGGTCCACATGGGATCTTATAAACAATACAGTGTGAATGAGCCTAAAATTATAGATTTTCTGGATGCAAATAAATATTATTACAAATGCATTATAAATGATAATTTTACATGGGAAAAATATAATTTCAATGCACATTTGTTTCTTTTACTACTTTCTGACACTGATTTAGTTTTACAATAGTTTTCCTCATCATATCCCAGTGCACTTTACTGCCTCGTTCTTTTTCTCTTTTGTTCCTTATACATTCACCTTTAGATGAATAGACATAAATAACAGACCATGTTCTAAACAAAATACTGCCATGTAACAAAAAAAGCGAAACCCTAAACAAATAGTTTATAATCAATGAACTGCCATCTCAGATTAACCTCTTAACGATGAGCGACGGATATATCCATCGCTAACAGGTGTTAGTTATCGCATAGCGACGGATATATCCGTCGTTCTGATCGGGTGGGTACTGCCAGTGTACCCACGTGATCAGCGGCAGGAGCACGGCTGTTATATATACACAGCCTGGCTCCTGCCCCAACTGCCGGAATCGAAGCGCGCTCCGATTCTGGAAGTTTAACCCATTAGATGCTAATGTCAATAGTGACAGTGGCATCTAATGTGTTTGACAGGGAAGGAGCTGCCTCTTTCACCCCATCGGCACCGCCGCAAAGAAATTGCAGGTCGCCATTGGGTTTCCATGGCAGCCGGGGGCCTAACAAAGGCCCCCAGGTCTGCCTTCAGCAACTGCCTATGGCATGGTCCCGGGCATGGCCTAATAGATTGCCTGTCAGTTTTACACTGACAGGCAGTAATGCTTTCGTACACTAAGTATACCAAAGCATTATATAAGCGATCTGCAGATCACATGGTGAAGTCCCCTAGAGGGACAAAAATAAAGTAAAACAGAACACAGACACATATATGGTATTGCCGCGATTGTAACGACTCAGACAATAGAGATAACACATTCATTAAATCGCCGGGTGAACGGCGTCTAAAAAAAAATTCAGAAAAACAATGGCAAAATTCCTTTTTTTCTCCCATTCCAATCATAGAAAATAAAATAAAAGTTAATCAATAAGTCCCATGTTCCCCAAAATACTACCAATGAAAACTACACCTTGTCCCACAAAAAATAAGCCAACATATGGCTACATCGACAGAAAAATAAAAAATGTTACGGCTATTGGAATGCGGCGATGCAAAAACAAGTAATTTTTTAAAAGGGTTTTTATTTTGCAAACGTAGGAAAACATAAAACCTTAACATATTTGGTATCCAAGTAATCGTGCCGACCCATAGAATAAAGGTAACATGTTATTTATGCCACATAGTGAACGGCGTAAATTTATAACGTGAAAAACTATACTGGAATAGCTGTTCATTTTCAATTCTTTCCTAAAATAAAGTTAATAAAAGTTAATCAATATCATCCCACAAAAAAAAAAGCCCTTATACAGCTATGTCAACGGAATAAAAAAAAGTTACGACTCTTAGAATGCAACAGTGAAAAAAAGAAAAATAATCCTTGGTCATTAACGTGCAAAATGGGTCATTAAGGGGTTAAATGTGAATCATAAAAACAGCTGCACAAAAGAATAAAAATACTGCAGTAACTTAAAATGTCAATTGTGGGCATATAAAAATAAAACAATGAGAGCGCAGGAAATGTGAGATCAGTTATTAAAGGTGTAACCTTAAATGTGGATAGATACGTTTTCAAGTCTACACATGACATACAGTATCCTAAATATAATGTCACAAAATAGTACCTTCATGTTCCATTGTCACATTGATAAATAGCACACTGTCAGGGTGACCATGGCCAAGTCAGTCTTTGAAACCCACATCCCTTCCTTGCTATATGAAGGAAGCGCAACTTGGTTGTGCCTCAAGGCAGATAACAGCTTTCCCATCCCCATTGTAGGAGTGATGCAAGTGGACATTTCAGTATGTGGGCAGGAGTTGAGCAAGAAAGTATTAGTAGTGGTGGAGACTAAAATGGGCTCTGATCTTCCAGTTATTCGTGGGATGAATGTTTTGTGGGAATTAGATGGAGTAATGATCTGTAAGTTGGGCCACAAGTACTAGAAGTATGCCCCGAGTCAGAAACTGCAGAGACAGCACTGTAGAGGACCCTGAAGAAGTTCTGTATTCAGAAGATGCTCCTGGACTCCAGGAGAGCAGGTAGACAAAGTGTGCCTTCTTCCAGACCACTAGAAGTTCTTGGCCATTAAGTGTTGCTGCCCCTGCCATTTGGTACCAGCCAAGGGGTTAACCGAGTTTTTAAAATTAATGGCCTATCCTTAGAATAGGCCATCAATATTAGATTGGTGTCGGTCTGACTCTCTGTACCCCCACTGATCAGCTGTTTGAAGCGTTCATACTAACGCAGCACCCTCTTTTTTGTTTACATGGATTTATTTTTCATTCATACTTGCACATTACATTCAGAACAGCCATGCAAAGTATTGCAGCACTGTCCGATTTCATTTGAATGGAACTACGCTGCAATACCTTGCTCAGCCACTGAGACACTGGTGTAGCATCTAACTCCTATGTATCGTTAAAGTGCAGCAGAGGGCACAAGGGAGTTGTTCAGGATATCTAGGGTAGCAAATTCTGCCTGGACAAGAAGAGGTGGGACAGAGTGTTTCCTAGGGAGAGACACGTGGGCAGAGTGTGTTCAGATAAAGATGGACCGGCTGCTAGGATAGCTGCAACACAGAGAGCAACATGGTCAAAACCGGAGGCCTCAGAAGAGATCACCATCAGTATCAGTCCTTGGGAAAATGGAGGCAGAGCCCTGGCGTAGAGGCCATAGTCAAAGGGCACCTTGTGTATGAAGCAACTATTAAAGAGGGAAATACAGACTTCAGCCATTACCAAATCCATCCCAAGCATGTGCTGCACAGTTGGACTGTTACATAAACTGGGTCATCACCTGATGCAGTCATTGCCATGAATAATATTAAGTCTGTTTGAGCACCTATTTAAACTTTATCATACAGGTAACATTGTTGTTTTACCATTCCAGTTTGCTACATAACACATGCTACGTACGCACAAATAAAGAAAGAGTTACCTGCCATTACCGTCTCAGATATCTTTTTCTTCTGCTTCCTGCATATTACACTCCCAAAGGCTTACCTTGAAGCTTTCGGACCCAAATGCAAAATCTGTAACAGGACCTCCACCTACCATGTGCTATTTATAATACTGCTGTCTTTTTAATGTGGCAGAGGGTTCTTTGAACCCCCTCAGGTACAATGGCCCAGTTGTGACTCCCACTTCTGGACCCCCTGTAGCTATGCCCCAGTGCCACCTGAGCTATTAGAGAAGGCCACGGCTCAGATACGGACAAAGTCTCTCAAGAGTTAACTAGTACTCGGGAGATACCGGAAATTTAAACTGAGACCTTTCTTTGGCTCCTTGCTTGGTTCTACAAGCCCCATGGTATTATGCTCCTGAATTTTTTTTTAATACTTAGACGGATCCCCTGTAAATGATGGGGTTTGAACCTGACCATGCTCCTGCCATTGAGCTCTGCTCCAGTTGTCTCTATGTTCAAGCTGATATGCATCACTAGTCTATGAGTGCCACTCCAGAGTCTCAGCCACGGTGGCATTCCATATTCTGATCCAGCTATCAGCAGTTGGTTCCCGTATGTCTATTTCTGCTGATCCAGCATTAAGTCACATTCCAACACGAATTTCTCATGTCCATATTCGTGTTTTTATTCTAGAAGAACATGATTATAAAACTATTGTTAGTTAATTAAACTTCCCGCACAACTGAATTTCTTTACCATTGTTAATATTGGTTCGGCAGTACCCTTATAGTAGTCAATATTTGTTGATGTGCAAACGGATGAAATACGATTAAAAAACACAGACAGAAAATAGACACAACACGAAGCATAAAAATTCCATATGAACACAACATACATAAATATGGAGATCTGAACCTTGTGTATTTATCTACAAATTTCAATACTTCCATAGTATTTCCCTATTATTTATTATTTCGGTTGATTCCTATTGTATTGATGCAATTATTAGGGTAATTTCATTACTCGGGTAAGTTCACACGTAGAGTAAATATTAATATATAGACTCCAAACAGAGCTGTAATAAGGGCTGGGAGCTGTTTAAACCACAACTGTCCCCCCATGTCATCTAGGCAACTCCATAAACTTAATCCATATACCACAAATCGTCATAGCACTTCTACACCATCTCTCAGAAACAAAGCGAAAGGACAATATCTCCATAGGTAGGAGGTATACATCCCCCTGAGGAAGCACACGTGGCGAAACGCGCGTCGGGGTCTATGCAGCGGAGCGGACACTACCTTTCTTCACTTATTGACTCTACCTATGGGTAAGCTTGTGACCTAACAGTCATTCTTGTTCAAATCACTATTATATGTACTATGATATGTCTTCTCTTGCTTACAACCTCCTACCTATAGAGATATTGTCCTTTCTCTTTGTTTCTGAGAGATGGTGTATTAGTGCTATGACGATTTGGAAATAGATGTCTACCTAAATATTTATATGGCTACCCCTAGACTATAGGTAGTAACAGTATTTGGTGCGGTCTCCGCTTATTATACTAGAGTCGTTTCTTTATGTTATTTTAACTATTTATGGTGTTTGTGTAATAAAAATGAAAAACTTTTATATATATATACATTGGCGTTAAAGGCTCTTAATTGTTTCTTTGTGGTATATGGTGTAGAGTAAATATTGCAGATTTTCTGCAACGGAAAATCCACAGCATGAGGCCATTCTTTTTTGCGGGCTGAGCTGTAGTTTTAGTTTGCACAAATTTGGGTTACATATGACTTTTTGATTACTTGCTATTTAATTTTTTTGGGAGCCAAGTTGACCAAAAAATAGCAATTCTGGCATTTATTTTTTATGGCATTCCCTGTGCGAGATAAATAATGTTATATTTTAATAGTTTGGATCGTTATGGCTATATCGATTAAGTATATTCATTTACTGTTTACATTATTTTATGTAAAAAAATAAAAATAAGAAAAGGGTTGTTTTTTTTTTACTCACAAGCTCACAGTGCAAGTGTCAATAGAGCCTAAATTGTTGCATTTATTGTACAGGTTGAGGTTATAAGAATACTAAATATGTGTGTTTTTGTCATACACATTTATTATTATTTAATTTCTAATTTGATTTTTTTCTGCTACTAGGGACCCAGCGCCTGGCAATAATACACTTAACCAATCAGCTAGAAGGGGTTATATCCATATATACATAAGGTACCATTTATATCTCCAGATTTGTAATAATACCTGAAGGAAGACATCCATGAAGAGAATTGGTTTCACATTTCTCTTTCAAAGGGTTGTCTTGTAAAGATAATTCCTGTCCACATGTCCTATCAGAGAATATGGACATTGTGGAGGTGGGCCCTCGCTCAAAATTCTCCACTATTAGCCAGATCGGAGAAAGGCCACCAAACTATGCTACTGAAGGGTAAATGTGTGGTGGGACGTAGCTTGCCTTGGCGATAGCAGCTGATTCCAGGGCTTAGAGAAGCCGGCTTCATTTTAAAAAGGAGTTGTCCTGATGAGAATGGTATATGGCCAAGGAAATACAGCAAACTATTTAATGAGAATGTAAACACAGTAAAACCTTTTTGAGACAACTACACAAAAGTGCAGTGAAAAATGGTTTTCTATGGAGGTTGTCCTTTTTAAAGAAGCCAACTGCTAGGAAACGCCTGTCTCTTTCTTTAAGATTGCCATGACTACTAGCCTATCTTCTGGGTGGCTCTGGTTTGAGTTGCAGAGCCAATCTCATTTCTGTCTTCTTCCTATCTGATTCTAGGGTGGAGTATTTAAGTCTGGTCAGTTCTTTCATTGTTGCTTGTGAATTTCTTTGCGTATGCAAGTATCTGATCAAGCTCCTGGCTACACCCTGTATCACCTTACTATTTGGATTATTGGAATTGGACCACGGCTTTATCTTAGATTGACTCTTTTTCTCACTGATTTGGACATTCTGCTCTTGGCTGGTTTTGACCTCTGCAACTCCTGGTATTCTTCTGCTTTCTGATTTGGACTTACAGTCTCTCCTGGTTGTGTACTCTCTTTGCTGTTTACCCTCTGTCTGGTTTCCGTTCTGGTATTGCACCTTCTGTTCAACCCTGTATACTGTTAATGCAACCTGGGTTCTATGAAGCCAAATCCAACCTGTCTTGCGGTGAGCTCTGGTGAAGACTATTCTGCTTTCTGATTTGGACTTACAGTCTCTCCTGGTTGTGTACTCTGTTTGCTGTTTACCCTCTGTCTGGTTTCCGTTCTGGTATTGCACCTTCTGTCCAACCCTGTATACTGTTAATGCAACCTGGGTTCTATGCAGCCAAATCCAACCTGTCTTGCGGTAAGCTCTGGTGAAGACCATTGTGTAGCCCTAAATTCTGCTGATCAGAGTAGTGACAGACTTGAGGTAGCGGATTACCTGCATGCTTTATCCAGTCTCCAGCTGCCTTTTGAGAATCGTTTACAGAGCAATTCCATAACTTGCACTCTGGGGAATTGCTCAACTTGTGATTCCATTACATCAACATAAACAGAAGATAGGGGAATTAATTTTTATTCACAGAAAAATAGTTTTGTGTTTATGTATATACCCATTGCCTTGCTGTACTACCTCACTCATTTAAAGATGTTCTCCATCTAAATTTAGAAAAATGTGTTTAAAAGCACCAGCTGCGATAGGCATAGTAAAACTACCAAGGTTTCTTCTGAGTCCTAATCCATGATCGTTATTTGTTACAGTCCAGTACTTATGAATCCATTGCCTGAACATCAGTCTTTTTATTGGTGTTGTAAGGCTACATGTCCCTAGAAAATAGTCTGTCGCAGATTACCCCGTTCTTCAGATCAAGAGCAAACTGGCAATGAGATGTGGGCAGAAAAAGGGCAAGTAGACTTCTGGAGTACCCAAATCTTTTCTATATCTCTGAGCTGTGGGCAGAGAAAGGTCAAGAAGACTTCCTGAGTTCTCAAGTCAAACATTTCTTTATTTCTTACTGCTATATTAGTCAGATTTTACAAAAAATAAATAAAGATGGAGAAACTCTTTCGCTATGCAAACTACATTCTAATGTTGCTCAGTGCAGACGTCTAACCAGAAGGTTTAAGGCCCAAATGCAAAATCTGTAAGAGCCCTTCCACCTACCGGGAGCCATTTATAATGCTGGTGTCTTCTTATATGGAAAAGGGGAATTCAGAACCCCTCAGGTTAGTTTGCTATGCCCCTGACACAGTGGATAGCTTTTGTGCTATCAACACTTCAACAGAGATATAATAAATAAGTAGGATTCTTAAAAAACACTGTGCATAACACAGATACACATATTAAGTTCTGACTAAATTATATTTTTGTTTGTGCATCAGCCTCTGGGTTTTTGTTGTTTTCCCTTTAGAAAGGAGGCCTTGAGAGATGGAAAAATAAAATTTGTGCTTTTGTGCTCTTTGCATTAAATTTCAAAATCAAATACAAAATGTCACACTGAGCTTTTCTTACCAGAGAAACCATGAATTTCAAATCTACCTTGAAATGTTTGAGGAAAATATAGAGAGGGATGCTAATCATTACCCTAGGCTTGTATAGGAAAGCTGGCATTTACCAGCCATTGTTCTGAAAACTATTTCTATAAAAGCTTTATTTTTAACTACAAGAATCTGTAGAATTTGCGACTTGTACATTATGGGAAAATGTGTTCTTTCCCTAGCGAACTAGTTATTCTTATTTGTTTCTTGTTCCTTGCTGCAGCCGCATGGCTTGATTGATTTACTTCACAAAAATCATTAGTAAAGTATGACTGTTTCAGGTTCTGCTTTATACTTGCTTCATATTTGCTATGTATGTCAGTTTTTATTGTCTAACCGTTTCTCTCCTAAAGAAAAAAACTCTTTAAAGTTTGGAGTAGATATGTGGAAAAAGTGTCATGTATTTGAACAAGCCTTTATAGAATCTAAACCTGTTAAAAGTATTGTGCCATTGCTGTATTCCCAACTTAGACATTTATGGCCTATCTGCTTAGCTGTTTCTGTAACTCCTATAGAAAAGAATGGAGAGAGCAATGCGGACACTTTTCCACTAGCCCCCGCTTGAAACGCCAGCTTGCGGCCGCTGTACCAGGCAAAACGGGGTTGGATGACCCTCGTTCTCTTTATAGGTGGGGGCCCCAGAGCTGAAACCCACATCTATCAGACATTTATGGCATATCCTGTGGATATGAAATTAATATCTAAGTTGGGAATATCCCTTTAAATGGAACAGAATATCCCTTTAAATGGAACATGTCAGCAGTTTTGAGGCCTCAAGACTGCAGACACAGCGATATAGAGGAGGTGGAGGGCATTTTAAACATACAGTTTTTCTCGGACATGCAAGTTGCAATGCTAAGGGTATGTGCACACGCTTACTAAAAAACGTCTGAAAATACAGAGCTGCTTTCAAGGGAAAACAGCTCCTGATTTTCAGCCGTTTTTTTTTAGCAACTAGCGTTTTTCGCAGCGTTTTGTACGGCCGTTTTTGGAGCTGTTTTTCTATAGAGTCAATGAAAAACGGCTCCAAAAACGTCTCAAGAAGTGACATGCACTTCTTTTTCGCGGCTGTTTTTTAACGCGGCTGTTTTTCAAAACGGCCCGTCGGAACAGAACGCCGTTTTTCCCATTGAAATCAATGGGCAGATGTTTGTAGGCATTCTGCTTCCGATTTTTTGGCTGATTTTCGTCCGTTTACGGCTCGAAAAACGGCCGAAAATAAGCCGTGTGAACATACCCTATATGTAAAATTCGATGTCAGAAAGTGAACCTTTTAAAGGAGGTGGTAGCGTCCCTTCACATCTAAAGAGATTATTTAGATTACAATCATTAGATCAATTAAATTCTAGCAACCTGCAGCCATCACTAGAGGGAGATTTCTGCATACTGTTTTAATATTCAGTTCAATGCATACATTGTATGCAGTAGGATTCTGAACTCCCTCCAGTGTTGGCAGAGAAAGGATGTGTTCACATCAGTGTTGGTTTCAGTTCATAGGTTCCATTGCAGCTTTCCATCGGAGGAAGCCATGAACGGAAAGCCAAACGGAAACCATAGCTTTCCGTTTGCATTATTATTCATTTCAATGGAAATTATTCAGTTGCAAATGGTTTGCGTTTGTCTCTGTTCCGTAAGGTTTCAGTTTAAGCAGAAACAATAGCGTAGTCGACTATGCTATTGTTTCCACTAAAGAAACGGAAACCTTACAGATCAGAGACAAACGGAAACCATTTACAACAGAAGCATTACCATTGAAATGAATAATAATGCAAACGGAAGCTATGGTTTTGGTTTGCCTTTCTGTTCATGGGTTCCTACCACTGGCGTAGCTATAGGGGTCGCAGCGGTCGCAATTGCGACCGGGCCCTGAAGCCAGGGGGGCCCCCCGCACCACATCAATAAAAAGTTACTATAGTAACTCGGGGCGCGGGCCCCTGTTACTATAGTAACATACTTTACTTACCTTCCTGGTTCCGGATCGCAGCGGAGGTCCTGACGTCAAGCGCTGTGCGCAGCGCATGACGTCACAGCGCTATGCCGCCGCGCACAGCATCGAGACGACAGAACTCCCGCCGCGGCCGAAGAGGAAGGTAAGGTTAGCCCTGACTGGCGGGGTCTGACTCCCGGGACCCGCCAATCAGCTGTTTTGAAGGGGCCGCAGCACTCGTACGAGAGCTGCTCCCCTTCATTCCTGTCACTTCATTCCGGTCACACTGTGAATCGGTATCGGCGATTCACAGTGTGGGCGAGTAGTGAAATGAAGGGGAAGCAGCTCTCGTACGAGTGCTGCGGCCCCTTCAAAACAGCTGATTTGCGGGTCCCGGGCGACACATCAGCTATTGATGGCCTATCCTGTGGATAGGCCATCAATGTTTAGGGACTGCACAACCCCTAAGCCTACGACTTAGGCTTAGGGGGCCCATGAGACAGGATCACAGATTGTGTGATCCTGTCTGCTGGGCCCTGTATCTAAGCCAATCACATGGTAGGCTTAGATACATGGCCCATGCGTGATCCTGTCTGCTGGGCCCTGTATCTAAGCCTACCACACTGTAGGTTTAGATACAGGGCCCCAGCAGACAGTAATCTTATACTGTATAAGATTACTGTCTGCTGGACCCTGTATCTAAGCCTACCTTTTGTTAGGCTTAGATACAGGGTCCCACAGACAGTATCACACATGGGCCCTGTATCTAAGCCTTAGGGTATGTGCACAGACACTAATTACGTCCGTAACACAGTGCAGGGAGCCGGGCTCCTAGCATTATAGTTATGTACGATGCTAGGAGTCCCTGGCTCGCTGCAGGACAACTGTCCCGTACTGTAAACATGTATTCAGTACGGGACAGTTGTCCGGCATCGAGGCAGGGACTCCTAGCGTCGTACATAAGTACGACGCTAGGAGCCCGGCTCCCTGCACTGTGTTCGGTCCGGTACTTGCGGCCGAAATACGTCCGTCAATTACGGACGTAATTAGTGTGTGTGCACATACCCTAACACATGTGTTACTAATCATTTTTTGTGTGTTTTCTTACAGGTTCGGTCATTGGACTACGTCGGATTCCAGGACTACTTAGATGACGGCTTTTTTTTTATTAATAAAATGGTTAATGAGGGCTGTGTGGGTTTTTTTTTTATTTCAATAAAATATTTTTTCTATGTCTTTGTGTTTTCTTTTTAAACTATATTACTACCGCCTTAGTAATGGCCGCCAGCTGAGTGACAGCGTCCATTGCTAAGGCGGGACTTAGTGTTAGCTGCTGCAGAGGCTAACACTAACCCCCTTTATTACCCCGGTACCCACCGACCACCAGGGGTGCTGGGAAGAGCCGGGTACGATCCAGTACCTGACCATCTGTAGTGATGGTCAGCCACTGGGGTGGCCGCAGGCTGGTATTATCAGGAGGGGAAAGGCCAAAAACAGTGGCCCTTCCCATCCTGGTAATGCTGCCTGCTGCTTTATTGTATCTGGCTGGTTATGAAAATGGGGGGGACCCCACGTCATTTAAAAAAAAATTAAATAAAAAATAATTGGAAAGAACGATGTCGGGTCCCCCCCAATTTTCATAACCAGCCAGATACAACACAGCAGCAGCAGACAGCATTACAAGGGTGGGAAGGGCCACTGTTTTTGGCCTTCCCCAGCCTAATACTACCAGCCTGCGGCCACCCCGGTGCCTGCCCGTCACTACAGATGGTCGGGTACTGGTTTGTACCCGGCTCTTCCCAGTACCCCTGGTGGCGGTGGGTACCGGGGTAATAATGGGGGTTAGTGTAGCCTCTGCACCGGCTAACATTAAGCCTCGCCTTAGTAATGGAGATTGTCAATCAGCCAGCGGACATTACTAAGGCGGTGATAATAAAGTTTAAAAAGATACAAGCACATAGAAAAAATATTTTATTGAAATAAAAAAACAACCCTCATTAACCATTTTATTGAGAATAAAAAAACCGCTGTCATTGAAGTCCTCGTATCCGAAGTCCAACAACCGAACCTGTAAAAAAAACACAAACACACAAAAATAATCAGTAACACATAAAGAAGCAAAATTATTATTCTTACCTATCCTGGATCCAGCGCTGGAGCCGCAATGTCAGCGAGCTGGGCCCTGTATCTAATTCTATCATGTGTGATACAGTCTGCTGAGCTGTGTATCTAATCCAATCATGTATGATACTGTCTGCTGGGCCCTATATCTAATCCGATCATGTGTGATACTGTCTGCTGAGCCACTGTATCTAATCCTATCATGTGTGATACTGTCTGCTGAGCCACTGTATCTAATCCTATCATGTGTGGTACTGTCTGCTAAGCCACTGTATCTAATCCTATCATGTGTGATACTGTCTGCTGAGCTACTGTATCTAATCCTATCATGTGTGGTACTGTCTGCTGAGCCACTGTATCTAATCCTATCATGTGTGATACAGTCTGCTGAGCTGTGTATCTAATCCAATCATGTATGATACTGTCTGCTGGGCCCTATATCTAATCCGATCGTGTGTGATACTGTCTGCTGAGCCACTGTATCTAATCCTATCATGTGTGATACTGTCTGCTGAGCCACTGTATCTAATCCTATCATGTGTGGTACTGTCTGCTGAACCACTGTATCTAATCCTATCATGTGTGATACTGTCTGCTGAGCCACTGTATCTAATCCTATCATGTGTGGTACTGTCTGCTGAGCCACTGTATCTAATCCTATCATGTGTGATACTGTCTGCTGGGCCACTGTATCTAATCCTATCATGTGTGATACTGTCTGCTGGGCCACTGTATCTAATCCTATCATGTGTGATACTGTCTGCTGAGCTGTGTATCTAATCCTATCATGTGTGATACTGCCTTCTGAGCCACTGTATCTAATCCTATCATGCGTGATACTGTCTGCTCAGCCACTGTATCTAATCCTATCCATAGTTTATAGGGTCGTAGTGCTATAGATATGCTATGCTGTCTCATATACACACTTTTTTTTGGGGCGGACACATATGTATTGGGGCTATTTCCCGGACATTTTAAGCCCTGAGGGTATGTTCACACGGCAGCGTCCGTTACGGCTGAAATTACTGTGCTGTTTTCAGGCATCTTTTGCTGCGTCCATTACGGAAGTAATTGAAGCTGGTTTTCCATGGAGTCCATGGAAAACGGCTCCATTTACGTCTGAAGAAGTGACAGGCACTTTTTTACACGCCGCCTTTTGACAGCGGTGCGTAAAAAAAATGACCGTCGGCACAGAACATCGTAAGACCCATTCAAATGAATGGGCAGATGTTTGCCGACGCTTTTGAGCCGCATTTTCAGACGTAATTCAATGCTAAAACGCCCGAATTACGTCCGTAAATAGTGTGTGTGAACCCAGCCTTAGTGACGCCCCGGCTGCTAGTGCTGCATTGTTGGGTCACTTAGGAGACCCAGCGATGCAGCTGAAAGCTGCGGACCGTCCGCCATGAGAAGTTTGCGGGGGGGGGCCCAGTAAGAATTTTTGCATCGGGGCCCATGAGCCTCTAGCTACGCCCCTGGTTCCTACGATGGAAAGCTGCAACGGAACCTATGAACGGGAATCCAACGCTGATGTGAACAGGCCCAAACTTAGTTTTACAGGTGTCATCATGGGTGTAATTGGTAAATACTATTCTAGGTATAAATGCATTTCACCATAGTAATAAAGCAATATATTGGACAAAGTTTTGAGTGCACTAGTAAGATTTTATATCCACCAAAATCTGTAAATCTAGTTTAAAAAAAATACAGGCTCTACAGACACCTTTTTTGTGGGGGGAAAAAATGAGATACAACTAAATTAATTAAATTCTGAATATTTTATTGTTGGTCCTAATAATTCTTTATTATCTCCCTAATAGTAAGCCACTCATAAAAATAATCGTAACAGTGGACCAATAAAGATTAAAGATGAAATATGAAGAAATAAAAATGCACCAACGGTCGTTCTAATATTGCCTAACATATATCCTAACATATTATATGGGAAACCCAAATTCATGCTGCAAAGACCAAATTCAATTCATGCTGCGCTCATCTAAAAAGTTCATCTAAAAATCCCATACTTCAAGCAACTTCAGTAATGGTTATAGATGGCAGTAAACAGTGATTATCCAGGATCAGGAGTTATAATATTTAAAACGTACTTCATAAGATAAGCAAGCTGTGGGGCCCTAGTAACATGCTATATAATTGTATCAGGGGCGTAGCTAGAGGCTCATGGGCCCCGATGCAAAAATTCTTACTGGGCCCCCCCCGCAAACTTCTCATGGCCGACGGTCCGCAGCTTTCAGCTGCATCGCTGGGTCTCCTAAGTGACCCAACAATGCAGCACTAGCAGCCGGGGGCGTCACGAAGGCTGGGTTCACACACACTATTTACGGTCGTAATTCGGGCGTTTTAGCATTGAATTACGTCCGAAAATGCGGCTCAAAAGCGTCGGCAAACATCTGCCCATTCATTTGAATGGGTCTTACGATGTTCTGTGCCGACGGTCATTTTTTTTACGCGCCGCTGTCAAAAGGCGGCGCGTAAAAAAGACGCCCGCGTCAAAAAAGTGCCTGTCACTTCTTCAGACGTAAATAGAGCCGTTTTCCATGGACTCCATGGAAAACCAGCTTCAATTACTTCCGTAATGGAAGCAGCAAAAGACGCCTGCACATGCCATTACGGCTGAAATTACGGTGCTGTTTTCTCCTGAAAACAGCACCGTCATTTCAGCCATAACAGACGCTGCCGTGTGAACATACCCTCAGGGCTTAAAATGTCAGGGAAATAGCTCCAATACATATGTGTCCGCCCCAAAAAAAGTGTGTATATGAGACAGCATAGCATATCTATAGCACTACGACCCTATAAACTATGGATAGGATTAGATACATTGGCTCAGCAGACAGTATCACACATGATAGGATTAGATAGTGGCTCAGAAGGCAGTATCACACATGATAGGATTAGATACAGTGGCCCAGCAGACAGTATCACACATGATAGGATTAGATACAGTGGCTCAGCAGACAGTACCACACATGATAGGATTAGATACAGTGGCTCAGAAGGCAGTATCACACATGATAGGATTAGATACAGTGGCCCAGCAGACAGTATCACACATGATAGGATTAGATACAGTGGCTCAGCAGACAGTACCACACATGATAGGATTAGATACAGTGGCTCAGAAGGCAGTATCACACATGATAGGATTAGATACAGTGGCTCAGCAGACAGTATCACACATGATCGGATTAGATATAGGGCCCAGAAGACAGTATCACACAAGATACGATTAGATACAGGGCCCAGCAGACAGTATCACACATGATTGGATTAGATACACAGCTCAGCAGACTGTATCACACATGATAGTATTAGATACAGGGCCCAGCTCGCTGACATTGCAGCTCCAGCGCTGGACCCAGGAAAGGTAAGAATAATAATTTTGCTTCTTTATGTGTTACTGATTATTTTTGTGGTTTTTTACAGGTTCGGTTGTTGGACTTCGGATACGAGGACTTCAATGACGGCGTTTTTTTTATTCTCAATAAAATGGTTAATGAGGGTTGTTTTTTTATTTCAATAAAATATTTTTTCTATGTGCTTGTATCTTTTTAAACTTTATTATCACCGCCTTCGTAATGGCCGCCGGCTGATTGACAACCTCCATTACTAAGGCGGGGCTTAATGTTAGCCGGTGCAGAGGCTACACTAACCCCCATTATTACCCCGGTACCCACCGCCACCAGGAGTACTGGGAAGAGCCGGGTACGAACCAGTACCCGACCATCTGTAGTGACGGGCAGGCACCGGGGTGGCCGCAGGCTGGTAGTATTAGGCTGGGGAAGGCCAAAAACAGTGGCCCTTCCCACCCTTGTAATGCTTCCTGCTGCTGCTGTGTTGTATCTGGCTGGTTATGAAAATTGGGGGGGACCCGACATCGTTCTTTCCAATTTTTTTTTTTTTTTTAAATGACGTGGGGTCCCCCCCATTTTTCATAACCAGCCAGATACAATAAAGCAGCAGCAGCCTAGCATCACCAGGGTAGTAGGGGCCACTGTATCTGGCCTTTCCCCTCCTGATACCAGCCTGCGACCACCCCAGTGGCCGACCATCACTACAAATGGTCAAGTACTGGATCGTACCCGGCTCTTCCCAGCACCCCTGGGTGCCGGGGTAATAAAGGGGGTTAGTGTTAGCCTCTGCATCGGCTAACACTAAGCCCCGCCTTAGCAATGGATGCGGTCAATCAGCCGGCGGCCATTACTAAGGCGGTGATAATAAAGTTAAAAAAAAACCACAAAGACATAGAAAAAATATTTTATTGAAATAAAAAAATAAAAACACACAACCCTCATTAACCATTTTATTAATAAAAAAAAAAAGCTGTCATCGAAGTAGTCCTGGAATCCGCTGTAGTCCAACGACCGAACCTGTAAGAAAACACACAAAAAATGATTAGTAACACGTGTTAGGGTATGTGCACACACACTAATTACGTCCGTAATTGACGGACGTATTTCGGCCGCAAGTACCGGACCGAACACAGTGCAGGGAGCCGGGCTCCTAGCATCATACTTATGTACGATGCTAGCAGGACAACTGTCCCGTACTGAAAACATGATTACACTACGGGACAGTTGTCCTGCAGCGAGGCAGGGACTCCTAGCGTCGTACATAAGTACGACGCTAGGAGCCCAGCTCCCTGCAGTGTGTTCGGTCCGGGACTTGCGGCCGAAATACGTCCGTCAATTACGGACGTAATTAGTGTCTGTGCACATACCCTAAGGCTTAGATACAGGGCCCATGTGTGATACTGTCTGTGGGACCCTGTATCTAAGCCTACCACAACGTAGGCTTAGATACAGGGTCCAGCAGACAGTAATCTTATACAGTATAAGATTACTGTGTGCTGGGGCCCTGTATCTAAACCTAGTGTGGTAGGCTTAGATACAGGGCCCAGCAGACAGGATCACACATGGGCCATGTATCTAAGCCTACCATGTGATTGGCTTAGATAAAGGGCCCAGCAGACAGGATCACACAATCTGTGATCCTGTCTCATGGGCCCCCTAAGCCTGCTACATCGTAGGCTTAGGGGTTGTGCAGTCCCTAAACATTGATGGCCTATCCACAGGATAGGCCATCAATAGCTGATGTGTCGCCCGGGACCCGCAAATCAGCTGTTTTGAAGGGGACGCAGCACTCGTACGAGAGCTGCTTCCCCTTCATTTCACTACTCGCTCACACTGTGAATCGCCGACACCGATTCACAGTGTGACCGGAATGAAGTGACAGGAATGAAGGGGAGCAGCTCTCGTACGAGTGCTGCGGCCCCTTCAAAACAGCTGATTGGCGGGTCCCGGGAGTCAGACCCCGCCAGTCAGGGCTAAGCTTACCTTCCTCTTCGGCCGCGGCGGGAGTTCTGTAGTCTCGATGCTGTGCGCGGCGGCATAGCGCTGTGACGTCATGCGCTGCGCACAGCGCTTGACGTCAGGACCTCCGCTGCGATCCGGAACCAGGAAGGTAAGTAAAGTATGTTACTATAGTAACAGGGGCCCGCGGCCCGAGTTACTATAGTAACTTTTTATTGATGTGGTGCGGGGGCCGTGGGCCCCCCTGGCTTCGGGGCCCGGTCGCAATTGCGACCGCTGCGACCCCTATAGCTACGCCAGTGAATTGTATGCTAAAGCTATATAAAGCATACAGTTGTATAACTTGTTGGGTAAATACTTTTGCAATTGTCCATAGTCAGGTCCTAATTTGAAACGCAATTTGAAATCCCAAAAAGTTGCAAGTGCACGTACTTTTTGAGTTGCTGGCATTGCCCTATTGGAGGCTGAAAATGGGCATAGGGGGAGCTGTACTATAAGCTTCCCCTATAGACTTTGCTAAGACAAATAAGCCCAGGTTTAGGGAAGTTCTTTCACTGCAATGCTACTTAGTCCCAGAGTCATTTCTAGATTGCCCAGCATAGAGGGTACACTGAGAGAAAACTCCATCAGAATCTTTGTGAATAAGCCCAGAAATAGTTAAAAAAAATACTACTGTACATCTAGTATAATAAATCACACGAAAACCAGTAAGTCTTGAAATTGTTTAAGCAATTTCCCAAAGTGAGTAATTTTGTGTGTCTGTGGTGAAATTGCATATCAACAAAGGCACTTTAGAGGAATCATGAAAAACTAGAGACGTTCTAAATATGCTGGTAACAGTTACACCCTGTACTTAATAGGTACTCCATTATAATAATGAAAACAATGCAAAATGCTAAATTAAAATGTTTATCTAAAACTAAAATAGAAAGCTCAAGGCTGTATTCACATGTTACAATTTCAAAATGTGTTAAATTAATGCACGGACCAGATGGTTAATTGAAATAAATGGAATTTTATGAAATTCCATTTCCACAGTATAGTTTTCAGCGCATGCTGTGATATTTTTAAAACTATGTCATATCCTAATGGTGTTGGTTTTGAGGTACCTAGGCCACGTTTTTTTAATTTACTTCATTGAGGAAAACCAGAGCATTGAAAACTCCTGCAAAAAACGGTATATATTTACATGAAGATTTGATAAACTAATTATTATTATTATGATTATTATTATCACCAACATATGCAGATCTACAGTATACAATAAATGTATGGAAGATGAAGAGTAAAGAGGGTGCAAATACAAAATGTATAATACAAGATAAGATAAGACGCATGATATGAGAAGTTCGGCACCAGAAATTACAATCTAACATGTGATCTTCTCTATAGCTACATTTGCACGTTTATGACAATGACGATGTAAATGTTAGTTTTGTACTGAAACTATTAAAGGTTTTTGCATAGGTTGTCACTGTGACGAAGAAATCAAAGCATTATTCAAAACCCATTGAAATGAATGGATGTTACCAAGAGCCACACTTGACGTGACTATTGGCACTTCCTAATAGAGATAAGCAAATTAGTCAAATACAAAAAAGGGGGTACCTCAAAATATTGCTGCTATACTGTTACACTGTTAAAACTGCTTACTGCTTATAGATTGGACTTTTTATGACAGAAAGAATTGCCGATGCCCCAGTGAGATTTTGCTCTTTTTCGGATATGTAGTAATAATCCTAGAACCGGTATCTTATCTCTAAAAATTGGAACTGTTGTAAGGTATGATGTAGTAATTTCTACTATATCATCCTTTACAATATAATTTATTATGTAGACTGTCATTTTTAATATGGATGTTCCCTTATGAACTTGTTACTCTGAGCCAGGGGCACCAAAAAGCTACTTTGCCTTGGCTGGTACTGCTTGAAAAATACTGCACAAACAGTAGAACCACTTAACCTAGTACACTAATTCAAACCAAATCGCTAAAATATAGTTTAACCTAGAATGTTGGCATCTACATTGACCAGAAACAACCTAAAAAGCACACAAGTGCAGGGGACAAAACACCCCAATGGAATATAAGGATAAATCACTGCCACATATCGTAAAAAAATATATAAATCTTTATTAATACATAACAATACATGGTATCACAGTAATAAATATATTCCGATAAAGCGGGTCATACATGAAGAGCAATAACTATAAGGTATAGATGACAACATACCATCAGGAGAACAGAGACAACCAAACTCCAAAACATCCCATACCTAGCATACCATGAATATAAAAAAGGTATACAAAAATATTACAATAACCAAAAGGCAATTATATGCACAATAGCTATATATGTCCAATAGATGACAACTGGTGCTGACATATCGGATGCTTGATATTCAAATTTACTTATATTGGAACAGATACACCGAGCCCTTAGAAATTGGCCCGTTGGAATGGCCTTCTTGACTTTTGGATAGTGAAAGGAGGTGGCATGAAGAAGTGCATTGGTCGAGGTCTCCTTCCTAAAGATGTCTGTGGAGACAACATTATCACAATCCTTAGAAATCAAGACATCAAGAAATTCCACACATGACCTACTGAACTTCCACGTAAGCCTGATGTTCAAATAATTCTCATTAAGAGGGGAAAGGAAAGACTCCAAATGCTGAGTGGAGCCCTGCCAGATGAACAGAATGTCGTCTATGTATCTTGACCACAGGAGTACGGCGTAGTGTCCAGGTGTATTAAGGACTATTTCTCTTTCCCCCAGCCCCAGGAACAGGTAAGCATATGAGGGAGCACAAGTCACCCCCATTGCCGTGCCCTGGAGCTGCAGGAAGAAAGGATCCTTAAATGTTATAAAATTATGTGTGAGTGAAAACTCTAACAAAGTTATCACAAACTCAATAAGGTCAGAGTCATAATTGGTCATGCTTAAAAAAATATTTAGACGCTCGTACCCCGTGGTCATGACAGATAGATGTGTACAGGGACTCCACATCGCATTTAACTAGAAGCATATCATCATCCAAATGTAAACCGTCAAGACGTCGAAGGACATTGGTGGTATTCTTAATAAATGACGGTAACGTCTCCACACATTTCTGGAGGAAAAAAAAACAATAAATCTGCAGATGTTCTCGCTGAGACCACCAATGCCCAACACAATGAGATGGCCCGGGGGATTGGTGGAGTTCTTGTGAATTTTAGGTAATAAATACAACATCGGTGCAATTGGAAAATCTACCACCAATCCCTCTTTAAGTTTGGGACTGATGATCTGCTCCTCCATAGCTCTTTGTAATATATTACCAGTTCTCTTTTAAAGGAACCTGTAGGGTCACAGGATAAACGGCGATAACAAAGTGCCATATTTAACAAACGGTCTTGGGCGAAACGCGCGTCGAGGAATCTTTTGTGCCATATCTCTTCACGTCCCCTGCCTTCACCATGTCTATAGGTATGTCTTTTCTACTAATTCTCTGATGTTACATGCATTAGCTTTTGTGTATATGCTCTGTTATTCCTGCAGCGCATGTCTGCTATACATGTGTTTCACCAGTTATTGCTCTCCATGTATGACCCGCTTTATCCGATTATATTTATTACTGTGATACCATGTATTGTTATGTATTAATAAAGATTTATATATTTTTTTTACGATATATGGCAGTGATTTATCCTTATATTCCATTGGGGTGTTATGTCCCTGCGCTTGTTTGCTTTTTAGGTAGTTTCTGAGGTTTGTTGGGGACCCCCCTTCTTCTCAACCTTGTTTTGAGGTTTCTTCTAGGTTTATTAGAAATATATCTACATTGACCAGATTTTACTTGAAATTACTAAACAGAAACTGGAGGGGGTTCAGATTAACACAGCCCCAGAAAAACAATAGAAACCAAAGGCAATTAAACAACATAAACCAATAAAAAACAGGAAAAACAAGAGAAAAGAAAACAATGAAACAGGATTAAAATTACCAATTAACAGGACTAAACACAGAAGCAAATACGAACTAAGGAAATATTTAGGCACATGACAACACTAGACTGGAACACACGATCAGACTAACACATGGCACACACACACACACACACACACACACACACACACACACACACACACACACACACCAGGTACTATAGCCGATACCCTCAATCTGAGGCCAGGGGTTCTTAAGTACAGGCAGACCAAAACAGGTAGCTCTTACTAAATGAGCCACAGGCTCACATCAATGTGGTCATCCGAGCTGCACTGATGAATCAGCTTTGCAGCAGTCACCTCAGTAACTTCCCCAGCTACTGCTCAAAAGTGGGGAGATGACAAGTATGTATGAACAGACCCGCTGCTCGTAACATTGCCTGACGTAGCGAACGCGCTGTTAAGTGCTGTTGTACCCATATATATGACATGTTATGCAATGGTTTGGCACCTGCACGTCAACATCCGAGAATAAGGAGTTTTGTGAAGTGAGCATCCCATGTTCACAATGGACATTCTATGTATCGGACATTCTATATACCGGACATTCTATGTGATGAAGTTTATTCAGATCATTGGAATATGTGAGTATCTTAAGCCACCTAGGAGACATATACCCTATTGTCCTTACCTACTATTTAGAATAAGGTCAAGACACCTGATTTACGTATACAGTCTCCTTTTTTTGTTTATTGGCTGAAAGCAGCAAATAGCAGTAGTTACAAAGAGTTTAAAATGACTCTGATCAAGAATATGAATGCGCTAGTATATGCCCTGCTGATGTACCATGTGTGTAACAACTGGTAACCGGCAAGATATTTGTCCTCTACTTTGTTTGCTGATCTACCTCTTCAATTTCCCACTAAGGACACCACACTACTGATGGTAGAAACGCGACTGGGCCGAATGATTGAGGGAGTTACCTAGGTTAATTAGGGTGCAGCTTTATATGGGTGCCCTTTTCAGGGCAAGTGCTCTATGAGGAGCAGCAATAAGGAAAGGAAAAGGTAATGTCAGGATAGGGAGACAGACAGGAGAGCCCTAATCTACCCACTCAGTCCCTGTCTACTTGCACAGACCATCCTAGGCGACGGCGTACAACTGGGCGACGGTCCCTACGCTCAATATGTGCACGACAGACAAACAAGAAAAGGCTACATAGAAGCAAAGGGAAGTGGGGAAGTTCCCCATGGCAACACCGTGAGCAACAGAGTAGTGGACAAGCCGAGTCAAACCAGGAGTGTACGTGGTAACAAATGCAGAGCAGGAGAATAGTCAGTCAAGCCAGCGTCAATATGAAGCAGAGGTCAATGGTAAAAGCAGGAACAGCAGAGCCAGGAAACAGGAGAATCACAGCCAAAGGACAAGCAGCAAATGAAGGTATAAGAAGAACAAGGGCGGGAGCTAGAACTGTCTGGCCAGGCTGCGATAGGCTCTCCCATTCCTCAGCCTACCAGCCTGAGTGGTAGCAGATCGAGTCACTCTAGCAGACCTAGGAACAGATGCAGGCTGATTAACCACGGGCGTCGACACAGAAGCTGTGTCAGGCAAATCCATTACAGTACCCCCCCCCCCCTTTTATGAGGGGCCACTGGACCCTTCCTAGGTGGACCTGGCTTGTTGGGGAACCGAAGATGGAACTTCCTGAGCAATAGCCCGGCGTGAACATCCAGGGCAGGTACCCAAGTCCTCTCCTCAGGCCCGTATCCTCTCCAATGGACCAGGTACTGGAGGGAGCCTTGGACCATCCTGCTGTCCACAATCTTGGCCACCTCGAATTCTAACCCCTCAGGGGTAAGAACAGGGACCGGAGGTTTCCTCGAGGTAGCCAAGGACGGGGAGCAGCGTTTCAGGAGGAAGGCATGGAACACGTTGTGTATTTGAAAAAACGGGGGTAACTCCAGCGGGAAGGAGACAGGGTTAAGGACCTCAATGACCTTGTATGGCCCTATATACCGTGGAGCTAATTTTTTGGACGGAACTTTAAGGCGCAAATTTTTTAAAGACAGCCACACCAGATCCCCGACCACAAACAAGGGGTTAGCAGAACGTCTTTTATCTGCCTGAATCTTTTGTATACTCTGGGACGCCTCTAGGTTCTTCTGAACCTGGGCCCAGACTGTGCACAGTTCCCGATGAACGACATCTACCTCGGAATTGTTGGAACCACCAGGTGAAACGGAGGGTAACCGTGGATTAAATCCAAAATTACAGAAAAAGGGGGAGACCTCTTACGAGTTACTGACCCGGTTATTGAGGGAAAATTCGGTGAGGGGAATGAAGGAGACCCAATCATCTTGGCAGTGAGAGATAAAACACCTTAAATATTGTTCTAGAGACTGATTAGTCCTCTCAGTTTGGCCATTAGTTTCAGGATGGAAGGCCGAGGAGAATGACAGATCAATCTCCAACTTCTTACAGAAAGCTCTCCAAAACAATGAAACAAATTGTACCCCTCTGTCAGAAACAATATTGACAGGAACCCCATGGAGACGCAGGATGTGTTTAACAAACAAGGTAGCTAACGTCATGGCATTGGGTAGTTTCTTGAGGGGCACAAAGTGGCACATCTTACTGAAGCGGAACTACAACCCACACCACCGACTTGCCTTGGGATGGAGGCAGATCGGTGATAAAATCCATGGAGATATGGGTCCAAGGTCTCTGGGGAATGGGCAAAGAACATAGTAAGCCTGCTGGTCGGCACCTGGGAGTCTTAGACCTAGCACAAATTTCACAAGCGGCGACGTAGGTCTTAACGTCTTTAAGCAACCCAGGCCACCAATAGGTTCTAGAAATTAGGTGCTTGGTACCCAGGATGGCAGGATGGCCAGATAGTGTAGAGTCATCATTCGGAGACTAAGTCAGAATCAACAGAGGATATGATTATACCTGGGGGCAAAACACTAGCAGGATCCTCCGGAGGAGGAGGGCTGGCCATGAAGCTACGCGACAGCGCATCAGCTTTAATATTTTTATACTCAGCTCTATAGGTGACCACAAAGTTGAATCTAGTAAGAAACAACGCCCATCGAGCTGGTCTCGGGTTTAGCCTCCGGGCAGATTCTAGGAAAACCAGATTCTTGTGGTCAGTAAGGACCGTTACCTGGTGCCTAGCCCCCTCCAGGAAGTGGCGCCACTCTTCAAATGCCCATTTAATGGCTAAGAGTTTGCGGTTGCCAACGTCATAGTTACTCTCAGTGGGGGAGAACTTCCTGGAGAAGTAGGCACAGGGACGGAGATGGGTGAGAGACCTAGTAGCCTGGGACAAGACAGCACCCACTCCCACCTCGGAGGCGTCAACCTCCACGATGAATGGCTCCATCTGGTTAGGCTGAACCAGCACTGGGGCAGAGATAAAGCATCTCTTAAGGACCTCAAAAGCCTGGACCGCCTCCGGAGGCCAGTGGAGGAGATCGGCACCTTTACGAGTAAGGTTCGTAAGAGGCTTAGTGATGACCGAGAAGTTAGCAATAAATCTCCTATAATAATTAGCAAACCCCAGGAAGCACTGTAAAGCCTTCAGGGAGGCAGGTCGGACCCATTCAGCCACAGCCTGAACCTTGGCAGGGTCCATGCGGAATTCGCTAGGAGTGAGGATTTGACCCAAAAATTGTATCTCCTGCACCCCAAACACACATTTTTCGGTTTTAGCAAAGAGTTTGTTTTCCCAAAGGGCCTGGAGCACCTTCCTGACATGCTCAATGTGGGAGGACCAGTCCTTGGAAAACACAAGTATATCATCAAGGTACGCTACAAGAAATACCCAGGTAGTGTAAAGGATCTGCCAGGCACAGCTTCGGGGTTAACGCCCATAGGTAATCAGTCTTCACCTGAGTCTATGTCTCTGAGACTGACTCCAGCTTCCACCACTCAGGCTGGCAGGCTTAGGAGTGGGAGAGCCTATCGCAGCCTGGCCAGACTCAGCTAGCTCCCGCCCTCTGTCTATTTATACCTGCCTTTCCTGTTCTTCCCTTGCTTGTGATTCTTCTCGTGTGGTTTCCTGGCCCAGCTACAGCTTGTGACTATTTGATCCTGCTCCATACTGACCCCGGCTTACTGACTACTCTCCTGCTCTGTGTTTGGTACCTCGTACACTCCTGGTTTGACTCGGCTCGTTCACCTCTCTTGTTGCTCACGGTGTTGCCGTGGGTAACTGCCCCATTTCCCTTAGCTTTGTGTACCCTTGTCTGTTTGTCTCGTGCACTTACTGAGCGTAGGGACCGCCGCCGAGTTGTACCCCGTCGTGTAGGGCGGGTCGTTGCAAGTAGGCAGGGACAGAGTGGCGGGTAGATTAGGGCTCACCTGTCCGTTTCCCTACACCTATCATTACATAATCATAAGCCTATTACCTAGTCTACCCTGGTCCCTGTCTCTACTATGGACCCCCTTGAGACCCTGGCCCAGCAAATGCAGGGTCTCTCCCTACAGGTCCAGGCCCTGGCTCAGAGGGTCAACCAGCCTGACGCTACCATGGTAGTGCCCCTCACCTCACCTCTTGAACCCCACCTCAAGTTGCCTGACCGGTTCTCAGGGGACCGGAGGACTTTTCTCTCCTTTCGGGAGAGTTGTAGGCTCTACTTTCGGTTAAAGCCTCACTCCTCAGGTTCTGAGAGCCAGCGGGTGGGTATAATTATGTCCCGGCTCCAGGAAGGGTCCCAAGAGTGGGCCTTCTCCTTGGCTCCTGACGCCCCTGAACTTTCCTCCGTTGATCGTTTCTTTTCTGCTCTCGGACTCATTATGACGAGACTGACAGGACTGCCTTTGCCGAGAGGCAGCTGGTGACCTTACGTCAGGGTAAGAGACCTGTTGAGGAGTATTGTTCTGACTTTAGGAAGTGGTGCGTAGCTTCTCGGTGGAATGACCCTGCCTTAAGGTGCCAGTTTAGGTTGGGTCTGTCGAACGCCCTGAAAGACCTGCTAGTTAGCTATCCCTCTTCTGACTCCCTAGACCAGGTTATGGCTTTAGCGGAACGACAACTTGAAAGTTTTTGTGTTTTCCCCTCTGACTCCCCCATGATGCCTCCCGAGGTCCCGTTGCTTCGCTCTTCCACGGAAGACTCGGAGGTACCTATGCAACTCGGGGTCTCCGTGTCCCCCCGACAACATAGAGAGTTCCGCAGGAAGAATGGTCTCTGCTTCTATTGTGGGGATGACAAGCATCAAGTGAACACCTGTCCTAAGCGTAAGAATAAGCAGCCGGAAAACTTCCGCGCCTAAGTGATCATCGGGGAGGTCACTTGGGCGCACAGGTATTTCCCGTAAATATGAAACGTAATAAAATCTTGCTTCCCTTTCAGGTCTCTTTTGGTGGTAGGTCTTCTACCGGCAGTGCCTTCGTGGATTCAGGGTCTTCTGCTAATATCATGTCTGTGGAATTTGCTATGTCTCTAGCTATGCCTTTGATTGATTTGCCTAAACCTGTCCCGGTAGTGGGTATCGACTCCACTCCTCTTGCTAATGGTTATTTTACACAGCATACCCCTGTTTTTGAACTCCTTGTTGGCTCCATGCATTTGGAGCAGTGCTCTGTACTGTTGATGCAGGGATTATCGTCCGATTTGGTTTTAGGCCTTCCCTGGTTGCAGTTGCATAATCCCACGTTTGACTGGAATACTGGGGAGCTTACCAAATGGGGTAATGAATGCTTGACGTCATGTTTTGCTGTTAATTCTATTTCTCCCCCTGAGGAGGTGAACACACTACCTGAGTTTGTGCAGGACTTCGCTGATGTTTTCTCTAAGGAGGCCTCCGAAGTGTTACCTCCTCATAGAGAATACGATTGCGCTATCGAATTGGTACCAAGAGCTAAGCTCCCTAAGGGTAGGATATTTAATCTTTCTTGTCCCGAACGTGAAGCCATGAGAGAGTATATTCAGGAATGCCTGGCCAAGGGTTACATTCGCCCCTCTACTTCTCCGGTAGGTGCTGGCTTCTTCATTGTAGGGAAGAAGGATGGTGGTCTTAGGACATGCATTGACTACCGTAACTTGAATAAGGTCACTGTAAGGAACCAGTATCCCCTTCCTTTGATTCCTGATCTCTTTAATCAGGTTCAGGGAGCCCAATGGTTCTCTAAGTTTGATCTACGGGGGGCATATAACCTTATCCGCATCAAAGAGGGGGATGAGTGGAAGACTGCGTTTAACACGCCCGAAGGTCATTTCGAATACCTCGTCATGCCCTTTGGGTTGTGTAATGCTCCTGCGGTCTTCCAGCATTTCATAAATGAGATTTTAAGGGATTACCTGGGGGTATTTCCTGTAGTGTACCTTGATGACATACTGGTGTTTTCCAAGGACTTGTCCTCCCACATTGAGCATGTCAGGAAGGTGCTCCAGGTCCTTCGGGAAAACAAACTGTTTGCGAAAACCGAAAAATGTGTATCTGGGGTACAGGAAATACCATTTTTGGGTCAAATCCTCACTCCTCATGAATTCCGCATGGACCCCGCCAAGGTCCAGGCTGTGGCGGAATGGGTCCAACCTGCCTCCCTGAAGGCGTTACAGTGTTTCTTGGGGTTCGCTAATTATTACAGGAGATTTATTGCTAACTTCTCGGTCATCGCTAAGCCTCTTACGGACCTCACTCGCAAAGGTGCTGATCTCCTCCACTGGCCTCCTGAGGCTGTCCAGGCTTTTGAGGTCCTTAAGAAGTGCTTTATCTCGGCCCCGGTGCTGGTTCAGCCCAACCAAATGGAGCCATTTATCGTGGAAGTTGACGCATCCGAGGTGGGAGTGGGGGCTGTCTTGTCCCAGGGTACCAGGTCCCTCACCCATCTCCGTCCCTGTGCCTACTTCTCCAGGAAGTTTTCGCCCACTGAGAGTAACTATGATATTGGCAACCGCGAACTCTTAGCCATTAAATGGGCATTTGAAGAGTGGCGCCACTTCCTGGAGGGGGCTAGGCACCAGGTAACGGTCCTTACCGACCACAAGAATCTGGTTTTCCTAGAATCTGCCCGGAGGCTTAACCCGAGACAAGCTCGATGGGCGCTATTTTTTACCAGATTCAACTTTTTGGTTACCTATAGGGCTGGGTCTAAAAATATTAAGGCCGATGCACTGTCGCGTAGCTTCATGGCCAGCCCCCCTTCGGAGGAAGATCCTGCTTGTATTCTGCCTCCTGGTATAATCATTTCTTCTATTGATTCTGATTTAGTCTCAGAAATTGCGGCTGATCAAGGTTCAGCTCCTGGGAACCTTCCTGAGGACAAGCTGTTTGTTCCCCTGCAATTCCGGCTAAGGGTACTTAGGGAAAATCATGACTCCGCACTATCTGGTCATCCAGGCGTCCTGGGTACCAAACACCTCATTGCTAGAAACTATTGGTGGCCTGGGTTGCCTAAAGACGGTAAGGCCTACGTCGCCGCTTGTGAGGTTTGTGCTAGGTCCAAGACTCCCAGGTCCCGAACAGCGGGCTTACTACGTTCTTTGCCCATTCCCCAAAGACCTTGGACCCATATCTCCATGGATTTTATCACCGATTTGCCTCCATCTCAAGGCAAGTCGGTGGTGTGGGTTGTAGTAGACCGCTTCAGTAAGATGTGCCACTTTGTGCCCCTCAAGAAACTACCCAATGCCAAGACGTTAGCTACCTTGTTTGTAAAACACATCCTGCGTCTCCATGGGGTCCCTGTCAATATTGTTTCGGATAGAGGGGTACAATTTGTTTCATTGTTTTGGAGAGCCTTCTGTAAAAAGTTGGAGATTGATCTGTCCTTCTCCTCTGCCTTCCATCCTGAAACTAATGGCCAAACTGAGAGGACTAATCAATCTCTAGAACAATATTTAAGGTGTTTTAGCTCTGACTGTCAATAGGATTGTGTCTCATTCATTCCCCTCGCCGAATTTTCCCTTAAAAACCGAGTCAGTAACTCGTCAGGGGTCTCCCCCTTTTTCTGTAATTTTGGGTTTAATCCACGGTTCTCCTCCGTTTCACCTGGTAGTTCCAACAATCCCGAGGTAGAGGTCGTTCATCGGGAACTGTGCACAGTCTGGGCCCAGGTTCAGAAGAACCTAGAGGCGTCCCAGAGCGTACAAAAAACTCAGGCTGATAGAAGACGTTCTGCTAACCACTTGTTTATGGTCGGGGATCTGGTGTGGTTATCGTCTAGGAACTTGCGGCTTAAGGTCCCGTCCAAGAAATTTGCTCCCCAGTTTATTGGGCCGTATAAGGTCATTGTAGTCATCAATCCTGTCTCCTTCCGACTGGAGTTGCCCCCATCTTTTCGAATACACGACGTGTTTCATGCCTCCCTCCTTAAACGCTGCTCCCCGTCCTTGGCTCCCTCGAGGAAACCTCCTGTTCCCGTTCTCACCCCTGAGGGGGTGGAATTCGAGGTGGCCAAGATTGTGGACAGCAAGATGGTCCAAGGCTCCCTCCAGTACCTGGTCCATTGGAGAGGATACGGGCCTGAGGAGAGGACTTGGGTACCCGCCCGGGATGTTCACGCTGGGGTATTGATCAGGAAGTTCCACCTTCGTTTCCCCAATAAACCAGGTCCACTTAGAAAGGGTCCGGTGGCCCCTCATAAAAGGGGGGTACTGTAAAGGATCTGCCAGGCACAGCTTCGGGGTTAACGCCCATAGGTAATCAGTCTTCACCTGAGTCTATGTTTCTGAGACTGACTCCAGCTTCCACCACTCAGGCTGGCAGGCTTAGGAGTGGGAGAGCCTATCGCAGCCTGGCCAGACTCAGCTAGCTCCCGCCCTCTGTCTATTTATACCTGCCTTTCCTGTTCCTCCCTTGCTTGTGATTCTTCTCGTGTGGTTTCCTGGCCCAGCAACTACTTGTGACTATTTTATCCTGCTCCATACTGACCCCGGCTTACTGACTACTCTCCTGCTCTGCGTTTGGTACCTCGTACACTCCTGGTTTGACTCGGCTCGTTCACCTCTCTTGTTGCTCACGGTGTTGCCGTGGGCAACTGCCCCATTTCCCTTAGCTTTGTGTACCCTTGTCTGTTTGTCTCATGCACTTACTGAGCGTAGGGACCGCCGCCCAGTTGTACCCCGTCGCCTAGGGCGGGTCGTTGCAAGTAGGCAGGGACAGAGTGGCGGGTAGATTAGGGCTCACTTGTCCGTTTCCCTACCCCTATCATTACAGGTAGTCTCTTAAAATCAAATTTATGAAATCATGGAAGACCGCGGGAGCATTACACAACCCAAACGGCATGACGAGGTATTCGAAATTCGGGCGGGTGTAAACGCAGTCTCCCACTTATCCCCTTCTCTGATTCGGATAAGGTTGTAAGCCCCCTGAAGATCAAACTTAGAGAATCATTGGGCCCCCTGAACCTGATTGAAGAGATCAGGAATCAGAGGAAGGGGATACTGGTTCCTTACAGTGACCTTATTCAAGTTTCGGTAATCGATGCACGGCCTAAGACCACCACCCTTCTTCCCTAGGAAGAAGATTCCAGCACCTACCGGAGAAGTAGAGGGGCGAATGTAACCCTTGGTCAGGCTTTCCTGCATATATTCTCGCAAGGCTTCACGTTCGGGACAAGAGAGATTAGCTCCTGGTACCAAATCGATTGCGCAATCGTACTCTCTATGAGGAGGTAACTCTTCGGAAGCTTTTTTAGAAAAAACATCAGCGAAATCCTGAATAAACTCAGGTAGAGTGTTCATCTCCTCAGCGAGAGAAAGCAAATTAATAGAAAAACAGGACATCATGCATTCATTACCCCATTTAGTTAGATCCCCATTATTCCAGTTAAACGTGGGATTATGCATCTGCAACCAAGGAAGGCCTAAAACCAAATCGGACGATAATCCCTGCATCACCAACACAGAACACTGCTCCAAATGAATGGAGCCCACAATGAGTTCAAAAAAAGGGATATGCTGCGTAAAATAACTATTAGCAAGTGGAGTGTAGTCGATACCCACTACCGGGACAGGTTTAGGCAAATCAATCAATGGCATAGCTAGAGACATAGCAAATTCCACAGACATAATATTAGCAGAAGACCCTGAATCCACGAAGGCACAGCCGGTGGCAGACCTACCATAAAAAGAGACCTGAAAGGGAAGCAAGATCTTATTAGGTTTCATGTATACCTCCCTGATGGTCACTTAGGCGCGGAAGTTTTCCGGCTGCTTATTCTTACGCCTAGGACAGTCGTTAACTTGATGCTTGTCTTCCCCACAGTAGAAGCAGAGTCCATTCTTCCTGCGGAAATCTCTACGTTGTTGGAAAGACACGGAGGCCCTGAGTTGCATTGGTTCATCCGAGTTTTCCGTGGAAGAACGAAGCAACGGAACCTCGGGAGCCATCATAGGGGAGCCAGAGGAGAAGGCACAATAACATTCAAGTCGTCGTTCCCTGAGACGTCGGTCAAGACATACCGCTAAAGCCATAACCTGATCTAGAGAGTCAGAAGAGGGATAGCTAACTAACAGGTCTTTCAGAGCGTTCGACAGACCCAATCTAAACTGGCACCTCAAGGCAGGGTCATTCCACTGAGAAGCTACACACCACTTCCTAAAGTCAGAACAATACTCCTCAACGTGTCTCTTAACCCTGACGTAAGGTCACCAGCTGACTCTCGGCAAATGCAGTCTTGTCAGTCTCGTCATAGATGAGTCCGAGAGCCGAAAAAAAAAAGTCAACAGAAGAGAGTTCAGGGTCGTCAGGGGCCAAGGAGAAGGCCCATTCCTGGGGGCCGTCCTGGAGCCTGGACATAATTATACCCACTTGCTGGCTCTCAGAACCTGATGAGTGGGGCCTTAAACGGAAATAGAGCCTACAACTTTCCCGAAAGGAGAAAAAAGTCTTCCGGTCCCCTGAGAACCGGTCAGGCAACTTGAGGTGGGGTTCAAGAGGTGGGGTTGAGGGCACTACCTAGTTGCACCTCTGAGCCAAGTCTTGGACCTGTAGGGAGAGACCCTGCATCTGCTGAGCCAGGGCCTCAAGGGCGTCCATAGTGTGTCAGGGACCAGGGTAGAAAAGGTATATGGGCCTGTGATTATGTAATGTCAGGATAGGGAGTCAGACAGGAGAGCCCTAATCTACCCGCCACTCAGTCCCTGCCTACTTGCACATACCGTCCTAGGCGACGGCGTACAACTGGGCGACGGTCCCTACGCTCAATATGTGCACGACAGACAAACAAGACAAGGGTACACAGAAGCAAAGGGAAATGGGGGAGTTGCCCACGGCAACACCGTGAGCAACAGAGTAGTGGACGAGCCGAGTCAAACCAGGAGTGTACGTGGTAACAAATGCAGCGCGGGAGAATAGTCCGTCAAGCCAGCGTCAATATGAAGCAGAGGTCAATGGTAACAGCAGGAACAGCAGAGCCAGGAAACAGGAGAATCACAGGCAAAGGACAAGCAGCAAATGAAGGTATAAGAAGAACAAGGGCGGGAGCTAGAACTGTCTGGCCAGGCTGCGATAGGCTCTCCCATTCCTCAGCCTACCAGCCTGAGTGGTAGCAGATCGAGTCACTCTAGCAGACCTAGGAACAGATGCAGGCTGATTAACCACGGGCATCGACACAGAAGCTGTGTCAGGCAAATCCATTACAGTACTCCCCTTTTATGAGGGGCCACTGGACCCTTCCTAGGTGGACCTGGCTTGTTGGGGAACCGAAGATGGAACTTCCTGAGCAATAGCCCGGCGTGAACATCCCGGGCGGGTACCCAAGTCCTCTCCTCAGGCCCGTATCCTCTCCAATGGACCAGGTACTGGAGGGAGCCTTGGACCATCCTGCTGTCCACAATCTTGGCCACCTCGAATTCTACCCCTTCAGGGGTAAGAACAGGGACCGGAGGTTTCCTCGAGGGAGCCAAGGACGGGGAGCAGGGTTTCAGGAGGGAGGCATGGAGAATAGTCAGTCAAGCCAGGGTCAATATGAAGCAGAGGTCAATGGTAACAGCAGGAACAGCAGAGACAGGAATATTAGAATCACAGGCAAAGGACAAGCAGCAAATGAAGGTATAAGTAGACCAAGGGCGGGAGCTAGAACTGTCTGGCCAGGCTGAGAGATCGAGTCACTCTAGCAGACCTAGGAACAGATGCAGGCTGATTAACCACGTGCGTCGACACAGATGCTGTGTCAGGCAAATCATTTACAGAAAAAGTTTGAAATGTTATTTTTCATTAGTGCTACTGTACACCACGGGTTACTGGGACGACTGAATGATGAGAGCTATATAATGAGAGACTACCCTATTGTTCTTTCACTGAGACTCGTATGGAGGTGTTGAGTATACCAAATTTAAATATTTAATATCATATGATATCAATATCCTATCCTGGCTGTCCCAGATATAATTTTTGATTGTGCTTGTCTCATCATATTTATTGACTGGACTGAGAATTTTAGCAGTATTTAAAAGTTGTAAAAACATTTAAAGTTATGTTTTAATAGCTTTAAAGCTATTTTTTTCAGTGATTAGGTTATTAAGATACGGGGCTTGGGCAGCAATCTGCATCTTTGCCCCAAGTGAAGTAGATCCTAGTCAATTCTTTGAATATGAAGTTTCTGGGGCATAACTAGGAAAGACTGGGCCCCACAGCAAACTTTTGACTGTCCCCCATTGGTGCCACACACAGCCCCCCTTGTAGATATTGCCCTCCTGTAGATAGTGCCATTCTGTACATTCTGCCATATATCCCCAGGTAGATTGTGCCATACAGTCCCCCCGTAGATAGTGTTACACCCCCTTGTAGATAGTGCCACCCTTTTCCCATGTAGATAGTGCCCCCTACCCCTTGTTAACACTGGCATACAACACCCCTGGTAGATAGTGTCCCCCACCTCCCCCTTGTAGATAGTGCCATACAGCCCCCCCTGTAGATAGTGCCCCCCACCTCCCCCTTGTAGATAGTGCCATACAGCCCCCCTTAGATAGTGCCCCCACCTTCACCTTGTATATAGTGCCATACAGCCGCTCCTGTAGATTGTGCTACCACCCCCTTGTAGATAGTGCCATACAGCCCCCCTTGTAGATAGCTCCCCCCACCTCTCCCTTGTAGATGGTGCCATACAGTCCCCCCATTGTAAACACCCCCAAACAAATAAAACAACAAAAATTATACTCACCTAGGCCCCGTTCCCGTGATAGACGGAGCTGCTAAAAAGCATCAACGCCGACAGGATCCAGTGATGACGTGGCTTGTAGCCTAGTAAATGGCAGAGCAGGGAGCTACCTCCCTGCTTTGCCAAAGTGTTCAATAGTTTCAAACGTGCCATCGCTACTGCTATAGCAGCGATAGCGGTTGGTAGTGGTGCCACCAGGCATGGGGGTGCCCTTGCCAGCAGCACCACGGGCCCCCTCATGCCACAGGCCCCGTAGCGGCGCTATGGCTGCTACAGCTGTAGTTACGCCACTGTGCAGTATATTAATCATACACTTCTACTACACAGCGACAGTTTGATACTTTCAGGCTTTGTTCACACAAGGCGGAATTGCTGCAGATTTTCCATCCAGATTTGCAGGTGGAGAATCCACATTAAAATTGACACGTGCTATGGATGTTTTAACCTGCAGCATGTCAATTTATGCTATGGAATGATTGCACATTTGTTGCAGAAAACAACAAATGGCAAATGTTGCATCTTTTGCTGGCTGTGTAATAGCTGCATTTACGCAGTAAATATGGCATCTAGAAGAATAAAAAAAACATTTTTCAACTGTTCTATAAAAAAAACGACTTTACCCACCTTCCCTGGTGCTCGCATAGCGGAGAGTCCCTGCTCCCCTGGCTGGTGTGTGTTCATCTGGCCCCTTGAGATGATGTTTTGTCCCATGTGACTGCTGCAGCCAATCACATGATGCTACGAGACGTCATCCCTGAAGGCTGGCTCAACACAGACTAGCCAGGTAGGGAGGGGGGGGGCAGGGACTTTTCGCTAAGGCAGCGCCAATAGAGGTGAGTATAGTCTTTCTTTTTTTAATCCCCCCAACATTCTTCTTCGCTTCTGCGACAAATCTGGCTGTAAACCTGCGCCAAATCCAACACGATTTGGTGAAAACTTGCGGCCGGAATTCCCTGTGGAATCTGGGTTAGATTTCCTGCAATTTTTCTGCAGAAAATTCTTACTGTATAGAGAGAATTCACCAGAGGAGTAACTTGAATCTCATAGGACCTAATGTAAAATCTATCACTGGGCCTCCACCTACTTTATGCCAGTTATAATACTGGTGTCTTCTTCTGAGGCAGAGGGGTATTTGTACCTCCTTAGACAACAAGGCCCAAGCGTGACTGCTACCTCTGCACCTCCTCTAGCTATGCCCCTGGAATTACATCTCCTTCTACATTTTTAAACAAGAAATCACTCAAACCACATAATGTCAAAAAACAACTTTTATCACACATGGAGCTAAATGGAGCTAAATGCAGTTTTAAAATGTGGTCACCTGTTAACAGATTCACAGGGGAAAAAAGTCTCCAGAAAAGTAGTAAGCAATACAATTATTTATAAAGAAGTACAGCTGCGCATAATACCTAGGAAAATACATAACTGAACTCCTGCCTGTCTTGTGATTTAATCAGGATGGTTCAGTTAAAGCTTAATGTAGTTGCTACAGCAACCTTGTATGGGAGGCACGCACATAATGCCCCTAGATAATATGGGGACTATCAGATCTCCATATCCTGCAGTGTCTGGAATACATTTTTACATCCTATGTTTCCAATCCAAAAGGCTGGAACATCAGCTGATGTAGAGGATTACCTTAAAATGTTGAGTAAAAGATTTATTGAACGACATTAACATTGGAGTTGTGGGAGCTGGCAGAGTGCGATGGACATACTTCACAACACAAGGGTACATATCGAAATAAAACCAATTACTATTTCCAAGTGTACGTGAAAAAAAGTTGTAATGATAAATGGGAATATTTTCAATCTTCAATGCTTTTATTTATTTTTTTATGTCATTCCTTGAACCGGTAACATTTTATTTTCTAATAATATGTATACAACTTAAAGTGAATGTCCACCCTTAAAAACTATCTAGTTCTTTTGATTTTTATCTAAATAGGTTAAACATTTTGTGTTGATTAATTTATCAATACAGTTATCCCTCAAGTTACAACGGTCTCTGGTTACAATATTTTCAACATACAATGGGCAATATTAACTTAAACCACATTCAATTTAGGGCAGGTTCAGACGTGGCGGAATTGCTGTGGAATTCCGCTGCGGACAGTCCTCAGTGGAATTCTCCAGCGGCCGTTTTTTACATTTGTTTCTACACATTTGTGGGAAACTTAGTTCAGACGTTGCGGACCATAGGCTGTGGTGCGGAATTTTCAGTTCGCAGCATGCACTGTCTGTTTCGGAGAAGAAGTGGAATTTCACTGCGTATTTCTGCCTTTGCAATGCAAAAACTGAAATCTGTGGCAAGTCCGCTGTGTTTTCTGCAACGTCTGAATTACCTGTCAAATATGCAAATGTTGTTGCAAATTCGTTGCGTAATTGCCCCGAATCTGCACCAACATTTGCAGCGGAAAAACTCTGCCACGTCTGAACGTGCCCTTACAATGCCAGAGACAGTGACGATCAGTCCAATTTCACTGGTAAAACTCCTGTGCTTTAATGTATCACATTGGCGGTAAGTAGATTAGTGGGTTCTGTATTATGGAAGTGTATGCACTTCCTTTGCCAGGACTAGCTGCTCCTTTGAACACTAGCTGAATGTGTCTCCATTTTATTTTTGCTGTACTCTGTGTGTACTAAACAGGAACTTGGAGAAGCTTCTGTCTTTTACATAACCCTACATACACTCATACTTTCAAGTGAATATACATACATAATTTTTAGGTAGAAAATTAATTTCTGATTAGTTTCTTAATCTATCTTTATAGCGGTGTAGCTTTGGTTATCAGATATAGAGCCCCAAATACCCTACATAGACATACATTTAAAAGATGTTATCGAAAGCATCAGCAGCCAGACTAGCTAGAGGAACCAAAGTAAGCCGAAATGTCTTGACCCTAACCAGAGTCATGGGAAAGAGGGTTGCTATAGATAAATTGTACCGTCTAGTTGGTTCTTTCTCATGGTATTGTAGGAACCTGACAGTGACAATATAACTGGCCTCCATGAAGCCAGAACGGTTGTTGGTAGCTCAAGTGCAGAACCTTATGCAATTGGTGCATGAACTGTGTTAACGCCCTGCAAGCTCAGGGTGCTGCCCACCCAATGCCTTTTACCAGAACCCAAGATTAACCTGCCTGATTGGTTCTCGGGTTATTGCAAGGTATTTGATGCCTTTCGTTGCCATTTGTTTTGAACTTCGTCCTCATTCTTTAGGGACTTAGCAGTAGCGAGTTGGTCTGGACATTCATCTAATCAACGCTTGTCCAAAGAAATAACAGCTGGAAAAATGTCAGTGCGTAAATGAGTCCAGGGAAGCTCACTTAGACGCAGAGGTATACCCTACCAATTATTCCAGTATTTTGATGCCTGTCAAGTTGTCCCCTAACCCCAATATGGTTTATTTAGTGCTTTTTTCGATAGTGGAGTGGCAACTAACTTTATTGGTTCTAGTTTTGTCAAGATGTTCAAATTACCCCGGCTTATGTAGTTTTTTCATGCCATATAACTGCTGTTGAAAACACCCAGCTGTCTCAGAAAATATTTACATTTGTCACCCATGAAATCTCTTTTATGGTGTGTTTCAACAATTGTTAAATTAATGTCGTTTTTGTTTTGGAGCCATTGCCCGCTAAGTTGTATTGGGATTGCCACTGTTGCATCAACACAACCCAGTGGTAGATTGGCAATTGGGGATATAATTAAGTGGAACTTGGAATATCACATACATTGCTTTTCCTTGCCATTCACTCTTATGTTATTGCCTGAGCACTATAAGAGTTTTTTTCGGATGTATTTTCTGAAAAGGAATGTGAAAGATTACCACCTTTTTTCTTCTGATCTGGTCATTCATGTGTCACATGAACGTACTGTGTTAAAGAAGTTGGGAGAAAATTATTTGTTTCCTAAACTAGAAAAATGAGTCTGTAAGGTGGGCGAAGGTGGTAAGAAAATGCTGATGCAGGTCTGTTGCGGAAAAGCAGGTAAGGAAATCAGAAGTAGTAGATAAACAAAGTCTTTAGTCAGGTAGGTGTTGACTCACACACACAACCACAGCATACAACAGAACAATTCCTAATATTCGAGAGGCACCCTCTCTTAGATAAAGCTTCAGGCAGACAATGATGGCTGGCTCACACTCGCAGGACAGAGTAAGGGCTCATTCAGACGAACGTGAATAACGTCCGTGTGTTGTGCATGGAAATCACACGCAGCACACAGACCCTTTGAATTCAATGGGGCCGTTCACACATGCAGGAGTTTTCATGCAGCAAGAGTCCGTTGCGTGAAACTCACTGCATGTCCTATATTGGTGCGTTTTCACGCACCTATACGCCCATTGAAGTCAATGGGTGTGTGAAAACATCCGTGTGCGGTGCGTAATTTGCGCATCAATTCAATTGAAAATAATAAACAAAAAAATTTGCTTTGCGAGTGCGTGAATAACGCATGCCACTCGCAAAGCACACTGATGCATAACGCAACACACGGACCAGATTCACAAGCGTTTTTCACGCGTGTGAATCTGATATGCTCGTATGAATGTAGCCTAAAGGGCACTCCCTCCTGATTCAGGGACAACATTCTGAACAATAGGCCTCAACTGGCTTTCTGGCTTACTTATTGATAATAGTTATGGGTAGGCTCCTGTGACAGTCATCTGCCAATATCATTGTCTCTCACAGGGAAGGCTCCTGCCCACCACCTGAGAGTATTCCACAGCATGTTGGAAGACTCCTGCCCGTCACCCACCGATGCTCCACACTCCAAACTTATGCAGACTCTGGGCCTTCTCGCTCTTGTGCCACTTGTCACCACAACAGGACAGCAGCTTCACCCTTCAGCAGCTTGTAACACCAAGTTTACCTGCACATTAAACACCTTTTACATAGCAAGTGCCGACCCTAGAGTGGGAACGCAACGTAACGACATTGGGATCTTCCTCACTGTTATGGAAAATCAGAGAAAATGTAAATATATTTATTTAAAAATAACAGAAAAAAGACATACTTACTGACACAAGCGTAGGTTTCAACCTGCCCTTGAGTCAGAAAGTATAGGCTTTTTCTGTGATCTCACTGTTATGGCATATCAATACACTAACTTAGTCTTTGTTCACTTCTGCGTCGGGGTTCCATTTGTGGGGTGTGTCAGACCTTTTCGTCAAGGGAACCCATGAACGGAAACCAAACGGAAACCATAGTTTTCCGTTAGCATTACCATTGATTTCACTGCTAATGGTTTCCATTTGTCTTCGTTCCATAAGGTTTCCTTTTTTTTTGAGGGAATCAATAGCGCAGTCGACTTTTTCCGTTAAAAAAAACTGAAACCTTACTGAATGGAGACAGATGGAAACTATTAGCAACGTAAGCGTTACCATTGAAATCAATGGTAATGCTAATTGAAAGCTATGGGGTGCGTGGGATAGATAGAGTTATTTTGGGTTGGAGGGGAGGCAATGTGAGATTAGCCCTGCTGAGGAAGGAAAATTCCTCTTTTTCCTTACAAAATGCTCTATAATGGGAAACCACCGCCCCAAAAAAAAAACTACACATAATTGATATAGTCAAATCCGTAATAACCTGCAGACTAAAAATCATTATCATTAATCATTATTTGTCCCGCATGGTGAACGTCGTAAAAAATAAATAAATAACAAAACACAATGGTAGATTGCTTGGTCATCTTGCCTTCCAAAAAAAGCAATAAAAAGTAAGCAAAAATTCATATGTACCCCAAGATGGTACCAATCGAAACTACAACTAGTAAAAAAAAAAAAGCCCTCATACAGTTCTGACGACGGTTAAAAAAAAGTTATGGCTCTCAGAATGTGACACAAAAGAATTAAAATATCATTTATACTGCACGTTGAGCGTAATAAAAGCAAAACTCAAAAAGCAATGGCATAATGGTTGTTTTTTTCCATTGCACCCCCAAATTTTTTTTATAAAAGTAGTTCGATATATTATATGTACCACAAAGTGGTGCAATTTTATAATAGAGCTCATTCCGCAACAAATAAGCCCTTACACACATACGTCGACAGAAAAATAAAAAAGTTATCAAAATGCGGAAAGGAAAAGAAATTGTCCTTAAAGTTGTATTCTCACAATCCAAAGTGTCCATCATTTCAGACTACTATTCACCATAGTAACATCTATTTTAATTTAACTGTTCATATTCTAATATTTTATAGATGTTCTATTTTTTCATGACAATCCAGTAAAAATACACAATTCTCTAATCATTGCTACAGGAGCATATTTTCTAAATTATATTCTAAAACATACACAAAAGAGTCACAAATAATAAAATTGGCCTTGATATCTCCTGACTTTAAAATTAATGAGGCAAATCTAATTAGGTTGAATAATATAGATATGTACTTAGAAACCATCAAGTCAAAGAGGTAAAATCTTTGAAAAAATTATTATAGGAGAATTGCCATAGGCTATATAGAAGAAAAAGTATTTACCTTTTGATGAATTTGGCGTAGGCTAAACAATGCCAGAAGTTGCGTTCAGCTCAACTCGAAAGTTTTGCCTTCATTTCCCATTACCTTAGTATGTGTCTGAAAAAATGGTCCCGTTTGTGTGGTTTCAAGTCTTTATCCGCATTAATGTCTACCATATAATTAGTTTTCACCGCTATCGACCTCTAGAGATCCACAGACACGGGCCTGGTTTTAACTACTTCCCACACTATGATGTATATTTATGCCATGAGAACTATACAGTTCCCGCAAAATGACGTAAATTCACATGATAGGGATGGCGGTGGCACAGAAGCTGTACCTGCTTCATCAGTTGCGGGTGCTGGCTATATTATACAGCGGACACCTTGCTCTAACGGCCAGGATCGGAGATAACAATGAATCCAGATTTTTAACCTCTTAGATGCTGCAGGCAATGTTGACCGCAGCATCTAAATGTTAGAACACGGCCAGGGGCGTAACAAGTAACCATGGGGCCCCATAGAAAAACTTCAAATAGGGGTCCACTCCCTCATGACACCTCAAATTTGACACAAATACAACAAAAAGAAAACAAGAACAAATCAAAGAAAAGTCATATTGCTCCATGTACCATACAGTATAATGTTATCAAAGCCGAAGAGATGTTATTATACTTCCAAAAAAGGAACATAATGAATAGTGTACACAAGGGAGTACAAAAGCAGATTAGACAGAAAACATGTCAGAGGTTTAGACAAAAATCACAGAAAATTTCCATACACTTTCCAAGGAAGCCAAGTTCTCAAGAAAGCACTTCTTGTATGATTCTCCCAATGGGTAATTTAATATTTAGATATTCCTATTGCACAGGGACAAGGCACAAAGTGATGGGACAGTACAAGAATACTGCACACAGTAATGTCACAGTGCAGGAATAATGTGCACATTGATGTCACAGTACAGGGATAATCCAGTCAGGAATAATACCCCATTTTATACATTTTATCCATAGAATACATGGCTATATTAATAGACCAAACCGTGAACATTAATGGGATTGAGGTTATGTCTATATTTAGATGGCATTCTCCTCGACATCACCCAACCGCAGCCCAGTCCCATCTTCTTCAAACAAATAATCTGCGGTGGTGTCAAGAGTTGGACCCCCAACAATCTAATATTGACGCGGATAACCCCTTAAAGGGCTTAAAGACGATTAGGTCTGGCACCCAGTCAGTGTGCTGTTCTTCAGTTCTAACAGTTTATTTGTAATACAGGGAAGGAGATAAGTGGTACTGAATTATTGGCAATGTGCTGTAATTTTATGGAAACTTGGACTGGTACTATATTTTATGGGCATCTTTGATCGCAATATCCTACTTAAAAGGGTATTTCCAGCACAGATATTCAGTAAATATTTACTGGATATTCAATAAATGTCTGATAGATCTCCCAGAGAACGCCTGGTATGAAGAATGAATGGAGAGGTAACTTTCATATTAGTGAATAGATAGAGACCTGCACATGCATGGCCACCTCTCCATTCATTCTCTGCCTGGATGTGGCGGCCGCCATTCTTCACATAGGTGCAAGTTTCAAAGCTGGGACTTATCAGACATTTGTGGCATATCCCGAGGAGATGCCAAAAATATTTATAATAAGAATACACCTCTGTGTAAAAATACAGATTTTTTTTCTTTTTACTTGGTCCTGTTATTATGATTATAACTATATTAATGGGGTTTTCCGACACTACCGCTCAAATTTTTAAAAGGTCTGGCCGCACTACAAATGTTCCAAATAGTCCCCTCCAAATACCTTTTTCCAGTTTGTTTAATTTTTCTGTTGATCCTCGTTGCCCAGGATTGCTTCCAGTGTTTGTTTATGTACATGATTCCTGGTCCGCGGCTGCTTTGATGTAATTGGATGCGGGCGGCGCATGCGCAGTAGACACATTTGTGTTTGTGTGAAAGTAGAAGGTGCAGACATGGCACATGCGTGGAACAGAGATCTCAGCTAACTGGACCAATCCCTGTAACAGACGTCACTCATGACGTGCTGTACAGGCCATAGGCCGGAAGGAAGCTGTTGCAGACCATGGACGTAAAATCACCGGAAGTGTAAATTTCACAGAGGGTCGGCATCACGTGACCAGCGACGGGAATGGTAAAACAGGGCATTTTCTGAAACGTAAGTAAATTACAAAGTGTGTTTGATTGGTAACTTGAGGTAAATAGCCATTAGATAGTTAGTCCTGGAAAACCTCTTTCATTTTATAATTCATTTTAAATGTTACTAATATATTTTAAACTATAGACTTGCAGTCTCTTACTTAAAATGGTTATGATTAATTTAGGTTTTTTAATTTGTAAACTGGATATAAAATATGGACATGAAATAAAGATGAACAGTAGAAGTGAGAGAATGAGGATAAGGTAATGTTTGCTTTAATGGTTGTAGTGTTTTGGTGTTTAACACATTACTTAAAAATTATGTACAGTTATGTCCAAAGCAGTTGGTAGTGTAACTTATGTGCACACACCATCACCTACTGGGAGGGTGCCAAGATGCGCAAAAGCTCTATTTTGTTGTTTAACCCTATTTTGGAACTGTAAACCCTGGTCCTGTCAAAGAAACACAGTACATAATTATTTAAAAAAATCTAGATAAAAATGTGTAAACAAAATTTTGTTTTATTCTGCGGAGATCCTATTTTGTTAACAAGGAAAATAAATCCACTACTGACTATTTTTTTACTACCATGTCAAAGGTAGGGGCAGGGACAGCTAAAGCAGCCCTTCAATGCAAGGATCCTCTATAGAGCAGCCGAAACTCAGAATCCTGGATCCCTGTAAATATGGAGTGGGAGTGGGTAATTGGGGTTAGGTCACAACAACATTTTCTGTTTTAACTGGAGATGTGCTTTAAAGATGAGGTGGTAAATATTTTTGAGCCTAAACCAATATTTAAAATAATAACGCTGACATTTCTAAAAATCTTTCTATCATGTACTTAGAATGTCATAGGTTGCTAGTTGGCATCAGCGGTTTTATGCATTAACACAATATTCCCACATTGTTATTAATTAACTAGCACACCGGAATGGCCTTTATGGGAAACAATTGTAAAAGTAATAACGTATCCTTTTAAACCACCTTAAAACAAAGAAATATGAGTAACCAACGAACAAGTCCAGCCAACAGTGTTGCTAATTCCCAAATTGCTTCCCTCTTTAGCACATTGTGAACATTGAATTTGATAAGCAAGGTCCTAACCACAAATTTGCTTTCAGGCTAGCAGCTGTGACCGAAAGAACAAGTGATGAAATAAACTTAATGTGTTTAATCTGTTTTGAACAGCTAACTCTAATTGCAAAGCACCTGTTGCTCGCAGGGTGAAAAGCCGATAGAGTTTTGCACATTTAACTCCAGTGTAAATTGTAGGAGTGGAAACAAAATATTTTTGCTGCAAATTAGCAATGCCATTTACAAGGTACTGAAGGAACTGCATGTATTAAAATGCATTTACAATGTGGACATTATAATAATTATTACTTCATTCTAAATTAAATCGTAAGTCAATGTGTTCTCAAAATTAAAATAGTCCAGTCAATAAAACAAAATGTTTTAGAAGACAATAGGTAAAAGGTGCCTTTGTGTTTTAGCATCCCCAAACCCAACATTCACGACATATTTACATATTTATCTAATTTAGAAACACCATATTTATATACCCTATTAGGGCATTTTGAAACAATAGAGGAATCCATTGTTTGGAACCTCTGTCAATAGCCTGAGAGTGTGGCGACAAAGAACGTATCTCTTTCTGGAGGACTAGTCATGTCTGTGCAGTACTAAGAGGCCATTGATTTCAATAGACACTATGTAATCCTTGGTTTATCCTATGGTGGTGCTGCAGTTAATTTTAACATTTGCTGCTGGGTTCCAGCTGATCGCTGGAGGTCCAAGCGCCAGGACATCCTGTGAACAGCTTGTTTTTTAAGGTAACCTTCTAACAAAAAGGGATTGTAAAAAGTGGATAACATTTTTTGTCCCTTTATCAGCAATAAAACATAGCATATAAAACATCTCACAATATCTCAAATATTGCATACAATGCAATCGAATAAAAACTGTACAAAATACTTTTACAGAGACAGAAGAATAATTTGAGGAGGTAACCTCCCAGACATCAAAAAATAATAACAGCCAATGGTAAGTAGCAGCACTATAACCAGAATCAAAAGTAGCGCAATATGTAGGGAAACCAGTCCCAAGAAACTAATACCAATGATATTTTAAGTATGAAAATTCAACATACAAAGTTACAAAAACACAAAGACAAGACAACAAAGGGAAACACAAAGACAAAAGCGGCAGAGAATTGGCATTATGAGCATTCAAAAGAGGCCATCCAACCAGAGAGGCAAATCAGCGCCACCCCGAAACAAAGACAACACTGACCAAGTTTGAACAAAGGCTTCGGATTTACCCCGATCAGCAGAAATGAACTCCTCCATTCTCATAATACCGTTCATCTCAGTTACCCATTCCTGCAAAGAAGGCACATTAATGGACTTCCAATGACGTGGTATTACAGTCATAGCTGCAGTCAGAGAATGCCTAACGACGTCCCTTTTGAGGTGTGGGAGTGATCCAGTAACCATGGAAAGCAATCCAATAGAAGGAGAAGTAGGAACATCAGTGTCAAATAGCTTGTTTCCAAGATCAAAAATTTTCCAACAAAAGGGACGGAGCTTATGGCAATCCCACCAAATGTGTAACATAGTTCCAGGAGCATCCCCACACCTCCAACAATCCGCAGACACATCAGGAAATATCCTATGTAGAAACGAAGGGCAACGGTACCATCTTGTGAGAATTTTATAATTTTTCTCCTGAGTAAAACAGGAAGTCGGCAATTTATGGGCCAAGAGGAAAGAAGTCTGCCAATCCTCCTCAGAGTGTTGAACGCCCATTTCCCCATCCCATGCCTTAGTGAACGCCAAGTGAGAATAAGAGTAATCAGGCCAGAGGATCCCATGTAGATAGGATAGCATATGAGACGGAGCAGAAGACAATGACAGATAATGTTCCAAAGGAGTCTTATCCTCAAGCAAATCAAGACAATCTCCCATGGAAGAGAGATAGGACCGTAATTGAAAATAGGACCACCAAATTGAGCGTCTCCCCGGGCAGGCCTCAGAGACAGTAGCAAGCGACAAAATTGCACCATCAGGTGTAAGGGTCTGAGCTAAGTACCCCCCATCCTGTCTCCCCCAGCAGAGGAATGTGTCCACACCCACGGCTGGAGGCAAGGAAGAGTTATCAAAAAGAGGAGTCAAAGGACCCAGACGTGAGCAAGGTCTAGAGCACCAATGATCCGTTCCCAAACAACAAGAAACTGACGTGTGAGGAAAGGCAGAGAAGACGCTGGTCGATGTGAACTAGTCAACCAAGGCAAAGAGGACAATGTAAGAGAAGACATACTTTTCTCAATGCGCACCCATTGCTTACCAGTATCTCAGCGGAACCAGTCCACCAATCTTATGATGATCGCAGCTTTGTGGTAACGTTTGAAGTCCGGCAAACCCCCCCCCCTCCAATTTAGGCCGGCTAAGGACAGAGAATCTAATGCGAGGCTTAGAGGAGCCCCACACAAATTTGGTTATGGCCCTATGTAATGTTCTGAAGAAGACAGCGGGCACCACAATAGGGACAGTCTGAAATATGTACAAAAATTATCCATACAACAGCGTTAATACGCCCAAACCACAACATGTGCCCACCCTCATACACCTCTAAATCCCGCAAGTTACGCTGTAAGACAGGAGTGTAAAATCAAGGTAAACAGATCAGACAATGAGTGGGGTTATGTATCCCCAAGTATTTCAAAGATGTGGGCTGCCACTTAGATGGGAAAACCTGAGCGAGATGAGGAACAAGAGGAGCAGCTAGAGATATATTCAATGCCTCCAACTTAGAGTAATTGACTTTCAAATTACTCAAATGACAAAATCGCTCAAACTCCCCAGTCGAAGACAGCAAGGAAATCATAGGATCTGCAATGTCCACGAGAAGATCATCAGCTAACTTATGATGCCGGGCACCAACACAAATGCCATTAATGTTGTGGTTATTCCGCAGTGCCACAGCCAGGTGCTCCATGACCAAAACATACAGCAGAGGTGAGAATGGACACCCCTGTCTCGTACCATTGGTAACAGGCAGAGAGGCAGACAAAAGACCATTAACTCGAACTCGAGCTGTAGGCCTATGATATAGTGCCATAATCTTATTCACCATGTTAGAGCCAAGTCCACCCTGAGTCAAGTCACACCCAATGCACCCGATCAAAAGCCTTTTTGGCATCAACAGAAAGCAAACACATCGGTATCTTGCGTGTCTGACAATATGATGTTAAAAGAAGGGTCTTATTAGTATTATCCTGTGCCTCTCTACCACGTACAAAACCCACCTGGTCATCCATGACCAAGTCAGGCAAGAATGGAGAGAAGCGAGAGGCAATCAATTTCGCAAAGAGTTCCACATCCACATTTATCAAAGAAATGGGCCTAAAGTTTGCGCATGTCGTGGGATTCTTACCCGGTTTTGGTAGAAGGGTAATGTGAGCCTCTAGAGACTGAGGCGCAAAGGGACAAGAGGAAGACACGGAATTAAAAACTTTTGTCAAAAATGGAGCAATTTGATCCTTAAAGGTCTAATAAAATCTATTGTTAAACCCATGAGGTCCCGGGCTTTTGCCCAAGGGAGAGTCCCCAATTGCACGCTCCACTTCCGATTCCAAAAAATCCTCCTCATGTCCCAAGGTGTCCCCAGCCCCCAAAGTCGGCAAAGCAGTGTCCTGTACATAATGATCAATTTTTTCCCATAATGCATCATCCTGCATATCGTGAAAATGTCACTTGAGATTATATAAGGTAGAGTAATAGTGTCTGAAATAGTCAGTGATGCCTACAGGGTCATGAACCTCACCACCAGTGGGAGATGTAATTTTAGGAATGTAAGACGCCTGTTTACGGGGATGCAAAATCTGAGCCAAGGACCTGCGACATTTGTCTGCAAATTCGTAGGAATGTTTGCGCATCCGATCCCGAAATCTAGCATGTGATTGGTCAAGCAAAGAACGCAATGATTCTCTTGCCATGGTGAGTTCCGTAAAAACCTGCGAGGAAGGAATGTGTTTATGACTGGATTCTAAATCACGTATCTGTGCGAGGAGTCGGGTAATAGCTACCCCTTTTTCCCTCTTTAATCAAGCGCCCTGTTGTATTAGGACACCCCTAACCACACACTTGAATGCCTCCCACTGAAGTGGTAAAGAAGTAGAGTCACGAGCGTGTACATCAAAGAATGTGCTAAGCATATCCTTAAAGGCATGGTGTTGCCAGAAAAACATGTTTTTTTTTTTTTAATTAAACATTTAGTGTGTGGGTGATTAAACATTGTTCAAATTTTTTTTATTTTTTTCACGAGTCAGGAAATATTATAAATTATTTCTAATTTATAATACTACCCATTTTTGGTCACTAGATGGAGCTATTTCCCAAAATTGCAGCATTGCAAAATTGGGTTAAAAGCCCTCGCTCTAGTGAGCTCTCAGCATCCCCCCCCCTCCTTTATCCTGGCTAGTGCCGGGATAAACGAGGGGTTTGAACGGTGTAACCTCCTACACTGTGTGTCGCCATTTTTTGAGCTAACACACAGCGTAGTAGGTTTACATACAGTAGTAAACACACACAAACACGAACATACATTGAAATCTCTTACCTGCTCCTGCCGCCGCGGCTCCCTCCGGCCCGTCCGCTCCGTTTGCTGCCGCTGGTCCAAGTGCACAAATCCGGAAGCCGCGACCGGAAGTAGTAATATTACTGTCCGGCCGCGACTTCCGGTCCACAGGAAAATGGCGCCGGACGGCGCCAATTTCGAATTGGACTGTGTGGGAGCGGCGCATGCGCAGTTCCCACACAGACGCCGTACACTGAAGTCAATGGGACGGGAGCCGTTCGCAGTCCCTATGGGACTGTGGCTGCCGTATTCCATGTCTGTATGTGTCGTTAATCGACACACACAGAAATGGAACAAAAAATGGCAGCCCCCATAGGGAAGAAAAAGTGTAAAAATAAGAAAAAGTAAAACACAAACACACAAATGAATATAAACGTTTTTAATAAAGCACTAACATCTTTAACATATAAAAAAATAATTTGTGATGACACTGTTCCTTTAAGAGCTGACCAACATACTGTATCCCGCAATAGATTGTCATTAATTTTCCAGGATTGGAAATTGGGCACTGAATTATTAAAGGTAAGTGTCAAAAAGACTGGAGCATGATCCGACCAAACCATTGAACCCATCTCAGAAGTAGGGTGCCAGGTAAGCAAGTGGTGGCTAACGAGAAAAGCATCCAATCGACTGTACATATTATGTAAAGGAGAGAAATAAGTATACTCTCGTACCTTAGGATGGAGGATCCGCCACACATCATTCAATTGCATGGAATGCATCGTAGTCTTCAAGGCCACCAATTGTGTCTTAGGAACTGTAGACCTGCCAGAGGAGGTATCAAGTCTGGAATCAAAGGTCAAATTGAAATCACCGCCCACAATCAACCCACCCTCCGAAAACTCTTCTAGCTTTCTCAGAAACAGTTGGCAAACCCGAGCCTGATCCTGATTAGGAAGATATAAATTGGCCAGAGTAAAGATCTTATTTCTAATGGACTGTTTAAGAAATATAACATACCGACCATCTGGGTCAACAAATACATCTAGTGTCTTATGAGAAAGCGATTTGTGTATACAAATACTAGCACCCTTTGACTTGGATTCCGGGTTGGCACTGTGAAACCAGACTGGATAATAGCGATTAGTAAATTTTGGTGTATGGCCCACCTGAAAATGAGTCTCTTGTAAGAACAAGATATGTACCCGCTCTTTTTTTTTTTAAACATATTTTTATTGAATTTTTTCACCACAAAAAAAACACAAATCATACAGTAATGCATTGCCATAATAATAAACATTACAAAAAATGTATAAATGAACATGTGATAGTGAATGCTTCCCAGCAAACTAGGTTTGATCTTGGAAGTTATTCCCCATAGGCTATCAGCCCTCCTTCATCTCCTCTATCCTTCCCATCCTTTAACCCCACATGTCGGGTAATCCTGTAAACATTGTTACATAACTTTGCATATCTGCCTAACTAACATAACTAAACAATACACAGAACAAATAAGAAATTGGAGCATACATAACAATTGGAGCTTCGTGAAGCAGTTCACCGACTCAGGCAGCTAGTCCGCAAGAATAAAGAAATCCCAGAGGATATATATGCTTTACTCCCGTGATATTTTCAGTGCCCCTAAAGTGCCCTTAAGATCTTCAATCAAGTACCATGACGTTCCCGTAAATGGATCTATGATGTCCCTTCGTTCTGCACTGGTGAAATATTTTGTGAGGAAAAGCTTCCATTTCTCAAAGAATTTTTTGCTCTGCGTGTCTTTATTCTGTAATATACCAATGCGGTCTAGATAAAACAGTTTCCTCAACCCCTGGACCACCATGTTCTGAGTCGGTACTTCAGCTACCAGCCAGTTTTGGAGTATGCACCTCTTTGCCACTATCAGTGTGGCATGGGCCATGGGAGCTAAATGTGTCGTTTCTGTCTCTTCTAATTCTCCATCATGTTGTATATGGAATAAGACCTCCATTGGCCCTAAATTCCCATGGAACCTGCCCACCTGCTGCAATAAGGATGTTATCTCCCCCCAGAATGGCTGAATATGTGCACACGCCCAAAGGCCATGATACATGTCTGTCTTTGAGATATTACATCTAGGGCATGACGTTTTCCTATCTGGTTGTGAGGCGGAGGGGGCCAGGGTAAATGCATATATTGCTTGGTGAATGATCTTCAAATGAGTTTCCCTCCAGTTTTCGTTGTGCACGTGTGCCCTGAAATCCACCAGCCCTTTTTCAATATGCTTTTCAATGCCTGGTAAATTAAACAGTTTTTCCCATCTCCCAAAGGCCTGCCCCGGGGACATCTTCACTAGTGTTGGTCTGAGTGTACTATATAATTGGGAAATGGAGTGTCTGTGATTGTCCGTGAACCATGAATCAAACAGGTTGGGGGGGACCTCATCCGCTACATCCGCTAGTTTAGTTTTACAGTGATTAACTATTTGTAAGTACTGTAAGTGCTGATGCCGAACAAAAACATATTTATTCTGGAGCTCCTGCAAGGTTAACCACCTCTTATCCTGCGCGTGGAACATATCCCCCAGAGTCGCTACCCCTTTCTCCCTCCATTCTGACATTAGCTTGTTAGATCTTCCTGCTGCAAACTCTGGGTGCTGCCATAAGGGCATATGTTTTGAAATGCGATAAGAGAGGTTATAGTGTTTGCGCAATACCTTCCAGGCAATGATGGTATCTCGTAACAGAGATGATTTCTTGACGATCTTTGGGAGACAAGTGAACGTTGTGTGTACCAGGGCCATGAGATCCCAAGGTTTTGCTAGCTGTCTCTCCAGTCTAGTATTGGAGTGGAACTCTGTGTTGTGTTTCCAATCTAGCAGATGTCTACTCAAGCAGGCCAGGTTATAACCCCGAATGTTAGGGAAATTGACCCCTCCTTCCGCCTTCCTCATCATGAGTTTCGTGAGCGCTATTCTTGGTTTCTTCCCCCCCCATATGAATTTGGTAAATGATGAGTTGAGTGTATTGATATCTGAGTGCTTGACCAGAAGTGGGATAGTCTGGAGCGGGTAGAGTAATTTCGCAAATCCTGACATTTTGACCAAACAGCTCCTTCCCATCAGTGATAGAGGTAGACTGTGCCATCTCAGAAGATCTGCTTGGATATCTTGTATAAGGGGGGGATAATTTAGATCATACAGCGAGTTGGGTGCCCGACCCACTTTAATACCCAGATAAGTAATGTTTGACTTAGCCATCTCAACATCCAGGGAGGCTAGGGACCGCCTATATGCTGGGTCCTGCGTTCCCAAATCTAATAACTGGCATTTTAACGTGTTAACTTTGTACCCTGAGTAGCTCCCAAAGTCGTTCAATGCCTGGAAGATACGCGGAACATCTTTAAGGGGGTCTGCGAGAAATAACAAGATGTCATCTGCAAACAACGTTTCCTTGACCTCCATCTCCCCCACCCTTATGCCCGTATATAAATTGGATGACGCCAGATAACGTGCCAGCGGCTCCAAAGCCAGATTGAACAGCAGTGGCGATAGCGGGCACCCCTGTCTTGTACCTTTACATAGACGGAATGGTTTAGACAGAAAGCCTGGTGTGGAGATTCTAGCCTTAGGGTCTTTGTATATGTGGTGTAATAATATCCTGAATGTCCCCGTTATTTCCATCTTATCCAGGACAGCATCCAACCAATTCCAACGGACATTGTCAAAAGCTTTCTCCGCGTCAAGTAAAAGTAAAGCCGAATGTTCCCCCGGAAATGGGTTATGCTGTACTCTATCTAGCACTGCCAGAACCGTCCTAATGTTGGTGACCGCCGACCTACCTTTAATAAAACCTACTTGTTCTGGGGCTATGAGGAACGGCATTATATTCGCTAACCTATCAGCTATGATTTTGGAAAGGAGTTTAGCGTCCACGTTTATGAGCGATATGGGTCTGTATGATCCTGGTAGTAGGGGGTCCTTTCCAGGTTTAAGCAATAATTTCACATAAGATGTATCTGCTGATGGTGGTAACCCCTCCTCTCCCAGAGCATTGCTAAACAAGGAGACCAAAGTCTCCGTAATCTGTTCCCGCATTACTTTAAAAAATTCGCCGGTCAGCCCATCTGGACCAGGCGCCTTACTATTTTTAAGGTTTCTTATTGCCTCATCCACCTCCCCCCTTGTGACCCTGGCATTTAGAAGTTGCAACTGTTCCGCGGAGATGACCGGTAAAGTGACCTTGTCTAACAGTGTGTCTGTCAGCGGAAGGGAAGATGTATCAGAGTACAGCTCCTCATAAAATTTAGCCAAGATGGAATTAATACTAGTTGGATCGCATGTTTCTCGCCCATTATGATCCCTTAATTTCGCTATGTGCTGCACTGAGCGCTTTCCTCGAGCCATATTGGCCAAAAGTTTACCCGCCTTACTTCCGAACTTATGTAAAGTAGCTTCAAAGTCTCGAGTATATATTGTTTCTTTCTGAGCTGCCCACTCGTCAAAAGAGTGTTTTGCCTGAATCCAGGCCTGTCTGGCATCTAATGTAGGGTGTGCCAAATATGCTGTATAGGTTGCCCTCAGTGCAGCACTAGAAGCATTAAATTTTTGTGTTATTTCCCGTTTTTTGCTGGCAGTATACGCCATTATCCTCCCCCTCAGCACTGCCTTGGCCGTATCCCAGTATAGTGAGGGGTCATCTCTGTGTTCTGAATTCGTCGACGTGTATTCTAACCACCACCCTCTTAGCTGTCTCACAAAGGTGTCATCAGTTGCTAAATGAGCCGGGAATCTCCATATGAAGTCTGATCCTCTGGGATATATTTCCTGAAAATCTACTCGTACCGGGGCGTGATCTGAGATCACTAGGTCCCCTATCTCAGCGGCCCTCAGCCTCGGTTGTAGTGTTGGGGATATTAAGAGGTAGTCAATCCTGGACCAGGACTGTTGAGCGTGGGAGTAATGTGTAAATTCCCGGGCATCCGGGTTACCCCTTCTCCAGGGATCTATTAAGTGTATTCTTTCCATCAGAGGTCCCAACACTCGGTCCTGTTTTCTGGGAGCCCCTGTTGGAATGGATCCCGTGCTTTGTGAACTGTGTGTGCGTCTATCCTCCTTGTGATCAGAAACTGAATTAAAGTCACCTCCCACTATTTTGTGCTGGACATTATCTGACATAAGGGCCCTTTCCAAACCATTGAAAAACTCAATATTATCACCATTAGGTCCATACACATTATAAATGCTTAATACCCCACATGGTGTGCTTAGAGTAATATGGAGCAGTCGCCCTTCCTTATCTGCATCAGTATGAATTACCTCATGTACCAGGTTTCTATTTATTAAAATAAGTACCCCCGCTTTACGGCCACAAGCTGAAGAGCCGTATACTTGGCCCACCCACAACTTTTTCATGCGGTGGAAGTCGCTCTCCTCCAAATGTGTCTCCTGAAGAAGAGCGATGTCCGTATGGAGTTTTTTTAAGTGACGGAGTACCATCATTCTCTTGTTAGGGGACCTAAGCCCCTTTACATTCCACGAGGTCAGCTGCATAAAGTGGGCGTTCCGAAAAGGTTCACAATTGACTGGTCATAAATATCTAATTCTAGGCAAGCGTGCTTTGCTGCCTTGGTAGCCGCCCGGCGGCGTCTGCTCCAGATTGCTCCCAACATTACAATAACAACATTTACATTCGGTGCCAGAGAATTGGCACAACCTTTAACAACAAAATGCCCATCCAGGAATGTCACCAGCATTTCCTGTGAGACAAACTTTAAATTGGCATACATAACTTCACTTTTTTCTGGTCTGTGACCCCTCCCCCCCTCCCCTTCCCGCCATCTTTTCGTGATATATTGGAACTTCACATTTTAATTTTTAAAGTATCAAAATAAGTTGGGCTTCCTATACAACACGGGTACAAGTGCTTATGCCTATTATAGCAGGAATTTTGTCGGCATAATATCCCACCAGAACCAATTGCCACATTAATATATAAGGCACAATCAAATGCGCTCATGGAGCCTCTATGCGATACTTATCAGTCCGGGATGGTTGCAAGCCGGTTTTCTGAGCGTTGTCGATGTGGCATCTTCGACGATTCTGCCCGTTGTTGCTTGGGTGAGGAAGTGGAATTGCGGGCGATATCTGACCATGTACAGTCCCTCGATGAAGAAACTGGTGTACGGGGACCTGTACCCGCTCTTTGTGCATGTTATACAGTACCGGTGAGCGTTTTTCAGGGACATTAAAGCCCTCTAACATTAAAGGTACAGACTTTCAACTGCGCCATCTCCACTGCACTTTCGACAGTCAAGCCAAATAATATGAACTAAGGCAGTGAAGACAAAGACAAGACAAACAAGACAAACTAGGAAGAGAAACACGACAACGAAGACAAACAAACGGGTGACACCGATCACCCACTCCTTAAGACTAATCCAGGAGAAACAAGTGGATAACCTTTTTAACAATTATATAATATCAGATTGTTGATTTTGCCACTTCAAATCTACTACCAGGGATAAACAGTAGCAGCTCCTAGCACAAGAAGTTCTGTCATATTCAATGTGTGTGAAATAACCAGTTAGGATTAACTATAAGGGTATGTGCACACGTAAACTGCATTTACGTCTGAAATTACGGAGCTGTTTTCAGGAGAAAACAGCTCCGTAATTTCAGACGTAAATGCTCGTACTCACATTTTGCGAGGCGTCATTGACGGCCATAATTTAGAGCTGTTCTTCATTGAATTCAATAAAAAACGGCTCAAATTACATCCAAAGAAGTGTCCTGCACTTCTTTGACGAGGCAGTCATTTTACGCGTCGTCGTTTGACAGCTGTCAAACGACGACGCGTAAATTACAGGTCGTCGGCACAGTACGTCGGCAAACCCATTCAAATGAATGGGCAGATGTTTGCCGACGTATTGGAGCCGTATTTTCAGGCGTAAATCGAGGCATAATACGCCTCGTTTACGCCTGAAAATAGGTTGTGTGAACCCAGCCTAATTGTTACACTGATGGTAATGCTGTGAGAAAAGAGAACACCATTATCGACTCAACTGCCTTTGTATATTTCTGGTCCACTGAATTGACGGCGGACAGGCCCATGTATGCATTTTTTAACAGACACTTTCAACATATATAGCAAACTTATGTTGTATAATTGTTAAGTCAGCAAATCTTGCTGAACGGACCTCATACATTATTAGGTATGTTCTTTTCATTTTATCTAGACAAAGTACATAGACTACTGCTGTTATTATTCATTTCATTATTTTTCATTTTCTATTTGTTTTAAGGCTGTATACACAGTTGTGTTTTTTTCTATTTTTGCAGCTTTGTCGCAAATCTAAGGGACACTGTTCTAGCAATCGTACTCACCCACTTTACAATAATATTTTTTTCTGGAACAACCATTGTAATTTGAAAATATTGTAACTTGAGACCTTAACCATGTTAAACTAGTATTTGGTTCCAAAGACCCCAAAACAGTCTTGTGTACGCAGGTCAGAAAAAGCTGCTGAAAGCTGGTGAATCCCTTTTTATGTTACGGACGGGAGCTTCTTCAGTGTTCTTTACATTACACATACAGTAGTGCACAGTAAAAACAGAGGTGTCCTCAAATGATTTGCAAAGAAATAGATAATTTCTGCACCGGTAGGTAGCGGTACAGTACGTGTACACTACACTGTAATGCAAAGATCCGCTATTAGACATCCAATCAATGCATGCACTTCAGTAATAGAGCACCTGCTGTAATGGCAGGAAGGAGGTGAAGGGAAAGTGAGCCCTAATCTACCCACCGCCCTGTCCCTGCCTACTTGCAATGACCCGCCCTAGGCGACGGGGTACAACTGGGCGGCGGTCCCTACGCTGTCTAAGTGCACGGGAGAACAAACAGGGAACACGCAAGGGAAGGGGCAGTAGCCCACGGAACGCCACGAGGAAACGGAGCGGTGAATGAGTTGTCAGGACCAGGATGAAGTGGAGTATACCCAAGTGAGCACGGAGGAGGAAGCAAGCCGGAGGCAAAGCAAAGCGGGTTAAGCAGAACAGCAGCAAGGCAGAAGCACGGCAGAAGCAGGCTGGAGCAAGCAGCAGTGGGGCCAGGAATCCAAAAGAATTACAAGCACTGAGGAGGAGAACACAGCAGGTAATAAAGGACAGGGGGCGGAGCTAACTCCGACTGACCAGGCCGCGATAGGCTCTCCCACTCCTGAGCCTGCCACCCTGGTTGGTGGGAGATGGTGTCAGTCGAACAGGTCTGGCCTCAGGTGTGGATTGATTAATCCCAGGAGTATACCTAGATGTAGTACCTGGCAGATCCCTAACAGTACTCCCCCTTTTATGAGGGGCCACCGGACCCTTACTAAGAGGACCCGGTTTAGTAGGGAAGAGAAGGTGGAACCTCCTGATCAATACCCCAGCGTGAACATCACGGGCAGGTACCCAAGTCCTCTCCTCCGGCCCGTACCCTCTCCAATGGAGCCCTGGACCATCCTACTGTCAATAATCTTGGCCACCTCGAATTCCACCCCCTCAGGGGTGAGAACGGGAACAGGAGGTTTCCTCGAGGGGGACCAGGACGGGGAGCAGCGTTTAAGGAGGGAGGCATGGAAGACGTCATGTATGCGAAAGGATGGGGGCAGCTCCAGACGGAAGGATACAGGGTTGAGGACTTCAATGATCTTATAAGGCCCAATAAATCGGGGAGCAAACTTCCTGGACGGGACCTTAAGGCGCAAGTTCCTGGACGACAACCAGACCAAATCCCCGACGACAAACCGGGGGTTAGCAGAACGTCTACTATCCGCCTGAATCTTTTGTGCGCTTTGGGACGCCTCTAGGTTCTTCTGAACCTGGGCCCAGACAGTGCACAGTTCCCGATGAACATCCTCTACCTCAGGATTATTGGAACAACCAGGGGAAACGGAGGAGAACCTTGGGTTAAACCCGAAATTACAGAAAAACGGGGAGACCCCTGACGAGTTACTGACCCGGTTATTCAGGGAAAATTCAGCAAAGGGAAGGAATGAGACCCAATCGAATTGACAGTCAGACATGAAACACCTTAAATATTGTTCCAGGGACTGGTTAGTCCTCTCCGTTTGGCCATTAGTTTCGGGATGGAAGGCGGAGGAGAAGGACAGATCAATCTCCAACTTTTTACAAAAGGCTCTCCAAAATAAGGAAACAAATTGTACCCCTCTGTCAGAAACGATATTGACTGGGGCCCCATGGAGACGCAGGATGTGTTTCAGAAACAAAGAAGCTAACGTCTTGGCGTTAGGTAGCTTCATAAGGGGCACAAAGTGGCACATCTTGCTGAAGCGGTCTACTACCACCCACACCACCGACTTGCCCTGAGATGGAGGCAAATCGGTGATAAAATCCATGGAGATATGGGTCCAAGGTCTCTGGGGAATGGGCAAGGAACGTAGTAGGCCCGCAGGTCGGGACCTAGGGGCTTTGGACCTAGCGCAAACCTCACAAGCGGCGACGTAAGCCCTAACGTCTTTAGGCAACCCAGGCCACCAATAGTTTCTGGTAATGAGGTGTTTGGTGCCCAAGATGCCAGGATGACCAGATAGAGCAGAGTCATGGTTTTCCCTGAGTACCCTTAGCCGGTATTGCAGGGGAACAAACAGTTTGTCCCCAGGGACGTTCCCGGGAGCTGCACCCTGATCAGCCGCGATATCAGAAGCTAAATCAGAATCCGTGGCAGAAACGATTATACCAGGAGGTAAAATACAAGCAGGATCCTTCTCGGAAGGAGGATTGGCCATGAAACGACGTGACAGGGCATCAGCCTTAATATTCTTGGACCCAGCCCTATAGGTAACCAAGAAATTAAATCTGGTAAAGAATAGTGCCCACCGAGCTTGTCTAGGATTAAGCCTCCGGGCCGATTCTAGGAAAACCAGATTCTTGTGATCTGTAAGGACCGTTACCTGGTGTCTGGCCCCCTCCAGGAAGTGTCGCCACTCTTCAAAAGCCCATTTAATGGCTAGAAGTTCGCGGTTGCCAATATCATAGTTACTCTCCGTTGGCGAAAACTTCCTAGAGAAGTAAGCACAGGGGCGGAGATGGGTGAGGGAGCTGGTACCCTGGGACAAGACGGCCCCCACTCCCACCTCGGATGCGTCAACCTCCACAATAAATGGCTCCTCTTGGTTGGGCTGAATCAGCACGGGGGCCGAGATAAAGCACTTCTTGAGGGTCTCAAAGGCCTGGACAGCCTCAGGGGGCCAATAGAGGACATCAGCACCCTTGCGAGTAAGGTCCGTAAGAGGCTTAGCGACGACCGAGAAGTTGGCAATAAATCTCCTGTAATAGTTGGCGAACCCTAAAAAACACTGTAACGCCTTAAGGGAGGCAGGTTGGACCCATTCCGCCACAGCCTGAACCTTGGCAGGGTCCATGCGGAATTCATGAGGAGTGAGGATTTGCCGTAAAAATGGTATCTCCTGTACCCCAAAGACACATTTTTCAGTCTTAGCAAACAGATTATTCTCCCGAAGGACCTGGAGCACCTTCCTGACATGCTCCACGTGGGAGGACCAGTCCTTGGAAAACACCAGTATGTCATCAAGGTACACAACAAGAAAATTACCCAGGTAATCTCTCAGGATTTCATTAATAAAATTCTGGAAGACAGCAGGAGCATTACACAACCCAAAGGGCATGACCAGGTATTCGAAATGACCCTCGGGTGTGTTGAACGCAGTTTTCCACTCATCCCCCTCTTTGATGCGGATAAGGTTATATGCCCCCCGTAGATCGAACTTAGAAAACCATTGGGCTCCCTGAACCTGATTAAAAAGATCCGGAATCAAAGGAAGTGGGTACTGGTTCCTTACGGTGACCTTATTCAGGTTACGATAATCAATGCACGGCCTAAGAACACCATCCTTCTTCCCCACGAAGAAGAAGCCAGCACCTACAGGAGAAGTCGAGGGGCGAATGAAACCCTTGGCCAGGCATTCTTGGATATACACCCTCATAGCTTCACGTTCAGGACATGAAAGATTAAATATCCTACCCTTAGGAAGCTTGGCACCAGGCACCAAATCGATGGCGCAATCGTAATCTCTATGGGGGGGCAACACCTCGGAGGCCTCCTTAGAAAACACATCGGCGAAGTCCTGAACAAACTCAGGAAGCGTGTTTACCTCCTCCCGGGGAGAAATAGAGTTAACAGAAAGACATGACATAAGACATTCATTACCCCATTTGGTAAGCTCCCCAGTATTCCAATCAAACGTGGGATTATGCAACTGCAACCAGGGAAGACCTAATACCAGATCAGACGATAATCCCTGCATCACCAGTACAGAGCACTGCTCCAAATGCATGGAGCCAACCAGGAGTTCAAAAACAGGAGTATGCTGAGTAAAATAACCATTAGCAAGGGGAGTTGAGTCGATACCTACTACAGGGATAGGATAAGGTAAATCAATAAAAGGCATTTTTAGAGACATAGCAAATTCCACAGACATGATATTAGCAGATGAGCCAGAATCCACGAAAGCACTGCCAGTGGCAGACCGGCCAGCAAACGAGACCTGAAAGGGAAGCAAAATTTTATTGCGTTTCACATTAACGGGAAATACCTGTGCGCCCAAGTGACCTCCCCGATGATCACTTAGGCGCGGAAGTTTTCCGGCTTTTTATTCTTGCGCCTGGGACAGGTGTTCAGAAGATGCTTGTCGTCCCCACAGTAGAAGCAGAGACCATTCATTCTGCGAAACTCCCTACGTTGTCGAGGGGACATGGAGGCCCCGAGTTGCATAGGTACCTCCGAGTCCTCCGTGGAGGGGCGAGGAGACGGGACCTCGGGGGGAATCGCAGAAAGGTCAGAGGGGAGCACATTGAAGCGTTCAAGCTGATGTTCCCTGAGACGTCGGTCAAGTCGTACTGCTAGGGCCATAACCTGGTCAAGGGAGTCAGAAGAGGGGTAACTAACCAGCAGATCCTTCAGGGCGTCAGATAATCCTAACCAAAACTGGCACCTTAGGGCCGGATCGTTCCACCGAGAAGCTACGCACCATTTTTTAAAATCAGAACAGTACTCCTCAACCGGTCTGCTACCCTGACGTAAGGTCACCAGCTGACTCTCGGCTAAAGCAGTCCTGTCAGTCTCGTCGTAAATGAGTCCGAGGGCAGAGAAAAAGCGATCAACAGAGGAAAGTTCAGGGGCGTCAGGAGCCAAGGAGAAGGCCCACTCTTGGGGCCCTTCCTGGAGTCGGGATATGATGATACCCACCCGCTGGTTCTCGGAACCTGAGGAGTGGGGTTTAAGGCGGAAATACAGTCTGCAACTCTCCCGGAAGGAGAGAAACGTCTTACGGTCCCCTGAGAACCGGTCAGGTAACTTGAGGTCGGGTTCTAGAGGTGAGGTGAGGGGAACTACTACGGCAGCGTCACCCTGGTTGACCCTCTGGGCCAGGGCCTGGACCTGTAGGGAGAGGCCCTGCATCTGCTGGGTCAGGGTCTCAAGGGGGTCCATGATAGCGTCAACGTAGGGGAAATGGTAGACTAGGTAAGGGGCTTGTAATTGTGTAATGGCAGGAAGGAGGTGAAGGGAAAGTGAGCCCTAATCTACCCACTGCCCTGTCCCTGCCTACTTGCAACGACCCGCCCTAGGCGACGGGGTACAACTGGGCGGCGGTCCCTACGCTGTCTAAGTGCACGGGAGAACAAACAGGGAACACGCAAGGGAAGGGGCAGTAGCCCACGGAACGCCACGAGGAAACGGAGCGGTGAATGAGTTGTCAGGACCAGGATGAAGTGGAGTATACCCAAGTGAGCACGGAGGAGGAAGCAAGCCGGAGGCAAAGCAAAGCGGGTTAAGCAGAACAGCAGCAAGGCAGAAGCACGGCAGAAGCAGGCTGGAGCAAGCAGCAGTGGGGCCAGGAATCCAAAAGAATTACAAGCACTGAGGAGGAGAACACAGCAGGTAATAAAGGACAGGGGGCGGAGCTAACTCCGACTGACCAGGCCGCGATAGGCTCTCCCACTCCTGAGCCTGCCACCCTGGTTGGTGGGAGATGGTGTCAGTCGAACAGGTCTGGCCTCAGGTGTGGATTGATTAATCCCAGGAGTATACCTAGATGTAGTACCTGGCAGATCCCTAACACCTGCTCTCTATACTTACCCCAGTAGGATGAGCTGATTGGCTCTTTAACTTTCATGTGTGCAATATGTATCCCGATTGGCTGGACCTTCCATGAATCACATTTTAGATTGAATGTAGTTGCATTTCATGATGGCACGGTTGTTGTATGGCAAAAATGTTTGTTTGAGGCCATTGTAACCCAAGGGACCAGGTCTTAGCCAAACAAGCTTAAAGCTGGGGATATTGAAATGAGGACAGTAAAGGTCTAAAGAGCACTGAATGTCATCAAGTCAGCAACCTGGCATAATAGGGTTATGAAAAGACATGCAATATATAAATGAAAGTGATAACACATTGCTGGAAGAAATATTCTACAATTGACCAGAAATGTCTGAATGGAATGTACCATGCTATATTGTCATTTCTGTTGTTGAAGGTTTTTTATTTTTAGCTCCTTTCTGCCGCAGTCATTTTTCATTCTATTTAAAAAAAAATCTTTCCGCCCCCACAGTCTAAGAGCCATAACTTTTTTACTTTTTCATCGGCATAGACATACAGTATGAGGTCATTTTTTAATGCACCATATAATGTACTGAGAAACTTTTCAAAATTAATCTGTGGGATGGAATGGAAAAAAACCTCAGTAATTTCTCCAATGTTTTTGGGTTTAGTTTTCACGGCATTCACCGTAAAAAAATAATTTTCATTTTAACCTTATGTTGTGGTCTAATATGATTGTGGTACCAAATGTTGATATTTTTTTTAACGTTTTACTACCTTTACAAAATAAAAACAATTATGAAAAAATCATTTTTTGTAGCTATATTTTGAGACCCATAACTTTTTGGGTTTTCCGTTGATGGATCTTTGTGAGGGCTTTCATTTTGAAGGGCGAACTGTAGTTTTTATTGGTACCATTTCAAGCTATGTTCAACTTTCTGATCACTTTTTATAAAAAAATTTGTGGGAGGTGAGGTGAACCAAAACAGCAATTCTCTGTTGTTATTTTTTTGTGTGTACACTGTACGGGATAATAATAATTCGGATTGTTACAAACTTGGTGATACCAATTATGTTTATTTTATTATTGTTTCAATTATTTAGGGAAAGCATGGTGAAGGTTTTTTCTTTAAAACGTAAAATTTTTTATTAAAAACTTTTTTACATTTTTTTTGTTTCACTGGGGCCTTTTTATGCCCCAACTGCCTGGACGACCCTTTGCCACCAAAGCCGGCTTAGATGTCGCAGTCGCTATTGATGGTGGCATCTGAGTGGTTAAGTGTCTGTGTTTGTACTTCATCCCAGCCATTGGAGCGAGGTGTCAGCTGTAATATATAGCTGACACCCCCTCTGTTTGGAGCAGTCTCCACTCGTGAGCACGCTCTATACTCCCCCCTCGTCACTATGACGTACATGTACATCAAATGTTTTTGAAGGAATTAAAAATATATTTACTTGGGGGATTGTTCATATTTACTCATGAAACTTGTCCTTATGGTTGAGAGATTTTGCACCTCATGTATTAAATGAATAGAACACAATTTAACCAGATGTCCATTTTCTATGGGTCAGTGGAAAAATAAAATCTGGAATCTGATTGATTTTTTTTTATGGGTAGCTGCTCTACTTTTCCGTTGATCTGCTTTTGTGTCATATATATCTTTGACATTTTTTTTTCTGTCAGGGTAATGGTTAAAAATAGGTGTTACCATCTGGCACAAAATGTGTTTATATCACAATGACCTGTCATCTGGTTCAGATCATTGTGTCATACTCAATGGCCTGGAAAGTTTGGAAAGTTTCTGAAGTCGCTGATAAGCTGCAGCGTGCATTCTCCGTATTACACACTCTGGAGCTGCAATCTAATCAGCGGCACTTGAGATGCATTCTGCACATACACTTCAAACTAGTCAACTTTAGAAAAAGATCCACACTTGCCAGTAGACATCATCTCACTTGCATAGTTTTATGATTTGTGTAGGACGCATATGAAGACATAATTGGAAATTATATCTAACATCGACATTTTTATTTATTTCTCAATTAAAATGTTCTTACATAACTCTGCATAAGTGTGACTTATATAAATATACTTTGCTATTTTTTTTAATATACAGTAGAGGAAGAATACTTGTTTAAAATAATTTTATAAACATTTGAATGTATAAGGCGCAGTATTCCTGTCTTAAAGGTTTTAAAACATAGAGGGGTTAGGGGTTAATTTAAAGAGGCTCTGTCACCACATTATAAGTGCCCTATCTCCTACATAAGGAGATCTGCGCTGTAATGTAGGTGACAGCAGTGCTTTTTATTTAAAAAAAACTATCTATTTTCACCACTTTATTAGCGATTTTTGATTTATGCTAATGAGTTGCTTAATGCCCAAGTGGGCGTGTTTTTACTTTAGACCAAGTGGGAGTTGTACAGAGGAGTGCATGACGCTGACCAATCAGTGACCAATCAGCGTCATGCACTCCTCTCCATTCATTTAGTCAGCGCATAGGGATCCTTTTAGTTATGATTCTTGAAATGCGAAAATGAAAAAACGAAAAAATAATTCTTGGTCTTTAAGATAGGGGTCATTAAGGGGTTAAGAATAGCTAATATTCTAGTTATATTTAGAATTGGGTTAGTTTGTCTAATTATTAATTGATTCATAATTCACCTGCCATTTGATACAATGAATTAAGCAATTTCCCATGTTTGGGGCTTCAATGCTGTTGAGTTGAAGAAAATATTAGGCAAATCAATTTGCCCATTATAATGAATGTAAAGAAAGACACATTTTTTACTGGCTAAAAAATATTGTAATATTTTCATGCATTGTTCACATTTTGATAGCTTTGTAAAAGATTACTCCAGAGATTACAGGGAGTCGTAGGGCTGTTGCCTTGTCTACAAACACACCTATGACCAAGGACGCATTGCCTTGGTAACCTTGCTATATAAAGTGTGACCTTGCTTGAGCAAGGTTTCAATAAACATTTTGAATAGGATGCTGAAGTCTTTTCTACTTATTTCTAATACATATGTTTAAATAATGCCACCATATATTGCCCACATACCTTCATATGTTTCCAAATAACACTGATATACATTATGCAAAAGAAAACAAAATCAACTCACCCGACTCTGGCAGTTTATTTTACTCTGGATCCCAATCCACATCCCATGGGTGCTCTTGAAACTTCTGCAGGCACAAAACTGGAAATCACAATGTGGTAATCCGGCACTCCGAGGGTGGAAAAATAAAAAAGCTTTAGGCCTCATGCACACATCCGTTGGCCGTCGTACCGCCGTTAATGACGGATCCGTGAAACACAGACCGCACACGAATTGCTTCCGTGTGGAGTCTGTTGTTTCAGCTGACCAAATTAATGGAATGGCCGAGACTGTTCCTTCAAAAACGGACAGGAGTAGGACCTGTCCTATTTTTGTCAGAACGGCCACACGGTTCTGTTAAAACAACGGAAGTGTGCATGGCTTCATATAAATTAATGTGTCAGTGTGCTATTCATTAAAAAAACGGACAGCACACTGAAGAAAATAACTGAAGTAGGAATGAGGCCTTATTGTTGACTTCAACTCCACTAGACTGTCCTCACTAAAGATAGTAAAAACGACCGTCATTTGCAATGTCGATCTGTTGGAATTTAAGCCAACCATACAGCTTCCGCATTTTTCCATGGATTACTAGATTGTATTTTATAAATATACATTTTTCAACATTTAAATGGCAACACCAAGAATGGTAAACGGCAAGGTTATCGAGAAAGTAGTAGGTGTCGCTAACATCTGCAAATTATCAAATTTTCAAGCACCTATCTCCAATCTGTGGCATATGTGGGAGGGGCATAAAAGCCAGATTGAAAGCAACATTTTTTAGCCACAAGAAACCTCAAAAGTTGGATGAAGTGGTAAGGGATGATTGTGCGATGCCTCCAGTTTATCAAAGTGCCATTTATCGCCACTTGTCGCAAACTCAAAGGGACATAATCCTTAAACTGTGAGACCTTGGTTTATCACTCCGGCAGATTGCTATGCACCTAGGCCGAGATGTCAGCACTGTTTAACATTGCATGTCCCGGAGGTTGGGCGAACAACATCGAACGAGAATGACAGCAAAAGGTTCACGGAAGGCAAACTTCTGCACGGATGGATCGTCTGATTGAAGGAATGGCGAGTAGTGATCCGTTACTGTACTGCAAGTGAAATTGGATGTCACATCCCAAGCTTAGGGCGGCAACCAGTGTTGACACAAACTATCAGAAGGTGTTTGCACGACATTGGGCTATAAGCCAGATGCCCAGCTACAGGTGTTCCATTGACCACACACCACCACTCACAAAGACTATCATGGTGCACAGGAAGACGGCAATGGAGGTCTATTCTCTCTAGCGATGAGTCCCGCTTTTGTCTCAGATGCAATGATAGCCAGAGATAGTCTGGAGACCATGTGGGCAACACCATGAAGAGGCCTTTACAAGTGTCCATTTTCCGGGGTTAGGCCCCATGCACACGACCGTAAAAAACTTCAGTTTTTGCGGTCCGCAAAAACTGACCCATTCACTTCCATTGAACGCAGACACCTTTCCGTATCGCTACGGATGAGTGTCCGTTCCGCAGAACTGTGCCCGGATTTATGGAGCATGTCCGTTCTTGGTCCGCAATTGCAGCACGGACTCCTCCATAGAAGTCTATGGGGGAAGCCAAAATTGCAGATGGCTACGAAGGTGCGTCCGTAAATACGGATAGCCATCCACAAATACAGAAGGGTTGCTAAGCGACACAAAGGGGATTTCCCATCAACCAGACCTCTTTATTTTGTGGATCCGTATATACGGATGTAATACGGATGCACTACGGACCGTATTTGCGGATACCATTCAGCAGAAATGTGTACGTTGCTGATGAGTTGCTGATGACTATAAAGCAATACGGAACCGTATTTGCTGTCAGTATTTGCGGATACGGTCGTGTGCATGAGGCCTTAGGCCCCATGCACACGACCGTGCCCGCAATCACGGCCCGCGATTGCGGGCACGGCCGGCCGCTGACTGACAGCCGCATTTCCGGGCTGCATTTCCTGTATGTTTTGGTCATGGAGCACCTGGCTGTGGCACTGCGGAATAACCACAACATTAATGGCATTTGTGTTGGTGCCCGGCATCATAAGTTAGCTGATGATCTTCTCGTGGACATTGCAGATCCTATGATTTCCTTGCTGTCTTCGACTGGGGAGTTTGAGCGATTTTGTCATTTGAGTAATTTTAAAGTCAATTACTCTAAGTTGGAGGCATTGAATATATCTCTAGCTGCTCCTCTTGCTGCTCATCTCGCTCAGGTTTTTCCGTCTAAGTGGCAGCCCACGTCTTTGAAATACTTGAGGATACATAACCCCACTCATTGTCTGATCTCTTTACCCTGATTTTTCACTCCTGTCTAAGGCCCCATGCACACGACCGTGCCCGCAATCACGGCCCGCGATTGCGGGCACGGCCGGCCGCTGACTGACAGCCGCATTTTCGGGCCGTGCTCCCATACAAAGTATGGGAGCACGGCCCGCAAAATGCGAAAGAACGGACATGTTCCATAATTCCCGGAACATTTCCACGGCACTGACACCCTTCCGTAGTGCTACGGAAAGGTGTCAGTGTTCAATGAAAGTGAATGGCTCCGTTTTTGCGGACCGCAATTGTGGTCCGCAAAAACATAGGTTTTTTACGGTCGTGTGCATGGGGCCTTATGGTGTGGAGTGGCATAATGTATGGTAGTCGGACCCCTCTAATCTTCATTTCAACTACACTAACAGCTCGGCATTACATTGATTTAGTTGTGGAATCGGTTGTACGGCCATTTCTCCAAAGTATCCCAGAAGCCGTTTTCCAATGCAAGGCAGCATGTTGCTCATGCTATTGTGAGCAGCCTGCGTGGCCTTCTTGATGTTGCCATTTCAATGTTAAGGAGTGTACATTGTTACACATACTATTGCAAATAATATATAAACACTGTACTGCTATCCATGTTCTCTTTAGCGGGATCATGTAGGCAAGTGTTTCTTAACTTTTCAAAGTCTTGTACCAACTAGCCAAGCTACGTTCCATCCCAATCATAAGCAACTGTACTCAGCTGGCAGCCTTTTAGTCTGCAATGTTAACATGTGCAAATTCATGAATAAATCACAAATAATGAAATACACTAGCTGTAAAAAGCAACGGTACACAGTTCTCTCCAATGGTACTACCATGCACGGCCTACTTAGTACCCCAATACAGTGCTGAGTTAATACCCCTCATACAATTAGTAATCAATTAATGTTTCCTTTCAGTGGTCAATTAATGCTGTATGCGGCCAGTGCTTATTTAATGCCAATATCCCTTAGTGGTATATTAATGCTGCCACCCACAGTACAATTAATACTGCCACGCGCCCACTGTACAATTAATGACCCCACCCAGCCATAGAACAATTAATGCCGTCACCTACATACAGTGCAATTAATGCAACTACCTACATTCTGTACAATTAATGTCATCGCCCCAGTACAATTTATTCCGCTACCCACACGAGTACAATTAACGTAACCACCAGCGGTACAATTAATGTCACTACCTTCATACAGTATAATTACAGCATAACTATAGTTAGCCAAAAAATAATAGTGCCAGACAGATAGTGGCCTCAAAATAATAGTTCCCTTAAAAACAATAGTGGCAAATAGACAGTGGCCCCAAAAATAATACTGCCAAACAGTGCCCCAGAAAGTTACAGTGTCCCACATTGTGCCACAGACATAAGTAGTGCTCCCAAACAGTAACAATGCCCCCTTTGTGCCACCTATACAGTAATAATGCTACCCCCTCTTGTGCCACACACAGTACTAGTGCTCCCAAACAGTAACAATGCCCCCTTTGTGCCGCCTATACAGTAATAATGCTACCTATGTGCCCCCTGCATAGTAATAATACTCCCTTTTGTGCTTTACGCAGAAATTATTAGCCCTGTTTATACACCCACATAGAAAAAATGTCCCCTTTTGTGTTCCCTACACAGTAATAGTGTGCCTGAAAGTAATAAAATTAATACTCACCATAATCTGCTCACGCGACAGGTGGGGCAATGCAGTGAAATTATTGCACTGTCTACGCCAGCCTACTGGGAGCACAGGATGGTGCAATGCCCTTAGATCCTGTCATCACTTGACGTCACTGTGGATGATTAAACACTCAGATTGTATAGCCACAGGGTTTGGAGGGTGGGTACCTTGTGCAAAATTTTTCCTAAGAACCACTTGGTAAGTCATTTATCTTACCTAAAGGGGTGCATTTAGGTAATGTCAGTAATATTCTTCCCGATTTTTGTAATTCCTGGATAATGTTGAAAGTCCATAATAATAATAATCCAAATCTATTATATAGAAAAACATTCATGAGCAATATCTACTTATTAATCTTAGTGCCCACCTGAAAAATAGTGATCTTCCATAGTAACTGTAAAATGTGAGTATTTCATACTAGTTTAATGTAGCTCTCGAGCAGACAAAGCAGATGGGATTAAAGTGAAATTCTAAAGTAACGGAAGCTTTCAACACTTCCAAGTGTTCTTCCCAGCATCTAGCTCTTACGAAACAACCTGACATGCTCATACCAAGCTTTTTTTTTCACCATTCTGCAAATAGGATAAGTTGACTGAACCTCCAATGCTGATGTAACATAGCACTTTTAAGTTTCAGTTCACTGAGTTTAAAGCATCCGAAATTTGCCATGGTTAACAACAGGTGCAACAGTTTATGCTGAAAGGAATTTTGCTTTGCATTTTTGTGGCAGTCGGAAAAATCAGACATCAATTTGCTTACAATTGTTTACAGGAAGCACAATAATTATGCTGCAGTTGTATGGGAAAAAATAAATAATTAACCAAATGTACACACACATATTTTATTACAAAGTGGCTATTACAGTAAGTGCTGTATACAAATTGGACATTAGGGGCCAAAGTGTCAAGCAGTTAGTATTTCAAATAGTAGTTACTCTTGTAGCACAAGTCAATATTCAGAAATGCAGTAACTAATGTATAAAGATAACTTACCAGATGCCTCTTAGAAAAAATGTAATAATAAAAAAAAAAAGAATAGATTGATTGAACAATTAAATCTTTGAAAACAAACGCACATGCCCTTGTGGAAATGGTACAACATGGAATGTATTTATTTCATTTTAATATATTAATTTCATAACACGAGAAAGGGGACGGATCCCCGGAATGTTGTACCAGGTGTAGTAAGACGCCAACCTACCCTCTATGTGAAGTCTTTGCAAACAGTCCGTAAAGATACCGGGAAGAAACGACCGGGACACGTTTATGGACTCTGGCACACTGGGTGATATTGATATCTATTCTTTGTATGTGATCATTTTTTAATACTGAATTTTTTGACAAAAGAAAATATATTTTGCAAAAATGAAAAAATACAATTGTCTCGTGCTTATCTTTATATAAGGCTACTAGGCAACAATCACCATATAACTATAAATTCTAAAAGTGCCTAGTAAGTATTAAACTACAATGCTCAAATTATTCTGGTAACCCTGAATAATTGTTTATGATTTATTATGACTCAACCACAGATTTAGTTTATAGTGAAAGGAAGCACTAGGCAAAACATTTTAGTGCACTCCCTAGCAAGATGACTACCACAACACATTTAAGCACGGAGATGCTGCTATTCAATAGCCCCCAAATTTACAGAAATAAGTGCATATTTTATTAAAAAGAAAATATAAATAAATAAGCTAATACTACAAAGAAGGCAAAACTATTCAGGTACATGTAAAAGAGAGTTTCTTTTTCTAAAGAATTCAAAACTCTGTGTCAAACCAACCGAAAGGTCAGGTTATACAAAACTACAGGCTTCATAAATGAAGCTGCAGAAAACCTTTAATGTTCCTCTTTGTACAGTTTTAGTCAAGAGTTATGATGACGACATCTTGTACAGAATCAGAGAGAGATTGTGCTTATTTAGAAACTCAGCTTTTAAATCCCTGGTTTGTTCAACAGACAGGGCAATCATATATGTCATCAACTTCCCTAGTGCCCTTCTAAAGTGTCGCTGCATCTTTGCTTTCCTGCCCAATTTTACATCGATGGGGACAAACATAGGAAGCACACTGGGTACAGTTGCCAAAACAACCATACAATGTCCATTATGAATGCGTTCTATTAATTAGAATAGGATTTTTGCGCAAAATTTCCTGAGCATCGTATGGTTGCCTTGGCATCGTATGGCTGCTTTGGGGTGGGAGAGCAAATGTGTTGTGAAACTTTACTTATATCATCTAAAACCTTAAATACATGGGTCTCTATTGTTTCATCCTTACTACGCACAACTATCTACAATTTTCAAATTGTCAAAGACATTTCACACTTTTTAAAATTATTATGATTTCTAGACCTCAAGATTTTCATAATTGATTCAACTTTATAAACAAATTGAAGGCACTGCCATGGGCAGTAGGCATGTGCCCAACTTTATTAAACCAATTCACCAGATAAATAGTGGATCAATTAGTGGATTGTATTAGCCGTTTAGTTTTCTAGCTCTTACACTGATTGAGATAAAGCATTTGTATTATCCCATAAATTGCCACTGCCATGTAGTGCACAAGAAAAGGAATATGAAATACTTAGTAGTACAGAAGTCCAGCACTGCTTCACAGGCAATATCCTCAGTCCCTGTTGGAGGTGTGGATCCAAGAGAGTTAAAAATTAAAGAAGCTCTGTCACCAGATTATAAGTGCCCTAGCTCCTACATAATCCGATCGGTGCTGTAATGTAGATAACAGCAGTGGTTTTTATTTTGAAAAACTATAATTTTGAGCAAGTTATGAGCAATTTTAGATTCATGATAATTAGTTTCTTAATGCCCAACTGGGCGTTTTTTAGCTTTTGACCAAGTGGGCATTGTAAAGAGGAGTGTATGACACTGACAATCAGCGACCAATCAGCGTCACTTCTCTCCATTCATGTCCATTTGTACTCACAGCACAGCGTGATCTCATGAGATCACGCTGTGCTGTCACACACACCCACATTAACTTTACTGAAGTGTCTTGAGAGTGAATAGACATCACCTCCAGCCAGGACACGATGTCTATTCACACTCCCGACACTTCAGTAAAGTTTCTGTGGGACTTACTCACACAGCACAGCATGATCTCGCGAGATCACGCTGTGCTGTCATTCACAGCACATCACCACTTATGTCTATATTTGAATTGTTATTTATCAAAATATAATCAATAAACATTGATAAAACATATTAGCCATTTAGTGCCCATATAGTGCCTACAAACCCCCATTGCAGAATCCACTTATGTAACATTTGTGGAACCCCTTTCCAAATTAATTTATTGCTCATGCACTGACAGGGGTTGACACAACAGCTCATAAAATGTACCATTTCTAACAATTCTAGGTTTTTATATTCAAAAATTTCATCCAATGGAGTAATTAGGATTATTGTTCTTGAAACTCTCTCATTAAATTGTCACTTATTCCAGGAATACAATGTACATGAATAAATGTCACAAGTGACTTCCAGACATCTTTTATGCAATTACGTCCTACTCACCTTTTGTACATGACTTCCTGTATGATGGAGGTGTTAGCATACATTACCCTAAAATGGTAATAGACTTGATCACTCATTAGATCTAGTACTTAGATGTATCTGAAGTTACAATTCCTTTTCCTAGCATAGAAGCATGGCTGAAATTCTTGACTCACTTTTCAAATGAGTAAGAGAGACAGCTGCAGCCACATGAGATAGGCATCCTTTATACTCCAGACACTTGTATTGATAGAGGCGTTTACAGTCATACTGGAGTCAGAGTCCTGGCTACTTGTCTGGCAGTAGCTTTTATGTGCGAGCTCATCCTAGACTCAGACTTTGTGTCATTTTTCTTCTTCAGTACAACTGACTCAGCAAATATTTTTAGGCATAAGGATGAGCTAGTACATAAAAAACAGATTAGTAAGAGTTAACATGACATGTCTGAGCTGCAAACCATCATATGTTTAAAAAGCCAAATATGTATAATGAAAAACATTACACATTTATACAAGATGCCATGAGATGTAACTTCCTGAAAGAAAAATGTTTTCAAATAAAGACATTTTATTATGAACATTTTACGATGATACGGAGTAGAATTGTGATGGAATATTAACCCCGCAAGGATACGGCCAATTTTATTTATTTTTTTCATTTTAGTTTTTTCCTCCCCGCCTTCCAAAAGCCATTACTTTGTTATTTTATTCGTCAACACAGCCAATTGAGGGCTTGTTTTTTTGCGGGATAAGTTGTAGTTTTTCATTATACAATTTAATGTACCATATAATGTACTGGGTATCTGCAAAAAAAAAATATTTGTGGTGGTCCATTTATCTGGGGATTTCATTTTTACTTTGTTTATCGCACACTAAAAAGTACATGTTCACTTCATTCTACAGGTTTATATGATTATGGCCATACCAAATTTATATTTGTTTTATGTTTTACCACTTTTATAAAAGAATAATTAAATGTCGCCATATTCTGAGAGCCATAAAAAAATTTCTGTCGATCTAGCAGTGTGATGGCTTATTTTTTGTGAGGCAGCCAAATAATACAGACAGATATTGATACTGTTAATTTTTTCCATACCTCACATTTCCCCTCTCATTTCATTAATTGCAGGTAAAACATTTAATTTTATGTAATCCTCCAGAAACTTAGAAATAATTACCCCCTAATACTTAAAACTTTTGTCTGGTTTGAGTACTCTCAAACCCAGATTTATACCATATATGGGATCAACAAGGGGGAATAGCAAGGATTTCGCCCAACTTATATTAACTCCTGAATATATGCCAAATTCTGAGAATATTGCTAATACGGCAGGCAAAGACCCTGAATAGTTGCAGAGGAAAATAAGAAAGTTGTCAGCGTACAAGCTAAATTTTTCTTCAAACCCGTTGATCCTGAAGCCTTCAATCTTCTTTTTGGAATGTATATATTGAAATAACAGTTCTATAATTATTGAAAACAGGAGGGGTGATAGCGGACTCCCCTATCTTTACAGAGATTCTTGCCGGGGACCAGAATACAGCAAGGTAATCCATTTTACAAAATTAAGACCAAACTTTAATTTTTTCAAAACCAAGGTTAGGAATGGCCATTTGACACAGTCCAGAGAAAGGATTGCCCCCTTCCCCCCATTAAAATCGACAGCCTATAGATACGCAAAAATCCTTATATTAATTTTGGTGGATTTATTTGGAATAAACCCAGTCTGGTCACTATGGACAACTTTTGTCATTACTTTTGCCAATCTAGATGACAGCACCAGGTCAAGGATTATAATATCTATGTTTATTAAAGATATCGGTCTGTAAGAGTTCAGCACGATCGTGGCCTCCTCCACCGATGGAGGTAAAATCCCCTTCCCAAAGTAGGAATTGAAATCCTCCAACATCTGGCCCAGGGTTTCCGCCACATGCTTTTTAGAAATCTCAAAGGGGATCCCATCCTCACCAGGTAACTTTTTGCAAGGGGTAACCAGAAGGACATCCTCTAACTCCTTTAGAGTTATGGGCCTATCTAATACAATTTTCTCTTCCTGAGAAAGTTGTGGTAATATAATATTATCTAGGTAGTTTTGAATTTCCACACTTGATGCACTGAGTTTAGAAGTTTAAACTTTCTTAAAATGGGATTCAAATATCTTAAGAGTCTCATTGGAATCACTCACCAGATCTCCATTAGAGGTCCTGATCAACCCAATGAAATTCAAGTTTTTTTGGGGCTATTAACTAAATTAATTAAAACTTTACCTGGAATTCCTGCATGATACAGATGGTTAACTTTAGAGAAAAGTGCTAAATTTTGAGCCTTGCTTAATCTAATCATATCATATCCTTGCAGCACTTTTCCCCACTGCACTCTATTTAACTCACCAGGATTGTTAACATACATTATTTTGCTACTATCCATCTTATCCTTTGTTGCAACTTCATCTTGTCTAAAGCCCTTCTTTAAAGCATTAATATCAGATGTATAAACCCCTATTAGAAAATCCTTAAAGGTTTCCGAAACCCAGTGAATCTCGGACGGGGGTACATATATTGTCATTAAAGAACTTTTTAAACCTACCAGAGATCTCTTCATGCGTCTTAATCAAAGATATGCAATGAATAGAGATGAGCGAACCGGGACAACCGAACCCGGTTTCGGTCCGAACTTCCGGAAAAGTTCGGTTCGCAGCGAATCCGAACTTCACCGGGTTCGGCCGAACCCGTTTTGACCGAACCCGGTCAAAAATATTATACAAATCGGCAGCCACTTGTCTCTATCAATCACTGATAGAGAAAAGAGGCTGCTGATTAAAAATAAAATAAAAAGCATTTCATACGTACCTGGTCGTTGTCTTGCGGACGAGTCTCTCTTCTTCCTCCAGTCCGACCTTCTTTTCTGACGCGGCAGCCTGTGATTGGCTGCAGAGGCCTCTGCAGCCTGTGATTGGCTGCAGAGGTCTCTGCAGCCCGTGATTGGCTGCAGAGGCCTCTGCAGCCCGTGATTGGCTGCAGCGCTCACATGGGCTGCATCGTCATCAAGGAATGTCGGGCCGGATGTCGCGAGGGACGCGTCACCAAGGCAACGGCCAGGAGACCGGACTGGAGGAAGCAGGGAGTTCCCGGTAAGTGTGAACGTCTTTTTTTTTTTACAGGTACTCTATATTGTGATCGGTAGTCACTGTCCAGGGTGCTGAAACAGTTACTGCCGATCAGTTAACTCTTTCAGCACCTTGAAGAGTGACTATTTACTGACGTCGCCTAGCAACGCTGCCGTAATGACGGGTGCACACATGTAGCCACCCGTCATTACGGGGCCTCATGCACACGACCGTAAAAACACCCGTTATTAAGGGTCGTAATTACGACCCGAAATAGCGGGCCCATAGACTTCTGTTAGCCACGGGTACCTTCCCGTTTTCTCACGGGAAGGTGCCCGTGCCGTTAAAAAGATAGAACATGTTCTATTTTTTTATTTTACGGGTCGTGCTCGTAATTACGACTCGTAATTACGAGCACGGCCGGCCGCTTTTACGAGCCGTGCTGTCATTATAAGGGTAAGTTCACACGACAGCGTCCGTTACGGCTGAAATTACGGGGATGTTTCCGCCTGAAAACATCCCCGTAATTTCAGCCGTTATGGCATATGCAGGCGCTTGAACGCCGCGTCCATTACGGACGTAATTGGCGCTGCTATTCATTGGAGTCAATGAATAACGGCTCCAATTACGGCCAAAGAAGTGACAGGTCACTTCTTTGACGCGGGCGTCTATTTACGCGCCGTCATTTGACAGCGGCGCGTAAATTACGCCTCGTGTGAACAGACAAACGTCTGCCCATTGCTTTCAATGGGCAGATGTTTGTCAGCGCTATCGAGGCGCTATTTTTGGACGTAATTCGGGGCAAAAACGCCCGAATTACGTCCGTAATTAGTGAGTGTGAACATACCCTGTGTTCACATGCACTAATTACGGATGTAATTCGTGATTTTTTGCCCCGAATTATGCCCGAAAATAGCGCCTCGATAGCGCTGACAAACATCTGCCCATTGAAAGCAATGGGCAGACGTTTGTCTGTTCACACGAGGCGTATATTTACGCGCCGCTGTCAAATGACGGCGTGTCAAAGAAGTGACCTGTCACTTCTTTGGCCGTAATTGGAGCCGTTATTCATTGACTCCAATGAATAGCAGCGCCAATTACGTCCGTAATGGACGCCGCGTTCAAGCGCCTGCACTTGCCGTTTCGGCTGAAATTACGGGGATGTTTTCAGACGGAAACATCCCCGTAATTTCAGCCGTTACGGACGCTGTCGTGTGAACATACCCTAAATTTTATAGCAGCACGGCCCGTAAAATAGAAAAATAGAACATGTTCTATTTTTTTAACGGCACGGGCACCTTCCCGTGAGAAAACGGGAAGGTACCCATGGGTAACAGAAGTCTATGAGCCCGTTATTGCGGGTCGTAATTACGACCCACAATAACAGGTGTTTTTACGGTCGTGTGCATAATGGGAGCACGGCTTGGAAAAACGACCGGCTGCCTGTGGCCGGCCGTGCTCCTCTCCTGAAATACTCTGTGCTGCCTTAAACTCTGTGGACAGGTCAGGATCCTGTTTCTTTTAAATGCTGCTAGGGAACCCGCTCGATCCACTATATAAGGCTGCGCTACAGTGCAGCATTTAAAAGAAACAGGATCCTGACCTGTCCACAGAGTTTAAGGCAGCACAGAGTATTTCAGGAGATGAGCGTGCAGATTCAGTGCTGCTGTGAACTCTGCTCTCAGTCTGTTACCTCTCCTCCACTCCTGTCCTCAATAACACCTTCACATGATTGGCAAGTCACCACCCCGCACAAGATCCGCACGCTCATCTCCTGAAATACTCTGTGCAGCTGTGAACTCTACTCTTACCATTACGTGGTGACTTGCCAATCATGTGAAGGTGTTCTTGAGGACAGGAGTGGAGGAGAGGTAACAGACTGAGAGCTACGTAATGGTAGGAGCAGAGTTCACAGCAGCACTGAATCTGCACGCTCATCTCCTGAAATACTCTGTGCTGCCTTAAACTCTATGGACAGGTCAGGATCCTGTTTCTTTTAAATGCTGCACTATAGCGCAGCCTTATATAGTGGATCGAGCGGGTTCCCAAGCAGCATTTAAAAGAAACAGTGTGTGTGTTTGGGTATGTGTCTTTGTCTGTTTTTGTTTTTATATGTGTGTTTGTGTTTATGTGTGTTTGTGTATATATGGGTGTATGTGTATATGTTTGTGTGTAGATGTTTGTGTGTGTGTGTTTTTGTATATGTGTGTGTTTGTGTATATGTGTGTATATGGGTGTGTTTATGTGTGTTTGTGTATATATGGGTGTGTTTGTGTATATATATGGGTGTATTTGTATATATGTTTGTGTGTAGATGTTTGTGTGTGTGTGTTTATATATGTGTGTGTTTGTGTATATGGGTGTGTGTATATGTGTGTGTTTGTGTATATGTGTGTGTTTGTGTATGGTTGTTTGTGTGTGCGTGCGTGTATATATGTGTGTAGGTGAGTAGAAGTATTGTTATTGTTCACATTGATAACTGTTTTTTTATGTTGTTGCAGATTTTGATGTACCGATTGGACTACATCTTCGATTCGTTGGACTACTGCGTAGATCTACGTTTTTTTTAAATTTTAATAAAATGGTTAACGAGGGTTTTGTTGGGGATTTCTTATTTCAATAAAAAAGAATTGTCTTTGTGTTTTTTTTTAAACTTTATTAGTGCCTAGATAATGGCAGTTGGCTGATTGACAGCGTCCATTATTAAGGCGGTACTTAGTGTTAGCCGGTGCAGAGGCTAGCACTAACCACCCATTATTACCCCGGTACCCACCACCACCAGGGGTGCCGGGAAGAGCTTGGTATGATCCAGTACCCGACCATCTGTTGTGATGGTCGGGTACTGGGGCGGCCGTAGGCTGGTATTATGAGGCTGGGAAGGGCCAAAAACAGTGGACCTTCCCACCCTTGTAATGCTAGGCTGCTGCTGCTGTGTTGTATCGGGCTGGTTATAAAAATGGGGGGGGGACCCCACGTCGTTTTTTTTGGGGAATTTAACAAATTTAACAATAGACGTTGGGTCCCCCACATTTTTAATAACCAGCCATATACAAGGCCGCAGCAGTCTGGCATTACATGGGTGGGAAGGGCCACTGGTTTTGTCCATTCCCAGGCTAATAACACTGTGTTGTATGTGGCTGGTTATGATAAATTGGGTGGAACCCCATGTCTTTTTAAAAAAATAAAATAAATAAATAATAAAAAAAAAATGACGTGGGGTCCCCCCCACTTTTATAACCAGCCAGATACAACACAGCAGCAGCAGCCTAGCATTACAAGGGTGGGAAGGTCCACTGTTTTTGGCCCTTCCCAGCCTCATAATACCAGCCTGCGGCCGCCCCAGAGCCCGACCATCACAACAGATGGTCGGGTACTGGATCGTACCTGGCTCTTCCCGGCACCCCTGGTGGTGGTGGGTACCGGGGTAATAATGGTGGTTAGTGTTAGCCTCTGTACCGGCTAACACTAAGCCTCCCCTTAGTAATGGATGTTGTCACTCAGACAGCGGCCATTACTAAAGTGGTAGTAATAAAATTTGAAAAGAAAAAGACAAAGATATAGATAAAATATTTTATTGAAATAAAGCACCCCCAACACAACCCTCATTAACCATTTTATTGTAGAAAAAAAAAAAACCGTCATCGAAGTAGTCCTCGAAACCGACGTAGTCCAAACACCAAACCTGTAAAAAAAAGAAAAAATGAAATAAAACATGTTGTAAGCTTAGATTCAGTTTAATGTGTGATACTGACTGTTATACCATGTATAGAAGCCTGCCGTGAAGTTGACTTAGATACAGGGCGCCAGCAGACAGTATCATACATGGCCATACAGACATGTATACAAACAAACATACATACATGCAAACTATCATACATACATGCATACACACACACATGAAACCATACATACAAACATGCAAAGATACATACATATATACAAGCATGCACAAATATACATGCAAACATAAATACATGCAAACATAATTACATACATGCACATATATATAAACATACATGCAAAAATAAAAACATGCAAACATACATGACAGCATACATACATGCAAACATACATACATACATACAAACATGTATACATACATGACAACATACATACATGACAACATACATACATGCAAATATACATTCATGCAAACATACATAAATGCAAACATACATACATGCAAATATATACATGCAAATATACATACAAACATGCACATATATACATACATGACAACATACATACATGACGACATACATACATACATACATACATACATAAAATGCAAACATACATACATACATTCATGCAAACATACATGCAAATATATACATACATGCCAACATACATACATACATGCAAACATACACACATGCAAACATACATACATGCAAATACACATACAAACATACATGCACATATATACATACATACATGACAACATACATGCATACATACATACATACATGACAACATACATACATGCAAACATACATTCATGCAAACATACATTCATGCAAACATACATACATACATGCAAACATACATTCATGCAAACATACATACATGCAAACATACATGCAAATATATACATGCAAATATACATACACATATATACATACATGCCAACATACATGCACATATATACATACATACATGACAACATACATACATACATACATACATACCAACATACATACATGCCAAAAAAAATAATAATACGTTCATACTTACTTTCCTCCTGTCCGGGCTCCAGCGATGACGTTTCATCCATGTCGCCGCTGCAGCCTGTGATTGGCTGCAGAGGCGGTCACGTGGGATGAAGCGTCATCCTGACGTGCGTGACCGCCACTACAGCCTGTGATTGGCTGCAGCGGCGAAAGGGATGAAACGTCATCGCTGGAGGCCGGACAGGAGGAAAGTAAGTACGAACGTATAATTTTTATTTTTTTATTACATTTGTATTTTCCGCGCGCCGAGCATGTACTGTCAAGGTTGCTGAAAGAGTTAGTGCAGCCCATTAACTCTATCAGCACCCGAGACAGTAGCATGCTCGGCGCACGTAAGTGACAGGTTCGGTCCGAACTAGTTCGGTCCGAATCGAACTATTTTGTGAAATTCGGCGAACTAGCCGAACCGAACTTTTGAAAAGTTCGCTCATCTCTAGCAATGAACATTAATTTTTAACTGCAAATTTCCATTAAAGGACAGAGATTTAATGTTAAGAGAATTGGTGAGTAATCTTAAAGACCCCTAGTTAAATCTGGTACTCCCTACTATGGGGAGGATAGAGGCATTACCAAATGCCAAGTCTATCCTTGATAAGCACTTCATTAGACCTATAGCAAGAATATTGGTGCCTCTTTGGATTTTGAATTAGCCAAAGATCATGTAGCACTAGAATATTCTGTGTGAAAATACTCTTTGACCCATTTCTTAGTGACTAGATGAGAAATGTCTTTAGTTAATTGTGTCTCTAATAGACATATGATCACAGGAAGGTGATCCTTAAGTGCACTAATAAAAGCAAATCTTTTAATCCTCTCTTTAATGACCCTAATATTCCTTGATACTAATTTCATATTCCCCATAGGTTCTGAAAGAACCCATCTTGCAGCCTACAGTAACCCACACCCCCAAATCATCTTCCCCCTCAACCCGCATCCTCCAGTGAAGAAATAAAAATTCCCCTGCTGCAGATCCCCTGACTAACGACTAACCCCATCTACCCCCCTTCCCACTCCCTCACTTTCCAAATCAATTATACAATATGAAAAGTATTGCACCCGTTCAAGCATATAATGTCACAGGTGTGCTATTTTCATGCGGTATACACAAGGGCACTATTTTCATGCCGTGTTCACTGAAAAATAGAAATGTAACTAATATTGGTCTTGTATGAGACCCTGGAGGAAGGGGGCGCAGTGGAATGCGATGAGCTCCCTTGATAGCAAATATTTTTTTAACCGTTTTCCGTCCCGATTGTCCCCAGAAACCATTTTGTCATGAAATCAGCAGAGTTCCCTCCTTCAACTCCATTTGGGAATCCCATACATTTAATATTTAAACGCCTAGAGCGATCCTCGAGATGAGTCAGCTTGGAGTCTATAGTGGAATTCTGAACTTTCAGATTAGTTATATCTTTATTCATAGTACATATGTGGTCCTCTATGCCATCCTTTCTTTAACATTGGACATGTCGTCTCTTATTAGAAATATATTGGATTTGACCTCTGCAATCTGCACCGACAGCCCATTAATCGCTCACAAGACATCAAGCAGTGACTGTTCCTTTCCTGCTACATCTGGAGCGTTCTCCTCTTCCTCTGGATTTTTATCCATTCTTTGGCTACATGAGCCCTGAGTACCCTGATAAGTGTCGCACTTCTTTTGGGCCGCATTCCTTCTCCCTCCAAAGCCTGCATTCCTTTTGTCTTACTAATGGTCTTCCCCGTGGGTTGAATTTAAAGAGGCTCTGTCACCAGATTTTGCAACCCCTATCTGCTATTGCAGCAGATAAGCGCTGCAATGTAGATTACAGTAACGTTTTTATTTTTAAAAAACGAGCATTTTTGGCCAAGTTATGACCATTTTTGTATTTATGCAAATGAGGCTTGCAAAAGTCCAAGTGGGTGTGTTTAAAGTAAAAGTCCAACTGGGCGTGTATTGTGCGCGTACATCGGGGCGTTTTTACTACTTTTACTAGCTGGGCGTTCTGACGAGAAGTATCATCCACTTCTCTTCAGAACGCCCAGCTTCTGGCAGTGCACAGACACACAGCGTGTTCTCGAGAGATCACGCTGTGACGTCACTCACTTCTTGCCCCAGGTCCTGCATCGTGTCGGCCACATCGGCACCAGAGGCTACAGTTGATTCTGCAGCAGCATCGGCGTTAGCAGGTAAGTAGCTACATCGACTTACCTGCAAACGCTGATGCTGCTGCAGAATCAACTGTAGCCTCTGGTGCCGATGTGTCCTCGCTCGTCCGACACGATGCAGGACCTGGGGCAGGAAGTGAGTGACGTCACAGCGTGATCTCTCGAGAACACGCTGTGTGTCTGCACTGCCAGAAGCTGGGCGTTGTGAAGAGAAGTGTATGATACTTCTCGTCAGAACGCCCAGCTAGTAAAAGTAGTAAAAACGCCCCGATGTAACACACATAATACACGCCCACTTGGACTTTTACTTTAAACACGCCCACTTGGACTTTTGCAAGCCTCATTTTCATAAATACAAAAATGGTCATAACTTGGCCAAAAATGCTCGTTTTTTAAAAATAAAAACGTTACTGTAATCTACATTGCAGCGCCTATCTGCTGCAATAGCAGATAGGGGTTGCAAAATCTGGTGACAGAGCCTCTTTAAGCATTGCTCCAACTTGTTTCCTATAGCTTTCAGTAGAGTAGAATTGCCACCCTCGCCTCGATTTCACCGCTGGAATTTTGTCCTCTTTTTAATCCTCCTTTTTTCTGGGCATCATGGCCCACTCTTGTGCCATTTATGTGAAGTCCTTTTATGTATAGTACTTTTATGTATAGTTCTTTTATGTATAGTACTTTTATGTATAGTCCCTTTATGTGCAGTACACTTTATTCGAAAGAGAGCGCTGTTTTCATGCGGCATACACAAGGGCGCTATTTTTATGGGGTGTTCACAGAAGCACTATTTTCATGCAATATTCACAAAAGCGCTATTTCGATCGCTGTTATAAGGCAAAATTTGCATAACCACTGTTTTAATGCAGTGTTCACCAAGTCGCTGTTTCGAGACAGTATTCACAGGAGTGCTGTTTTAGTGCAGTATTGACAGAGAGCTAGTAGGGTAAGTTCACACGTAGCGTAAATATTGCTGATTTTCCACAACGGTTTTTGCTGCGGAAAATTCACAGCATTAAGCCCTATGCACACGATCGTGTCAGTAATCACGGGCCATGATTACGGGCACGGATGGCCGTGGACAAGCATCCGCATTTGCGGGCCGAGCTCCCATATAAAGTATGGGAGCACGGTCCGTAAAAAGCAAAAAATAGGACATGTCTGATCTTTTGCGGAGCATTTCTACGGCACGGACACGTTCCCGTAAATATACGGGAAGGAGTCCATTGGCCATAGAAATTAATGGTTCGTAATTACAGACCATAATTAGGGACGAAATCTATGGTCGTGTGCATGGGGCCCAATACAGTAGCAGCAAAGTGGATGAAAGTTAAACAAATCTCACCCACACGCTGCCTAAATGAAAAGCGGAAAAACGCTCAGAAATTGACCTGTGGTGCATTTTTTTAATCCAAAGAATGTCAATTGTATTTCCGTAATCACTGCTTTTTTGTTACAGGTTTTTCCCCTTAAATTGAATGGGGAGGTAAAACCCGCAACAAGTAGCAGATGTTGCATTTTTTTTTGCGGTGGAAAGGCAGCAATTCCACTGCAAAAACGCAACTCAGAAAAAAATAAAAATAATCTTATACTTACCCTGAATTCTGTGTTTCTTCATCCAGGCCGGCCTCCTGGCATGACTTTTTATCTCATGTGACCGCTGCAGCCAATCACAGGCTGCAACGGTCACATAGGATAAAACATAATCCCAGAAGGCCGGCCTGCAGGACAGCAGAGGGACGCGTTGCCATGGCTACGTAAGTATTAAACTTTTTTTTTTAATGGAGTTTTCCGCAGCAGAAATTCCAGTTTGGTGCGGTTTTTTGCCGGAATTCGCTGTGGCGCCCATGGTGGATACGCTGTGTGCTTCTACACACCGTATCCGCCCTATGTGTACATACCCTTATAGTGTGGTATTCACAAGAGCGCTGTTTCAGTGCGGTATTCACAGGAATTCTTTTTAGTGCAGTATTCACACGAGGGTTGCTTTGATACAGTATTCACAAGAACGCTGTTTTCATGCAGTATTCACAAGAGCGCTGCTTTAGATCAATATTCAAAAAGGTGCTATTTTACAGCAGTATTCACAGAAGAGCTGTTTTAGTGCAGTATTCACAGGAGCGCTGTTTTAGAACAATATGGGTCCTATTTTAAAGCAGCGGCGGATGCCTCAACAGTGGCATATGTCAGCATACAGTTTAATGATACATGTTAAACGTGTACGTCATGCACTCTCATGACTGTCATGACGTACTATATACATTACATTAACACCATTATAGTGTATAAGTGACGTATGCTACTGTTAGGCATCCGTTTAACACATACGTCACTCATAGATTATAATGGTGTCCGATCAATGTATACGTCATGAAAGACATTTGAAAATCCCATGACATATACGTTTAATATATACCTGTGATCAGGGGTGGACCTAGCCCGTCTGCCGCCTGAGGCGAACTATAAAAAGGCGCCCCCCCCCCCCACAAATCTATCGGAGTTTTCTCATTCCTAACTTTACACATCAAACACGGAATATATACATTTTTTAAATAGGAAAACATTTGATGTTTATTTGTTAGGCCCTGTTCACACAGAGTATTTTGACGAGTTTTTGGGCGCGGAAACCGGTCCGCAAAACTCGTCAAAAACCGGCCGAAAATGCCTCCCGAGAAAGAAGGGACATGCCCTATCTTCGCACGTTTACGCCTCTGACCTCCTATTGACATCAATGGGAGGCAGAGAGAGGGTATTTCGCGGAGTTTTTTGCCCGTAGCACTCAATGGCCGTGAGCGAAAAACGCGGTGAAAATCGCGGCAAACGACATGCAGGAAGGACAAAATTTGCCTCAAAAACCCAAAAAACTCAGTGTGAACATAGCCTTATAGTGCTGTTTGAAGTATGGAAAATATTTAAAGAATTATTCTTACTGCCAATCAGTGCAGTGCAAATAGTACAGTCTGCACAGCCCCATATCTCTCCTTGGCAGCCAGTCTCATTTGCGGCGAAACTCTCTGCAATTACATTCAGGCCAGTCCAGGACGGATCACGCTTAGCGCTGTTTTGAAGCGGCACGTCCTGGGCTGGTTTCTTTGCTCTACCTGCTGTATTGTTGTGGTCTGCCTGTGCTGGCTCGATGCCAGTGGTGGATTAATATGATCTTTGGCCCTGTGCGGTCCACAAGTTATGGACCCACATCCCACACGTAAGTATCACCTACATGTCAAAGTACATCACATGCCACTCTGCGGACTGACTCTTAGCCTGAAAATCCGCTGCCACTCACACTTCCCCACAGCCTCCACCACTGTAATGTACATAGATTGTAAGACCAACATTACCAATAATACCGCCATACTGCTACTGAATAATACCCCCATACTGTTACTGAATAATACCTCCATACTGTTACTGAATAATACCCTCATACTGTTACTGAATAATACATTTATACTGTTACTGAATAATACCCCATACTGTTACTGAATAATACCCTCATACTGTTACTGAATAATACTCCCATACTGTTACTGAATAATACCCCCATACTGCTACTGAATAATACCCCATACTGTTACTGAATAATACATTTATACTGTTACTGAATAATACCCCATACTGTTACTGACTAATACCTCCATACTGTTACTGAATAATACTTCCATACTGTTACTGAATAATACCCCATATTGTTACTGAATAATACCTCCATACTGATACTGAATAATACCTCCATACTGTTATTGAATAATACCCTCATACTGTTACTGAATAATACCCCCATACTGTTACTGAATAATACCTCCATACTGTTACTGACTAATACCTCCATACTGTTACTGAATAATACCCCCATACTGTTACTGAATAATACCCCCATACTGTTACTGAATAATACCCCCATACTGTTACTGAATAATACCTCCATACTGTTACTGAATAATACCCCCATACTGTTACTGAATAATACCTCCATACTGTTACTGAATAATACCTCCATACTGTTACTGACTAATACCTCCATACTGTTACTGAATAATACCCCCATACTGTTACTGAATAATACCCCCATACTGTTACTGAATAATACCCCCATACTGTTACTGAATAATACCTCCATACTGTTACTGAATAATACCCCCATACTGTTACTGAATAATACCTCCATACTGTTACTGAATAATACCTCCATACTGTTACTGAATAATACCCCCATACTGTTACTGAATAATACCCCCATACTGTTACTGAATAATACCTCCATACTGTTACTGAATAATACCCCCATACTGTTACTGAATAATACCTCCATACTGTTACTGAATAATACCTCCATACTGTTACTGAATAATACCCCCATACTGTTACTGAATAATACCCCCATACTGTTACTGAATAATACCTCCATACTGTTACTGAATAATACCTCCATACTGTTACTGAATAATACCTCCATACTGTTACTGAATAATACATTTATACTGTTACTGAATAATACCCCCATACTGTTACTGAATAATACCTCCATACTGTTACTGAATAATACCTCCATACTGTTACTGAATAATACCTCCTTACTGTTACTGAATAATACCCCCATACTGTTACTGAATAATACCTCCATACTGTTACTGAATAATACCTCCATACTGTTACTGAATAATACCCCCATACTGTTACTGAATAATACCTCCATACTGTTACTGAATAATACCTCCATACTGTTACTGAATAATACCTCCATACTGTTACTGAATAATACCCCCATACTGTTACTGAATAATACCCCCATACTGTTACTGAATAATACCCTATACTGTTACTGAATAATACATTTATACTGTTACTGAATAATACATTTATACTGTTACTGAATAATACATTTATACTGTTACTGAATAATACCCGCATACTGTTACTGAATAATACCTCCATACTGTTACTGAATAATACCTCCATACTGTTACTGAATAATACCTCCATACTGTTACTGAATAATACCTCCATACTGTTACTGAATAATACCTCCATACTGTTACTGAATAATACCTCCATACTGTTACTGAATAATACCTCCATACTGTTACTGAATAATACCTCCATACTGTTACTGAATAATACCCCCATACTGTTACTGAATAATACCTCCATACTGTTACTGAATAATACCTCCATACTGTTACTGAATAATACCCCCATACTGTTACTGAATAATACCTCCATACTGTTACTGAATAATACCTCCATACTGTTACTGAATAATACCCCCATACTGTTACTGAATAATACCCTCATACTGTTACTGAATAATACCCCCATACTGTTACTGAATAATACCTCCATACTGTTACTGAATAATACCCCCATACTGTTACTGAATAATACCTCCATACTGTTACTGAATAATACATTTATACTGTTACTGAATAATACCTCCATATGGTTACTGAATAAAACTGCCAAACCATGATCACATATTACTACAACATTGTGTCAGAAAAAACCCACCATACTGTTAGTGAATAAATCACACTATATATAGACCAATATTACCACCATATAGTGACCTTATAGAGGTAGATGCCAGTTATACACAAGATATCTGCAAACCATATAAGTGATTACAGTATAGTTATATCGAGTGACTATTGTGGCAAATTTAAGTTTTTTACATTTTTATACTGCTTTTTTTTGGTAGGTTCCGCTGGAGCGTTTGGACTACGTCGTAGATACAATGGACTACTCCGATGATCTACTTTAAAAAAAAAAAAAAAAATGGTGAAAGAGGGTTGCATGGGGGAGTTTAGATTTCAATAAAAGTTTTTCTTGTGTTTTTTTTAATACTTTATTATGGCCTTAGTAATGGCTGCTGTCTGATTGAGAGCGTCCATTACTAAGAAGGGGCTTAGTGTTAGCCAGTAAAAAGGCTATCACTAACCCCTATAATTACCCCGGTTCTCAATGCCGCGAGGGGAGTACGATCCAGTACCCGACCATCTGAAGCGACGGTAAGGCAGCAGGGCGGTCACAGGCTGGTTTTACCAGGCTGGGAAGGGATAAAAAATGTGGCCCTTCCCACCCTGGGGATGCTAGGCTGCAGCATTGTATCTGGCTGGTTGTGAAAAATAGCGGGAACCCCACGTCTTTTTAAAAAAAGAAATAGAAAAAAAATTACGTGAGATCCCCTCCATTTTTCATAACCAGCCAGATACAATAAAGTAGCAGCAGCCTAGCATTACCAGGGTGGGAAGGGCCATGGTTTTAGGCCATTCCGAGCCTGATATTACCTGCCTGCGGCCACCCCAGTACCCGCCCTTCTCTTCAGACAGTCGGGTGTGGATCGTACCCAGCTCTTCCCAGTACTCCTGGTGGCGGTGGGTACCGGGTTAATAATATGGGTTAGTGATAGCCTTATTACTGGCTAACACTAAGCCCCTTCTTAGTAATGGACACTCTCAGACAGCTGCCATTACTAAGGCGGTAATGAAGTATTAAAAAACAGAGACATAAAGACATTTATTTTATTGAAATGACAACACTTCCTCACAATACACTTTAACCATTTTATTTAAAAAAAAAAGAAATAAAGCTTAAATCAGCGAAGTAGTCCAATGAATCTACGACGTAGTCCAAATGGTCCAGCGGAACCTGCAAAACAAAAATTAGCAGTATGAAAAATAAAAATAAAGCTGGCTGCCCCCACAGATGTACAAACATATGAATAAATAGCTACCTTCGGAAACATATTAAAATAATTAGAAAAATTAGGCCAATAAAAAAATACAAAATTATAACACCTTTCTTTTAAAGAGAACCTTCCACCTCCCCATACATGTACAGCTGAGTGCAGCAGGTAATGGGGAGGGCCGCACAAACTCTGGGGCACTTTACATTTTTTTCGTTATTTAGATATCAGTGCTGTAATATTTGGCGCCCGATATTTAAATAACCCCCTGAACTGTCAATGGGGAGGTAATTGGCAAGGGGGCGTGTAACATCGCTCTGACACTGTCCAATCAGCTACGGTCAGCGTTACAGCAAGAGCTGGAGAGAGAGCGCGTGCGCGCAGCTCCGCCACCACTAAGGAACACAAGAGGAGAAGAAGAGTGTGAATTCTTCTTCTTCTGTTTCATGGCATCGGAGCTGTGCGTGCACGCACGCTCTCACTCTTTAGCTCTCGGCAGACAAGGACGACAAGACTGATCTCTCACCTGAGATCAGTCTTGTACTTGCCTGCCGAGAGCTGAAGAGTGAGAGCGTGCGTGTGCACATGATCTCCTCTCTCCAGCTCTTGCTGTTGACATTGTCCGCAGCGGATTGGGCAGTGTCACAGCGATGTTACACGCCCCCTTGCCAATTACCGCCCCATTGGCAGTTCATGGGGTTATTTAAATATCGGGCGCCAAATATTACAGCACCGATATCTAAGTATGGAAAGAGGGTAGAAAAAAAAATTTAAAGTGCCCCACAGTTTGTGCAGCCCTGACCATTACATGCTGCACTCAAATGCAAATCTGTGGGCAGGTGAAAGATTCTCTTTAAAGTGTAACAACTTTTTAAAAAAATGTTAACATGTCAGAAGTTTTGATCAGTGGGGGCCGAGCACTGAGACACCTCCACTAGTCGCTAAAACGAAGCAGCAGAAGTGCTCGGGTGAGCGTGTGCCGCTTCAATTCTGTTTGGCTTTCCTTGGAGCAGTGTACGGGCTCAATAGAAAGTCTAGGAGTCCGTACACCGCTCACTCGGCTGAAAGTCGATCATAAATGAAGCGGCACAGCGCTCACCCGAGCACTTCTGCTGCTTCATTTTAGCGATCGGTGGGGGCCTCAGTGCTCAGTCCCCCACCGATGAAAACTTCGGACATGTCACTATGATATATAAAGATATCAAGATATCTATTACTGCGATTGGTGCAAGTTTTAATTACTTTTTATTGAAAATGATTTACACTTTTTGAGATACAGCTGCTTTGTATCCTGTATACAGAGCAGCTGTATATAGCGCTGAGACCTGAATCCATTAGGTCACCTATTACCGATCACATCTAAGTTATGAACTTAGATGTGATCGGTTACAGCTCGATCCTGCAGGACTCGCTGACACTGAATCAGTCAGTCCCACTGACCTGACGGATACAGGATACAGCGCTATATACATTATATAATATATTTATTTTAATTAGCGGGGGCAGGTTTATGGGGAAGGATTAGGGCCTGTTCACATCAGCGTTGGCTTTCCGGGTGAACCCCCTGCAACGGAAAGTCAAACTGAAACCACAGCTTCCGTTTCAGTCACCATTGAAATCAATGGTGACGGAAACATTGCTAATGGTTTCCGTTCATCACCATTCTGGCAGTTTTCAGTTTTTGTGACGGAATCAAGAGCGCAGTCGACTGCGCTAATGGTGACTGAAACGGAAGCTGTGGTTTCAGTTTGACTTTCCGTTGCGGGGTTACCTCCGACGGAACCCCAGAACGGAAAGCCAACGCTGATGTGAACAGGTCCTAAGGCTTCTTTCACACTAGCATTAATATACGTTTACCGCTCTTCCGTCAGAGGAAGAGAGGATCGATACGTTAAACGGAAAGCAACGGTTCCATTAGAATTACCATTGCTTTCAATGGTAATTCTTTTGTATCAGTTGCTTTCCGTTTGTCTCCGTTCGCTAAGTTTCCGTTTTTTTTAAAGGAAACAAAAGTGAAGTCTGCAGAACTTTTAATTCCGTTCAAAAGAATGGAAACCTAGCGAACGGAGACAAACGGAAAGCAACTGATACAAAAGAATTACCATTGAAAGCAATGGTAATTCTAATGGAGCCGTTGCTTTCCGTTTAACGTATTGATCCTCTCTTCCTCTGACGGAAGAGAGGTAAACGTATATTAATGCTAGTGTGAACAAAGCCCAATACAAGTAAGATATTAATAAATAAATAAATTAAAAAAAAAAACCCAACTGGGATTTGAACCAGCAACCTTCATGTGTAAGGCAGACAAGCTAACCACTACACTATAGAAAGCTTCAGTCAATACCTGTGAAACTGTAGTACTTGAGGGTTTATTGAATGACAGGCACTATTAGTCTCTCCTGTCTCTCTGCTGCGTGTGGGTGGTGACTGGTCAGAGACTCACAGTCAGACTGGCTGCCGCAGCTGCTGCATGCAGTGTGCACTGTGAGACTCACCAGTCAGCCCTATTTGTAGCTTTCCCACGCTAATTAAGCACAGGAAAGCTACAAAGCCAGGAGTATACTGCAGGGGGGGGGGGGTCGTTTTACTGACAGCAGAGGGCTCCAGTGGCGTAGCTATAGGGGTCGCAGCGGTCGCACTTGCGACCGGGCCCCTAAGCCTGGGGGGGCCCACGGGCCCCCGTTGCCATACTGTATGCTTCCAAAAAAAATCTTCTGTGCCGTAAAGCCGGCACTTCCTGGTTACGGTCACATGGTACACTTAGTGTACCATGTGACCGTGTTGTCACGTGACACGTCTTCCGGACAGTGGAGTGGAAGAGTCGGTGCCGAGGACTCCAGGTGAGCTGCAGTCTGTGTTGTGTTGTAATGTATTGTGATGTAATGTGTTGTGATGCCTTGTAATGTATTGTGCTGTTTGCGGTGGAGAGGAGGGGGGGGGGGCCGTTAAATCACAGCCCCCCCTCCTCTCTCCACCGCAAACTTCACAATACAACACAATACAGCATAGTACACATGACTATGAGAGCGGGGCTGCGGCTGTGTAATACAGCCATTGCCCCGCTCCTGAGTCCTGACATGTGCGCGCCGTCAGCATGATGTGATGCGGCCAGCGCTGCACTAATGATCTGCGGCACTGAAGACAGAACATGGCGGGTGCACTGCAAAACACCCCCATGTTCTGTCCTCAATGCCTGAACCGCCGCTCATTAGTGCAGCGCCGGCCGCATCACCTCAGGCTGACCGCGCGTGCACTTGTTGTCAGGAGCGGGGCAATGACTGTATTACACAGTCGCAGCCCCGCTCTATAACGGCGGAGATCAGAGAAACCTCTCATCTCCGCCGCTATTCTCCTGAATGCTGCGATCAAAGCCGACTGCAGCATTCAGGGGAAAGTGAGAAGGGGGGATGCCCCTGGATCGTGTCACAGGGAATTCCTGTGACGCGATCGAGGGCCATACCATATATGGGCAGACAGCCCTGGGGTCTATTGAAGGACCCCAGGGCTGTCTTACCATATTTCCTGTTAGGGCATACTGAGGTATGTCCTAACAACTGCCTGTGTGCTATCTGTCCACAGGTTAATGTACTGACATATATCTGATATATGCCAATACATTGAAGTTTAAAAATAAAGTAAAAACAAAGTAATGTTAAATAAAAAAAACACACATTCACCTTTTTTACTATAAACATTAAAATAGTTCTCAATACATAAAATATACACATATTGGGTATTGGCGCGGCCGTAATAACCTGCACAACGATTTTTTTTTGCATTATTTGTGATGTGTGCGCTGTAAAAAAATAAAATAAACTGCTTTCTATCACTTATTGTGAGGCACAAGGTGTGAAGAATTTAACCTCCATGTGCCTCACATTAATAGTAATTAACCCCATCATGTACCTCACACATTAACCCATTATGACTGAGAAACATGACGGGATTAATTACTATTAACGTGAGGCACATTCAAAATTCAGCATCACACCTCGTGCCTCACATTAGAAAACGAAAGAACTTTTTTTTTTTATTACTGTAAACGAAGTATCGGTATCAAAGTCCAAATTTTGGTATCGTGACATCCCTACACTGTGGGTCGCGTCCCCCTGGGGATTCGTGTGAAGACCTCCGGGGGGTCGCGAGTCACTCACCGAGGTCCCGATTCCATTCAATCCTGGAGCAAGGAGCTGACATCTCCTTGATCCAGCATTCACTGTGCCCTGAGCAGCTCGACGCAGGCAGGCGGGATGTAGCGACATCTTCGCGCCTGTCTGCTCCGAGTCACTCATAGCACAGACCGGAGGAGGCGAAGGATCCTGCACCCGGCGTGGGAACGGGCATAGGTAAGTAATTATGCTATTTCTTTTATTATGCACATATGGGGGCATTATACTGTATGGGGGGGGGGGGTGCTGATATTGTGTGGGGGGCATTATACTGCATGGGGGCAGATATGGCATGGGGGCTGATAAGATGGGGGCATTATACTGAATGGGGGCTGATATGGGGGAATTATACTGAATGGGGGCTGATATGGGGAGCATTATACCGTATGGGGCTGTTATGGGGGGGCATTATACTGTGTGGGGGCAGCTATGGGAGCATTATACTCTGTGGGGGCATTATACTATGGGGGCTGTTGGGCAAAGCGTCTGGGCATAGGCACGCACAGGGGTCTGATGATAATGATGATGGTGGTGTTGGGGAGTGGTAGGGGGGCCCAAGCTGAATTCTTGCACCCGGGCCCATGAGCCTTTAGCTACGCCCCTGGAGGGCTCTATAGGGGGGAATCATCCCCCCACCATAGAGCCCTGACTAGTTGCTATACTGGAAGGTTAGGGGGGTCTGAGCATCTGACTGCTCTAAAGTGGGGGCAGAATCCCCCCCCCCCTCTAGAGCTCTCTGCAGTAAGTCAGACGCTCAGACCCTCCCCCACCCACACTAATCGTTCCATTATAGTGATGTGAGGGCTCTATGGGGTGGATTATTCCAGCCCCATAGAGCCCTCTGCTGTCGGTAAAATGCCCCCCTGCAGTATACTCACGTCCCGGTCCCAGCAAGGCAGGCACTTACCTCGTGGTGATGGTGCCGCTCGTCGCTCCTCCTGCAGACTTGCTCCTCTCTGGCTGTATGTACTGTGTACAGCGTCAGAGAGGAGGAGGAGTATTACAGACGTTCGGCGCGTCTGCATGGCCCCTCCCCCCGGTCCAGTCCCGGGCTGAAAATGCCGGCCCCCCCCCGTTTGGGTAGGTGGTGCCGCCTGAGGCCGTCGGCTCACCTCGCCTCATGGCAGGTTCGGCACTGCCTGTGATGTATACCATACAGTGGCATACTTCACCTATAGACCCCCATGTTAAAATAAACATATATCCCGCAGTATACGTTTTTTTGCTGCATCCCTCGGAATAGAAAAGCATAAACTACTACACTTTTCTATCCTCCAAAAAAAGATATACTGACGTATAACAGCCCGAAAAAGGGCCGAAAGGATACTCTCTTGGCTTCTGTCAGGCTAAAGGTATGTTCACACGCTGAAGTAAAAACGACTTTTCAAGGGAAAACAGCCTCTGATTTTCAGCCGTTTTTAAAGTATCAAGTGGTTTTTTTATGCGTTTTTTTAACAGACGTTTTTGGATCTATTTTTCTATTGAGACAGTGAAAAACAGCTCCAAAAACTGCTCAAGAAGTGACATGCACTTCTTTTTACGGGGCATTTTTTTTACGCGCAGTCTTTACAAGCGAACAGATGTTTGGAGGCGTTCAACCTCCGTTTTTTCAGCCGTTTTTAGGGCTATTTACGGCTGAAAATAACCCATGTCAACATACCCTAATGGAGCCCTATGGACAAGTTCAGCATGTATGTCGCTAAAAGTAGGGGGAAATCGTAGTGTGCACAAAGCCTAACAATTTGAAAATATCAATTAAATATTTCCAAAGCAGTTTTTTTTATCTCTTCTTCTAACGTTTGGGCTGCATGCATTACTGTATTGTGAAACTTACCACTGTTAATTGATTTAATACTAAGGTTCAAGTCGATATATTTCCTTGTAATGAGATTTCCCATGGGTTACATTTTCTCTTTTGCAGTATTTTTCTCTGGACAAACTCCAGCACAAATGTTACCAACACCCTTGAATAGCTCTGAGCATTAAGCGCTTGTTATTTTACACTTTATTGTTTAGGAAATAAAAGAGTTCCTAGATGACAGCATTTCTTACCTTGCAACAAAAAAGAAATCTGTGACACTGGGGAATAATTATTGAATTGTAACGGTGGCAATCAGGGAACTATTGTAACGTGTTTAAAAAACAAATCATGATATATGGAATTATAAAGTATTCACAGTATATGCAAGCCTACAGATTACCGGGCGTAAACGGTATATAGCGTACTGTATGTACAAAAAACACAACACCCTTTCTTTTAACCCTTTAGTGACCTGCCTATTTTGGGCCTTAAAAACCAAGAGATTTTTTTTTCTGTTTTTCCATCGTCGCATTTCAAGAGCCATAACTTTTTACTTTTTCTGTCCATAAGCCATGTGGTGGTATGTTTTTTGCAAGAACAGTTGTATTTTTTAATGGCACCATTTTGGGGAACATGTAACTATTTGATACGTTTTTATTAAGTTTTTTGGTGGGGAAAATGTAAAAAAAAACTGCAATGCCGACATTGCATTTTAAAATGATGTTTACTGTGCGGTATAAATAACATAATAACTTTATTCTCTGGGTTAGTGCGATTTTGGCGATTTATAATTTGATGAAATGTATATTTTTTGTTTTAATTCTTTTGCACAATAAAAACACTTTGGTAAAAAATTATTTGGTTTTGTGTCACTCTAACGTTTACATTTTTCAGTCAATCGAGCTGTATGAGTGATTATTTATTGCGGGATGACTTGTATTTTTCATGGTACTATTTTGGGCCCACACAACTTTTTGATCGCTTTTTATTGCAATTTTTTTAAGCAGGATGAACAGAAAATAGCAATTCTGACAAGTTTTTATTATGGCTTTCATCGATTAGGTTAAAGAAATCGTTATTTGTATAGTTCGTATCTTTACGAAAGCAGCAATACCAATTATGTGTGGCTCTTTTTTTTTTTCAATAAAGCAATTTGTAAGGGAAAAAAAATGGGTTTTTCATTTTTTTTACTTGCAATTTTACATTTTTGGGGATTAAACTTGATTTATTTTTTTTTTTTAAGTGTTTTGAGTCCCGCTATGGGACTTTGCTATGTAATGTAAACCATCGGCATCCCATGACCGAATCGTGACAGAGGTAGCTCCCTTGCTCTGAAACCACTTAAATGTCGAGGTTGAATATCTGAGGAATTAAACGGCTCGAATCAAAAGTTCATCCGTGCCTGGGTGGTTAAAGCAGGAGCCCAGCCGCTCTACCTTGCACGGGACACCCATTCCGGGCTTATGACACAGCGCTGTAAAAAGGCAGCACTGTGGCATGAGGCCCCTTAAAAAGGCATTATAGAGGCTGCTAAATACTAAATCTATCTAGATAAATCCCCCTTCTCACTCCCAAATCATGCCATAGCTAAGCAGATTTGTCCTTCAGGGTCCTGGAAAAGCTGGGCAATAAACCAGGTGGAGCTGTAACAGAGATCTGCTGAATAATAAATATACCTATATAAATCTTCCTTCTGGCCGCCATAGCTAGTCAGAAGTAAGAAGATGAAGTGTCATTTTTTTTTAGCATTTCAGCTGCAGATTTTTGCTGTGTTTTTGTAAAAATGCAGGAAACTATTTTGCTATGATTCTTACACAAAAAGCTTAAAAAAGTATATAACCACAGTTACCCGCCACATACTTAGTCCTCATGCCCACTTCAGTTATTTTCTTCATCGGGTGGTACACATAAAGCTGCATGAGTTGGTCACCAGCCAGTCTCCGTGTATGACAGACATGAAGAGAAGGAGTGTGAGGGAATCTTATTCTGATGACTAATCTAAAAGGAGGGCCATGGAAAGGAGTCAGATTAGGGAATGTTATAGGCCTGTCTAAATAGATGTGTTTTCAGGGCACGTTTAAAACTGTGGATATTGGGAATTAATCTGATTGTCTGGGGTAGCACATTCCAGAGGACGAGCGCTAGTGGTGCTGATAGCGGCTGGCCGCTGTATCATGGCGCTCTGATACAGCGGCCAGCCGCTATCAGCACCACTAGCGCTCGTCAATTCAGTTGCCCAGCACGGCTCAGTGCCTGATGAAGGTCACCTAGACCGAAACGTCGCACTCTGCCACTGGCATTAGAAACAAAATAAAAAATACCTTTTTTTCTATATTGGTGTGCCGGATACTCTTTTATATTTATGTTTGGGTTGGGCCCCTATCCGTGCAAAACCTCACCCTTCCACGTATCTGGTGCTATCTGAACCTTTACACATAGTAATAAGTTACAGTAGTCAAGACGAGAGTGAATCAGAGCAACAATGAGAGTTTTGGCTGTTTCCTCAGTAAGAAAAGGGTGGATTCTGGAGATGTTTTTGAGGTGAAAATGACAGGAGCGTGAAAGTGAGTGAATGTGAGGAGTAAAGGAAAGATCTGAGTCAAAAATAACCCCGAGATAGCGGGCATGCTGCTTAGGAGTTATGATAATGCCACACACAGAGATGGAGATATCAGGTTTACGGAGGTTGGTAGATGGTGGGAACACAAGGAGCTCAGTTTTAGAAAGATTCAATTTCTGATAGCGAGAGGACATGATGTTAGAGACAGCGGACAGACAATCACTGGTGTTCTGTATTAGAGCAGGGGGGATGTCACAGGAAGAGGCATATAATTGGGTGTCATCAGCGTAGAGATGGTACTGGAAGCCAAATCTGCTGATGGTTTGTCCAATAGGGGCTGTGTAGAGAGAAAAGAGGAGCGGACCTAGGACTGATCCCTGAGGAACCCCGATAGTAAGGGGAAGAGGAGAAGAAGTGGAACCAGCAAATGACACACTGAATGAGCAGTCAGAGAGATAGGAGGAAAACCAAGAGAGAGCCGCGTGCTTGAGGCCAATAGAGTGGAGCATGTTAAGTAGGAGTTTGTGGTCTACAGTGTCAAAGGCTGCAGAGAGATCCAAAAGAATCAGGAGAGAGGATTTACCCTCGGATTTAGCCGCCAAGAGATCATTTGAGACTTTAGTAAGGGCAGTTTCTGTGGAGTGTTGAGTGCGAAAACCAGATTATAAGGGGTCAAGAATGGAGTTGGCAGAGAGATAGCAGATAGCAGATAAGGCGAGAGTAGACCAAGCGTTCCAGGTGTTTGGAGATGAAGGGCAGATTAGAGACTGGTAGGTAGTTAACAGCGCTGGATGGGTCAAGAGTTGGTTTTTTCAGTAATGGGTTTATAATGGCATGTTTAAAAGATTAGGGAAAGATACCAGAAGAAAGAGAGAGGTTAAATATTTTAGTCAGGTGACTAGTGACAGCTGGGGAGAGGGACTGGAGGAGGGGTGAGGGGATAGGGTCACTAGGACAGGTAGTAGGACGAGAAGAAGAGAGGAGCCTGGAGACTTCTTCTTCTGTTATTGGGTCAAATGCTGAAAGTGAAGAAGAGGGAGTGCGGGAGGGAAGGGGATCGATGTTACTAGGGGACTGGGAGATAATATCATGGCGGATGTTGTCAATTTTAACTTTAAAATAAGTGGCCAGGTCTTCAGCACTGAGATCTGTGATTGGCGTCCGCACTTTAGGACTAAGGAGGGAGCGAAAAGTATCAAAGAGGCGTTTTGGATTATTAGATAGTGTAGAGATGAGACACGTGAAATAGACTTGTTTGGCGCGGTGAAGGGCAGAGTTGTAAGTTTTGAGCATAAATTTGTAATGGAGGAAATCTGCAGCCAACTGCGATTTTCTCCACAGTCGTTCGGCACCGCTGAAGAAAGCGAGATTGAGGCGTGTGCCAGGGTTGTCGTCGTCTTTGTCGGGGGGTTCGGAGTATAGGGGGGGGGGCTGCTTCATCCAATGCATTCTTGAGAGTGTTATTGTAAAGTTTGGCAGCCAGATTGGGACAGGAGAGGGAAGTGATAGGGGACAGTGTGGACTGTAGACTGTCTATGACTTTCACAGTGTTAATGGCATGTAGATTTCTGTATGTCTGATATGTAGGCATGGCCTTAGAAGGCAGAGAATATTTGATAGTAAAGGAGAGAAGGTTGTGTTCAGAAAGCGGGAGTGGAGAGTTAATAAAGTCAGAAACTGAGCAGAGACAGAAGAAGACCAGGTCAAGTGAATGCCCGTCTTCATGTGTAGGAGAGTTAGTAAGTTGTGACAGACCTAGGGAGGAGGTTAAAGATAAAAACTGGGAGGCAGATGAGGAGATTGGGTTATCAATGGGGATGTTGAAGTCACCCATGATGAGAGTGGGTGATTCAGAGGATAGAAATTGTGGAAGCCAGGCAGCAAAATGATCCAGGAATTGGCGGGGTGAGCCCGGGGGTGGTAGACAACTGCCACTCGGAGGGAAAAAGGGTGAAAGAGTCTGAGGGTGTGGACTTCAAAGGAGGGAAATGTGAGTGAGGGGACCGGGGGAATGACCTGGAAAGTGCAGCGTGGAGAAAGAAGTATACCTACTCCTCCACCCTGCCTGTTCTCAGGTCTGGGGGCATGAGAGCAATGGAGACCACCATAAGATAGAGCAGCAGGGGAAGCAGTTTCAGACAGGTGTAGCCATGTTTCTGTAAGAGCCAGGAGGTTGAGAGAGTTAGAAAGGAATAAGTCATGAATAAAGGTGAGTTTGTTGCACACGGACCGAGAATTCCAGAGAGCACAGTTAAAAGAGACAGGAGAAGTCGTACAAGGAATGGTGAGAAGATTAGCAGGGTTTCTATGTGTGGCAGGTAAGTGGTTGAGCTTGGCAGAAGAAAAGGGAGGACCAGGGTTGGGAGATATGTCCCCTGCAGCTAGTAGCAGGAGAGTGGAGAGAGACAGCAGATGGTTCTGTGATTTATGAGAGCGTTTTTTATGTTGAGCAGTGTGATGGGATGGGTTAAGTTGACTGAGGAAAGTGAATAGTGCATGGGAGCGGTACATGGGCGAGGCAAGGAGAGAGGGACTGATGTGGACTGTTTTTTGGCAAGGCCTAAATGGGCGGTAGGATTGTAAAGCAAGAGCAGCTATGATGATGAGTGCGGTAGTGAACATGTTTGTTTGTTTGTATTTTGTTTGTAAACTGGTAAAATCGTGAATCTAATAATTGGACTGTGTGCTAGTTTGTTTGATTTGGTAATGCAGCTTACTTGTCACTTACCCTGCCTAACTGCCATGTATAACTGCCAGGACACTTTGACAGTATGACACTTACACAGAGATGACTTCTGCCGTCGTGCCCTCCCTGCACAAGTGCCTTCCCCATATGCTACATCTAAATTTATAGGGGGGTAGATGCTCAGATCTAGGCCTAATTAAGCTCGTTCAGCTATTAATCAAATCAACTAGACACATGAGGTGAAAAGCTCTGCAAAGATAAACAAATAAACTAGCTGGTCTGTATGAACATAAAACTTAACGACGATCAAACACTTTGACAAAAGTTAGAGATAACAGACTATATAGGAAGACAAGAAAGCAGAGTTATATACCATAAAATACAAGTTTCAGCGTTTTGAAATGCAGGTACAGCACAGATGTAGTTAAAGAGACTCTGTCACCACATTATAAGTGCCCTATCTCCTACATAAGGAGATGGGCGCTGTAATGTAGGTGACAGTAATGCTTTTTATTTAAAAAAACGATCTTTTTTCACAAAGTTAGAAACGATTTAAGTTTATGCTAATGAACTTTCTTAATGCCCAAGTGGGCGTACTTTTACTTTCGACCAAGTGGGCGTTGTATAGAGGAGTGCATGACGCTGACCAATCAGCATCATGCACTCCTCTCCATTCATTTACACTGCACTAGCGATATAGATATATCACTATGTGCAGCCTCATACACAAGCCCTAACATTACTACAGTGTCCTGATAATGAATACACATGACCATCCAGCCTGGACGTCATGTGTACTCAGAATCCTGACACTTCTGAATCTTTTTTTGTGAGATTCCGGCAAGTGACACCAAATCTCGTTTAGCTCCGAGATCTCGCGAGATTTCGTATCCGTTGCTGGAATCTCACAAAAAAGATTCAGAAGTGTCAGGATTCTGAGTACACATGACGTCCAGGCTGGATTTCATGTGTATTCATGATCAGGACGCTGTAGTAATGTTAGGGCTTGTGTATGAGGCTGCACATAGCGATATATATATATATATCGCTAGTGCAGTGTAAATGAATGGAGAGGAGTGCATGATGCTGATTGGTCAGCGTCATACACTCCTCTGTACAACGCCCACTTGGTCGAAAGTAAAAGTACGCCCACTTGGGCATTAAGAAAGCTCATTAGCATAAACTAAAATCGCTCCTAACTTTGTGAAAAAAGATCGGTTTTTTAAATAAAAAGCACTTCTGTCACCTACATTACAGCGCCCATCTCCTTATGTAGGAGACAGGGCACTTATAATGTGGTGACAGAGTCTCTTTAATGCTGGAATGGAAAGGATTATATACCATAAAATACAAGTTTCAGCGTTTTGAAATGCCACAGTGCCCTCTGTAGATGCTGCCACTGTGCCCTCTGTAGATGCTGCCACAGTGCCCTCTGTAGATACTGCCACAGTGCCCTCTGTATATGCTGCCACGGTGCCCCCTGTAGATGCAGTCACAGTGGCCTCTGTAGATAATGCCACACACACCCCTTGTGGATAGTGCCACAGACAACCCCAGTAGATAGCTCCATTGGGGCTCCCTCTAGGAGTGGAATCCCCAGCCAGAGGGTTGCCGACGCTTTGGCCAGAGATTCCTCTGCTGGAGGAGCCCCTAATTTCACTGTTCATACACAGTGACGTCAGGGGATCCTCCTGGACCAGAATGTGATGTCAGGGGCAACCCCAGAGCCGGTGTCCCAGAGCGGAGCACTAGTACAGGCTCTGCTTCAGAACTCTGGGGAAGCAACTGACATCAGTGTCCATATATGGACAGTGATGTCAGGGGCTTGCACAGAGCTGGAGTCCTGGAGCAGAGCCGCTTCTAGCACCCTGCCTGGGATTCCAGCTCTGCTCCTGACTTCACTGTTCATATATGGACAGAGATGTCAGGGGCAACCCCAGAGCTGGTGTCCCGGGCAGAGCGCTACTAGCGCTCCTACTGAGACTCCATCTGTGCTCCTGACAACACTGTCCAGCTCTGGGAAAGCCCTATACATCGCTGTCCATATGTGGACAGCGATGTCAGGGGATTCCACAGAGTCCCAGAGTAGAGCCTATGCTAGCACTCTGCCCGAGACTCCGCTCTGCGGAAGACCCTGACAAAACTGTCCATATATGGATAGCGATGTCAGGAAATTCCCGTAGCAGAACATATACTAGCGCTCTGCCTGCAACTCCGCTCCGGGGAAGACCCTGACAAAACTGTCCATATATGGACAGCGATGTCAGGGATATCCACAGGGTCCCGGAGCAGAGCCTATGCTAGCGATCTGCCCAGGACTCAGGCTCTGGAGAAGCCCCAGACATCGCGTGTCCATTCATGGACAGCGATGTCAGGGTATTCCACAGAGTCCCAGAGCAGAGCCAATACTAGCGCTCTGCCCGAGATTCTGCTCTGGGGAAGACCCTGACAAAACTGTCCATATATGGACATCGATGTCAGGGATTCCACAGAGTCCAGGAGCAGAGCCGATGCTAGTGCTCTGCCCGGGACTCCACTCTGGTGAAGACCCTGAAAAAACTGTCCATATATGGACAGCGATGTCAGGAATTTCACAGAGTACTGGAGCAGAGCCGATACTAGCGGCTCTGTGTCCCGCGGGCCACAGATGACAGCCTCAGGGGCCGCATGCGGCCTGCGGCCCTCGTGCTTGAGACCCCTGAGTTTATGCATGCTACTGTACGTTATGTAAGTATTTGTTTATATGGAATATGTTATCTCCCAGACCTTTCTACAGTTTATTATAAGTTAGAGAGAAATAGTTTTCCTACATTATTCAGAGTTACTAATTGATCTCTTATGTGTGAACTCTTAAATTGGAGTTAATTCTTTTCTTAGCACTGCATAAAATAAAACACATTCACTTAGCAGGTAATTGATTAAATCTGAAGAAAGATTGAAGCATTAAAACTCTGAGAAATACAAATTGCACATGAAACAATAATGAAAAAGTAAAGGCGCTGGATATGGTCCATGACAGTGATAAACTGGCCAATTGGCTCATATTGTAGCAACTATCCTGATTTAAACTACCTGTAGGAAACTGTAGGAAGGTCCATATAAAAGCAGAGAATTGTTAACGGCCACTGAGTTTTGCCAGACAGCATTAGATCCCAATGTGAATTATTGCCTATCCAGTAGGTCAAGCAGGGACTTTCTTCTTTTTTACTCATTATAAGGGCACAACAGCTGTTATGACAGTACGTTAGGGTTAAAAAAAAATAATCTAAAAACAGTAAAATCTCCTAATATGGCTACAAAATGATAAAAATAGTTAAATGGAGTTGTTGTTTACAAAATTCTACCACTACACAAAAGATACACTAAACAGGATTTTAAAAAGTCATATATGGTGAATGCCATAAATGTAATAATGATGGAACTGTTTTTTCATGCTTTCCTCCATTATAAAAAAAATTAATATATGTACCTGATGCTTTAAAAATGTACAACTTGTCCCAAAAAACATGGCCTTAAATATCTACTAAGCCTCAAAAATACAAAACTTATAGCTGAGGCAAAAATGGTAAACTTCTCTTGGTCCTTTAACCCCTTAAGGACACGGCCAATTTTAGCCTTGAGGACAGAGCAATTTTTTTTACATTTCCCTCTTTGCATCCCGACGCTCATAACGCTTTTATTTTTTGTACGACGTAGTTGTATGAGACTTTGTTTTTTGCGAGACGAGTTGTACTTTATGTACATACCATTTTTTGGTACAAATACATTATCGTTTAATTTCTATAAATTTTTAATTAGATTAAAATGCAGAAAAAAAGCAGTTGTGCAGCAGTTTTAATATTTTTTTTTTTACACCATACACCGATCATAATAAATAATGGTATACATTTGTTGTACAGGTTGTTACGGTCGTGGCGATACCAAATATGTCTATATTATTTCATGTTTTGGGACTTATATTTTAAAAAGTTGATTTATTATAAAAAATGTGTATTTCTGTGTATTTTATTTACTTTTTATTTATTTATTTACCATTATTTTTTTTTTACATTCATTTAACTTTTTTTTTTAATCCCATAAAGGGATTTATCATTTTGATTTTTATTTTGTAACTGTAATGTACTGGCATAGATCTATATGCCAGTACATTAGCCTGTTACTGATTGTACACAGGCAGTTGTTAGGGCATACCTCAGTATGCCCTAACAACAGGAAATATGTTCAGACAGCCCTGGGGTCCTTCACTGGACCCTGGGCTGTCTGGCCATATGAGTTATGGGCTTTGATCGCGTCACAGTTATTTTCTGTGACGCGATCAATGTGCAGTCCCCTCTCCTTGAACGCCGCGATCAGCTGTCATCGCGGCGTTCAAAGGGTTAACAGCGGAGAGAAGATGTTTCTCTTCTCTCCGCTGTCAGAGCGGGGCCGTGGCTGTGTATTACAGCCGTTGCCCCGCTCTCGATCGCACACACAGAGACGGCAGGGACGGCTGTCACACAGGACGAGTATGCTCGTCCTAATGCGCGAAGTGCTCGCCGCTCAGGACGAGCATACTCGTCCTGTGTCGGCAACCAGTTAAGGCATTTTCCGGGAGTGCAAAAATGGATGGCCTATCCTAAGGATAGGCCATCAACATCTGATTGTTAGGGGTTGACTCCTGGCCCCCTCCCCTTCATTGTTTACTCAGACACAGCGCTGTGTATAAAAACCTTCACAAAAAGAAAGGATTGAGCTAAAACACAAAAAATAGCTCAAACTGTTATATATCTGCCAAGTATTCTGATTTGTTACTTGCCGAATGGGTAGAACAGTGGTAAAAGTCAGAAACTGAATTTTGCCAGACAGCATTAGGTATGATTGGGGATCTGGCCAGTAGTTGTGAGTAGTGTAGAAAGATACCAATGAAAATGTTGGCTATCCAATAGTTGAAGGTGGGGGGGGAGGTACTTTCTTCTATTATCTTCACACTGAATTGTTCCACAAAACCCGCGGCACGATTTCGGACCACACAACTACCAGGTCCGGAAAGAAAGCCGCAAAACGGTCAAAGTCAGAACGTATAATTGAGATCAATTCAGCCACTCTAGTTGACCAAAGGTTGTTATCACCTGCGTGTATCACTAAAACTGTTGGTGATTGTGACATTTTGCTAACTGAAACCACCTCTGGAAGCACTTAGAGCCATTTTAGACCTCTATTACCCCTCCAGTACACATCAGCTTGCTTGAAACCAAGATCCAGCCCTCCAGCGCGATATGACGCCCTCTGGGCCGCCCAATAAATATATGAGTGCCCGATCAACCAAACCACCGGTCTACGAACACCTGTAGAAAAAAGACATGCAAGATCAACACGTTAACAAATGAGGACGAATATACCTTTTAAAACAACCCGACTTCGATCAACCCAACTTTTTTACTTCTGATTCCGTCATACCTGCCGCATCCGCCATAGTGGCGGCCCCTATTCGAAAGTAATGTGTGCCGAACTCAGACGGGGATAAACCAACAGTGTTCAGGCACTTTTTTAGGACAGATGAAAATTTAAATTTTGATAAAGGAGAACCGTCCTTATGCAACAAAAAACTGAGGCCTGGAGGACGCATCGACATGTAACTCTTTATGGTTTTAACTGGACAAAAATTGGAGGCTAAGCCGAAAACAGATAACCATATACCTTCCCCCGTCACATCTGTTTTTGACCGACGCACTCTTACTTTTATCGAATCCGACAAAGCTATCACGTCGTCTGCTACTAACTATCTATCATGTCTATACTAACACATTAACAATACTGAAGTGTTTAGACACTGAATAGACATTCCACGGGATGTCTATTCACAATCCCTGCACTTCGTTAATGTGTCTGTGGTAGTTACAACAGAGCAAGCGGAATCTCGTTGTAACCTGTCATTTACAGCGTAATCTCGTGAGATTACGCTTGCTCTGCTGTAACTACCACAGATACATTAACGAAGTGCAGGGATTTTAAATAGACATCCCGTGGAATGTCTATTCACTGTCTAAACACTTCAGTATCGTTAATGTATTAGTATAAGACAGCACATACTGATCTAAAAGGATCCCTATGCGCTGACTAAATGAATGGAGAGAAGTGTATGACGCTCATTGGTCACTGATTGGTCAGCGTCATACACTCCTCTGTATAACGCCCACTTGGTCAATAGATCGTTTTTTTAAATAAAAAGCACTGCTGTCACCTACATTATAGCGCCCATCTCCTCATGTAGGAGATAGGGCACTTATAATGTGGTGACAGAGCCTCTTTAAGCTGACTCATGACTTTCTTAGATAGTGTTTCTACATGCTAACCACACAAAGTCTTCCCGTCAAGAAGGTAAGAGAACCAACTTACTGCTTCTAGTAATTCTGATGGCGATAATTCTGACCAGTCTGTCCAGCACAACTGCATATACTCAAGCTAATCTCTGCAATCTATATAACTATCTATATATATATATATATATATATATATATATATATATAAATGAAAGAAATCCCACAGCACTCCGATGGTTCCTGTCTGTGTCCAGCCTCATTTACGTTTGGCATTCCTTGGGTTTTAGTTCTTAGCTTCCTGACTCTGAGATTCCTGTTTTGTTCCTGATACTGTTGTGCCGTGCCTATTCCTTCTATCTGTTCCTGTGGAAGCCTACAGTTTGTTCTTCTGGCATCCTGACCTGAGATTCCTGTATACTTCTTTTGCATCCTGAGTCTTGTTCCTCTAACATCTAGACTTAGAATCCTTTTCTGCTCATGGTCTACTTCTTGTGGCATTCCAAACCTAAGAATCCTGTGGCTAGTTTATTGTCTTTCTTTGTTGACCTTTGTGCTGGGCTTGAGCTTCTCATTTGGTTTACCATAGGTTTCCGTTTCCATCACCATTCATTTCAACCTCTGGTTTCCGTTTGTGTCAGTCAGGGCTCTATTCTGACGGAAACCTCTGACGGAACGTCAGAGTAGAGTCTGAACGGATATGTGAATGAAGCCTCAGACTGCCTTGAATCCCTCAATGGATATTCCCCTGATATCCACTCTACTGGATTCTGCAACTCTATGATGAGCCATAGTTTAATTTGGATTGTAACAGTGGAAGAATATGTAGCAATATTTCTGATACTATACAAAAGTGAAGCACAAATGCAAACCGCTATGTTTAGAGGAAAAAGAACACTGCACATAAACACCAAAACCTCATCCCAACTGTGACGCATGACAGAGGGAGCATCATGGTTTGGGGCTGTTTTGCTGCCTATGGGCCTGGACACCTTACGATCATCGAGGGAACAATGAAATCAAAGCTGTATCAAAACATTTTACAGAAGAAGGGCAGCAGTCCATGACCTCAAGCTGAAGAAAGAAGACAATTACTTGGGTGAGGCAACAAGACAATTACCCAAAGCGCACAAGTAATTCAACTAAACAATGGTTAAAAAAGATTTGTCTTTTGAAATGGCAAAGTCAGAATTCTGACCTTAACCCTGTCGAGATGCTGTGGCATGACCTGAAGAGGGCTGTTTTTTTGATGAAGTTAAACTAAATTGCAGGGAGGAATGGTCCAAACTTTCCCCTCAACGTTGTACAAATTTAAAGGCTGTTAATTTTAAAGTTTATCACTTCCCTACCTCCTACCTAATCTAGTAGGTGCTTTAATGCTGATAACTCCTGTGTTTTTTGTTTAAAAAAAAAGTTGTTTTTTTTCAAAGTTATGCTCTTATTTGGACTTATGCTATTTTTCTCTTACATGGCCAACTGGGTGTTTTTTTTTTTCACTATTTGGGCATTGTATAGAAAACTGTATGACGCTGACCAATCAGCTGTGGTGCTTCTGCTGAGGAAGATAATCGTCCTGGTGGCGATGTCTGGTCTGTCTTCCGTGGTTCTGGTGAAGGACCTGCGGGAGGGAGTGACGTCACAGCGTGATCTCGCAATTCTAGCTGAGATCACGCTGGGCTGTGAATTTGCTGGGCTGGACTGAAGAAAAGTGTATGATGCTGATTGGTCAGCGTCATACAGTTTTCTATACAAAGCCACATGGTGAAAAGAGAAAAAAACGCCCAGTTGGCCATTAAGAGAAAATTTGCTATAATTTAACTTTAAAAAAGAACATAACTTCGTAAATAATAAACTTTTTTTAAAATAAAAAATGCAGGAGTTATCAGCATTAAAGCGCCTATTAGATTAGGTAGGAGATAGGGAGGTGATGAACTGGTGACAGAGCCTCTTTAAGGGTTCACTTTTATTTTCTTATTGCACTGTGGATGTTTACTCAATGTACTCAATAAAAGAACTGTTTGTTTGTTATAGATAGCCCCAGTGGACTCTGTCGAACACTTAGGGCTCATTCAGACGAGCGTAAAACTCTCAATGGGGCCATTCATACATATTCCCACAGTGTATGTCCGTTGCGTAAAACTAACTGCATGTCCTATATTGGTGCGTTTTTCACGCACCTATGCGCCCATTGAAGTCAATGGGTGCGTGAAAATCATGCATAGCACACGGATGCACGTCCGTGTTCTGTGCGTGATTAGCGCATCAATTCCATTTAAAAATAAAAAAGATGTGCTTTGCGAGTGCGTGAAAAACACATGCCGCTCGCAAAGCACAGATGCAATAATGCAACGCATATGGACCAGATTTATGCGCTTATTTCACGCCTGTGAATCTGATACGCTCGTGTGAATGTAGCCTACTTTGTGCCCAAAGATTGGGGAAAAATAAGGTGCTGAAGACGCCTCAGCCTCCATCTATGGTTCTATTCTTAACAAAACCTACTTGGTTGTTTCTACTGATTGTCGGGAGTATATCTAATAATCTATTTGCTAGTATTTTGGTGTATTTTATTAATCAGAGTTTAGCAATGATATTGGGTGGAAGTTGATAGCGTTGTCTTGAAGTTTTCCGGGTTTTGGTAGTGTAACTGTAAGAGCACTAAGCATTTTATTGGTCTATGGCATGGATGTATAGCCTCAAAAGACATTGAGAAAGGACGTGTGGAAAAGTTTTAAAATATTTATAAAACTGTCAGGCCCTGGGGATTCGTTAATTTAAGGAAATTGATTACTTTATAAATCTCTGAAAGAGTTAATGGGTTGATAATAGTTCTTAGTGACAAAGAGGGTAATGTAATATAGTTCTGAAAAGAGTTAATATCTGTATAAGATGGATATATGATGTTTGGATCCGATTTAAGATTGCAAAGTGAATTATAATATTCTGGAAAAATATTTACTAATTGTCTTGAGTTAATTATCTTCTCTTTGTCTTTGTTAAATAAAAAGGCAATTTTAGATTCCCAATCTTCAAGTTTGATTTTGTTTGCTAGCATTGTACCAGTCTTATTTCCTTTCCAGTAGAATGCCTGCATTGTTCTAAGTGGTATTCATACTTCTGTTTGAGTAGTAAATAGTTAGTGTCTTAGGGCTTATTCAGACGAACGTAAAATACGCGCGTGCAACGCGCGTGATTTTCACGTGCGTTGCCCGTAGCTATATTAGTCAATGGGGCCGTGCAGACATGGCAGCGTTTTTTGCGCAGCGTTGCTCCGTTGCAAAAAACTCACGACATGTCCGTTGATTCAGCGTTTTCAACGCATCACGCACCCATTGAAGTCAACGGGTGCGTGAAAACCACGCATGTCGCACGGAAGCACTTCCGTGCGAACTGCGTGTTTGCGCAACAGCTGTCAAAAGGATGAATGTAAACCGAAAAGCACCACGTGCTTTTCTGTTTCCGAACATCCAAACGGAGTGTCTTTGCGATTAGCGAAGCCGGACAAGCGAACCGAACTTCACCGGGTTCGGCCGAACTCGATTTGGCCGAACCTGGCAAAAAAATTATCGGTACGCGACGTCAGGAGATAGTCACTGTCCATGGTGCAGAAAGAGTTAAACTGTTTCAGCACCATGGACAGTGACTACCGATCCCAATAAACATGAACCTGTAAAAAAAAAAAGAAGTTCTGACTTACCGATAACTCCCGGCGTCTTCCTCCAGTCTGACCTCCCGGGATGACAATTCAGGCCAAGTGACAGCTCCAGCCAATCACAGGCCAAGCACAGCCTGCAGCGTTCACATGGACTGGCGCGTCATCCAGGGAGGTGGGGCCCGATGTCGAGAGGCGCGTCACCAAGGACGCGTCACCAAGGCAACGGCCGGGAAGTTCTCGGTAAGTACGAACTTTTTCTTTTTTTCACGGCATTCACTGTCGAGGGTGCTGAAAGAGTTAGCTCTTTCAGCACCTTGGACAGTGACGGGCGTCGACTAGACTCATCTCTATGATGGCGGCTGCGCGAAAATCACGCAGCCGCGCATCAGACACGGATGATACACGCAGCTGTCAAATGGTGTTTGCGCGCGCAAAACGCCGCGTTGTTTGCACGCGCAAAAACGCAACGCTCGTGTGAATCCAGCCTTAATGAGTGAAGTGTGCTGAAGTTGTTTGATGAAAGAGATTTTTGGATTTTTTTTGTCTAGCGATTTGTTGTATTAAGTCTTTTTTGTTTTTTTTGCAGTCTTCTTTTCTCTATAGAAGCCATTTTTAAGAAATGTCCTCTGACGACTACTTTATGGGCACACTATTATATAGCTTTTGGACTGAGTTGTTGTCATTAAAGAGGCTCTGTCACCAGATTTTGAAACCCCTATCTCCTATTGCAGCAGATCGGCGCTGCAATGTGGATAAGAGTAACGTTTTTTTTTTTGTAAAAACGTTCATTTTTGGCCAAGTTATGACCATTTTTATATTTATGCAAATGAGGCTTTCTAAAGTACAACTGGGCGTGTTTAAAGTTATGTACAAGTGGGCGTGTATTGTGTATGTACATCTGGGCATTTTTACTTCTTTTACTAGCTGGGCGTTGTGACTAGAAGTGTATTATGCTGACGAATCGGCATCATCCACTTCTCTTCACAACGCCCAGCTTCTGGCAGTGCACAGACACACAGCGTGTTCTCGAGAGATCACGCTGTGACGTCACTTCCCCAGGTCCTGCATCGTGTCGGACGAGCGAGGACACATTGGCACCAGAGGCTACATTTGATTCTGCAGCAGCATCGGCGTTTGCAGGTAAGTCGATGTAGCTACTTACCTGCAAACGCTGATGCTGCTGCTGAATCAACTGTAGCCTCTGGTGCCGATGTGTCCTCGCTCATCCGACACGATGCAGGACCTGGGGCAGGAAATGAGTGACGTCACAGCGTGATCTCTCGAGAACACGCTGTGTGTCTGTGCACTGCCAGAAGCTGGGCGTTGTGAAGAGAAGTGGATGATGCCGATTCGTCAGCATCATACACTTCTATTCACAACGCCCAGCTAGTAAAAGAAGTAAAAACGCCCAGATGTACACACACAATACACGCCCACTTGTACATAACTTTAAACACGCCCAGTTGTACTTTAGAAAGCCTCATTTGCATAAATATAAAAATGGTCATAACTTGGCCAAAAATGCTCGTTTAAAAAAAAAAAAAACGTTACTCTTATCTACATTGCAGCGCCGATCTGCTGCAATAGGAGATAGGGGTTGCAAAATCTGGTGACAGAGCCTCTTTAAGTTTGAAGTATTCCTCTAAAACATTTTCGGATGAGGTCGTCATTTTGGTTTTTTTGAATAGTGAATTTTAAGGTGCCATGCGGGTTGGGAGTTATAATGTTCTTGTATTTTTATGCTTACAGGTACATGATCTGACCATGTGATAAAACCAATGTGAGAGGAAATACATTTTTTGAAATAACCATTTATCGATTACAAAAAAATCAATTCTGGAAGAAAACCCATGTGGTTTGAAAAGAATGTAAAATGTATTTCTGAACTTTCCAGGAGTCGTATAAGTCTTCTTTTAATTATAGATCATGTAGGTCAGTATTTTTTCCTGTTTGTTTGTTTGCATGGGAATTTTTGCAAGGTATGTATTTATAACTTTGTTTTGGGGTTTGGAGTTCACTTTCGATAGATGAGATTCTTGTGCACATATAACATCACATCTGAGAGAATTCACTTCTATCCAGGACATTGAATGTTTTTTGTGGGCTATTTAGCTATATAATGTTAAGTTTTGATATAAGGAATACCATTGTTATCAGGGTTGTTTGAAATAAGATAGGCAAAAGAGCCTTCTGATAACATTCTAGGTGTGATCAAACAATTCAAGTTGGATAGTTGACAATATTCATTCTGTGTATAAAAGGAGAACATGTATGTTGGTATGGCACATAAACAAGGCATAAATATAAAAAATAATAGTAAAAATAGAGTAAACATTATAGTAGAATGTGTTGGTTCTACGTGAATTAACCAAGCGTCACTTTTTGTCATTGCTGAGTAGAACGGTGGCAAGATAAGATTAAATAATTAACTTCCTAGGTCATCCTCCCCAAAAAAATGTCTGGGTAATTGGTTTATGCCACATGCATGGTAAAAGTTTGTGTTATATGACTTTCATGTTGCATGGCACACTGAGTTTTTCCTCTTTGATTTTGTTTTGTAAAATCGGCACGCCGTACATAAAAGGCTGCCTTTCATACTGTCATACTGGCTCCCTGTCATACTGCTATCTTATTGTTTGTGAGAACATTCCTTTTTTTATGTGGTTTAGATGAATTTCTGATTAAATCACAGTCTTGTTTATATACCATGCTGATACACGTTTCACAAAAAAAAATGGAAGTGTGAATAATTGTCCTATTACAAAACAGCGTTCTAAAAACTGACTTTTATCTGCCGCCTGCATGAAGTGCCTGATGACTTATGTTTTCCACATCCATACAGTGCCATCCATATGGCACTAACAATGTCATGCAGAGAAGTATCTTGTGCACCATGCAACACATATGTATGGCCCTGTTCACACAGAGTTTTTTGCTGTGGAAACGGCCGAAATTGCCTCCTATTATTTTCAATGGGAGGTGGAGGCGTTTCTTTCCCGCAAGCAGAAAAAATGCTTGTGGGAAAAAGAAAACGACATGCCCTATCTTAAAGTGTTTTCCGCCTCAAAAACCCCATTGACATAAATGGGAGACGGAAAAAACGCTGCGAATGGCCGACGCTTTTTTTGACGCATTTATGCCAAAAAATGCCCGCGGTCCTTTCCTTTGCTTGTTGAAGAAATAGGTAAAAAAAAACGCATCAAAAACCATGTAAAAACCGCGGCAAAAAACGCGTCAAGAAACAGGTCAAAAAACACCTGTGGTGCAAAACCACTTAAAAAAAACCAGAGCTGATTTTTCCACGCAGAATTTTGTGCCTGCAAAAAACTCTGTGTGAACATAGCCTAAGAGTTCATTCCAAACATGAATCTGAGAAAGATTCATGGATGTGAAGTAAACAGCTGCTGTGAAGAAGAATTCCCTGCACTTGTGAAGTGTTATCTTGGGTCTAATTTAGGTTCTCAGTTGTCCTTGTACAAAAAAGCTTTTAAAAACTTCGGATACAATTTATTCTAGCACACATAGAATTTTCTGAGGGTTGGGAGAAAACTATGCTTAATAATAGAGTATCATAAGAGTGGTTGTTTAGGTACAGTTATTCTCTTTTTCCCATTCACCTCCCTCCAAGTTATACTCTCCTGGGGTCAACAGTAATGAAGATGAAAGTGACAAAAGAAAGCAGGCTTCAGTGTGACTATCTAAAATTCAAAAGTGAAGCTGGCACTGCCGAAAAATCCATGCTGCACTAATATCATTCATACAATGAAAAAAGGAAAGAAGACCAAAGATACCTAAAACTACGCTTTTAGTTTTTAAAAAGTTAAACTGGCCGTCCACTATTCATTTCTGTTGACCAAATTGACAGATTTTGACCACTTGTTGACGTCCATCAGACATGACATGAAAGACGATGTTTGACACCAATCGAAGACATCTGTTAAAAACCTCAATCTGACATGTAAGATTTAGTCATTTTGGTTGCAGTCATTGGCAATACTTTGAAAGTCATTGGTGCCATACAAAAGATGTTCACCCTATCAATAGAAGCCAAGGTCAAGGCAGACATGTATCGGCAATTTATCGCTTTATCTTACAGTGTTGTTGCCCAGAATGACAAGCTCCACAGACCAAAGATGAATGAAAAGTCATTCAGAAACTGGCCATCTAAAATCTTTCGAGTATGACCATCTTTGGTTTTCACATGTTGTCAAAAAGCTATACAATCTCAATAGACAATTATTAGCAATAGAATAAGTTGTACTGATGAGGTCAGTCACTTTGAACATGGCACTTTCATTGGATACTAAATTTCTGCCCAGCTTGAGTTGTCCCAGTCAATCATAAGTTTTTTTATTTGAAGTGGAAGTCTTAAAGCAACCATAGCTCATCTACAAAACAGTAGGCCATCCAAACTCATAGAACAGGATCTCAGAGTTCTGAAGAACTAATGCCTTTGGGACCCGCACCTATGTCTAGAATGGGGCCCCCTGATCCCCTGTGCTACCTTCTCTTGCTCTCGCTGATCTCCGTAACTCTCATATAAGTAGCTCCCAAGTTCTGGAAACAGCTTAGCTTGATGTGCTACGCTGTTTCTGTACTTCCTATTCACTTCTATGAGACCTACGGAAACAGCACAGCTCAGTGAGCTCGGCTGTTTCCATCGTCCCGACCACCTCATCAGTCAGTGGCTGGAGAGCAGCGGGAGCAAGAGAAGCTAGAAAAGTGGTCACGGAGCCCCAGTACTAGAGATAGGTGTAGTTCCCAGAGGTAGGACCTGCATCTATCGGACATTTATGACATATCGTGTGCTGCAAGGCAACAGTGCTAATTACTGATCCACCATGCTGCAATAATTAAACTTTCTGGGGTGGCAGGTGTAAGTTTCTACGAGGGATCAACATGTATTTTCTATCACGCATCTTTGTAGTCCTGCGGCTACCCATAGGGTTGGATTTGTCTAAGATCAACTCCTTCTCCATGGAATTCCACCTCTGAGGAACAATTCCTTATTGTCCTCAGGTACTGACCTTTGGGAATACCCAGTTTAAGTGGAAGTGATCACCTTCACAACAAAGAAAACTATTGGTAGCTGTTTCTTTGTGGTGTCATTTTGTTTCCAGTTCTTCATTATCTCGTTTGTTGATAGTAACATCCCCAAAAAATTAATACTACAATGGATCTTATGCGTAAACCTCAATTCAAATTTATTATTAAGCCAATCGACAAAGCTTAAAAATTTGTCTACCATAACCTCCCATAAGATCTAATATTGTATCCTGATCAAAATTATATTATTTTGGTCCAGTTAATGTTTTATTCACTAAAGATTATAGTGTCCTGCTACCAGCCCAGGTTCAAATTTGCATAACTGGAGTCACATGTGGTCCCCATAGCAGCCCCCCTAGGCTGGTGGATTACCTGGCTACAAAAAAAGGAGTTGATGTATTCGTCACAAAATTGACTCTTGGCTCGGTAAGATAATAGTTGTAGTTGTGTGTCACGATGAATGACAGCAACTGTATAACAAAGTCATTGTGGGATTAGAGGTGTATTCGTCTGGTGTTTCTAGTAGTGTCATACTACTTAAAGGTCTTTGACATGGAGAATGGATGAGCACAGGGCGTCCACATTCATGGACACCAGAAGAGAATTTTTTTTAGGATGATCCCTTCTATCTTCCTAAGTATGTCCATGGTGTCTCTGGTATATAATGGAAGATCCAGAAGAATCAGATCAATATACAGACTACAGTGTTGTGTGTCAATACTTATTCTGGAAACAATCGGTCTACCTCGTATGGGGGATACTTGCTTGTGCACTTTCAACAAACTGCAAAATGTTGGAGTCTGAAGTCTCTCTGGAAGAATCTATTTTTTTTTTCTTTGGTACTATTTAGATTTCGTTTAGAATTTAGCAATTTTTGGTAATTTTCAGGGTCAATAATCCCTTTGAAATACATAGTATTTAAAAGCATTACACTGACAGGCAAACTATTAGGCCATGCTTCTGGCAGTAGGCAGATGCTGATGGCAGACCTGGGGGCATCTGTTAGGTCCCTGGCTAGCGACCAAGTCCTGGGAAGCCAATGGGCTGACAAAGGTGCCCATCCCACTGTTAAATACTTTAGATGTCGCACTCCCACTTGACCAAGGGATTCAATGGGTTAAACAGCCAGGATCAACATTTTCCCTGATCCTGCAGTGATCAGCCTGCTGACTAAACTTTAAAGCCCGTGCACTGTCACGGGCGGCGGCGGATGCAGTGGCGTCGCTAGCACCGGATGGAGCTCCGGTGCTAGCAACAGCCACATTCATTTGTATGTGCGTCCTCATGACTATGAATACTATAGGCTGCAGGCAGGGCCGGCCTTAGGGTTGTGCGAGTGCACAGGGCACTGCACCCTCACAGCATGTAGGGGGCACCACTGGGCTCTGCCTCTACTCTGTGTTCTGCTCTGAGTTACACACACGGAGCGAGAAGCAGAGGAGGAAGCTCCGCCCACAGCCTGTCCTGTAAGAAGCCTGTGATCCCGTCAGCAAGGAGAGATCGTGAGTATCTATGTGTGTCTGTGTTGATCGTTGTGTGTATACAGTGTGTGTCTCTGTGTGTATACAGTATGTGTCTCTGTGTTTATACAGTGTGTCTCTGTGTGTATACAGTGTGTGTCTCTCTGTCTCTGCATGTTTTTGTCTATTTGTAAAAGCGTGTGTTCAATATTAAAGTAGAACAAATAAAATGAAGATATCGTTGCTACCCCCTATATAGCCTGTTGCCCCCTATATACCCTGCTGCCCCTATATACCCTGCTGCCCCTATATATCCTGATGCCCCTATATATTCTACTGCCCCTATATATCCTGCTGCCCCTATATAGCCTGCTTCCCCTTATTTAACCTACTGCCCCTTATATACCCTGCTGCCCCTATATACCTTGCTGCCCCTATATATTTTGTTGCCCCTTATATACCTTGCTGCCCCTTATATACCCTGCTGCCCCTTATATACCCTGCTGCCACTATATACCCTGCTGCCCCTATATACCCTGCTGCCCCTTATATACCTTGCTGCCCCTTATATACCTTGCTGTCCCTTATATACCTTGCTGCCCAGTGTGGTAGTATATACAGGGCAGGGGGGGCTGTGCAGCGCTATATACAAGGGGAGAGGGGGGCTGTGTAGTGCTGCATACAAGGGGAGTGGGGGCTGTGTAGCGCTGTATACAAGGGGAGGAGGGGGGCTGTGTAGCGCTATATACAAGGGGCTGTGTAATGCTATATACAAGGGGAGGAGGGGGCTGTGTGGTGCTATATACAAGGGGAGGAGGGGGCTGTGTAGCGCTATATACAGGGGGAGGGGGGCTGTGTAGTGCTATATACAGGGGGAGGTGGGGGGCTGTGAAGCACTATATACATGGGGGAATTGCTGTGTAGCACTATATACAGGGGGCTGTGTGGCACTATCTACAGGGGTCTGTGTGGCACTATCTACAGGGGGGTCTGTGTGGTACTATCTACAGGGGTCTGTGGGGCACTATCTACAGGGGAGCTGTGTGGCAGTATCTACAGGTGGGATCTGCATGTGGTGCTATCTGCAGGGGTCTGTGTGGCACTATCTTACACGGGGGTCTGTGTGGCATTATCTACAAGGTGTCTGTGTGTCTCCATCTGCAGGGGGCTGCATGTGGCGCTATATACAGGGGGTGGCGCTATCTACAGTGGGCTGTGTGTGTCGCTATCTACAGGGGGGGTGAAGCTGTCTGCAGGGGGATGTGCATGGCACTATCTACAGGGGGTCTGTGTGGCACTATCTACAGGGGCTGTGTGGCGCTCTCTACAGAGGGACTGTGTGGCACAATCTACAGGGGGCCTGTGTGGCGCTATCTATAGGGGCAGTGGTGTTATGAGGGATTCTTTCATTGATGCCTATAATTCGTGTTTATAACTGTTGTCGCTATATTAATGGTTACTGGGGGTATTACTTTTGGTCATCAGATCGCCCACCATTGATGGAGACTTGCTCTGCTCCCTAACTGCCCCGCTCAGGAGCTGCCAAGACTTAGAGGGAACATTGTATCTGACCACTAAAGAGTCAGTGTATGACTGTGTTACTGGTTATATTGGTGTTGGTATAGTGGCAGAGTACACTTGTTCCTAACAGAAAAAGCCAGTGTAGGTCTGTACTTGACCATGTGATTAAGTGTTTCTATGTTCCAGTATGGTTCACCGCCTGAAAGAACGATTAAAAAGTAAAGTTTATTAATTGTATTTATAAAATTGTGGCTCAACCAGCCACTGATACCAGACCAGGCATAAGCAAGCGATTTGCGACAGGAGAAAATGGTTCAGAGTGAATGATGTCTCTCACACCTAAATACCAACTCTCCTGCTTATAGTATAAATTCCGCTATATCCTTGCCATAAATCACTATCTATATAGATCCTACGCGTTTCCTCATCACACTTAAGGTGATGTTTCCTCAGGGATTCATAGATATAAATTGTTTAATTGTAGTTAAATTCTAAAGTGTTTCAATAGTTGCAATGTTACAGCACTGGATAGCACTGTTCATGTGCTGATTGTTAGCCTCCAGACGCATGCACGGCTCTGATACACTGGCCGTACACGCGCCGAAAAGACCCATGGTTTAAAAGGCTGAGAGCCCGCCCTCAAAAGGTCGTCCCCGGGGCAAACCACCAATCCGCGTCATACACGACAAACTGTGACGTGCCGGAGGCGGCTCCCCGCGGACCTAGCAACCAGTGAGGGTTCCTGAACGCCGAACGCGTCCATAGTAACTAGGGGACGCTAAACGCGGCTCCTGAACTGTCAGTCGACAGCAATACACATATGGATATAGTTAATGTAGCACACGGCAGTGTAAAAGAACAAGGCCGTGTAGGTACATTGGGAAGTAAGTCATCATGAGAGCCGTCTCGGTCAGAGACTACACTCCCGGACGTGACACAGTTAGTGTCCTTTTATCCCAAACGTCAGCCAGGGATCACAGATACAAACAGACAGCGTCCATAGCATCGCCGAAAGAGTATGTTAGACAAAAGGTATGGGGGATGCGATCAGAAGGTCGCACAAACAGGCACAGCTCGCGCCCACTGATCGGTGATACACAGGAACCATCAACTGGTGACCTACTTTAGGGGATATCAATACCAGATGTACTCAGAATACGAAAGAAAGGAGGCTGTTCTACAACAAACAGTTGAGAAGTTCACGTGTCACATTAAAGAAAGGAAACATTTCCAATTTGTACGTGACACTGTGGACTTCAAAGAAGGAAGAATCTTTGACTATAGTGCCAGGACTGGTCTTTCTCATGAGCCTGATACCGATCCTTCCTCATCAGAGCAGGAACAATCGGACTCAGAGTTTGGTAGAAATCCACCCAGAAGAGGTCAGGGAGGGAACGAAACTGGTAGATACCAGACCCGTCAAAACTTTAGAGGCAGAGGTAGAGGAAAGAGTCAGCATCGGGGTGGTTTTTTAGCCAAGAACCACCTGATCTCAGACTACCTTTTGCGAGACAGAAGGGAGTTATAGGCACTTCAGTAGGGAACAGTGATAGACTCCAGATAGTTAACCTCTCCACACGCAATCTCACAGGAGAGGAGGTGGAGGTGCTTAGCAAGGGTCTCTCATTTGTCCCGACCAATAAATTTAATCTTTTCACGTGGGTTAAGGATCTCAACCTCTTTGCCAGGAAACTCAAGTGGAAAAAGTTCTTCAAGATGCATAACAAACGGCAATGCCTTGAATTAGGAATCATGGAAGAAGATCTCCCACATTTTAGACTGCTGGAGGATCTATGGGAGGAGGGTCACAGGGAGGAGGGCAAGGGCCCATTTATGGAGTTAAGGGTCCCGTCAACCAAATATGCACCCCTTAGTGACAACACCCCCATTGATGTTTTTGTTAAGGTAGTGGAGGACCAACTTAAATTGATCAATCAAAAGGAGCATGGTTCTAACTTTTCCACTAGAGAGATGGCAGCTCTGTTATCTCTAGAGAGGGATGACAATATCATTATAAAACCCTCTGACAAAGGGGGGAATATAGTGGTGATGAATCGATCACAATACAGCAGGATGTGTCACGACATTTTGGATGATCGTAACTGCTATGGGGTCCTTACCAGTAACCCGATGACCACCTTCAAAGAGAAATTAAAGGACATCCTTGGTCCGGCGAAATCGGATAACCTTATAAATGATAGGGAAATGAGATTCATTTTAACGGAGTACCCGCAAACGGCAACGTTTTACAGCTTACCTAAGGTACACAAGGGGGTGAACCCGTTGAAGGGTCGCCCCATTGTATCGGGGATTAATAGTCTCACACAAAACGCTAGCCTGTACCTTGATCAGGTTCTTAGGCCGTTCGTTGTGTCCCTGCCATCCTATGTGAGGGACACAATGGATGTGCTGAGAAGACTTGAGGGTATACGCTGCGATGGTGAGACTCTATTGGCATCTTTAGACGTTGAGTCCCTATATAGCTCCATTCCACATGGTCATGGGTGTAGAGCTATTGAACACTTCTTGATGGATAAAGGGATACAATACCAGGCCCATAATAAATTTGTGATTGAACTACTTAGGTTTGTCCTGGAGCACAACTTATTTTTATTTGATCAGAAGATCTACCATCAACTCAGATAAGTGGCCATGGGTAGTCCATGTGCACCCACCTTTGCCAACCTATATCTGGGTTGGTGAGAAAAAGAGGTTGTGTTCAGTGATTTGATGGACAAATGGTCATCATCTATCTTGCTCTGGCTGAGATTCATAGATGATGTCCTGATCCTGTGGACAGGGACCAGGGAGGAATTTAAGGAATTTGTGGAGATCTTGAATGCCAATGAATTAGGTCTTTTCTTTACATCTGAAATTCAAGACACTAGGATCACCTTTCTGGACATCACGATCTCTAAGACGGACATGGGGATTTTGGAGACCAATATGTATCGCAAGGAGACGGCGACCAATAGCCTACTACGGTGGGAAAGCTGGCACCCATTTAACCTGAAGAGAGGGATACCAAAGGGCCAATTTCTCAGGGCACGGAGGAATTGCTCTACCATTACGGATTTTGGGATATCCGCACGTGACCTAGAGAACAGATTTAGAAATAGGGGATACCCCAGGAATGTGTTGAGAGGGGCATATCAGAATGCACTCGGGTGCAATAGAGATGACCTGCTTAACCCGAAACCGAAGGAAACGAATGAAGAACAAATTAGGGTCATTGGTACTTTTGACTCGGCCAACAGAGAGGTCAGGGAAGTGCTCAAACGCTTCTGGGGCATTCTTAAGGCAGATCCGGATGTGGGGGCCCTGGTTGGGGACGCCCCGCTCATTACCTATAGAAGGGGACGCAATCTCAGGGACCAACTGGTCCATAGCCATTTACAACCGATGACACCGTGTAGTACCTGGCTGGTTAACAGTACCAAAGGGACATACAGATGTGGAACATGCAAAGCATGTGTGTCCATATTATGTAGCAAGAACTTCACGAGCACCCAAACTGGCAAAACCTTTGACAACAGGTCATTCATAAACTGCAAAACAAAGGGCATTGTTTACTTGATTACCTGTAAGTGTGGCCTACAATATGTGGGTAAGACCAAAAGGGAATTTAGGAGAAGGATTCGGGACCACATTGGGGATGTCAGAAGGAAAGTGGACACCCCGGTATCAAGACACATGTGGTCCTGCCATGACGGGGATGCTACTGCCCTTGTTTTCCAGGGAATAGAACATGTGAGACCCCTCCTGAGAGGTGGGGACCTGGATAAGAAAATATTACAAAAAGAGGCAGAATGGATATTTAGAATGCAGACAATTAACCCTCATGGCATTAACGAACAAATCTCTTATTCCTGTTTCCTTTAATCACATAATGTGACCCTATGGCTTGCTGCGACATTTAGGGAGTCTTCCATATATACCATGAAAATATATGCCACTCTTGGATATATATATCTATTTTTTGATTAATCGGCCCTTGTCCTCCATGCACACCATGCGTTTTTTTACCACGTTTTTCCGCGTTCTAGTTCTCCCGGTTCTTGTTGTACCTCCTCTGACCCTGTATACTCCTACATCTGGTATTGATATCCCCTAAAGTAGGTCACCAGTTGATGGTTCCTGTGTATCACCGATCAGTGGGCGCGAGCTGTGCCTGTTCGTGCGACCTTCTGATAGGAAAATTGGGACGGGATGATTAATATTGTGGATCGCATCCCCCATACCTTTTGTCTAACATACTCTTTCGGCGATGCTATGGACGCTGTCTGTTTGTATCTGTGATCCCTGGCTGACGTTTGGGATAAAAGGACACTAACTGTGTCACGTCCGGGAGTGTAGTCTCTGACCGAGACGGCTCTCATGATGACTTACTTCCCAATGTACCTACACGGCCTTGTTCTTTTACACTGCCGTGTGCTACATTAACTATATCCATATGTGTATTGCTGTCGACTGACAGTTCAGGAGCCGCGTTTAGCGTCCCCTAGTTACTATGGACGCGTTCGGCGTTCAGGAACCCTCACTGGTTGCTAGGTCCGCGGGGAGCCGCCTCCGGCACGTCACAGTTTGTCGTGTATGACGCGGATTGGTGGTTTGCCCGGGGACGACCTTTTGAGGGCGGGCTCTCAGCCTTTTAAACCATGGGTCTTTTCGGCGCGTGTACGGCCAGTGTATCAGAGCCGTGCATGCGTCTGGAGGCTAACAATCAGCACATGAACAGTGCTATCCAGTGCTGTAACATTGCAACTATTGAAACACTTTAGAATTTAACTACAATTAAACAATTTATATCTATGAATCCCTGAGGAAACATCACCTTAAGTGTGATGAGGAAACGCGTAGGATCTATATAGATAGTGATTTATGGCAAGGATATAGCGGAATTTATACTATAAGCAGGAGAGTTGGTATTTAGGTGTGAGAGACATCATTCACTCTGAACCATTTTCTCCTGTCGCAAATCGCTTGCTTATGCCTGGTCTGGTATCAGTGGCTGGTTGAGCCACAATTTTATAAATACAATTAATAAACTTTACTTTTTAATCGTTCTTTCAGGCGGTGAACCATACTTAACAATATTGGAACGACATTTATTATCAGTTTTTCAGTGAGTTTCTATGTTCCACTTTAATTTTCCTTTTGTGTTGATGGTGTGGTTTGGATAGTTAAGAAAGAAAAATTCACTGTGATGCGTGTTGCACACTGATATTTTTTTGCTACCTCTAGGATTCCAACCTGGATCCACCCCTGCAACAAATATGGCATGTGTGAATGCGGCATTCACACTAGTATTTTGGGATAAGGCTCAGCTCACAGGGAATACTCCCGACCTATAACTCCGATGTGCCTGAGAAACGAGGTGTGAACGGAGCCTAATAATGAAAATCTGGAGTTTTGTCCACACATTTGTGTGTGTGTGTGTGTGTGTGTGTGTGTGTGTGTGTGTGTGTGTGTGTGTGTGTATGTATATATATATATATATATATATATACAGTGTATATATATTGTTGCTGTGCATAGTCATAAACTACAAATAAATCAAGGCACTGTTTGAATGAACACCTGGGGTGTTTATTGAATTGACTGCAAAATACACGGCAGGCGACATACAATACAATCGCCAATGAAGGAACACATTCTATTCACATATTCTCTTACACCCACGTTGCCTTCCTCTTAACAACTCGCTAATCATTCTGTTTACAAAGTAACCTCTTATTTTTCTTAAACTTCTCCTCATTTATTTTTTATAAATGTTATTAATTTCCACATACACAAAGAACTCATTCTTTAGACAAACCATTATTTAGTGCAATACTGTTCTCACGGGAGCTTCTATCCAATATATGATGATTCAAGACAGTAAAAGTGGGGCTTAGCAATGCTTATTTCTATCTTTTGTGTTGTTGAATATAGAAAGAGATATGCCATATAGGAGTTATGCATTTTTTTCCTAACACCACAAAGTGTATAGTCACATTTCCTTAACTTCTTACTGCCACAGCCAGTTTTGGACTGTGACGCAGCGATTTTTGAGCTTTCCATCGGAGGAAGCCATCAACTGAAAGGCAAACGGAAACCATAGCTTCATTTTAATGATAATGCGTCCATTGCTGATGTGAACACACCCTAAGAATGATCGTCCTACAGAATGACCAGGTTACGGACAAGTTTAAACTTTCTGGTTAATGCCTTGATGGTGTTCGTTCAGTAAAGATAATCCTCATTCCTCATATAACATCTATTTTCTGACATGCAATAGTAACCCTCTTCATGCAAAATACCCTCACAACAAGATACTGCATCGTTCTTTTGATTAAAAGCCTCACCCACTTTTCTTCATACAGATGAAGCAGTCGCCACCTTGATTACTGTCTCGTGTAGTAGCGTAGTATTGTAGCTTGCTTACGCTATTTGCGTAGTGTGCTGCTCACTCACTTTGAATGAGAACAGCTGCGCTATGCAAATAGCATAAAGCGCCATTGATATCGTAGCTCACCAACAGTCAATTTAGTGGTTGCAAGACCCATACATAGTGTATGGATATGCTATAGCATATCCTGATAGTCACATGCAAACTTCATTCTGGTTATCTATGATGGTCCTGGAGTAGGGGCTTCTTTCTTGGGTGACAGCCGATTGCTTATGGCAGGCAGGGCTTTCTTAATGGTGGATGTAGAAAGTTAGGTACCTGATGCCTCCAATTCCTTCACTAATTCCCCTGTTGTACAGTTTAACCTGTCACACCATGTGAAAGTGATTAGGAATGTTTAAAAGATTACATTTTGCGTAGATTCCATTTTGTATGGTTGGCGTCCATTTTGGATCATTGGAATCCATCTTGTGGCCTGAAGGAGCCATTTTGAGATTATAAAGTCATGCTGCTTTAAGGCTAAGACATCTATGTCAAGTATTGTCTGAAACAATTCCATGTTATTTGTTCTTGAGATGAAAGTTTATATTTAGTCTCTCTCTAGTATGGAGAATGCAGATGAATATTTATTTATTTTTGTGTGATAAGGAGCCGCTCAACCTTGAAGTCTATGGAGAAAGATCATGTTTACCTATAAGGGATGGGGGGTAGCCTAACTCTTCGTCTTGGAGATATTATAAGTGAGGGGGTAGTCTCACTCCTAGCATCTATGACGTGGTATATTTTGGAAACTCAAAGTTTTGTACTTAAGAGGTCTTGTAAGCGTATGATTGGTTGAGGGCAAAACATATTGTCATCATATGATATTGGCTAAATGAAATCCAAATTAACGTCATATTGTAAACATTGTAAACGATTGACTGGAATCAAGCTGCTCCTACTTCGAAAGATATTATTGTAACGGTTTGATGAATAAACGCCAGAGAAGGATTTTAAACATACAAAACATGGTCGCTTGTGTCATCTTTTCTCTCATATATATATATATATATATATATATATATATATATATATATATATATATATATTATTATATACAGTGAAGCAAATAAGTATTTGATCCCTTGCTGATTTTGTAAGTTTGCCCACTGTCAAAGACATGAACAGTCTAGAATTTTTAGGCTAGGTTAATTTTACCAGTGAGAGATAGATTATATAAAAAAAAAATAATAAATCACATTGTCAAAATTATATATATTTATTTGCATTGTGCACAGAGAAATAAGTATTTGATCCCTTTGGCAAACAAGACAATACTTGGTGGCAAAACCCTTGTTGGCAAGCACAGCATTCAGACATTTTTTGTAGTTGATGACGAGTTTTTCACACATGTTAGATGGAATTTTGGGCCACTCCTCTTTGCAGATCATCTGTAAATCATTACGATTTCGAGCCTGTCGCTTAGCAACTCGGATCTTCAGCTCCCTCCATAAGTTTTCGATGGGATTAAGGTCTGGAGACTGGCTAGGCCACTCCATGACCTTAATGTGCTTCTTTTAGAGCCACTCCTTTGTTGCCTTGGCTGTATGTTTCGGGTCATTGTCGTGCTGGAAGATCCAGCCACGAGCCATTTTTAATGTCCTGATGGAGGGAAGGAGGTTGTCACTCAGGATTTGACGGTACATGGCTCCATCCATTCTCCCATTGATACGGTGAAGTAGTCCTGTGCCCTTAGCAGAGAAACACCCCCAAAACATAATGTTTCCACCCATGCTTGACAGTGGGGACGGTGTTCTTTGGGTCATAGGCAGCATTTCTCTTCCTCCAAACACGGCGAGTTGAGTTAATGCCAAAGAGCTAAATTTTAGTCTCATCTGACCACAGCACCTTCTCCCAATCACTCTCAGAATCATCCAGATGTTCATTTGCAAACTTCAGTCGGGCCTGTACATGTGCCTTCTTGAGCAGGGGGACCTTGCGGGCACTGCAGGATTTTAATCCATTACGGCGTAATGTGTTACCAATGGTTTTCTTGGTGACTGTGGTCCCAGCTGCCTTGAGATCATTAACAAGTTCCCCCCGTGTAGTTTTCGGCTGAGCTCTCACCTTCCTCAGGATCAAGGATACCCCACGAGGTGAGATTTTGCATGGAGCCCCAGATCGATGTCGATTGACAGTCATTTTGTATGTCTTCCATTTTCTTACTATTGCACCAATAGTTGTCTACCTTCTCACTCAGCGTCTTACTTATGGTTTTGTAGCCCATTCCAGCCTTGTGCAGGTCTCTGATCTTGTCCCTGACATCCTTAGAAAGCTCTTTGGTCTTGCCCATGTTGTAGAGGTTAGAGTCAGACTGATTAATTGAGTCTGTGGACAGGAGTCTTTTATACAGGTGACCATTTAAGACAGCTGTCTTTAATGCAGGCACCAAGTTGATTTGGAGCGTGTAACTGGTCTAGGGGAGTCTGAACTCTTAATGGTTGGTAGGGGATCAAATACTTATTTCTCTGTGCACAACGAAAATAAATATATATAATTTTGACAATGTGATTTTCTGTTTTTTTTTAAATATAATCTATCTCTCACTGGTAAAATTAACCTAGCCTAAAAATTCTAGACTGTTCATGTTTTTGACAGTGTGCAAACTTACAAAATCAGCAAGGGATCAAATACTTATTTCCTTCACTGTATATATATATATATATAATTTTTTTTAAAAAAATATATATATATATATATATATATATATATATATATATGCTTATATATATCGATTACCTATGATTTTAAACTGGATAAATTACTGGAGGGCGGGTATAGATTGACATGCCCAATACAAATTTCGGTCTAATATATTTTGGTCCATGATTGCGTCAACAGTTTTTTGGTGCCGAAACCCGGGAGATTTAATCGTCTGATAGCTGTCTTTGGAGGCCGGATGGCAGTGCATCAGTGAATATTAAAAACTGTCCGGCACGTAAGAAGCTTATTCTTACAAACATTTTTCACTCATTTATTGCCGAGGCTGGAATTAGCTCTCATTACGTGACATCTCCTGAACGTAGTAATTTATCCAGAAGTATTAGATATGTTGAAAACTTTTTGTGTGATGAATAACGCAGATACGTACGTTATCTTGAGTTGTTGTTGCAAATGTGTGAATCTTGCGGTTCATGGCATGAGAGAATTTTTGTCGGCATTGAACATTGAAACTGTTAAGATTGTATGGAACAAAATCTGTAAGGAGTGAGTGCGTGACCCCCCATTTGGAAAGTGATGACAGTAAAAAAAGGAAAAGAGGAACTTTAGTGAAAAAACTTGTGCAAAGCGAGTATGAATCCATTGCGTACATCTGTCTGTTTGTAAGATGAGAAAGCTGAATGCTGTGTAGTGAACCTGCAATGAAATGTGCTGTTTGGATTTGTGTATTGTTATAGGTCTGTTGAAAATGTTATTTATTATTTGGATGTTGTGTAAAAACTGTTAAGGATCAAAGGAAATGTTATCCTGTTGCCCATTTGTTCTGAGAGACCTGAGAGTCGGGAACGCCCAACTTGGCGAGAGTCACAGACTACTGACTCAGTGGTGCTACAAGTGTCCGTCGGTGGCACAAACTGTCCGTCGGTGGCAGAAAGGTAGAGTGGTACTAAAATTGTTCTTCAGTGGCACAAGTGTTCATCGGTACCATAACTGTCCTGTGGCAACAGACTGTCATGGCAGAGAGTCGGGGGCAGAGGAGTTGGATATTCGTCGTGATATCCTGTAGATAGTGCCAGTAGTACCATCAGGATCTCAGGGGGCAGAGAGGGAGTCCAGTGGCATGCAGCCAAAGAAATGGTGACAAACAGGGTACAAAAGACACTATAACAACTACAGAGGGATCCTGTAATAATCAGGTCCTTTGTCAGGGTTGTAGTACTCAAATGAATATATATGAAAGTGAATGAGAAGTGTGTATGTAAAATTACACAGTGCAATAGGGAAGACTTTGCATGTTGTATTGAGTAATAATTTATAAGTTTCTAGCACACACTACCAGCTCGTAATATTATGTGTAAGGGTCCTTAAAAACCACCAGTTGTATGCATTGTCAGAATGGCATAAGGTGGGAATCAGTACAGACTGATTTCTAGAACCCATTTGATAATCCGGCATAGATTTTGATCTGTAGTAGTATAACATCAGACAGCCGGATTGAATACCGTTTTAAAATAACAACCTGTGTTTAATGACCTAAACAAATTACAGTGAAGGACATTGGTATTGGTGCACACCCTGGAGCCCTAAAGAAATCATTACCAACATACATAGCAAGCCCCTAGACTACAACCCTCAGAGTGAATGGTTGAGTGGGAAGGATGAGATATATGTGATCAAATAAGTTGATTGTTCAAAAATGTAGGATGTGTGGATGTTAATAAATTGCTATTTGTAAATAGACAGAGACAGAAAATGAATCCAGAGTGCTGCATGTAAGGAATTGATGATGATGATGATGATGATGATGACTAATGTAGATTGTGACGGGGAGGGGGGCTGTGTGATGTAACATGTGTGAAATCTGATGTGGCCACAATATAGCAGATTTATATTGTATGCTCTTGTTTTCAGTAGCAGTACTGTGTAACATTTTTAGTGTCTTGTGTATGGGGTTAAATAATTTGAGTTCTAAATGTAATCAGTTCCTCTCCTCTGTGCAAAGGAATGTTTCTTATCTATGCGCATGCGCTGTTGTTTGTAAGTACAGAGGGAGTAACTATTGGGCATCATGCATCACCATTTTCATGGCCGTTTTTCAAGGATCGGTGTGTCTAATGTGGTTCCAGGGTGTACTCCGTGTACACTTCTGTGTTTCCGATTCTGAGCGCCGCACATGGTACTCACTGTCCAGTGGTAGTCACTATCCAGAGTGCTGAAAGAGTTAAGATCAGTGCTGGATAGAGAGAAGGGGCTGCACTGATAAGTCAGTAACTCTTTCAGCACCCTGGACAGTGACTACCGCTGGATAATGAGTACCATGCGCGGCGCTCACAATATAGATTTCTAATGTTTCCTTCAAAAACCCCAACTCAGAAAAAAATAAGTATATACTTACCCAGAACTCCCTGCTTATTCCTCCAGTCTGGCCTCCTGAGATGACGTTTCATCCCATGTGACCGCTGCAGCCTGTGATAGGCACATGGACTGCCGCGCCATCCAGGGAGGTCGGACTGGATGTCAAAAGGGGGACAACGGCTGGGGTACGTATGAACTTCTCTTTCTTTCTATCGCTATCGCTCTCTATCCAGCACTGATCAGCAGCCTCTTCTCTCTCTCAGTGCTGGATAGAGAGAAAGGGCTGCCGATTAGTGCAGTGCAATATCTCTCTCTATGTGTACTTCTGCCCGCCTGGCCGTTGCTAAGCAACGGCTCCGTCTAACACGGACGGCACACGGATGCCTTTCGTGTGCCTTCAGTTTATTTGACGGACCCATTGACTTGTATGGGCCCCACGGTCACGGAATCTCGGACCAAAGTAGAATATGCTCTACTTTTGTCGGAAAGGAATAAAGGGACCGTCAAAAAAATTAAAGTGTGCATGGCCCCATTTAAATGACGTCAAAAAATCGGCTAGCATCCTGAAGGAAAGAACGGAAGTGGGCATGGGGCCTTACAACAAGCTGAATTTGTCTGGATAAAAGATAAAAGATACAAAATATGGACTGCCGGAATGTGCGGCGCTACACTGCATATTCATGCGTTATGATATGATTTAATGTTGTAATGTTTTGAAGTTAATTCAAATGAATTAAAATACAGATATTGTGAGACACAGGGTCTTGAAAATGTATGTACCCCCATTGTTCCCTAGTCCCACATATAGTTTATTGGTTTGCAGTAATTAATATTAGCAGATATATTATTCTCTGCTTTATTGAATAAAGAATTAAAATTCTTATTTTTATTTTTACACATGCAGGCAACTGGTATAATACTGCCTAAATGTCATTTTTGAAAATGTATGATGTTTTAAAAGTAAATGGTTGCAAGTTATCTAAAAGATAAAATGTAGTTTTGTCAGGAGAAAGTCATTTTTGTTAAAGAATGCTCATAATATAGAGAAAGTGGCTGACAGATTTGACAGTGTTACAGATTATGTTGTTTGATGTTTGAATGCTGCCCAAGGGGGGCATGTGCATGTTCCAAGTAATTGGCCCAGCCTGTTGCCATTATATGTAGTTTTGTCAGGAGAAAGTAATTTTTGTTCCAGGCTATTGTGTATTACAGGGGGCCAAACTAGTGCCCCCTAGACAGAGTTCCCAACCCCACCATGTTGAGATATGCAGTTTTGAACTCTGCTACATTATTTCCGCAGTCCAAAAGGGGGGGGGGGAGTATAGATACGTTTCTAGTTTAGTATAGTTTTTCTAGCTCTAATTTCATTGCTTCAAACAAATGCAAAACAAATTTGTGTGCTGTCTCACTGAGTCATACCACTACTCTCCCCCCCCCCCTTTTGGTTCAAAACTGCATATTTCAACATGGTGAAGTTGGGAACTCTATCTAGGGGGCACTAGGTTGGCCCCCTGTAATATAGCACAATAGCCTTGAACAAAAATTACTTTCTCCTGACAAAACTATATATAATAGCAACAGGCTGGGCCAACTACTTGGCACATGCCCCTTTTGGGCAGCATTCAAACATCAAATACATAATCTGTAATACTGTAAAATCTGTAAGCCACTTTCTCTATATTATGAGCATACTTTACTGCTAAACCTACCAATGTTAGCAATAATCCAAACTTGTCCCGCCACGGCACATGTATTGGTCATAATTGTGTTGCACTGTCACTTACTGTCCTAATGGGACTTTTACCCCTGCAGGTATAACAGGTCGTGGGCAGCATCTTATGTCAAACCTAAAGACACCCAGGTAACATAACCTCAGGGCTCTCATTGCTGTCAGGTACTTCTTACTTATGAGTGACAACAACCAGTGACCTTCACCTCATAACTCCACATAAAACACCTCAGATTGTAATTTGCCACCAATCTCATGCTATTACCCCTCAGGTTTGGGACCCATCAGTTCATTGACAAGTCCTGTACATCCTCATCCTCTTCTTCTTTTGTCTTCTGCTTTTCACTGACGGTAACCCACACAATTGTGGAGTCAGACTGTACTGTGGTGTTCAGTGGGGGATTTATTATTACCCTCCTCCTGGTCACCTATCTTCCACTGTGAAACACTTTGATGCTGCTGACAGGTTCACTCAGAGCTTTGGCCTTTACTTTAATTTGACAATTGCTGGACTTGGTTTGGTCCTTCTCATCTGTCAGTCACCGTCCCTTGTTAGTATATGTCACCGGGCTGTACACAGCACCTCATACTGTGAGCCTGGGGTGAGTTCCCTCGTAGATGAGTTAGTAGAGTTTTATCTGCCACACCGCCCCCCACCCCCCCCCCCCCCCCGCCCGCATCCGTCATCTTTCCTGGCAAAACTTTGTTTAGGCACGGGTGTTTATTTGTGCCTTCTTTCGGAACAATGCAGTGTCTGTGTAACGCCAAGATTTTTATATTTGTATACAACTTTTTGCACAGATGCTCATGTTAGCTTCAGTTGTTCGAATATTGCTCCTAAGGAAGAACTGAACTTTTTGTTTCTGATGTCTTGGATAAGTTGCTTGAAATTTTCCATGGTGTCAAGGCCAAAATGACATGGCGTTATAGGTACTGTAGGTCCATAAATTCAGATAGATGGGCACATTAGTTTCCAATTATCTCCTACTTACGACAATTGGCCATATTAGCTTTCAAAAAGCATTACATCAATTTATGGAATATTCCAGAATTTTAAAGAGATGGTTAACGTGGTGTATACAAATTTTTGGCCCTGTATGTACGTTTTTGAATTCTTACATAATGAAATAAACCTGTCTCTAATTAATTATTTTAAAATTTTAATGTGAACAGAAAAAAATGCTCTCATTGACTTGTTAAAATGAATGTATAGTAAACTGATTTGAGAGAAATGGTGAACAACCAAGTTTTTATATCTTTTCCTAGGTGTATATATATATAATTCCCTCATGTGTGTGTATGCATGCACACATTTTTTACTGTATGTATATATATATTTCTATTATCTAAATGAGTATTTATAATACACTTAATGTATCATTAGAAACTATTAAGCTTACTTATGCTTTTCATGACACTGTTAGATCAGTACCACAGGGAAGTTAGTTGAGCATTGAATACTGGTACTATTTGCATACTGTATTGGGCCATTATTTTAGTACTTTATTACAGTATTTTGGCACCACAGTTCAGTATGCTTTGAGCTTTGTGCAGTAGTATTATTTGGCCACTTTGTCACTGTATAATTTTTAGCACTGTAGTGGTGTTATTTTAGTTTTGTTTGATGTTTTGATTGAATAACTTGGGCACTATGAAGGTATTATTTTGTGAATGTATGGTGATTTTGTTTGGGGCTATATGGTGGTATTATTTGAGCATGTTGTGGTATTATTATATGGGCAGTGTGTGACTGTATGATAGTATCTGAACACTGTATGGCAAATTATGTGGACATTGTACAGCATTATCTGTAAATTACCTAAAAGTACCTTTAACATATAATTGGGTAAGGTATTTGGTGCCTCTGTAAGGCCAGATGGCCTCCCAGATTTGAGGATTTCCACAATTGTTGCATCATAAAAGGAAGAAGGTAAGGCCATCAAAACTAGAGCATGCTCAAATAACACAAGTAAACAAGCACTGTGCTCCTCAATGTGGTGCTTTTACCATTAAGCTACAAACCCATCTGGGCCTGGGGATTTGCGGGTCACTATCAAAGTAATAGCCTGATGGATTTTCATCTTTGTAATGGGGGAATCTAATTACTGGCTATCCATCTGTAACAAAGAGGGGAGAGCAATCCTGTTCTAATAACCAGTTAACTCCTCTAAGAAATGGCAGGTCTGAGAAGAATATAGTTGTATATAATAAGTTGCAAACTAAGAACTTATATGTCTAGCTTCAGCCACCACAAATCCTGTCTCAGTCTTGATACCCGTCACCACTATGTTCTATGTTCTAGCCAGATAAGCCAACGCCCTTCTGTTTTTATGCCCTTATGCAAAAATCATCTGCCTTCTGGGTATGGTCTGTTAAATGTAAAGTATATGCTCTTTGAGTACCTAACTACTGTGCCTGGTTATATCCACTAGGGTCCCTAATATATGTTTTTCCTCTTTCACTCAATTCTATTTCCAAAAAGTTGCATGTCATTAACAGTAAAGCTCTATGAGTTGCTATTGCGCAGACTAATAACAGCCTTAAAAGCCTCACACTCTGCCAAAGGATTAGGGGACCCCGTGTTTATCTGCCACTACTCCTCAATTTCCAGTTTACACGTATTCTCAATGAGCCCCACATCAAGCCACATAGGGTTACGTCTCCATTGTCTAATAGGGCAGTTTACTGGGTGATCCGAGATACTCCTCAGGAAATAATCAACAGCAGAAATTTGTGATAGAAGATCTGTGAGTCGGGGGAGGATGTAATCGATCATTCATATGATACAGAGTGACATTAAAATCACCCTTCAGGATAAATGGTGCATTAGGAAGTAGAGCCACCTTTGCCATCACCTCATTTAAGATGTTTGTTTGGAAGGGGAAGGAAGATATAGTCCCACTATCACATATTTACACCCCCTATTATCATCGTTTAAATGCGCATACCTCCCCGCCGGATCTATTTGAACTGTGTTTAGCTGAAAAGGAAGGGACTAAAGCTTGTTAAACACTTTAGATGTATGATGGCCTAGCCCGCCGACCAGTGGGACGGCTGACCATCAAATGTGTATGGTGGTGTTCCGACTATCCCCCGATGGCAGATGTCGGGGGAGAGAAGGATCGGTCTGTTGGATTCCAACATGCCCGATCCTTTTGTTTGCAAGGAGATAAGCCACTGCCAGAGGAGCATTCGGTCAACAGCGATCTGAAATTTATTGCGCCAGCTTTACTCACAGGTACAGAGACTCCCCTTGCATAATTAGAATAAAACGCATGATAAGTTAGCCCTATCCAGAGTCTTTTAAGGGCCAGTATTTTCTGTCCTCTCAAGTGCAATTCATGTAATATGACAAAATCTGAGCTATACGCCTTTAGGTAGTTAAAGACTAGAAACCAATTGATTTTACAATTGACACCCCGTACATTTCACAATATTATTTTACAGGTAGCCATTTTCCTAACAAAGTCATAGACTAACAGCACTTTTACCCCTCACGCACATACACATCCATACATAACATCATAACTAAGAAACTTACTTCTTCCCCCACCTTGCCCAAACAGACCCAACCTGTCCAAGCTCAGAGTCCCGAACCCTGAACTGTATTCAATCATATCAAAGCCTCCGTTAATTAATAAAGCAAACTATTAACAATGACTTAGAAAAAAATCAGTGCATAGAGCTTCATTTCGTGTTCATCCGGTACAACAAAGAGATTATAGGGACATCAAGAGAGGTGTCTCTCTATAACCTCAAAGGGTACACCAGAAATATACGACAATATAATATCAAAGATTCTCACGTCAGCACCACTGGACCCATCGAGATTGCATGAGCAAAAGGATCAGTCCATTCCTCAAAATCTGTTTTGCTGGCGGTCTATCCACTCTGAGATCTCTTTTGGCATGTTGTAGAATCAGGTTGAATCGCCATCCTGTATCCGTAGCCTTATAGGACATAGCAGCGCATATTTAAGGCCGAGCTCTCGCTGACGGGTGTGCACCTGGGTAAATTGTCCCCTTTTCTTCTGTGTATCAGAGGTATAAATCAAATAGAAATAAAGTCGTGTTCTCGAACTTTATTTGCCCTAAGCTCTTTCCAGGAGGTCCAATAGGCGGACAGTATTTCATCTGTTTAGATTTTTCACATCCTCTGCTCTTTCTGGTAGGGCCTCAACTTGTTGTTGTAGTACGTGGGTATTATCTCCAGTGGTATGCACTGTATCAACACCTTTGCCAAATCTGCGCTCCACCTCCATGGTACGGTCTCTAATTTAATCAATGTCATGTCTGAGATTGTTTATGTCTATTTGGAGATAATCAATCTTTGCCATCAGGGCAGTTTTTCAAGCCGCTATGGCATTCATAATTTTGTTGGTATCCAGAGCCCCAGTGTCGGACACTTGTTGCTGTCTACCAGGTCCGTCTCATCACGTCCACTAAAGCTTTGTTTGTGGTAGATTAAGGAAGCATGTTTTTCGACCCATACAGTTTTCACTCCCCAGGTGTCACACAAAATGGTTTGGAAGGAGACAGCAGCTACAATAGAACTTCTTCAAGTACCACAGAGCACAAATAAATCTTGTTGGGCCAAACTTCAGGGGTAATGGTATTAAACAGAGAGCACAATGGACATGGTAAGCCTCAGTCAACTCAACTGTCTACATTTTAGAGTGAGGAAATTGGGGCACACCCAGTAGAGAACTTTGGTCACACGTTTAATACAAGGAGCAGGAGGTACTGTTCAGAAGAAATTTCTTTCATGCAGCCCACCATGTAGTATTAAGCAGACTACAGACTAAAATGCAAGCGATATATCAGTGGACGAGTGGTGGGAACACAATGTCTGTTCATAAATTGCCTATAAGAGAGTGCTTCCAGGTATGGAGGATTGTAATCCAGGGTATACAGGTGTGGAATGAGGCCGGTACGCCAAAAGTTCTCTCTATATCTTAGGTATATCTGCCCCCAGCAATCTCCAGAGGGACGTGGGAGGATACTCGCACCATTTTCTCCTTTTGCCTCTGAAGAACGCTGCCAGGGCTTCTATAGCTGCAGCCCAGGTCGGCTGAAACCTCCGATTGCAGGTGAGTAGTGCAAGAACAGCACTAGGGAGAACCAGCTGGTAGGTGGGGTCTCCCGGCGCTCTCCGGTCCCAGAGTTTCCTTCCAGCGGCAGTTAGGCCACAGTTGTGGCTCAAGCTGTGGTACCACATGTTGGGAAAGAAGACATCTCATAAATTGCTTCCAGCATGCTGCCCAAGGCACCCCTTTATCTCTCCGGTGGCAGAAAGGCTCAAGTAAAGCTGGATGGCCAAGATTTAAACAGGATTTTTCAGAAGCTCTTCACAAATGCATCTTTTTCCATTAGCTTTAGGCCACGGCCCAAAAAGCACCAGGTTTGGGCAGCTTACAAAATTCTGTGTATGGGACTTTTGTTTATGCAGTATATGACAGTGTGTGCCATTATTTGCACACTGTATATTCCTTCAATTTACGGTCTGTTTGAAACAAGTATTTAGAGATCTATGTAAGAAAAGGTATAGTTTCTGGGGTATGACCTATTTATTATGAGTTATAGCCGGGATGGGTACATTTGTATAAAATGTGTATCCTTAGAAAACTGTTTCCAATTGTTGGTAAATACTATCTATCTATCTATCTATCTATCTCTCTATCTATAGAACAAAAATAGGCAGCACTCCGTTTGTAAAGGTGAAAAAAAGAGGGTACTTTTAATGTCCCATAAGCAATGTCTCAGCTCCTTCCCCTGGAGCCTTTCTCAAGCTTGAGAAAGGCTCCAGGGGAAGGAGCTGAAACGTTGCTTATGGGACATTAAAAGTACCCTCTTTTTTTCACCTTTACAAACGGAGTGCTGCCTATTTTTGTTCTATACACAATTGAGATTTTGGTCTAATCTCTTGGGCTTGCACCCACACCATACCGGTGCTGCTGGATCCATCTGTCTATCTATCTATCTATCTATCTATCTATCTATCTATCTATCTATCTATCTATCTATCTATCTATCTATCTATCTATCAGAGGGTCGTGGCTAACGTGGGTCCAGTAACAGAAGACATTGCCCCATGGTGCAGCACATGAGAGTGAAAATGTATCTATATAACATATCTACCCTGAAAACAAAAATCATGGACAATACACCATCTGGTAGCTTGACTTACATTATAAAGGCAACAAGAGTAAATGGAGGTAATCGTAATAAGAATACTAACCTAATCAATTTTGCATGTATTGGACTAATATCAGCAAGTGCTTTCATCTACTGTATATGTGTAAAATGTTGTTGTTTTTTTTTTTTTTACAGATGTAGCCTAGTTGCTGTGTATGTACTGCATTATAAGCTACACCTGTAAACTGTTTGATAATACCATAAGTCTGCTTGCCACTTCACGACAACCTCTATTAAGTGGGTCCCTAATCTATTAGGTGCAGTATGGCATAGCAACCAATTCCACCGCAACAGAGAACCTTCAGGAGGACCATCCTATGGGCCAACAGCACCCAGGCTGCCAGGCTAAGCCATCTTGGCTCAGGGCCAAGTTCCCCTAAAGGTACAGTACCTTTAATAGCTCACCTTTCTATGTGGTCTCAGTGGCAGAACGAGTGTAAATAGGTAAAAACCTTTAAGCAATAGTAAAGTGCAAATAGGTAAAAACCTTTAAGCAATAGTAAAGTTTTCTAATAAGGGATCATTTTCTTTCAATATCTATGTATTACATAAGGAACAGGTCAACGAGACTACGAAATATTTTAGACAACTGAGAAAGTAAAGAAGACTAGTGTCCATAATGTAATACACACGGAAGGAGAGAATTACAGTCATAGCAGAGAAAAGGTGGCTCCTCCCCTTGTATGGTTTAATTAATTGTTTTATATAATTAAAGGAATTGTTCATGTTTGTCCATTAGATGTGTTTTGTATTGCATTTCCGCTTCATTGACTTGAATGTGGAAGAGCTGCAATGCCAGACAAAGCCAATGGACATGAGTGGCGTATCTGGAACAAAGCAGACCGTTTTTTCTAATTCTGGACATCCATTTTAAAGGCATATAGGGGTTTGGATCACAGCTACTGCTCATCGTTCAATGTACTGACCAGAAAGCCGACAGTGGCTACTGTATCTAAGAAGAAAACAAAAAACAAGGAAAGTAAAACAGCTGTGATGTCATGCAGGTCAGGGACTCTTGTCTCACACATAGGAAACTTATTATTGCAGTACATCACACCAGACTTTCTTGGGTCCTTTTCGAGTCCTTAAACTATCCACCTGAAGAATACTCTGGTAAAGTGCCAAAACATTTAGTTGAGTAAAGGTTACCACTAAACTGAAGTTGTTTTTAACATGCATTTCTCGAATACCAATCCACTCTGGGACAAGGTTCTCTTACTCACATTGGATCACAACAGCACTTGTGACTGCTTGGTTTTTAAATTTCTTCTTGCATGTCATATTTTATTCTACCCCTACCACTTCCGTAAAGACACATAACGCATACATATGTTGATATCACACAAACAAAAGCATAAGTGGAACATGATGCTTGGCAAACAGCAATTCAAAATTAGAATTATGAAGGCAAGTCAAGTGAATGAGTGTTGAGAAAACAGACCTACAAAGGTCGTACATATGGACTCGAACATCAGTGTATTAGAATACTGGCTGATCATTGTGGTTTCTGACTCTGTCGTCACTCCAATTATGTAAATTGGTAAACTTGAATAGCTGAAGATTAATGTACTTTCCATGTTGGTTAAACATGATGATGTCAGAAGAACGATAGCTGAGGCAACGAACAGCAACTTGATATAACAGTATGTAGTTAAATTGTCGGTCATACAAGCAGTACATCTATTGATTTAAATAAAACTGGGGAAGCTGCTTTATTGAAAAAATGTTAGCTTGTAATACATTTTCATAAAAGTTATTCATTAAATGATGCCTCTTTTTTTAGTGCCTTGTTATGCTGTTGCCTCCTTTTCTAGTGCCGTGTTATGCTGTATATTGTGCATACTTTTTATTGGCTGCAGATGAGTCTAGGGGGTTTGCCTGTCACTAGGATAAAGCTTGTAGACTTAGATTTAGAGAGGACTTTGACCATGATCACAATTGCTTAGCAATGAATCAAAGACCATTCTGACAGGTCAGTCAGTTGTCATCTTGAAGATCAAAATGTACGTTAAAGACAATAACTCTCAAAGAGTGCAAACTATATTTGTTATATCATTCCAAAATGACCTAAATTGGTCTAAAAACATTCAAAAACAGCATTTTGATGACAGATACGCTTCAAGGTGTAGCGAGACTTGCATGGTACATTACATATAGCAATAAAGGAGAGAATGTGAAGAATAATAGAATCATGGTAATATTTTAATAAAAAAGTATATGAGAGTAGGGAAACATTCATTCAGAGGTGGGGAGGGGGGGTAAAAAAGAAGAGCCATGGAGATAAAAAAAGAATGATAATTTTATTCAAGTATATTCAAGGTCAATACAAGAAGTTCTCAAAAGAACGTTTCCTTACATGTGCTGTGTTAATGACAAGTGGACATCACTTAAGAGCAGAAGTGAACTTCATGTGCAACATAGAAATGGTTCTTTACAGTAAGGGAAATGGAACATTTGCGATAAAAGTAATGCTAGCAGATGAAATTGATAAGTTCAAGAACTGTGTACATTTTTGGAACAAAACAATAATTGGATGCCAAAAAGTCACACAAACAGTCATTAAACAACTTAAAACTGTAAATGACATTGACAATGGAATTTATTGCCTCATTCAAAGAGGAAATGGCTTTTTCACTTTTTAAAACACATAAAGCAAGTTTTGTTTACAGAAAAGGTGATGCCAGTCCACTCTGCCATGCCAAAGCCACATGCAAATGGTACGTGAGTAGACAGAGTCAATACAATAATACACAGTATTTTCTCCATGCTACCATGCCCGATATTGTGCCACTTTTTGCCAACCTGCTTATTAAGGGTGGGTCTGAAATCAAATACATTATATCAAAAGTTTGACTGGTTTGTCATGTTTCTTAACTACTCTGCAATATTTCACCATAGAGCCAGCAGTCAAATAACATCTGTGATTTTGAGGGCAATAATCCTTATTTGAATTCATCATCAGTACCTATAAATGGCTATAATTTGCTTCATTAAACCAGAGTTTTTCAACGACAATCCTCAGGTACTCATGTTAGATGTCATGTTTTTAGGACTTCCCAAGAAAGAATTGGAGACAGTAAAGAAATCCTCGAAATATTGTTCTAAAACACAACATGCAACAACATGGCTTTTTTATGCCAACGATAGACTTGAGTTCTCCAGAATGCGGCTGACTAGCTGAATAATGTTAATGACTATCTGGTGCACTGATGATCGGAGGAAGACATGAATGATAGATACAGGACTAAACGAGAAAAGAGTAAAGAAAGATAAAGCTATGGCAAAAACATTGCATAGACATTCCAGGTAGAATAGTGAGATGAGAGCTCATCTTTTAAAAGAAGCCCTGAGGGAGTATGGTATAGTGAGGGGGGTTTTGAGATGGGTTAAAGTAATGGCCAAACCAGAATGATGTAAAGGACAAAAAGTCAATCACAAAAGAGATGAAAGAATAATGCAAAAGGTAAAAAAAAAAAGTCTTATGAAATGAGCCCAGATATTTGAATTGTTACATTGAGCCTCATGTTTCAAAAAGTGGATTTAATGCCCATAGCAACCAATCAGCGCCCACATGTTATTTTTTCCAGTGCAGTTTATATTACGAAGGCTAAACACTGATTGGTGACTATGGACCTGATGACCACGTTTACTCTGAACCACTTTTGGAATCAGAAACCCCTTTTCCCTAGGTTTTTTTTGGGTATGTGCTAAGAGCTATAAAGAACAGACATTAATGACATTATAGTACAATTAAAAAATTCACAATGATGAAACTTCTCATGTTCGACTTATTTTTGGACACATTCAATTAGCCAGGTTTGCTTGTTATTTAGAACACATTAATAAACCCTTTTTTAAAAAGCTTTATTTGCATTACCCATGCCAAGCAATTACATGTCAGCTTAAAATACAGTTCAAAATGTTTTGTAACAACTTGCAGCAGCACGATCCAAGAATTATTTTTGTTTTCTTTTTCTTTTTTTAATATTACATAATTTGAGAGTTTATAATGCAGATCTTTAAATATTTATCTGCTCTACCCTTGGAAAAAAGAGAATTTTTTTTAAGTAAAAAAAAATATCAAATATAAATTTATGAAAGACCATTCATGACATATACAGTAAGTGTATATATTTTTGCTACAGCAGCTTGTGATATTTGGATTGAACTTAGATACAAGGTCATATATAACCTTTACTAAACACACTAGGATAAGACCATAAATGAATGTATTACAGTCAGGCTTTTTCTGTGTATCGAGATACATTGCATTACTCTTTTACACATTAGCATACTCATAACCACGCCACAGTTATTACTTTTTAGGCTGCATAAGATCTTGATGTAGAAATATAAAGCAAAATTGACTGAGATTTAGCCAACCGTTGTAAAGCATTCTTTCCCAGTGGTTCAGTTGAAAAGTTAATAATTTTATTTGCAAATAAACTGAATATGAAGGCTGCCAGAACTGTTGTGCACTTGTACATTGTAACATTCTGTAAACAATATCAAAAACAATGATTATACAAACGATTCCTTGTCTCTGTCCGCGCATATTTTACAATCTGTAGACTCATCATTTTTGGAAGAGTCTTCCATGGTGATATTGTCACATGTGTCCCTGGTTACACTGTCATATGAAGGTGGAAATGAAGTTGAAGATAAGGATTCCACATTATCCAAATGACGCCCATAATTTTCATTCATCATGATTGCAATAAGACCTACTTTTTCTGGGGCATCTTCTTCTATGATGTTGATGTCACATGACCTGTGACGATAAAGGAATGAGGCTTGTCTCATGGAACGATAAAGCAAATGCCTCCTGTAGGCTCTTTGGATGATACAGGCAGACACCTCTTCTTGCTTACGCCTAAGAGTGGTCGTAATAGGTTCATATGAAATTTTTGATGGGTTAGCCGCCATAAATTTTTCTTCCATTTGTATCTTTAGAGTATCCATCTCTCCAGATTCTCCAAGAACTCTTTTGGTGAATGCAAACAAAATATCCAAGCAATGAATCCTATCTCCACTAACCATAGGCAAGTCCATTGCAATTAGTTTAATCTTATTTGGTATTTGTATACGTAAGGGTTCAGCAAGCGAGTCTGCAAATGTGGAAAGGACGGAGTAGTCAATGAACTGTGTTGCTTCTGGGTCAAATTTCTCCCAGACTTCATAAAACATTTCAAAGTCATCTTCACTTAGAGGCTCTGTACTTTCCTCTGTAGCCACACTGAAGTTTTCCAGAATGATGGCTATGTACATGTTAACTACAATAAGAAATGATATGATAATATAACTAACAAAGAAGACGATTCCTACAGGAGGATTACCACAGTTTCCAGGAGTGGTGCTTCCCGGGTTGGCCAAATAAGGATCGCATTCATGTTCCTTACTGTTTAATATTGGGCTGAGAAGGCCATCCCATCCAGCCGATGTTGTGATTTGGAAAAGACAAATCATGCTGTTTCCAAAAGTTTCAAAGTTAAACATGTCATCAATCCCACCCTCCTTCTTTACATATGCAAAGTTTGACATGCCAAAAATGGCATATATAAACATAACAAGGAAAAGCAAAAGACCAATATTAAAAAGAGCAGGGAGGGACATCATTAAGGCAAACAAAAGAGTCCGTATTCCTTTGGCTCCTCTGATTAGTCGAAGAACACGTCCAATTCGTGCTAAACGTATTATCCTGAACAAAGTCGGAGACACAAAATAATTTTTGATGATGTCTGAAAGAACAATGCCTGAAAAACAAAAAAATAAAAATTAAAACTAGTTTACACATACAGTACTTTGCATTGAGAACATAATCTAACCAACTAAATAAAGGTTTCTATGTGCTCATATTGGACAAGTGTATGTGCTGCTTCACCTACAGAAGGCATCATTCCTACTAAACCTTTAAAATGAGATTCTATGGAATAAGTGAAGGAGTGGGCTTTAGACATGAAGCAACAATGCCTGTTGCTCTAGTTTTCGTCTACAGTTACCCAATATAAAATCTCATTCAAAAGGCTCATGCACATGGCAAAACCATATATACTCAGTGTGCTATGGGTGCTGCATTATGTATCTGTACAACACAGATTTGTCATATAGCCATATGCATGACGTGGAGCGAGATAAAGCCCACTACACATAAAGTTGCTCAGACACACACACTAAGAGCTTGGTTCTGGTGCTATTTTCATATAATATATGATCAAAAAGCATAAAAATATATTACATAAAAAACTGTAAAGAATAAAAAAAAAAATATTTATTTTATTCAGTATGTTTAAAAAAACAGGCAAACACGTGGAGAAGACAGCAGTTGTTGTCCTTGGTCAGATTCGAAATCAGGACCCAGTTGCAAGACAACAGTGCTAAGTCACGGTGCTGATTCTGCAGTGGTGGCATGAAAAATCAGTTCAATGTAAAAGAGAGAAAATGGATTTATTACCAAAATAATATAATATAGGTACAGAAAATGCTAGTGGAAATAATATGCCTGCAAAACCCAGTTAAAGTGCTGTCAGATATAATTTTCAAATTGGCTTTTTAATTCATTTCAAACGATACATTTTTGGCTTAAAGGGGTTGTCCGAGATTAAATGACTTTGTGTTAATGCTTGTAATTTATAAATGTAAATACATTTGTAATATACTTACATATTCCAAAGTGGCCCCGTTTCCAGATCCTGCCGTGGGGTACTTGACGGGTGACGTCACTCTCTGCACTGGCTCTGACCGATGTGATGATCTTCAATTCTTTGCAGGGTATACGACACGTCACTTGTGACGTGCCGTGTATGGGCTGTTCCGCTTCACAGCCCGTAACGCGCATGCGCTGTCTCTGCTGTTCTTGCGGTCCCTGCTGTTCTCGAGATAACAGCAGGGGCCGCGCATGCGCGTTACAACAGAACAGCCCATACACGGCACGTGACAAGTGACATGTCGTATACCAGGAAAAGAATTGAAGATCAACACAGCGGCCAGAGCAAGGGCAGACAGTGACGTCACCCGTCAAGTACCCCACGGCAGGATGTGGAAATGGGGCCACTTTGGAAAATGTAAGTATATTACAAATGTATTTACATTTATAAATTACAAGCATTAACACAAAGTCATTCAATCTCGGACAACCCCTTTAAAACAGTTACTTTGACCTTCATTTTTATGAAACATAACTCAATACAAAGATTGTTATGTTTTATATGTCATGGGCTTATGTTTTAATTGTAGTGATACTGATATACTGTAATAGTCTAATAGTACATAGAGGAGGGCATTCCACTGGAAATGCATCACTAGCTTTATCTTGTTCCCAGTTTTGTGTGACTAAAATGATTCTGTGGCCCCTAGCTAAGTGATTTTTTTTTAGACGTTTTGGGCCACTACATCTTCTAATGAGCGTAAGGACATTTTTGGAAAACTAAACATGAGTGCTATATCACAGTTTACGATTCACCGCACCAATTGTTGAGTTGGCAATACAGGATTGCTGTCAATTGAATATTCAGCCGACAGGTATCTTTCCTGCACTCCCTCATAAACATGCACACTTCGATAGGCCGACCAATACATATTTACTTTAATAACCACTGGCAAACATTTCTGGCAGCACTTATCTCCCAAAGAAACTAAAAATTGGGCACATGGGCATAGCAAGGAAGGCTTGCGGGGTATGCGCCCTGGGTGCTGGGAGACTCAAGTTCATAATGATAGAAATTAGAGTTGGCCATAGACTGAGTAAATGTCCATGTTGCCTCCACAAAGCAAAAGCAAACATTTGGAGAGTTGTACCTTCTATAGTATGATTAGTGCTATAACTCAAATAGCGACAGCTGGTTAGATTATTGTCAGTTAAGAACTGTAGATGGGCGTATAAATACTCCTGAATACTGAAATACAGAGATTATAGAAATACATGTTTCACTAACTGCAGCTAATCTAAAACACATGTTGACATTTTATTAATATGCTCACCCACATAGTCATTACACACATTTTGAATCTAGAACAGGCAAAAAAGAGGACAACTTTATTCTCCCTTTTTGTGTCACAACAACCATCACATATAAGTTTTATAGATGTAAAACATATGTAATGTGTATCAGACACTGATAAATCAAGTTGAGCATGATGGAAATTTGGTCGAAAACTACACTAACCATGTACCAAACTGGACATACTTCCTAACTTTCATAGACGGACCATGGCAAATTATTCCTATTCCCTATCAAAGCCAAAGTGCGGGCATACATTCACCCATCAAATGGCCATCCAAAGTGATACTGAGGGGGTCAAAAAAGTAGTTGCAGTAAAGATCCTGACATACATCAATTTATGGTTTGACAAAAGCATTTAGATACTTACCGACAATTGAAAGAATCACAACTACAAAATCAAAGATGTTCCACCCGATTGTGAAGTAGTAGTACCTGAGAGCCAGGATTTTAAATAGACATTCCCCAGAGAAAATGACCACAAATGCCAAGTTAATATTGTACAATAAATTATCAATATAGTCAGATTGCTCATCTGTTTCCACCATCATGGTAACCATATTAAGACATATAAGGACCATGATGGTTATGTCGAAGGCTTGCTTAGTTACAACGTCAAAGAAAAATCCTTGAAACTTGTTCTGCAAGAAAAAAAGGGTTCTGTTATGAAAACAGACGGAATAAAATATTACATTTTGAGAAAGAAATCTTAATATTCATGTACGTGAACTAGTGAACCTCCAGTACTGTATCAAGAGCCAGTACACACACAATAGAGTCTCGTTAAAGGGGAATTCCCAACGTAGACATTTATGGTATATCCATGAATTTCTGAAGCACTGCTCGGCAGTTCTTTTAACTCCCATAGAACAGAATGGAGAGAGCCCCCTCTCCACTAGTCTCCGCTTGAATTCGGCAGCTTGCGGCCCCCGCACTGGGCGAACGAGAGTCGAATGACTCGAATTCACTAGTAATCAAAAATACTTTACTGATCTTGAAAATCGAATAACTTAATCCATATAGTAATAATAATAATAATAATAATAATAATAATAATAATAATAATCATCATCATAATAATGTTTTTACCTGTGGCCTTGGAATTGGTTTTTGAGGCTTTTTTGACCCCAACTTCTTCATAGCATTGTAATATTTTTTTTGTTCCTCTGTCATAAAAATATCCTGGCCCCCTAAGTAATGGGACAAAATAAAAGTAATCATTATTATTGCAAATAAGAGATAAACATGTGATTTACAGATGATAAATTAGTGTCATAACTAACATTTTATGCAGACATCATTTATATATTGGAAATAATAAATATGTGCTGTATAAATACACTTCATCTTAACTGAACGATGTTTAATATATTTAAAATCCCTGAATTAAGAACTTAAATAAAACATAATTACGGAAATATACATTTCGAATTCCCTGTGTAATTTTTGACATAATACAATGAGTTATTTACTACTCAGATAATGTAACAACTAACATTTTACCGCTATCACATTGGTGCACTTTATTTTAATCAGTGTGCATTAATTTTTTTCCCCCATCAATTAAAAGGGTTAAACATCTTACAGGGGTTGTTCAGGATTTAAAAAAGATATCTGGTTTCTTCGAAAAGCAATGTCACACCTGTCCATGGGATGTGTGTGGTATTGCAGCTTTGGTCCATTTATTTAAGTGAATGGGGCTGAGCTGCAATATAACACACCACCTATGGACAGGTGTGGGACTATGTATGGAAGAAAGCCATGTTTTTCCTTAATTTCAGAACAACCCTTTTAACTACAAGTTTATAGATTAGGTACAGAATTTATAAATGTGCTAGACCATGATGAGCAGGGAGAAATTGAACCATTGTATCTTTCCTCCTAGACATTCCACGTTCAGCTGTCAGTGATATTATTGCAAAGCAGAAGCTTTTAGGAACCACTGCATCTCAGCCACAAAGTGGAAGACCACGTAAAGTTACAGTGCAGTGTTGCTGAGTGCTGAGGCAGTGTGCATAAAATTTGCCAACGCTCTACTGAGCAGGTGCTTCATGTCATAGGTTTCTATGACTCAGCAGCTGCATGCAAGCCTTCCATCATCAAGCACAATCTTAGGCCTCATGCACACGACCGTAGCCATGTGCACGGCCGTGATTTTCGGGCTGTCAGCCGTGAGCCGCCCGCAAATCGCGAGACATGCACATGACCGCGGCCATTATTTTCAATGAGCCCGGACCGCAGAAGATGGCCGTAATAAGAGAGGTCCGTTCTTTCTGCGTTGCGGGCTCCCGGGCTATGCATGGACCGTAAAAACTACGGTCGTGTGCATGGCCCCATAGAAATGAATGGAGCCACAATTCTCCCATGGATTTTCGGGGGAATTGCGGCCGCAAAAGCACGTTCGTGTGCATGGGGCCTAAAGCGTTAGATGGAGTGGTGTAAAGCACGCTGCCACTGGACTCTGGAGCAGGGGAAACGTGTTCTGTGGGGTGACTAATCACGTTTCTCTATCTGACAAACTGATGGATGAGTCTGGGTTTGGTGAATGCCAGGAGAACGTTACCTGCCTAACTGCATTGTGCCAACTGTAAAGTTTGGTGAAGTAGGGATAATGCGGTGGGGTTGTTTTTCAGGGGTCACCTAGGACCCTTAGTTCCAATGAAGGGAAAACTTAATTATTTTGCATACCAAGACATTTAGAGCCATTGTATGCTTCAAACTTTATGGGTACAGTTTGGGGAAGGCCCTTTTCTGTTTCAGCATGACTGTGCCACAGTACTCAAAGCAAGCTCCATAAAGACATGGTTGGATGAGTTTGGTGTGGAAGAACTTGACTGGCCCACACAGAGCCCTGACCTCAGCTCTATCGAACACCTTTGAGATTAACTGAAACGGAGATGGTGAGCCAGGCCCCCTCGTTCAACATCAGTGTCTGACCTCACAAATGCTCTTCTAAACGAAAAGGGCAAACATTCCCACAGACATACTCTAAAATCTTGTAGAAAGCCTTCCCAGAAGAGTGGGAGCTGTTTTAGCTGCAAAGAATGGACCAACTCTATATTAACGCCTATAAATTTAGAATGGGATATTATAAAAGCTCCTGTAGGTGAAATGTGCAGGTGACCCAATACTATTGCCCTTATAGCGTACATAACATGTTCAAACAAAAAATATCTGAGAAATGTGCCTAAAATACATTTGCATGCCAATATATTGCTGGTCTACCATCATACAGATATACATAAAGCTGAGATGCATTTTTCAATCATATGACTATGTGTTACCTATAGTTTCCCAAAGGACTGCAGTTAAAGGGGTATTCCCAGAATCGACAAGTATCACCTATCCACAGTAGATGCTGATACGGCGAAACCCTGGGTCGTGCTGACTTGGCGTGCCACGTTTTTATATGCTGATTTTAAAAGTTTGTTTATAAGTACAAACCTTGTGTTTTTTGCAAATTATTGCAAATTACTGCCTGTGCAACTCTATGTGTTGTCTACTTCTTAGTAGGCCTATGGTTACATCAGATTGAGCCGGAGACATCTGTAGAACTACTGAGCCCAGCATTCACTGACATCTGCTACACCAGTAATACTGCATCTTTACCCTTTTCTCAAGAAATTTAGGAGAAGGATACCACCAGGACTATTGGACTGACATTGTGGATTCATTAGGTCGTTTTGAGCTGCTGAGTATTTATTTTAGGATAGGTGATAATTGTCTGATTGGTGGGGCCTAAATGTAAACGGGGGTCCCAAACCCCCCATTCCTCCTCACTGCTCAGTCACAGTGAAGAGCACATTGAATGGAGCGGCGGTCAAGCTTGCGCGATGCAGCTCCACTGAAGTTTTATGGGAATCAGGGAAACAGCCGAGCACAGTGCTCGGCTGTTTCCGTCAGATCTATAGACATTGAATGGAGCATCGGGCGCATGGTTGAGCGCCGCTCCATTCAAGCTCCTACTCATTGCAGGGGTGCAGTCAGGGGGAACGGGGTGTTCGGGATCCCTCCATTTGGTGTTGTTTCCGGCGGTGGGGTTCCCAGCTATCAGATAATTATCACCTATCCTGTGGATAGGTGCTAATTGTCGACTTTAATACGTCCCTTTTAAACCTTAGTCATCTTGTTGAGCAAATTAAATCCATTCTGTGCGTGCTACACGTTATAAAATAGAACAGCTAAAACAGTAGTCACAAGTGAAAAACATCCTTATTTCTGCAGTAGATTTGATATACTAGCTGGATTATACTTCAGGGCCAGCTCATCCATCTAAGCTTCATGCATTGCAGAAGTCACAATAGAATTACACATTTGCAGAAGATGCTAAGCACAGATTTCTGGATCACATTTATTTCTGAAAACCATGTTATATTTCAGAGAAAGATTTACACCTGTAACATTTCAACTTTCTTATTGTCTGAACACTTTAGCTCGCTCACTACAGTATCTCTTTTATTGTTGAATTAGAAAAGCTGCGCTCAAAGTGACCTTGCAGTTTCAGCTGGAAACGGATTGTTCCTGTAAAGTCTGAATTACCTCCTTCAATTACATTCAAACTAATTAAATTATGGTTTTTTTTTTCAGTGTAGAGCGTGAATTGAGAAGTAGAAGCTATTATGTTACTATAACTGTATAATCAATCATAAATGTGTCATTATTGGGAGATTGGGGGGGCACTCTGTATAAAAACCTAAGCAAGGGATCAAGGGCATACCACCTTAAATATTTTTGGACTTGGGTTTTGCTAAATAACAATATTCATTTATGAATAGACATATTATTCTTGGATTTTTGGTATTATTTATTATAGTGACAATAAACCAATCAGCAATAACATTAAAACCGCTGAAAAGTAAAATGAATAATAGCGCCTGTCAAGGGGTGGAATAGATAGGAAAAAGAAATCCCTTTAAGTTGATGTTTTGGGAGAAGTGTAAGGATATAAATATCTTTGACCAAAGGTCCAAATTGTGATTGCTAAACAACTTCGTCAGAGCAGCCGGTCAGGTCCGATCCTGCAGATGAGCTACTGTAGCCCAAATTGCTGAAAAGTTAACGCTGGCTATGATAGAAAGGTGTCGGAATACACAGTGCTTCGCAGCTCGCTGTGTTCTTTGGCTGTGTAGACACACACTGATCAGAGTGCCCATGCTGACCCTGTCTACCGCCAAAAGCACCTACAATGGGCACGTGAGCTTCAGAACTGGACTATGGAACATTGGAAGAAATTGGCCTCGTCTGATGCTTCACGATTTTTTTTACATCACTTGGACCGCCAGGTGCGTTGCTTACCGGGGGAAAAGATGACACAGGGTTGTACTATAGGAAGAAGGCAAACTGGTGAAGGCAGTGTGATGCTCTGGGCAATGTTCTGCTGGGAAACGCTTTGAGCTGCACTTATGTGGATGTTACTTTGACACATATCACCTACTTAAACATTGTTGCAATTACACTCATTCATGGTAATGGTATTCCCTAATGGCAGTGGCCTCCTTCTGCAGGATAACACACACTACCATACTGCCAAAATTCTTCAGAAATGGTTTGAGAAACATGACAAAGTGTTCAAGGTGTTAACGTAAAATTTCCTTAGATGTCAATCCTTTCGAGCATCTGTGGGATGTGCTGAAATAACAAGTCTGATCTATCGAGGCCGTACCTCTAAAATTTTTAGGGCTTGAAAGATCTGCTGCTACCATCAGTGCCAGATACCAGAGGACAGCTTTTGAGATCTTGTGGTGTTTATGCCTCGACAGGTCAGAGCAATTTTGGTGGCACGATGAAGACCTATACAATGTTAGACAGTTGATTTTAAAGTTATGGTTGATCGGTGTATATTGTGCCGTGCTTTACAGAGAATATACTCATGTATATGATCAATCCCTGATCTAATGAGTACTAGTCTTACTATATACATTCCACAAAACAGACGCCATTTATAAGTCAGGATATGAGAAAGTCAGAACAGTGATGTAAGTGAATCTGCAGTGTGGATTACAGAGATAGTGAATACACAGAAATACTTCAAAGAAAATAATAACTAACAAAACTACTACCAATAATCATTACTATCCTTATTATAAAATTTTAAAAAATGCAGGGTAAAAACATGTATTTGACCAGCTCATATGTCATACCCTACATATAAAATTAATATGAATTGTTAATAAAAATCACTGCTTGGATGTAATGTAATGCTAGAAATCGCATAATCTGTCTCTCCATAGTCATGCTTTGGGCATATGAATGACATCTCTGTATAACTACTAAATATCAAGCCTGCCGGCTGTTTTCCTGTCTGACAGCACGTGTGAACTGATGATAAACCAGTGATATTCTTCCAAAAGGGAAATTCCCTATCTTTTTCAACCTGAGATACAGGTTGAGTCATTACAGAAAAAGGCTCTTTGAAAAGTATTCTCGCTTATCCGATTCAGTTTTATGAGTTCTGGATTTTATGTCTGGAAAAATTGATGATTTACGTCAGTCTTCTCTGAATCAAAGAACAGAAGTTTGGTAAATAATACATTGGCAAATATCCCAGACTGAGATTTATAAAGAGAATATAATAAATGTACAGACAGACAGACAGACAGACAGACAGACAGACAGACAGACAGACAGACAGACAGACAGACAGACAGACAGACAGACAGATAGATAGATAGATAGATAGATAGATAGATAGATAGATAGATAGATAGATAGATAGATAGATAGATAGATATTGCGGAACTGAGATTCTAAGGCTTCATGCACATATTGCGTATTTTGCTGTGGAAAAACCGTACAGATCATGCGTTTTTCTATAAGATATTCAGTGCGGTTTTAACATTTTGATGCGTAAATCGGTGCGTTTTCATGCTGCGGGTTTTGGTGTGTTTTTCCTTAGTATTAGGCAGATACAATTCGCAAGCGTAAACGCAAGATAAATTGACATGCTACAGATTTTAGTATACGCACTGGAGGTCAATTTACGTCCTTGGAATCTCATTGACTATGCTGGTACTGTATTATGTTGTGGATTTGCTGCACGCAAATACGCGTGATAAAACCGCACATTAAACGCATCGTGTGCATAGAGCCTAAAGGGCAAAGATGACATTAGTTAGATACTTATCTTTTTCTTTTGTTGATTGAAATTGTCTATAATCACACCAATGAAAAGGTTCAGAGTGAAGAAAGATCCAAAAATGATGAATATGACAAAGTATAGGTACATGTATTTATTGGTTTCATATATTGGTTGTTGCTCAATCTAAAAGAGAACCAAACAGAGTAATAAACCCAACAGTTCAATCAGATCCACTTTGTACATGTTATCAGTCATCCAAATACACAAGCAGCAAGATAATATCAAATGTGGCATGTCACATAAACCCATTTTGGAAAACATGAGAATTAGTAACTTATCATCCCGGTAAAAACGCTCAGATTTTAGTAATACTTTCACTGTAATATTCAGCTAGATGCAATAATGTCTTCATGGGCAAAAAGTTGTGTGAACATTAGGCATCATGCACACAGCAGTGCCACATGCAGGAGGTTATACGGTTGCATACCAAGTCCCCTGTCACTGTGTCTCACGGGGGATGGGAAAAGCTTTATAATACAGATTTTTTTTCCCTGTTGGATAATTACGGAATTAGACAGAAAAAACTCAATATGCACAAGTAAAGTACTGCCCCATGCCCCTCAATGGGTGCCCTATTACGTCTCTGTGTTGTACAGCTATGTGTATCCACATTCTTCATGTTTGTTTTAAATCAGAAATCACTCTGAGAAATGTAGCATTTAATTCCTAATTAGTTCAATCTGTATAAATAAATCATTTTATATTAATGAGCGCGTCCTGACAAGTCCAAATCAACCCACTCTATATCATCTGGAAAATAAATTACGGTAATTAAAACCATGTGTCAATCCTGGGGTGAAAAGCATATGCTATATAGAAGTCAGTTCATTTACCACTTAGAATACAATGGCAGAGGACCACCGAGTGTGAACTAGACACAGACACCAAAAGAAGATTTAATTGTTTTACCAATGTTTTTCATTTGCCAGTACATTTCTCGGTGCCACTATTTCGTGTAGAATTTTTTTTTATTATCCAGAAGAAAAGTCCTTGGAATGCTGCATAAGACTCTGATGCCAAAATATTACTGTATTTCACATTAATTGGCTTAATATGCGAAACGTCTCATATTTCAGCAACTTTTTCTCTAAGTGTTCTTAGACACTGATCATCCACTTATTTTCAAGAGAATCATTATGAGAAATGGGGTATATTTGGGATCTCGCACAACCGCATATCAATCAAACCTACTACTATTGCTACAATTATTGTACACGTCAGGCCATTTATTTAAATGGGCATCATATAAAGTAAACACTTTCTGATGGTTTCCCACACAGAGTACAGCTAATCGCTGGGAGTCTTTAAGCTGGGTTCACATAGTAAATTATGTTAGACTAGAAAAGACACCTTGACTTGTACATTGCATGAGGATCAATAAATTGTAATTGTATTATAGTAGCTGATATCTGAATTGAACACAAAGTAAATAATGAAATAATTAAAGGGGTTGTCTTTAAATCACCCTCTTCATATACCCTTTTATTATAGATTAAGTTTAAAGAGGGGGTCCGGTCACTCACTTATAAACCCTCTATTAATCAGAACTTAGTGAGTGCAATTAATTTAATTAGTGCAAATGCTTTTTTTCCCAGTACATTTATTTCTTGAGGGCATGCAATTTAAAAAGGAAATTTACAAACTAGACAACCCCCTTAAAAAGACAATATACAGTATCCATCTTTTAAATGGACACTAAGTTTTAAACAATTTATGCTAATGTATTAATATACCTGAAATATATATATTATATCTATCAACTTTGTAATTTACTTACTGTTAAAATGTAGTTAGTTATCCATGCAAATTCTGTGTGAAGTTACTGCCACTAGATGTTTACACATATAAGACATATTGTAGGCTGTTTTTTCACAGCCTGCCAATAGAAGTTTATGTAGAGTGGAGAGGGAGCAGGAGGACTGAGCAGAGTGAGAAAGATACAAACGCTGCTGCCCACAGAAGTCTATGGAGAGGGGAGGGGGAGTAGGCGGAGACAGCAGGGAGAGACACAGACAGGTTGCTCATAAAAGTCTATGGAGGGGGAGCAGGAGGAGGGAGCAGGAGCAGAGAGGGACAAAGACACTGCCCATATAAGTCTATGGAGAGGGGAGAGTGGTGCAGAAGGAGGGATCAAAAGCAGGAAGAGAAACACAGACACGCTGTACATAGTATTCTATTAAGAGGGGAGTGGGGAACAAGAGCAGAGAGAAGGCTATTGGTAAGAGTTTTATGTCATGCCAGTGGTGGATTCTAAGCTACAGTGCTCATTACTGCGGTATAATGTTCTCCATGCTGCTGCAGCTTTTATATATATATATATATATATATATATATATATATATATATATATATATATATATGTGTGTGTGTGTATGTGTGTGTGTGAGATAGATGGAGATAAGAGAGCAGGATTCTCCTATTCTTTGTGTGCAGTGCATTGAAGACATAGTACCAGTTATGCACCACCCACTAGCTTAGAGAAAACGGAAAATTAGAGAGGGAGCCTGCAGAGGGGAAAACTGCTAAAAAAAACAAACAAACACCAACCAACCACCAACAAGTCGTATAATGGCCAGAAATAGTTTTATTCCTCATGTACACATATAAGACAGCTAAGTCTGAATTGTCACCAAAACAAGTTAGGTACGCTTTAAGCCTGCACGACCTCCTGAACTAGTAGGTGGAGATTGCACAGTATTATGCCTCGTGCACACGACTGATAAAGTATCTGAATCACATTGATTCTGAATATTTTTTCAAGGAGATTTTACATAAAACATTGCAATTTGCTTAATCAGATGCCATAGAAATTATCCCTAATAAAAGAATGTGTAATAAATGAATAGCAACTAAATAACAGAATTATTAATAAGAACTATAAAAACATATACTGACCCCTGCACGTGAGTCAACGGCTGCATACATGATATCCATCCATCCTTTAAATGTTGCCTGAAACAAAAGAGAAAATTCAGTCCAAAATGGATATTATTGAATAATGGTATTTTTTTTCTATTATTATTATTTTGTGTTACATTTGATGCTTTTATATTTAACGCTTCATAGTAGTGAATTGAGCCAATGTCGAGGCTCCCATCAGAAAAGCTTGTTACATTAGAATTTAATATTTAATTTACAATGGTCGCCAGTTTGTTTTTTTTCACAAAAAAAAGTAGTGTGTACAAAGCCTCCTATTCTGTTTTCAAGAGGAAACAGCTGTGTCCCGCCACAAGGGAGAAACACAGAACAATAAGGAAATAAAATACATTGTCAGAATGCCAACAAAGTATCACCATGTCTGCAGATTACATATTGCAGTCATTAGCACCATTGCTGTGTCTATGTAAATAATGCATTGCTAGGGCGCTATGTCATCACTGGCATGGCTTCAACACTGACTACAAGATCCAAGCAATGAAATGATCAGGCCATGATGCACATGACATTCTTACATCACTGCTGACTGAATAGAGCACCAGAAGATACAATATGATGGTTGCAAAAATTGCTATTGAGTAATGGCTAATGAGAAAAATTGTCTCAAACCAACACATGACTTTAATTTTTGGAAAAATTATAAAAACATATGCAAAACATATAAACATTATACATTGTCTCCGCAAATGTAATAAAATTGTTACACTCATAAAAAATAGTAAAATTAAGCATGATAGGAATAGCAACACAAAATGCATTTATTTTCCGGGGGTTTTGGGCTGTATTCACCTGTGCTGGTTTCTTGTACATTTCTTGGTGAAGTTTTTCCAAATTTTTTATGCTTTTTTAGTAACAAATATAGTAAAATATTTTATTGCGATAAAAAAACAAAAAAAATCACAGCAAGAAATGCAGCACAAACTATACCAAAACGGCAAATGTGAATAAAGCCTAAAAGGTTTGATGATTTGAAAATAGTATCATGTTGAGTATTTTCCATTGCCCTAAGGCACTCTGAGATTCTTAATTCTTTACAAATTAAAAAAATGTAAAGGTCCATGAAGCTCTAATGCAGACAAATGTGTCTCCATGGAAACTGACTACAAACAATCCCTGCGTGTAGTCTAATCCTTCACTCATATATTACGCAAATCCCTCTGCTCCCCTTCTTGCTAACCTACAAACAGTAAGATATTTTTAATCATGATTAGTTGCAAAATTCCTTCATTTTGTATTTTATATAAATCAGAGTAATACAAAATTGGTTTCAAAAGTGCAAATGTCAAATATTTTAAGCACATATCTTGCCCATTGACTTGCTATATTTAAACCAAAAGTGGAGACTGTGTAGCCGTCATCCCCATAGACCAAAATGCTTCAGGAGATATAGGAGTACTGTATGAGTACTTTGTGGGTCCCGTCCAACTAACTTCACTTATAGAAACCCAGAGGAATTCCCCTTTAAGTAACTAAAAAAGGCTTAAAGAGAGAGGTTTAGAATTTCCTCGCATCTCCTAATCTAGCAAACAGTGTGTCCTTGTACATTTCTCCCTGCATGTATGATGTGCTTCAGTGGACTAAATGATACAAATGTATACCCCTGTAGTAGACCAAACACATAGAAACTTCTGCTCTGCTTGAGGACATGACACCTGAAAATGCATTTTCCACTTCTTCAATCAGCTAGAATCAGGAAATTTATAGACTACAATCTTTCATTTTCTTTTTCTTCTTGGCTACTTTTCCAATCACTGATGATTTTTTACCATAAAACAATTTTCTGATTGAGTACAGTACAAATAAAACTGTTCTGTGGAAGTCTAATGTAATTCCACCTACAGCTTCCTACTGAAATGAAAGAGAATTAAACTTTGGGACTGGTTTAATTATTTCAGGTTTGAAAAAGGAAGACATTGAAAGCTGAATAACGGATAGACTTGTTAAAAATAAATCTTTAGTATCTGCACTTCATGAAATACAAAACAAGCTGGCAGAGGAATAAGCTGTTATTGATTTAAGGTAAATTTGCCACAGCAGAAAGACTTCACTGGAGTTTGTGCCTTGGAAGCTTTATGTTCTGACTCTGATACAAGATACACTACTAGTCTTTCTCAATGAATTAGAATATCATCAAAAAGTTTATTTATTTCAGTAATTCAATTCAAAAAGTGAAGCTCTAGATTCATTACACACAGTGTGATCTATTTCCAGCATTTTTTTCTTTTAATGTTGATGATTATCGTAATAGTTAATCAAAACCCCAAATTTAGTATCTCAGAATATTAGAATATTAAATAAGCCCAATTTCAAAAATGATTTTTGATACCAAAATGTTGTCCTACTGAAAAGTATGTACAGTATATGCCCTCAATACTTGGTCAGGGCTCTGACTCTGCATGAATTACTGCATCAATGCGGCGTGGCATGGAGGCGATCAGCCTGTGGCTCTGCTGAGGTGTTATGGAAGCCCAGGTTGCTTTGATAGCGGCCTTCAGCTCGTCTGCATTGTTGGGTCTAATGTCTCTCATCTTCCGCTTGACAATAACCCATAGATTCTCTATGGGGTTTAGGTCAGGTGAGTTTGCTGGCCAATCAAGCGCAGTGATACTGTGGTTATTAAACCAGGTATTGATTCTTTTGTGGGCAGGTGCCAAGTCCTGCTGGAAAATGAAAATAGCATCTCCATAAAGCTTGTCAGCAGAGGGAAGCATGAAGTGCTCAAATTTCCTGGTAGACGGCTGAACCACTGAGCAACAGTGTTGGTCCACTGTGTTATATCAAGTCCACAGTCAGCGCAGCCGTCTACCAGGAAATTTTACAGCACTTCATGCTTTGCTTTCCAGCAGGACTTGGCACCTGCCCACACTGCCAAAAGTACCAATAACTGGTTTAATAACCACAGTATGACTGCGCTTGATTGGCCAGAAAACTCACCTGACCTAAACCCCCTAGAGAATCTATGGGGTATTGTCAAGAGGAAGATGAGAGACACCAGACCCAACAATGCAGACGAGCTGAAGGCCGCTATCAAAGCAACCTGGGCTTCCATAACACCTCAGCAGTGCCACAGGCTGATCGCCTCCATGCCACGCGCATTAATAACACCTCAGCAGTGCCACAGGCTGATCGCCTCCATGCCACGCCGCATTGATACAGTAATTCATGCAAAACGAGCCCCGACCAAATATTGAGTGCATATACTGTACATACTTTTCAGTAGGCCAACATTTCAGTATTAAAAATCATTTTTGAAATTGGGCTTATATAATATTCTAATTTTCTGAGATACTAAATTTGGGGTCTTTATTAAATGTTAGCCATAATCATCAACATTAAAAGAAAAAAAATGCTGGAAATAGATTACTCTGTGTGTAATGAATCTATATAATATATGAGTTTCACTCTTTCAATTGAATTACTGAAATAAATTAACTTTTTGATGATATTCTAATTCATTGAGAAGGACTAGTATATGGAAAAAAGTATTGGGACGCTCTTCTTAATCATTTAATTCAGGTATTTCATTCAGTCCCATTGCCACAGATGTATAAAATCAAGCACCTAGCCATGCAGTTGCCTTTACAGACATTTGTGAAAGAAAGGGTCGTTCTAAAGATATCACTGTATTCCAGCGTGGTCCTGTAATTGAATGCCACCGTTTTAACAAGTCAGTTCATCAAATTTCTTTCCTCCTAGATATTCCACGATCAACTGTGAGTGATATTATTGCAAAGTGGAAGCGTTTAGGAATCACAGCTACTCAGTCACCCAAGTGGCAGATCACGAAAAGATACAAAGCTGTTCCAGCATGACTGTGCCCCAGTACACAAAGCAAGGTCCATATTTTTCTATATAGCACAGCTGCAGGGCCAGATATACCTATAGGCACAGTAGGCATGTGCTTATAAGCAGTCTTGGGGTAAGAGAGTCTGCTGATGGGAAAATTTGCATATGAATACACTAAATCATGTACAAATGTAAATTAGGTGTACTTATATGTTAATTGGGTGCCCCATAGTGCTATGGAAAATCCTAAGATATATCTAGAAATTGCAGGCATATCCACCTGCTGGCAAATTAGAAGGGTTGGGGGGCATGTACAGTATGAGAACTAGAATCTGATTGGCACTTATGCTAGTCGTCCTTCAAGGTCACCTTAACCATAATAACTGTGGCTAAGCAGAATAAATATGGCATAAATACTTACCACTTGAAGCAGAGCTAGATAACCTGCCCCAACATTATCAAAGTTGACTTTAACGTTAGTCCAGTAGGCTTCTTTACTGTTCATTAATTTACACATCGTCTTGTTGTCTACAATAGACACATCAAACTCTGTCTTGTTCTCAGCGTACACACATTTTCCAAACTTTCCAGCAAATAAATTCACTCCCATGATGCTAAAAATTAGCCAGAAAATGAGACACACCAGCAGGACATTCATGATGGATGGGATAGCCCCAATTAAGGCGTTCACTACGACCTTAAAAGTGGAACAAAACATAATTAGTCAGTAGCTATTAGAAATAAAACAGAAAAAAATAATAAAGTACTAATATCATAATACACAGGCCAGTCAGCTTGATTTTATATTCAGCGACATGGGGATGTATTACTATTAGGCTTTGTGCCTGTTGCAGAATGACACTATGAATAGTTATGGCTTTTATAGATTCATTTTAATAATGATATCTGAACTATGGCGACAAGGCTGCTTTAATAAAATCAAGCTTTATGGGTCTCTAGTCTAAAACATTTGACTGCATAAATTCACTCGGCTACATTAGTAAAACGATTTTAGGATTTTAAGAAAACAGAATTAATATTTGCAGGAGTCAAACAGTATGCATTACTGAATTTATGTAATTTGTAGTACTAGGTCCATTACAATAAGGTCGTAACCTGGATAAGGCAGCCCCATGTAAAATGGCCGATTGAAGCTTTTTATTGGTAGCCTGAAGGGGAAATTAGGATTTACATTGCAGTTCTTCAAGTAATTTTAGATAATATTAGAGGCTACCAATAGGCCAACTGTGAACTTTACACCTGTAGTCCCACATCCTGACTTTTTAATTTTACTCTTTAGATTTGTCTAATACAAACTTTGGTCTTCTGCAAATGCCTTATTGTTATCATTACTGGTTGATAAAAAATTAAGTTAGATAACATATTCATACCAAATCATTTATGTGAAGCGACACGAATGTCATGAGGTTATAGCTTGTTTGAAAAATGCAAAAATAAATAAATAAGAAAAAGAGTTTCTGTGATTATGTCCAGGGGTGTAGCTTTGGGAGGTGATGGGGTAGCCATCATAAGTGGGCTCTGGTGCCTAAGGGGGCCCAAAAGGCCCCTTTGCCACATAAAATGACATCAGTATTATAAATGGCAGCACATGTCTCCCAAGTTTCAATCAATATGTTCTTTTATTGGTCAAACATCCAGTAAAAAAGAGAAAGACCCTCCACCTGTCACGGGTCGAAACGTTGCCATTTTTTTACTGGATGTTTGACCAATAAAAGAACATATTGATTGAAACTTGGGAGACGTGTGCTGCTGTTCACCACGCTTTTTCTGAAGATTACATTACGTCAGACTGGGTTTGTCTGATTTTACAGCGTGACACCTCTCCTGATATCGGGATTTGTGCTTCTGCAAATCTTGTATTATTTGGACCAGTATTATAAATGGCACATGGTAGGTGGGGGACGGCTACAGATTTTACATTGGGGCCCAGGAGCTTCAAGTTACTCCTTTGCTTGTGTCCTCGATTCAGTGTTATTACAGGAACCTTCAGTATATCCATATCCGACAGAAGCGGATCTAGACTGTGCCAGGGCCAAGGTCAGGAATGAAATTGCATACTAATGTCATGCAATTTAACTTATTATAAGTGGACTGGGTATCGCAACAGCAGTAAGATGCATGGGGGCAAGGGGAGCACAAATACCCTGGGCAAAATGGAATATGGCATTTTTTCCTGGTCTAACCCTTTAAATAATGTCACCTATCCATGGCATGAAAATGTTTTTGATGCTGGAATTCCCCTTTAACTATATATTAACAGGAAGACATTAAAGTTACAACATGGCACAATCGAATATCACTGCCATTTAGCCAGGATATTATCTTTTTTTCGTTTTTAATCTAAATTAAGTTAAAGAGGCTCTGTCACCAGATTTTGCAACCCCTATCTGCTATTGCAGCAGATAGGCGCTGCAATGTAGATTACAGTAACGTTTTTATTTTTAAAAAACGAGCATTTTTGGCCAAGTTATGACCATTTTCGTATTTATGCAAATGAGGCTTGCAAAAGTCAAAGTGGGTGTGTTTACAGTAAAAGTCCAACTGGGCGTGTATTATGTGCGTACATCGGGGCGTGTTTACTACTTTTACTAGCTGGGCGTTGTGTATAGAAGTATCATCCACTTCTCTTCAGAACGCCCAGCTTCTGGCAGTGCAGACACAGCCGTGTTCTCCAGAGATCACGCTGTGACGTCACTCACAGGTCCTGCATCGTGTCAGACGAGCGAGGACACATCAGCACCAGAGGCTACAGATGATTCTGCAGCAGCATCGGCGTTTGCAGGTAAGTCGATGTAGCTACTTACCTGCAAATGCTGATGCTGCTGCAGAATCAACTGTAACCTCTGGTGCCGACACGATGCAGGACCTGTGAGTGACGTCACAGATCTGCACTGCCAGAAGCTGGGCGTTCTGAAGAGAAGTGGATGATACTTCTCATCAGAACGCCCAGCTAGTAAAAGTAGTAAACACGCCCCGATGTACGCACATAATACACGCCCAGTTGTACTTTTACTTTTCAACACGCCCAGTTGCACTTTTGCAAGCCTCATTTGCATAAATACGAAAATGGTCATAACTTGGCCAAAAATGCTCGTTTTTTAAAAATAAAACCGTTACTGTAATCTACATTGCAGCGCCGATCTGCTGCAATAGCAGATAGGGGTTGCAAAATCTGGTGACAGAGCCTCTTTAAGTTAAGAATATGTATCACAAATCGTGACCATAAACATATTTGAGCATTAGTGTCTCTTCATCACAAAGTTAATTTACAAAATTTTACAGGGACTGTACAGGCCATGGTATGAATCAATATAAAAAAAATTCCATGAAAAAAACAGAAATATAAACTGTGATATCAGAAGATCACAGAGTATCACAAATTATTCACTAGAAAATGTTGTGACCACTGCTAAACTGATGTTTCCTATTTCCTATAACTTTTTCATTGTATTGTCCACACATATTACTATAAAATTATACTTATGTTATTGGAAATACTAATATATTAATGGTGCGTCTTTGGACACAAAGTTAGTGGTTAAAGGAAGATTTACTTGAATAGTTCACTGAAGCCTATGATATAACTTGGAAACTTTTCAAGGTCATGTGACACAAATGGTGCTTTCACAAAAGTACCAAAAGTAAGCAGCCGAGATGAAACAGGATAAACAAAATACTCAGAAAAGATGGTCACAACATATCTAAGAATAATTTGTGAATGCTTTGTATTGCAGTTCAAGAAACATGCTCATTACTTTCAAACAGTGATATGGATACTAGTAGAATGTTTCTTTACAAAAGTCAACTAACATTTTCAACAGTTCATGACCAATACGCATCCCTTCATGGTTACATAAAGACAGGACTTTAACTAGCAGTTCTCAAACTTGTCATTTACCGGGTCCACTAGCAGTCAATCTAGAACTGTATCACATAATGTGTGACTTCAATGTTACCATATGCACGATGATTGCAAGAATTCCAACAAAGTTCGGATTGTTACAATTGTTGTTCTACTTTTTCCCCTATAGGGAAACATTGACATTGCCTTTGAGTCACAGTAATAGTGCAAATTTACAGCAACTTGTGTCGCCTTGGAACCCTAGCCTTAAAAGAAAATAAAAATAAACATATAACACGCATCTCAATCTAGTTGAGGCTAGTTGGCCAAATTCAAAGGGAAGCCCAGTATCACAGTTTGAGAGCCACCAACTAAAATAATAATAATAATAATAATAATAATAATAATAATATTCATAATTTATTAGGAAAATAGAAGCCACATTAGAAGTTGCACTGCAAAGATCAATCATTTAGACATTAATCCCATCATACATTAGACAAGTCAGAAATCACATTAATATGTGGACACTGCAAATAACATATAGAAAAGGACAAACAATTCCACACGTAGGACTTGCAATTAGTTATTCTCGGTAAATTGTAAACTGTACTACTGTTATTGGTCAAGCGTTGTAGAGTATGTAAGAGTCATATGACTAGAATGTATGGTAGGGGATGACTTCAAAACAATTCTATTACAAAGGATGCTTGCAATAGTTGCTTGGGCAGACACATACTAGTCCATCTCAATGAATTAGAATATCATCAAAAAGTAAATTTATTTCAGTAATTCAATTCAAAAACTGAAACTCATATATTATATAGATTCATTACACAGAGCGATCTATTTCCAGCATTTTTTTTCTTTTAATGTTGATGATTATGGTAACAGTTAATGAAAACCAAAAATTTAGTATCCCAGAAAATTTGAATATTATATAAGCCCAATTTCAAAAATGATTTTTACTACCGAAATGTAGGCCTACTGAAAAGCATGTACAATATACTTGGCCGGGGCCCCTTTTGTATGAATTACTGCATCAATGCGGCGTGGCATGGAGGCGATCAGCCTGTGGCAATGCTGAGGTGTTATGGAAGCCCAGGTTGCTTTGATAGCCGCCTTCACCTCGTCTGCATTGTTGGGTCTGGGGTCTCTCATCTTCCGCTTAACAATAACCCATAGATTATCTATGGGGTTTAGGTCAGGCGAGTTTGCTGGCCAATCAAGCACAGTGATACTGTGTTTATTAAACCAGGTATTGGTTCTTTTGGCAGTGTGGGCAGGTGCCAAGTCCTGCTGGAAATGAAATCAGCATCTCCATAAAGCTTGTCAGTAGAGGGAAGCATGAAGTGCTCTAAAATGTCCTGGTAGACAACTGCGCTGACTCTGGACTTGATATAACACAGTGGACCAACTCCAGAAGATGATATGGCTCCACAAACCATCACTGACTGTGAAAACTTCACTCTGGACCGCAAACAACTTGGATTGACGCCTCTTCACTCTTCCTCCAGACTCTGGGACCTTGATTTCCAAATGGAATGCAAAGTTTACTTTCATCTGAAAACAGGACTTTGGACCACTGAGCAACAGTGTTGGTCCACTGCGTTATATCAAGTCCAGAGTCAACGCAGCCGTCTACCTGGAAATTTTCGAGCACTTCATGCTTCCCTCTTCTAACAAGCTTTATGGAGTTGCTGATTTAATTTTCAGCAGGGCTTGGCACCTGCCCACACTGCCAAAAGTACCAATACCTGGTTTAATAACCACAGTATCACTGTGTGGCCAGCAAACTCACCTGACCTAAACCCCATAGAGAATCTATCGGGTATTGTCAAGGAATATGTGAGACACCAGACCCAACAATGCAGACGAGCTGAAGGCCGCTATCAAAGCAACCTGGGCATCTATAACACCTCAGCAGTGCCACAGGCAGATCGCCTCCATGCCACGCCGCATTGATGTAGTAATTCATGCAAAGAGAGCCCCGACCAAGTATTGAGTGCATATACTGTACATACTTTTCAGTAGGTTTACATTTCGGTAGAAAAAAATCATTTTTGAAATTGGGCTTATATAATATTCTAATTTTCTAAGACACTAAATTAAATCAACATTAAAAGAAAAAATGCTGGAAATAGATCACTCTGTATGTAATGAATTTATATAATATATGAGTTTCACTTTTTGAATTGAATTACTGAAATAAATTAACTTTTTGATTATATTCTAATTCATTGAGATGGACTAGTATTCTTTAAGAAAACCTTTTGAGGGTAGTCTCACTAAAACAACCCTTTTCGGTATGCCCAATTAGGGCATATGGAGAATGTAGAGGGGAGTTAGCGCTTGGTATCCCCCTTTATGAGCCACAGCGGAGAGCTGCTACGTATAAGCTGATCCTATTTTGGCAGACCCAGCCTCTCCTTGTGTTACATAGGGGCTGCAAGGGAAATATTCCTGGTTGTCGGACCATCTTTATTTCTAAAGGGAGTTGTCATGATGAGACAACCCCTTTAAAATTTATCAATGACTTTAGCTGGCCATGCACATAGGATAGCTGAGTGTTTGGCGAACTGCTACATCCTCAAACCTCCCTACAAATATACATCTTGGGTATATGGAGACAAGACACTGCCAGGTACTTCTAGCAGCGACTTATCTCCCAGCAGAAAAAAGAATCGGGCATATTGGAATCCAACATGCCCGATCTTTATTTTCTTCAATATCTGCCATCAAAGGACAGTCAGGAGACCCCTGCACATGTTAGATTCTCCCTGGATCCCATCAATATTGACAGTGTCCACTAACACTAATCTTATGTATAAGGTGCAGCTTTAAAGAGGCTCTGTCACCAGTTTATAAGTGCCTAATCTGATAGGCGCTGTAATGTAGATAACAAAAGTGGTTTTTATTTTGAAAAACGATAATTTTTGAGCAAGTTATAAACAGCTTTAGATTTATGCTAATTAGTTCTTAATAACCAACTGGGCATTTTTTTTTACTTTTTACCAAGTGGGCGTTGTAAAGAGGAGTGTATGAAAGCTGGCCAATCAGCGTCATACACTTCTCTTCATTCCAGCCCTGCTTGTTTCACTGCACAGCATCATACACAGCGTGATCTCGCGATATCACGCTGTGACGGGACTTCCTCCCACAAGTTTTTCATCGGAGCCATGGAAGACTGAACAGACATCGCCTCCAGCAGATTCTAATAAACATCCTGGCATGGCTGGGGGCGATGTCTGTTGACTCTTCCATGGCTCCGATGAAGAACCTGTGGGAGGAAGTCCCATGATCTCACGAGATCACGCTGTGCAGTGAAACAAGATGGGCTGGAATGAAGAGAAGTGTATGACGCTGATTGGCCAGCGTCATACACTTCTCTTTACAACGCCCACTTGGTAAAAAGTTAAAAAACGCCCAGTTGGTCTTTAAGAACTAATTAGCATAAATCTAAAATTGTTCATAACTTGCTCAAAAAAGATTGTTTCTCAAAAGAAAAACCACTGTTGTTATCTACATTACAGCGCCCATCACATTAGGTAGGAGATAGGCACTTATAAACTGGTGACAGAGCCTCTTTAAACAGGTATGTCTTATCTCTTTATAACCTAGTCTCATTCTTAAAGGTTTTTGTGTCAGAGCAATTCAATCAGCTGTTATTGAAACCTTTAAAGCTACTTTAACCAATATATTAAGAACATTTAATTATGAGTAATTTCCTTCTATATAAAACAGGAGCATTTTGGTTTAAAAAAAAAAAGAGAACAAATGAAGGGAAATGAATTTGTATTCATAGCTTATGGCTCCTTTATTTAGAAATGGGAGGAGCAAAAAGTGTCTTTAAGATATACAGTACTGTGCAAAAGTTTTAGGCAGTTGAGGGAAAATGCTGCAAAGTAAGAATGCTTCCAATAGATGTAAATGTTTGTTTTTTTTTTAAATTAAATTACCAAAATACAGAGCAAAGGAACAGAAGAGAAATCTGAATTAAATCAAAATTTGGTGTGACCACCCTTTGCCTTCAACACAGCATCAATTCTTAAAGGTACATTTGCACAAAGTCATGGATTATGTAGGATTGTAGTCAGGTGTATGATCAACCAATTATACCAAACAGGTAATAATGATTATTATTTTCCTTTGTAGGTTGAAACACAGCCATTAACTGTAATAGATATCACACAGAGAGACAATTCAAGAGCCTTTAACGCCAATGTATCAAATATAAAAATTATTAATTTTATTACACAAACATCACATAAAGTTAAAAAACAACAAACAAGTAATAGAAAGCTGTGTAGAAGGCTAAAAACTGGGTGAGGTACAGCCAAACTGTGCTACAAAGGTGAGGTTGAGGAAGAGCGTTTCATGTCACAGGTCCATGATGGCAAGACTGAGCACAGCAACAAGACACAAGGTAGTTATACTTCATCGGCAAGGTCTCTTCCAGGCAAATATTTCAAAGCAGACTGGTGTTCAAAATATGGTGTTTAAGCTCTTTTGAAGAAGCACAAAGAAACAGGCAACCTCGAAGACTGCAGACGCAGTTATCAGCCAAGGAAACTACGGCAGCAGATCAAAAGCACATCATGCTTACTTCCCTTTGAAATCGGAAGATGTCCAGCAGTGCCATCATCTCAGAACTGGCAGAAACCAGTGGGACCAAGGTACACCCATCTACTGTTCGGAGAAGTCTGCCCAGAAGTGGTCTTCATGGAAGAATTGTGGTCAAAAAGCCATACCTTCGACATGGAAACAAGGCCAAGCGACTCAACTATGCACGAAAATATGGGAACTGGGGTGCGGAAAAATGGCAGCATGTTCTTTGGACTGATGAGTCAAAATGTGAAATAATTGGCTTAAGAGAAGGCAGTTTGTTTGCCGAAGGGCTGGAGAGCGGTACAATAATGAGTGTCTGCAGGCAACAGTGAAGTATGCTGGAGGTTCTTTTTAAGTTTGGGGCTGCATTTTAGCAAATGGAGTTGGAGATTTGTTCAGAATTAATGGTATCCTCAGTGCTGATAAATACAGGCAGATACTTATCCATCATGCAATACCATCAGGGAGGCATCTGATTGGCTTCAAATTTATTCAGCAGGACAATGACCCCAAACATACAGTCAATGTCATTAAGAACTATCTCCAGCGTGAAGAAGAACAAGGAGCCCTGGAATTGATGATATGGCCCCCCACAGAGCCCTGATCTCAACATCATCGGATCTGCCTGGGATTACTGGAAGAGACAGAAGGATTTGAGGAAGCCTACATCCACAGAAGATCTGTGGTTAGTTCTCTAAGACGTTTGAAACAACCTCCCTGCTGAGTTTCTTCAAAAACTGTGTGCAAGTGTACATACAAGAATTTATGCTGTTTTAAAGGCAAAAGGTGGTCACACCAAATATTGATTTGATTTATTTTTCTCTTCTGTTCAGTCACTTTGCATTTTGTTAATTAATTAAAAAAATATTAACAGTTTACGTTTTGAAAGCATTCTTACTTTGCAGCATTTTTCCACAACTGCCTAAAACTTTTTGCACAGTACTATATATCCATAGAACTATGGAAATATAGTGGATAACATTACCATATGCACTTGACCTATGCAGCTGACATGGTACTGCTTTGCTTCTAACACTGGATACTCATTATGCTGCTAATTAAATGTAATTGATAAAATACCCAATTACTTGTTGCATGGAAGGCTCATTTACTTGTAATGTCCCTGATTACTAGCTGACAGTTATACCAGACAGACAAAAAAGTTTCAAAATATTAAGCACAATGGGGATGTTATACTATCATGCATGTGTTATATGTAACTTAGAACGTAATCATGCAGAATACATCAAGAATATACGCACAGAATGATATTAAGAACAGGGGCTCATTTACTTCTTCTGGATACAAGGTATTATTTTTTTGGTCTAGTCAGTACATGTATGCTTTAAAAAATTGTAACTGTTGCTGATCGAAAAATTGTTATGTATGAATTGTATAGAATTTAGTATTATGAGTAGTATAAGTAGTGTAGTCTTTGTAACTGCTCCAATTATAAATCAAGCATTTTCGAGAATTTAGCAGAATTAACCAACTACAATCAAAAAAATTCAGTTTGTTTTTTTTTACAAATTACTGTAGTGCTGTTATTTTGTTATGCAGCACCAGAAAAGTATTGGCCTAGAGCTATGGCATATTGTAAATCTGATTATAGACATTTCCATTTCTAATACTTGGGAATTTAAAAAACTCAGCTCAGGCGGGTACTTGGGTGGGAGTTTATTTCCTTTTTTGCTCTGCAAGTAATTATCTAAATGCTAAATGTGAGCAATTCCTATAATAACATGATATTATGAAATTAATATTTAAGCAATTTCAGATTTCTGAAAGGTTTAACAAAAGTGAATGTTAGGTGTCCTATAGTTTTTTAGGCCCTGTTCAAACCACGTTTGTGATGTACGTTTACCGACTAAACATGTCCATAGGGCTCCATTAGCCTGACGGTTGGTGTACGAGAGGTAACTTTTTTTTTAAGGTATGGAATAGCGTAGAAGACTCTTAGTAGCATCCAACAGGATTCTGCAAAAAAATGTATCCTGCGAGGTATACATTTTTTTTAATATGGGAGCCTATGAATGACGTATGCCACTGCATGACATATGCCACAGGCATCTGTCAAATGTATACAAGCTTTTCAATAGCTTTTCAGGATGTATCTGTTAAACTCATCCCAGTCTATGGGTGAGGGATGCCACTGTTAGGCACCTGTCACAGCCTACATTTAACATATAAGTCGGGAGCTTTTCCTTTTTTGCTGACAATATTGCTGTATATCAGTGAAAGATATTGTAGAACTGGACCATGTATACTCTGGACCATGTATAGGGCTCTGAACACTTGCAGACAAAAAAAACCCCATTGTCTTATGTGCCACAGTGAGGGCCCTGAATTTCTTTAAGGGTGACATATTCAGGCATCACTGCCAACTGCAGGCCTCTGGAGACGCAAGTGGGCCAAATTTTCAGACCATTATGAAGGCATATGAATTAGCTCATTGTGCAATAAATGTGTTTAGCTCAAATGAAAAACTGTTTAATTTGTTCTTCAATTGTCCTGTAAGCAAAGACTGTTTTTGCCAGATATTTTAATGCGTTGGGGCATGAAATTATTTACTCTGGAAATAACACAGCATTTACTTTAATAATAATTAATAGTACATAATTATTGTTGCACTATAGAAATGACTTTACATGATCACCACGGTGAGCAGTATTGCACTAGTACAGCAGAAAGGGACTGGCAATATAATAATTCAGAAGTATAATTTAGCATAGATTAGGCTTTACTCCACATGAAAGATAAATCTCTGGGGGGCCCAGGCTCTGAATTGATAATGGTTTCCCGTCACAACTAGGCTCATGAGATCCAACAGAAGATAACCCTACCTCAGGCTAACTAGACAAGGAGTTAATTTACTGCTAAGGTTAAAAGGTTATCCCACTACAACCCCTTTCATTTTACTTTTTGACCCATGAATCAGAAAGATAATAAAAGTAAGTTAAATGAGACTCCAACCTCTGAGAGCCCCACTGTTGCCAAGAATTAGGGGGCAAGACATCCCTTGGGTGAGGAGCAGGATGAGTATGAGCTATCCCGCTCACTTGACTGTTTCTGTAACCCACATTCCCTGTAAGGCTGTTTCAACAAGTCTCATCTACACGCTGCAGAAAACTTCCCTGCGAAAATTGATTTCCAAATCTGCATGCAAATTTCTGATGCGGAATGGTTGCGGATTTGTTGCAGGTTTTCCCCATTCAGTGTAATGGGGAAATAAAAATCTGCAACAACTGACAATTGCTGCAGATTTTGCTACAGATTACCTGCGGATCCAACCAGCCTCCTGTGATGACATTTCGTCAGATATAACTGCTGCACACAATCACAGGCTGCTGCAGTCACATCTGATGAAATTTCATCACAGGAAGCCGGGTATACAGAGACCAGCCAGGGGACCAGTACTGCGTTGCCATGTTGGCTCCAGGGGAGTCTTTATGCAAGGGAAAAGTCGCTACAAAATCCGCACCAAAATCAGCCTGATAAGCTCAGAGAGGCAACGATTTAGCAAAGAATGGAAATAGCCAATAAACCACAATAAGGAACGCTGAGAAAAGCCGATCAAAGCTTCTGACATGTCAAAATTGTTTCAGAGTTTAGTTACACTTTAATGATTTATCAAGGCCTTTGACTTATTTTAAATGTATCTAGTTGAGGATAAAATGTCATTTTAAATAGGCATAACTATACTAAACTGAAGAGATTGTGGTTGCACTCCACCCTGTAGCCGGAGGGGGCCCAAACATTCGCTCTACCCATATGATGAGACTAGTACTAATACAATAAATTATGTGTGATCATTTGAGGCCCCATGTTACAGATTTGGCATTGGGGCCCAGGCATCCGATTTTAAGACAGGGTAATGTAGCATTGCATATAATATAAGAGTGACCAAAAACTGCATAATTCATTAGTAAAAATAAAATGTAACTACAGCTTTGACTGAAGTAACATAATAGATTATTATTGTGATAATATTCTAACTTTTCTTGTTCTAGCAAAACAACCTGTAGGTTGATTAGACATGAATCACGTAAAACCTTCTTCTGACCCCACCGAGATTTTAAATGACATCTTTAGTCTTAATGTCGTCATGGTGACAGTTCAATCACTTCTTCCGCCAAGTTTGACATTCTTAATTATATTTGAAAGCTGCTTTAAATCATCAACAAGAAACACAACATATGTTTTAGAAGCGTCCAAATATATCCTGCGTTAATAAATCATTAGCAAAGTGTGAAACCTGAATGACAGACAAACACTAGTTGTTAGGTGATATCAATTATGACTATTTAATAAGCAATGACTATTGCATTGTTATAGTGGCAATTCATCAGTTATACTCAAAGGGTACTTTAACATGGCCCGACATGGGCTGTGAAAACGAGCACCGATCAATGAGACAGCTCTTTGATCTGCGCTCATTTGCTCGTTTTACAAGGAGCAATGATCGCTAATGTATGGGAACGAACAATCGTTACCACAATCATTCGTCCCCATGCATTTCCATCATGCCGGCAGCAAATCTTCCTGTTTCCACAGGAGAATAAGCTGCCGACTAGCGACCATTTTATTGGCCAAACTAGCTGATCAGCTCTGACATTATGAGAAATTCTTATTTGACTATTTAGTAAACTGATCTTTCAGCCAGATAGAATAAGAGTTTAATGTGTTGCCAAGTTCCATCATGGATAATTCATGATGATGGCAATGGGAAAAATATAATCTTTTCCTGGACAAGTGCATAATTCCTTCACTGATGCCACTTAAAATAAACACTCTCCTGTATATATCAGAGCAAAGATTATGCGGAGATGGCTAACTAGGTAGTTTGCATAGTCTAGAGCAGTGGTTGGAAACGTGGCGGCCATGGGGCTACATGTAGTCTGCTGGGGATAAGCCAGAAGCCCCTGGCTCCCTTCTCCCAAGTGTTCACAGTTCAGTGAACAACTACCAACTAATTACAATTGTAGGGGTACCATGCTCTCTATTTGCAATCATAGTCATAAAAGATACTGTATTTATGTATCTCCCATCAACTACAATGGGGAGTAATAGCCCCCATTGACTTTAATCTGTGGACTACTTAGCGTAGGAGGTTGACCACCTCTAGTCTAAAATATAAGCACTATTATTGAAAGTAGGGAACAGTCCCTGGTAAAGGAAGACTTTGGAAAGTTCGAACAATTTAATCCCAAACCAAAAGGCTTTTTATATTTGGATGGAGACAATCTCTAAGAAGCAAATAATAACAACTATGAATTTTACAACTTTTTGCATTACAGAGCTAAAGTAACTAGAGAGTACCTACTTTATATTTACACTTTTCATCACTATTGGTAAATTTAAAATGGATTAATGTTTTAAAGGGGTTGTTTCATGACAACAACCCCATTCCATATGCCCTATTAAGACATATGTACGCCAAAGACGGGCTCCTATGATAGGATTATCCACCTGTGAGCTAAAGCGGAGAATTGCTTACAAATGTTTGCTGCTCTGTTAGACCCCACTCCTTCAGGTATTACATCGTTGCCCATTCTTTTAAATGGGCATGGCTCGGGAAATGTGTGGTCAGACGCAGCTACAGGGACATAGATATAGGGGGTGTAGAGGTAGCAGTCACACCCGGGCTCTTGTGCCTCAGGGGTCCAAAGGCCTCTATGCCGCATAAGATGACACCAGTATTATAAACGGCACATGGTAGGTGGGGGGACCCTGTTACCGATTTTGCATTGGCGCCCAAGAGCTTTAATTTGCGTCTCTGTACAGCTGGTGACTACAGCAGTTTGCAAAGAAATGAATATTTAATTAATCTGTACTTTGCAATAAATTTGGAGTGAAATGACAGGATATGCTCATTGAGCCTACATAAACAATACATCAGAATTTACTTAGTGAAACATTATTTCCTGCCCTTTCAAGCATTGTAATGTTACAGTCTACTTGTCACCATGACTTGCAAGAAAATCGAAACTGTTATATCATAATAATAGGATCCTTGAGGCGACCAGGGTATAAATGTAATAGCTGGTGATATTATGTGCAGGAAGCTGCATATTTTTTTCTTGTGTAAGATCTATTCATTCTGGTGTGTTTGCCATTATTCAAATTAAGCAGAACAAAAAAACGTTCAAACTGAAAGGAAATTAGAGAAAATAAACTTCCCTCTAACAATACCTAATTACAAATATTGCTAATTGTTGTTTACTGCAGCGGAAGAATCAGGGCACACAGCCAAGTGCATTAATAGGCTTTTAACACATGCTTGGAGCATTGCTTATTTGCCAGCACGACTGTCAACAGGCTATACTCCCCTCTACCAACTCTTTTCAATACATCTCCAATGGTTTAAGACCCCTGTAGATCAAACTGCCATAGTCCCGAATATATGGGAAAGTACAGAGACTGCGTTTTTGATGAGTAATTTAAGTAACACACAATTATCTATATCAAGGTTCCCTGGGACATACTCAGAGATTCCCACTTTTATAGTAGGCTTGACTAGGGCCTATTCACACGAACGTGGATCACGGCCGTTAAAACAATGCCCGTCACACGGACCCGTCTATTTCAATGGGGCCGTTCCCACGACCATTGTTTTAACGTAGCATGTGAAGGGTCCATTGAAAATTGGACATGTCCTATTTTTCTGCGTGTCACGCATCCCTCCATAGACTGTAGTCTGTGGGGGATCGGTGACAACGCTTCCCGCACAGGTCCACCTCGGTTTTTCACGTCCGAGGTGGGCTACGTTCGTGTAAATGTCTGAGTTTGTGTGAATGTCCGATATCCACCTGCTCAAATACACCAGGCACAAAGGCAGGCAAAGCAGTCAATAAATCTTGGCCACAACCGCACTGGCATAGAATTATGGAATAACTTGCTTGTCCCACACACCAGGCTTCTTTAGGGTTTGGGCTAGAAGAAGAGGCGACTCATTAATTTTCCCTACTTTCCTAAGTAATAAGTGATGGGAATCGTTGGTCTATTTAATTAGTCATAAAAAGTTAGTGAAGTTCTAGTACAAAGCTTTGCCTACTAAGGTTAGCAAATTCTAATCTTGGAAAGTCTAAAAACTTTTTGTGCTTTAATGGATGTTTTCAATTAGCACTACTAACTCATTTTCTTAGAGCACAGAGCTCAGTCATTTGGGTTATAGTAGATTTAGGCCTTCACACACAACTTTTAGGTGCATTTTTCAAGTGAATGAGGCTGAGGTGCAATACCAGATGTCAGCACATGAAAGAGGGTGGCGTTGTTTATGAGGAAAAAAAGCAGACTTTTGTTTCTAATGTCAAACAACCCTTTTTACACTAGAATGACCATAGAGTGATGTAAAAATTGTCAGACAGCAGTTAGCGATCAGAATTATTTAAATGATAAATTATTGTCAGACAAGAAGCCATAACTTCTAGAAATATTGTGTCAATTTGTGTATTTTGTGGTGTTATATATCCCCCACCTGGATAATGGTTAATTCACTTCTCCGTAGTAATAGAATAATGAAAAAAATATATAGATCCGGAGTACTAAAATATAACTTTTACTAGTATGAATAAAATAGGTATGAACAGATATATATATATATATATCTGTTCATACCTATTTTATTCATACTAGTAAAAGTTATATTTTAGTACTCCGGATCTATATATTTTTTTCATTAGAAATATTGTGTGCAGCAAGCAAATTGACATGAATATGTGAAAAAAAAAAATAGAGCTAAAAAAGCATAGTCATTAAAACTTCTCAATTGACGCTATTCACTAGTGTTAACTTATAGGATCACCTTTGTGAACACACATTAAAGGTGTTTTTTATTTCCAGAAACATTGCTACTCTTGTCCATGGGCTGTGTCTGATATTGCAGCTCAGACTTATTCACTTGAATGCTAAAGAGCAGCAATACCAGACATGGCCCATGGACAATAGTGGCGCTGTTTGTGGAAAAAGGTAGACACTTTTTTCTAATCCTGAACAACTCCCTTTATGTGCAGATACTCTCCTATCAGAATTAACTGCATTTCTGGAGAGTCAAAATTGTTAACATTCTTGAGATTGATGTGGTTGAGGGAGAACAAACAAAGTATGCACAAAAATGTGTATTTTCTGGTGGGGATGAATAGCTAGTGTGATTTATGTGATCAGTAATTTGGACAGATACATAAACTGTAACAGACGTGTTTTGTAAAGAGCATTTTGTTTAGGATGTAAACATGGAAATGGCATGCAAGTGACTGAGTTATCCATGTGAAAAAAGCAGCAATTTGACAAACAAGAATGATTAAAAAGGATGAACATGCAAACCAGAAATTATAATTGGCATGCTAGCAAAAAAAATATATCAATATTTCAGAAGAAAGTATTTGCAATGAATGCATCCATGGATTTAGAACTTAAAACAATTGGTTAAATGCTCTACAAATGTAAAAATGGGTTGTACATTTTAAGTTCCATTGCCAGTAACTCATTGCATCGCTTGATCGATGATGTACCCTCATCTGAAATCTTTTTGTTATTTATTTCACTCTTTGTAATGGAATTGTTCCCATATTTGACCCCTCAATCCCCATACAAAGATGAAACAAATGTATCAAAATAGAAGAAACTACTGTATACCAAATGGTTCAAGCCATTATTGTATACAGATCTACTCACAAAAAGTTAAAATACAATGGGGTCTTTGACATGCTTTTGATTCAAACGGACCCCAGGTGCTATTATAATCTTACCCTCATCCCTTCAAACCGTGATAAAGCTCTTAATGGTCTCAAAGCTCTGAGGGTCCTAAGAGATTTAATAGGACCAAAGTCGGAGAATCCAAGTGCAGTTGCTATGAGGCTTATTAAAGACACCTGAATGGAGACATAAAGCAGAATCCAAACTGTTAACTCACTTTGGTTATCTCCATCACTTAAATGAGAAGAGGAACCCTGGACCTACAAAAAGCAAATGTTGTTAAGTGTTGGGAAGGAGCTGCAGTCTGTAGCGATACAGAGTCATTTCAATGTGCTTATATTTTGACATTGAACATGAGACTATGGTAATGCCCCCAAGTAAACCCAATAGACAGAATTACAACAGTCTTCAACTATAGACATTTAAGTGACTTCAGTATTGCTACTTATACTGCAGCTTCTTAACCACAACGTGAAAGAAAAAAAGGTTACATTCCTGTAAAAGTAAAATTGATTAGATTCATGCACAGAATTTTGGTGAAGTTTACCCTTACCCTCATTCCTTCAAATCTGGACAAGGCTCGTAGAGGCCTCAATGCCCTCAGAGTTCTGAGAGACTTCACGGAACCCACTTGGCCTTGGCCATTCCCAAAAGTTGCTATCAGACAAGCTACTGAAATCTGTATAGATTGAATGAAATATAAAATTATTGATCAGATGCAAGCATATCAAATTGGAGCCCGTCTGTTGTCTGTAGTCATCGTCTGGTCTCGTTCTTTTGGTTTTCATTTGGGAAAGTGATTATTTTACAAATCAAGTTGTAAGGCAGACACATTTCAAATAGTGTTATACTGAGTATAGTTTTAATAACGGTTTATTGATCACCAGCTCCTTAAATATATTATATTGGCATTGATAGCAGCTCAACAATTAAGTGCTGCTGAATAATAAACTCAACTTACATCAAGACATATGCAGTGCTGTATAAGTAAAGGGTTTCTAAAGTTATCGGTTAACTGGCTCATAGAAGATCTAGGACGTGAGATAAATTCAGCCTCTTTTGTACTGTGGGTCTATCTACTTTGTAGTCAACAATTGAGTTTATCACTTTGATTTTCATCGGTCCCCCTGTGATAATGATCGACCCGTCTGTGCTAATGTTTACATACCTACTTATTTCGGGATTGCAAACAGCCAGTTGATGGGGACTAATAATATAATTTGTGAAGCAATGCTTCAAGACATCTTGTTTATTGCTTAAGAATAACAGCATTGTCTAAAGTATATCTGTAAATATAAATTTTGTATTCTGGCTGAAATAACAGAAATCCTTTTAGCATAAGGAAACACTAACGTGGCAAGGCTCTGTTGTGGGTAATGTGTGATCTGTTGAGCATCAGGAGAGAGAGAGAAGGTGTGCATGGGCTCTGTCAGGGGACAAGAAAGAGATACTAGGAGGCAGGGCTCTGTCGGGCTAGGGGATGGAAAGTAGCAAGGGCTAGAAGAAATAAGAGACAGTAGGTGGGCTAAGGCTCTGATGGGGGAATAGGGAGAAATTAGGTGGCAGAGCTCTGGGGGGAAGGAGGGGGAAGGGAGAGTAGTATTGACAGGAATGGGGTCAAGGAGAAAACCTAACATGTCAAGGGCTCTGGAGATGGGCATGGGGGAGACAGTGGGTGGCAAGGGCTCCATGGATAAGCATGAGGAGACAGTGGATAGCAGGAGCTCCGTGGAGGCGCAGAGGGGAGACAGTGAATGGCAGGGGCTCTGTGGGGGGGGGGCAGGGGAAAGGCCGTGGTTGGCAGGAGCTCTGTGGAGAGGCAGAAAGAGATAGTGGGTGTTAGGGGCTCTGTGGAGGGGCAGCGGGAAGAGAGTAGATGTCAGGGGTTCTGTGGAAGGTCAGAGGGAGACAATAAGTGGCAGGGGGTTTGTAGAGGTGAAAAAGTAGGCAGTGGGTGACAGGGACTCTGGAAGGGTGTAGTGGAGACAGTGGATGGCAAGGTCTCTGAGGGAGAATAGGGGATGACACTTAAAAATCACTGCACTGAAGCTGCTGCTGCTGCTGGATGTACAGAACACAGGCAGGCAGCAGCTTCAGTACCTCCCTAACTTTCCTCCCACAGTCGCACACAAATCTGCTGCTTCTGATTGGTTTTGCTACAGGACGTCTCTGAGGTCTCCCGCCACTGTGGCTTGCCTGGTAGAAATATCCTCCTCCTCCTCACATGGAGCATGCACGTCATAGCGCTGTGAGGAGAGGAGAAAGGGCCCATTCACCGCTGCCCACTTCTCATCGCCACCCACTGAAGCACAGCCATGGAGCCATTTATAATTTTATTTTGGGGGGAATAGCAGGCCCCATTACATTGCAGGGCTCTTTCCTTTCCCCATGGTAAGATTATGCTGGCTCCATTGCAGCAGCGGCCGCCCCCTCTATTTTTATAATTGTGGCAGGACCCCTGACAGCAGTACCCACTGTACTGCCCTGATGGTGGACCTGTCTGGACCCGAGTGAAGTGCTAACCAGTGAGCCACCATGCTGCCTATAGCAATTACTGTTTGTGCAAAAGAGGACCTGTCACTAGGTCATTTAAGTTGAGCTGGTTTACTGACCTGACTAGCGTGGTCTTCCTGATTCCAGCGCAGTTTTTCTTTTTTTTCTAGACCCCGGTTCCAGTGATATGGCCCACTGTGGTATTGGTTCCCTAAATGCTAATTTGCTGTCGTTAGTCAGGGGGTGGAGCTAGCTTCCCTGCCTCTGATGCTGACCAATCAACGCGAGGCAGATGAAGGGTAGTTCACGCACTGTTGGCTAACTACAGCAAATTAGCCTATACAGAGCTAACACAACAGTCTCGGGAACGGGGGAAGTCTAGGAAAAAAGAGAAAAACAGCGCTGGAATCATGTAGTCAGCGCTATTCAGGTTAGTAAACTAGTTCAACTTATATGACCTAGTGACAGGTCCTCTTTAATGCAGCTGCAATGCATCTATCAGTAAGAGTACCCGTTGACTGCAACTTTTGTGAAACTATCCATCCCTATAGATTTTTTTTAAAATCTTACACTGTCACACAGCAGTAGGGAAAATTTTCATAAACTTCTATTGCGAGAAAGCAAATCGCTTTTAGAAGCCCCCCAAAAATCACAATTTGTAACCTTTGTGGGAAAATCATGTGCCAGACATTGCCATATCTATTATTGTAAAGGACGACATACCACTGTACTTGCTGGCACCATGTACGACTGACAATTGTGTATCGAAATGTGAGGACATAGCACAATTGGAAGAGCCCATCGTTTGTAAATGGAAACATGTTCACTAATATTTTAATCATATGCACAGAACCAAAAAAACAGCTGTATGAAAAATTATTATTAGTCATTAGCAACAAATTATTTTGTAGGGTTTAGACAGCGCCAAATACTGATTATCAAACCATCACTAACACCTAAAGGAAGGATATTAATGCACCTATTCCTCTCCTGCCACTGTCCCAGGATCCACTTCACTGCTCGGGAAGTTCTGAATTACAAAACCCATTGCAGAACTGCTGATCTTTGGAGAAGGAAGAGTAGCCCATGGCATTACTATTATCCTTCTGTGTACATTCCTGTCATTCATTGTAATAAATAATATAACATATGGAATATTTTACCTGCATTGCATTATTATTTCAGAAAAATTGCACTCTATAGATTTATACTCTAGAAACATTTCAACACAGTAGACTTCTAACCAACACCAATTGTGCTTTTTATTTATGGCAAACATGAATCAAGATCTTTGGCACTAATATATATGGGAAGGCTTTATGTCCGATCTATCCCTCCTTGATGCTGCCTTGGGAGGCGAAGGTGATAATCCCTCTTGATCCCTGGATTTAAAGATGTAAATCCCACCTGTTGCACCCACTCAGCAGGCAAAGAAAATAAGACAAATGATTTCCCAACTGTAGAGCTAAGTGACAGATAGCAAGATCTATGTGTCACTGGAAAGCTGGTCTGCTCTTGTAAATACAGAACTTTCTTTCTACTTTCTAAATTGCAAGAGAATAGGCTGAACTGGGTTGATTTATGCCTTTTATCACCCTTAGGCCGGATTCACACGAGCGTGTGCGTTTTTCGCGCGCAAAAGGTCCGCAAAGGGTCCGTATGTCATCAGCATATAGTGCGCGGCTGCGTGATTTTCGCGCAGCCGGCATCATTATGATGACACTCTGTTTTTATGTTTGTAAACAGAAAAGCACGTGGTACTTTTCTGTTTTCATTCATAGTTTTGACTACTGTAGCGCGCATCATGCGCGGAACACGGAAGTGCGTTCGTGTGCCGTGCGCGGTTTTCAAGCACCCATTGACTTCAATGGGTGCGTGATGTGCGAAAAACGGGCAAATATAAGACATGTCGTGAGTTTTACGCAGCGCACATACGCTATGTGAAAATCACAGACTGTCTGAACGGCCCCATTGACTAACATAGGTCTGTGTGACGCGCGTGAAAATCACGCGCGTAGCACGGATGTATTATACGTTTGTCTGAATAAGCCCTAAGGCTGGGTTCACACGACCTATTTTTAGACGTAATGGAGGCGTTTTACGCCTCGAATTACGCCTGAAAAAACGGCTCCAATACGTCGGCAAACATCTGCCCATTACTTTCAATGGGCTTTACGATGTACTGTGCCGACGACCTGTCATTTTACGCGTCGCTGTCAAAAGACGGCGTGTAAAATTACAGCCTCCTCAAAAGAAGTGCAGGACACTTCTTGGGACGTAATTGGAGCCATTTTTCATTGACTCCAATGAAGAACAGCTCCAAATTACGTCCGGAAAAGACGTCCCGCAAAACGCGAGTACATGCAATTACGTCTGAAATTCAGGAGCTGTTTTCTCCTGAAAACAGCTCTGTAATTTCAGACGTAATTGCAGTTATCGTGTGCACATACCCTTAGGGTTTGTTCACATGAAAGATTTTTCTTTCTGAAATATTCTCTGTGGATTTGCCCAAGAATTTGCGGCAGAAATTGATGGCTGACCCTCTGACTACTGCATCAGATTTACAGTTTCATCAGCTGTGGATCTGCACTCGGATTAGCCCATGTCACCTCTTTTCTTTCTGTAACGTGGATTTTAAATTGAAATTAATGGGACGCAGTTAGTTGGTGGATTTTGGCACGGAAAACAAGTCGCAATCTGCATGAAAATCCGTTGTGTGAACACTACTTTAGATAAAAGCTTACTATGTGCTCCTTTTCACATTTAATTAAAGAGAGGGCGCTATTAATATTATTATATAAAAAATGAAAATATATTGTACAGATTTCAATCATACACTACAACTCTTAACCTGGTGGAACCTACACCCAATATAATATCGGCATTTGCTTACCACATATACATGCAAAATATATACCACAAAGTAAACCCCAGAGGCTGCTATGGTCCACTAGAAAGAACGTGTGGTGGGCTCTCCTTCCTCATTGGCACCACCAAATATGTAAAGAAGAAGATGGGGAAATCTTCTGAGGTTTAAAACTGCCCTTTTTCCTAGGAGGTATAATGACCTTCTGTTCCTGTATGAGGAGTTGTGGTTGGATCAATCTGCACCATTAGGGAAGTCACAATTCAATTTTTGCTATAAGACCTCCCCTAACAAGACCCTTGTGTCCCACACCCATGATGTGATTATATAGACAAAAATCTTTTACCTTTATCCTAGCACATTTGGTAAGATTGGATAACATTATTGTAATGTAAACCTTCAATATGCCAATTTTGTAAAAATATCACATTTACACAGTGGCACGTTGCGTTAAAATGTTCTATTTCATCAAAAATATGTATGTTTTAAAGGAAAACTCCACCCTCAATCCAGTTCAGGGTAAAGTTTAACACTAAGATGATATGAACAGGGTGCAGACTAGATGAAAATAATTTGGAGGTAAAATAACTCAGGTAGTTGCTGAGGTTGCCATAGGCTGCTATAGCTACCTGAAGCTAAACCCTGCAATATTTTTTATTTAGTAGCTCCTAATAATGTTCCAAGACATATAATAAAACTGCTATAAGTAATAAGGTAGGAAAACAGTCAATATAAACACAGCAATATTGTACAGGATTAAGCCAAAGTACTGGGAGAAAATGTGCAAAACATGTTTCTAGTTCATTGCATACAGAAGCAAAATGCTTGAACATCAGACAGAATGACTCAGAGCATGACAGTGATTTAAAGGTTCAGTAAAACGGAAGATACAATATATGTACATTATGCAGGGAAGACCAGAAAGCTGCCAGAGAAGGCATCCTGCAGACTAACAAACACTGTGAGCAAGTTTATCTCCGGTTTACTTTTATTATTAATTTCTAGGTTTAGTGTTCCTTTAATAGGGCAACAATATGGTGAAACAGTTAGGGTATGTTCACACGGCAGCGGCCGTTACGGCTGAAATTACGGGGCTGTTTTCAGGAGAAAATAGCTCCGTAATTTCAGCCATCATGGCATGTTGAGGCGCTTTTTCGCTGCGTCAATTACGGACGTAAATGGAGCTGTTTTTCCATTCAGTCAATGGAAAACGGCTCCATTTAACATCTGAAGAAGTGACAGGCACTTCTTTGACGCGGGCCTCTATTTACGCCCCGCCTTTTGGGCGTAAAAAAAAATGACCGTCGGAACAGAACATCGTAAGACCCATTCAAATGAATGGGCAGATGTTTGCCGATGCTATCGAGCCGCATTTTCGGACGTAAATCGAGGCGGAAAACGCCCGAATTACGTCCGTAAATAAGCCATGTGAACATACCCTCATACCAAAAGAGCAATGCAACTCAGAACTGTTTTTTCTTTATTCTAAAGCTGGGTTCATACCCACATTGGTGTTTCCATTCTTCTGCTCCGTCAAAGGAGCAGAACAATGAAAATACAGGAAGCAGCGGTTCTGTTGTATGACGGACGCCTTCTGCGCACGATGGAACCCATTGACTTTAATAGATTTTGTTTGCTATCCGTCAAGAACTCCCTGGTCTGCGCTGCGCTATTGTTTCTGTTTTTTTCAGCTGGATCTGTGACAGAGGCCCCTAAAGGAGCCTCCAACGCAGATGTGAACAGGCCCTAACCTGCCTGTTTTGATTGAAAATTCATACACTATCTAACAGCATATGAGGTCCTTATTAGGGACTCTAAATTTGCAAGATTAGGCAGAGAGTTTGGTCTGGTACTTGTAAGTAAAGGGGGTTTTACAATGGGCGATTATCGTGCAGACGAGTGTTCATAGAACGCTCGTTGCCTATAATTTCCCTGTGTAAACAGGGCAGCGATCAGCAGATGAACGAGCAAACACTCAATCATCTGCTGATTGTATCATTTTAAAAAAGTAAAAGATTATCGTTGTCGGTAGCACATCTCCCTTTGTAAACAATGCATGGGGACGAGCGATCGGAGTATCGACCGCTCGTCCCCATCCATAGCACGATTGTTGGCCAGTGTAAAAGGCCCTTAAGACAGTGATCCCAGGGATAGTAAACAGGATAGATATAATTCATCATGAGCTATGGCCAAACTTCTTCCAGCCTTGCTGAATAATGCAATACACAGGTCAGATTTAAGGGATCAGAGAAATGGGGGACCCAGGTATGGAAGACTTAGAAAAGGTGGCGGGGTTTGGTAGATCAAACTTTCAGGAATATTGAAATATACTCAAAGGCCTGACATTTAGATGGAATTTCCCAAAAGTTAATTTTCTTACATTCACTACACAGATAGCCAAAGTCTTACATCATGTATTGTACATATAAGTATAACCTTCAACTTACTAAAAATATTAATGAATGGTATAACTGATTTAGACAGCGAAGATCAAATTGTGCAAAAATCTAAATTATTGTTTGGTTCTTTATATAGTGCAGGTATGCACAATGGTTAATGGGTCCATGAAGAGATGATTTTAAAGGCAATGTCTCACGTATATTTTTTTTTACTAATTAAAACCAGATAGAAAACATATTTTTTTATCTATTTGTATTTTTTGATTGTAGATTTTTTATAAAATTTTCTGTACATGATTATGAGGGCAGCCATGTTGCCTGAGATGCTGTAACAGCATTTAGAGATATGCTTTACAGCCACCACAGGGACAATAGGAAATAATAGTCTGGAGATAACCTATTGACTTCTATGGAATGGTTTTCTAGGCATGATCTGTGACCTGTGCAGAGATCATTGTGTAGGGAGGGGGAGGAGGGGAGCTGTATTCATCACCTATTGGGTGGATCCTGTGTTATCTATATTTAGTTGTTACCTGCCATTATAATCCTGCCTGTGATGATAATGAGATGTCCTACAGAACAGGACGGGTCAGTCTATTGTGAGGCCCAGGCCAGAGTAAAATAAAGTGAGCAAAAATTCCTAGAAATTAAATGTTTAACATAAAAACTTGATTTAACTTGAGGTTCTTTTTCTTCATTGGAAACTGTGTTATGCTATCTGATTCAATGCTATGGATATTTCTGCCTGCCAGGACTTGAGCAGGAACAAAGGTAGGGTAGATGGGGGAGCTGCACAAGCATGTGCCTCGGATGCTAGATCTGGGGGAGTGCATGCATCACTGGTACCAGCAGCATAATAAAATGAATTAATAAAAGGAAATCATACTATTTTGGCAGCATATTAACTGTACGAAGCATAGGAGAGTAGGGCTATCACCTAACATTAGCAGTGAGTCGCTTAACTATAAATATCTGTATGAACATTAGTATATAGGGATTTGAATTAATTTGTGGGGGAGGGGAATCAAGCAGAATCTTTGCCAATGGTGAAATAAAGCCTAGCTTATGCTCTGACTTGAGTATGTTGTTGTTGTCAATAATAATAATAATAATAATAATAATAATAATAATAATAATAATAATAATAATAATGTTAATAGTCATAAAAAAGAAAAGTAGTATAGGAATAACAATAGTCATCAAATTATGTTTGTAAAAAAAAAGAGATTGTCCTTTTCCAAGTAGTAAGAATAGAAGTTTTGAATTAATAGCAACCTGCTGATGTAATGACATTTATACATTTTGCACATTGTGTTTGCTAAATAATATGTTGACGCCTTGGTGCATAACAGAGCTGTAGCAACAAGCTCTCAAATCCTCAGAGGTCTAATAAAGGCTGAGCAACCAGATCCTGTCATTAGTGGATTTGGAGAAACAGCCATCCTCGTAAGTTTTCCACAACCCATGTGAATTATGCTGTTATGTGAAAGACATGTTTATCCAATCTTTTATTTGTATTGCAGTGTTTCACTGTAGAAATTTATTTTATTAATTTAGGCTAAGACTACATAGACTAAATAGATTTTTACCATGCCAGCCGCCGTGCATACTCAATATTTTGCAATGCTGCCGTATGAGAGGGACAATAGTTAATCCTCAAACAAAAGCATTTAAAGGGGTTGTGCGGGCACGGACTACTGATTACTTATCCACAGGATAGGTCATCAGTATATGAACCATTGGGGTCCGATACCTGGAACCCACACCAATCAGATGCTTTAAAAGATAAAACCAAAGCAAAACCTTCAGAATGTTGGAATGCAAAACTGCAAGAGGTAAAGCTTTTCTCTGGACACAAAGGGTCAAAACCCCCCCGGGTCACGGAAGGTTTACACTCACACCACAATGCCTTCTTCACATGTACATAGTATGCTAGCACTAGGGATGATGGTCACAATCTCCTGTTTGCTAACTATAAAGTGAAGCTGAGTGATAGAGTGATATGGAAAGATTGCCCTGATGCCTTGGTTCATTTGACATTTCACAGTACAGCTAAATGAAGTGAGAACCTGACGTCCATGCCAGAAGCAGATGGCTCAGGTCATAGAATAGCGGCTGAGCTGCAGTACTGCAGCTCTGCTCCTATTCAAGTAGATAGGAGCAGAGTTGCAGTTCTGTAGCATAGCCGCTATGCAGTGTATGGAGCCATCTGCTTCCGGCTCCGAACACTGCATACAGTGCATAGAATCCGGTTCTCGTAGGCAGCCGGTACAGCTGATGGGTGCGGGGTCCGGGTGTCTGACTCCCACCGGTCATATACTAATGACCTATCCTGTGGATAGGTCTTCAGTAGTCCAGGCCTAGACAATCCCTTTAAGATGTACCTCTGTGCGACTTTTTAAGGGGTATTCCCATCTCAGACTTTTTAGCATAGAAGTTAATGTAGATACGGAAACAGTGTAGAACAGAAGGCTGTGCGGTTTCTGAAACTCGGGAGCTACGTAAACAGCGTGGCTCGTTGTGCTATACATTTCAATGTGCTCTGAAATTGCAAAAGTCAACACTCTCATCGTCCATTACATTAGAGCCTATTCAAACGAGCATCATTCACGTCCGTGTGCTGTCCGTGTGTAGAACGGACAGCACACAGACTGAACACTGACACAATAAAGTCAATGAGCCAATTCACATGTCCAATTCTCCGGACCATTAGTCGGTGCAGAGAAAATCTTAGCATGTGCTACTTTGGTCTGATTCTCGCACTAGACTCCCCCATTCAGGTCAATGGGTCCATGGAAAAAACCGGACAGCACATGGACGCCATCCGATTGCCGTCCATTTTCACCAATGAGTTGTTAGGAGACATTGAATAGAAAGCAGGACGTCTTTTTTGTTGAACATGAAAAGCTGATAGTCACTAATGCTACACGGATGTGAAAAATTTACAAATGGAACGCACTTGGACACAGTACATTTTTCCCTTATGAAATACAGATACGTTTTACAACGCTTGTCAGCCTTACAAAAAACGAATGCGTAACCCTAGTCTATAACTATTAGGAACTGATTAAAAACTAGATTCTGTTTTCCCATATAATATTGAGTTTTCCTAAAATATGGACATTTATGAGATTTATTTCTTATAATTGTTCTAAACATTCAAAATGTCAATCTCATTACGTTTCCCCACCCCATGTCTAATAGTAAAGATGTGTTTCTATTGTACTTAATGTTCTAAAAGGGTCAATAAAGTTCAGTTTGGTTAGCCCAGATACAAATATTAAACAGTAAAAAGTAGTTTTGGCTGGTTCCCCTGAAGGGGGTTAGGAGTATCTCCTTGACCAGTTCAGGGACAAATCTGGGTGTATCATGCTACTAATGTATGCATATTTTACGTTTCTTTTAGTCTGAACTGTGTGTCTATGTCTGGTCTCCGACAGCTATCGTCCTTTACAATTGGGAACACACGGTGAACTGATTTGATAGCATTTGTCTATCACCTAAACTTTGGATTATTCTAATATATGTGACACTAGAATTAGGGCTCATTCACACGAACGTGAATCTCGTCTGTGTGGCGGCCATTAAAACGGCCGTCACAGAGACTCATGTATTTCAATGGGACTGCTCACACGACCGTTGTTTCAACGGAGCGTGTGAACGTTCTTTTGCAAAATAGAACTTGTCCTATTTTACTACGTGTCACGCATCCCCCCATAGACTTTAGTCTGTGGGAGATCCGTAACAACGTGTCCTGCACGGGTACACCTTGGATGTGGAGAATGGCAGTGGGCTACGTTCGTCTTTGACAAGGCTGCATTGAGCAGCTGAAACGTTGCATCCTTTTACACACATGGGTGAATAAATTCATTTTTGAGATTTCAACTTTGCAGTGCTGCCTCTTCTCCTTGGTCTGTCTATGTTTGTGGGATCTATAAGGCTTCGTTCACATCAGCGCTAGGGCTCTGTTCCGACGTTCCATCAGAGCTTTCCGTCGGAACGGTGCCCTGACAGACACAAACGGAAACCATAAGTTTCTGTTTCCATCACTATTGATTTCAATGGTGACAGATCCGGTGACAATGGATTCCGTTTGTCTCCGTTGTGCAAGGGTTCCGTCGTTTTGACGGAATCAATAACGTAGTCGACTACTCTGACGCTGTCCAATCAGCATAAAGCTGCTTCACACAGTGCGAGAGACTAAAGCTGGAGGGATGGGGGATCACTTGAAATAGCCATTTCTCTATATCCATGCGGATAATGTTGCTCTATGCAATCCCCTTTTTTTTCCCTGAGTATTTTCTCAAATACTAATACTATCTCTCTTTATGTTTCACACTTTAATGTAAACTCCTGTTTTGTTTTTTTGCATTACTTGTACTTTATGTGTATCCTACTGATATGTTTCATTCAAATTACCATCTGTGTTATATGCGAATTTATTTCTATTGTACTTTTTTTTAATTGAAAAAATAATAAACTTCAATAATGAGAACAAATAATAGCCATATCTCCGGCTGTGGACCACATAGAACATTGGTTCTGGTGGCATATGAAAGAGGAGTTTCTAATATTTAATATGCCGTTCTAGCTGTGAAACAACCGGAGGTATCACTAGTTAAAGACACAGTCAGGAATGGAAGCTGTATACTATATGATCACTCTGTGTTGCTGGGCAGGGAAGGGGGATAAGCTGGATGCTGATTGGACAGCGTCATGCAGAAAATATTACACCGCCCAGAGTGATAAGAAGGTCACCTCCTATTTGACAAGTATAGCCAAATTAGCATATTTAGAAAAATGATCATAACTTTGCAAATAATAAACGTTTTTGAAAAAAGTTACACTGTAGCTATCAGCATCATAGTGCCTATTACATTAGTTAGGAAATAGGTCATTAATAAACTAGTGACAGATCCTCTTTAAAGCTACAGAGCGGCAGCGGGACTAGTAAAAAAATAGGGACAAGACTAAAATATCTTGTCGCCATTTGAAAATTCTTAGTCACATTGGTGACAGAAGAATTACTATATAATTACTAATTATGTTCTAATAGATGACACTAGAATTATGTATTAAGTAGTGACATCAGAATTACTTTATTATCTGTGATGACACCAGAATTATAAGTGATTACATCAGAACTACTATACTATAAGTAACGATATCATAACTTCAATACTATAAGTGATGTAATCTGAATAACGTTATTACAAATGATGACATCAAAAAAAAAATTAGAATTGAAAACACCAAAATTACAATTTAGGTGATGACATCAGAATTTCTATATCATAAGTGGTGACTTCAGAATTACTATATTCTAGGTGATGACAACCATATTACTATATTATAAGTGGTAATATTCTAATTACTATATTATTAGCTATGACATCAGAATTATATTATAATTGATGACATCAGAATTTCTCAGTTATAACTAATGATATGTATGTTAAAGCAATGAATGTTAATGGTAAAGCAAAAGTGGTGATATCAGAAAAATTAATGTATAAGTGACAACATCACAATAAGTTATAAGACATTATTTCAAAATTAGTCAAGTAATGACATCACAATCACTCAGTAATAAGTGACAACATCAACCAGTACTCCAAGTTCTATGTGTTTTCCAGGGGTCGAGTACAAGGTGATTACCCATTCAGCACACAAGTTGTGTGCACTATCTAGAACACAATACAACTTATCTGAATGTGCCAATCTTCTCTGTATGAAGTAGATTGGACTTGTTTAGTTGACTTTTTATCAACAGGTGTAAATCTTAACTTGGCAAATGTTAAGGGTTATTTCCGAACATATAAGAAAGCGGTTTGGATTAGTAATGGTCTTAATAATTGATACCTGAGTGGATAAACTAGCACCATAACTATATAGTACAGTTATAAAAGATTTGTAAAAACATAAAAGAAACAAAATGCTACCAATAAAAACAGGCATTTTGTGTGAAATTGATAATCAGTTGGTGACCACCGTGGGCTGCCTCTTCAGTCTTGCCAAAAATACTTATTTTTGCATACAGGCTAGATGCGAATGTGAAAGACTTTTCATTTTGTCCATTGCTTTTTCCCAGCATGGACTACTTTTTATTTTTTTTTAATTTATTTTCCTATGGCTATAAATTGAACAGTTAACATTTGAAAAGGATTTTAAAATGGGCTCCAATTTTATAGCTGCTATTCACTTCAAACAGCACAGGGGCCTTACACAGCGATTTCATTAAGATACCGAAAATACTTCAAGGATGGTGATGTTGAGAAACTCCACACAAGACAATGCACACATCCTGTGCATAATTAGAAAGAATCCAGAGACATGAACTCCCTCAATGTAATTGTGGTTTTGTCTTTCTTAGAAAAAACAATAGAGTAGTCACATAAAAATAACCCATGCAGCACAATGGGAATCATCTCTTTCCTTTCTACAAATTTTGGTATCTGCTGTCAAGATGTGAGGAATCCTTGTTACCCAGACATATAAAGAATATCACAGACGTCTACCATTCATAATATTTAATGGCTGAAATATGTTTATATTGTTTTGTTGTTTTTTTTTTATATAAAGAAATCGTATGAATGTTTACAATTAAGTTCTGCCCAGAGGCATAAAATATGGATAAAAAGTTTTGACTTCTGCTTTAACAATCTTCTGTTACTTAGACAATAAACTAACAGATGTCTTTGGTGTATCAAGTTTAATGTTTCACACCAGGGAAGGATTTTACAGCAAAAAATGTATATGGCTCAGAGGAATGAAAATTTGTATATAAAGGAAACCCTGGAGATGCCTTTGAAGCTTATTAGTAAAAGAAAATAGTGTAAGGGAATGTTCACACGTAGCGTAAACACTGCAGATTTTCTGCAGCGTAGTACAGTAGCAGCAGAGTGAATGACAGGAGAAAATCAAAATGTTGCGTGAAAAATCTGCCGAAAAAACGTTCACAAATTGACCTGCGGCTTTTTAATATTTAGCATGTCAATTTATACTTCGGAATCGCTGCTTTTCTTTTGCGAGTTTAAAAACCTGCAACAAATAGCAAATGTTGCGATTTTTGTGGTGGAAAGCTGCAATTCCGCTGCAAAAATTGCAATTTAGAAAAAAAACAACGTTTTTTTTTTTTGGTTTAAAATAAAAAAAAAAGGTTTATACTTACCTTCGGGTGTTGTCATAGTGACTCTTTCTTCTGTCCTACATCCAGGCCGGCCTCCTGGGATGACGTTTCCCATGTGACTGCTGCAGTTAATCACAGGCTGCAGCGGTCCCAGGAGGCCAGCCTGGATGATAACGGAAGAAAGCGTCGCTATGACAACGGAGACCGTGGTATAAACTTTTTTTTTCAACCACTGCTTTCCACAGCGGACATTCCGTCTGAAAAACTTCACCACAATTTGTTGCGGTTTTTCGAGCGGAATTTTTTGCGGATTCGTGGACGTATACGCTCTGTACTTTTACGCAGCGTATCCGCCCTGTATGAACATGGACTAAAGGTGAATTAACACGCGGCAGATTTTGTTGCAGAAATCTCTGCGACCGAAAATCAGTTCCTTTTATCAGAATGGGGTTGTTTCTGCAGCGAGCCCATGGATTACTGCAAGGTACATTCGGATGAATGGAACTGATTTTCAGTCGCAGATTTTTTTTGCAAAAAAATCTGCCGCATGTGATTAAACCCTAAGGCCGGGTTCATACATGGCTTAACACATTGCATAATTTCGGTTGCGGAATTTGTACCAAAATTCTTCAACGAAGTACAGTACAATGTAAGTGAGTGAATGCAATGCAATAAATAAAATCCAAGGCTATATCCACACCAAAATCTGTAATGAAATCCGCATGCAACACATGCAGATTTCATCGCAGATATTGTTACAGATTTGTCGACGCACTGATGCTATAGCAAAGAACCTTCGGATAGGGCATCATTTTTGTTACTTTTTTTTGCAAAGGTTTACACGATTTACGCCTTTGCTATAATTAAGCAGGCATAATTAGAAAGTTACTAAAGGCGGAACTCAGCATTTCTCTGCCCTACTAAAATGTTCTCTAAAACTTTACACATTTTAATGATGTCCCTTTTCTTTAAAAAAAACAAAAAACGTCCTGAGCTGCCAGGGCCTGTATCCGCCACTGTGGCTGCTATAATACAATTTTTGCCACTGTATATTAACATAAGAATTAGATGTATGGCTAAATAGACTCTAAGCTCATGTAAACAATATATGAAAAGAAAAAAAATATTGAGTCTAATATTCTGCATCACATTTGGTCAGGTTCTCTGCCAGTCCTTTTACATTCATATTACACAATGTCCTGCACATTAATAATAAGCTGTCAACATTGCTACCTGCACAAATTATCCTGGCCGTCATATTTTTATGTGCTACATGTTGTGCCTTTTAACATTTGTGCACTGTGGCTAATAAACTTTTTCAGATCTCTATTATATTCCTTAGCAACCATTTCTGTTTCAGTCTCTAATGAGCCAAGTTTCTGAGATCTCGAAAGTTGCTGCTAAAATGCCTAAATTTAATGCTACTTGAAACAACATGTCTGTTTTCTTTTTTTATAAAACTTGTTTCAAACTAGTTGAGATTTTGTGCCACGATACCTCTGGTTCCAAGCACTTGTGCCTACATTAGATGATTTCTGGCTAAGCACGTCCTTCACACAATTCATTGGGGGGAATTAATTAACTTATCTATGCCATTTTTATGGTGTAGGAAAGTCGCGAACAGCACAAAAGTTGCAATTTGCGAGAAAAATTGTGACTTTTTTACAGTTTGCGCAGCTCACTGCACTTTTCCTAAAAGTGGGTGGAGCTTAGCGGAGGGGCGGGCCATCTGAAGTCTGACACATTTTTACTCTGTGGTGCACGGACAGCCAGAAATGTGCCTAATGTATTAAGAGGTGTGGATCTTTAAATAAATTAGGCACATTTTCCTCTAGCGATCTTAATATTAAGACTGGCGTTTCATATATGAAATGCCAGTCTTAATAAATTTCTCCCCCCATATATTTTTCTGATTCTTGACAAGCTGGAATGTGATTTGTAGAAAAGCAACACTCATTGTAGGTTCTAATGAACAACAAAGCTGGGAATGTGATTATTTATGATCGAGTATGGGTAGGAAGGTATACTCCATGCTAGTAATCTTACATAATAACACTTCTTATGCCACATAAAAGAATCTGATGACATCATGCCAATTGCACAGTGATGTAAGTCTACAATATGGTGACATGTTAAGTTATTAGCAGTAAAATGATGGATCTAACTGTTGCATTGGCACCTCAAGCTTCCATTGTCTCTAAATTCATTCTTTGAAAGAACTAATATTCAGACTATTAATGCCTCAAGACTAATATTGGAGACTAAAAATTTTTAAAGGCCAGAATCACACACACAGCTTTGTTGCAGTTTCTGGGGTCGTTTTTGGGAATTTTTTTTGGGCCAAAGCCAGAAGTGGAGACGGAAACGCAAAAAAACGCAATACATGTAGATTAAATTTCCTGAAATCTCATTTACTTTGCTTGTACTGTATTATGCTTCAGTTTTGTCGCAGGAAAATCACTACGTAAGATCTTATTCACACGAACGTGTTAAACGTCCGTGTGACGGCCATTGTTTCAATGTTTCAACAGCCGTCACACGAACCTACATAATTCAATGTGGCCGTTCACACGGCCATTGTTTCAATGGACCGAGTAAAGGGTTTGTGAGAAAATAGGACATGTCCTATTTTTTCACGCTTCACGCATCCCTCCATAGACTCTAGTCTATGGGGGATGCGTGATATCGCTTCCCGCAGAACAGAGCACGGATGCACCTCGGACTTGAAAAACGCCCGTTTTTCACATCTGAGACGCTCAACGCCCGTCTGAATCTAGCCTAATACGCATTGTTTGAATGTGGCCTAAAAAAACAGAAATGACCACAGGCTGCAAAGGGAACCCCATGCAAATAATAGTTGACACAGCACTAAAACCTCTCAACGTAACTTGCAGAAGGTTAATCCCAATGTAACTTCTTAATATTAATCCCTCTGACACAATTACATACTAGCAGGGAATGATTTGCCAACAAAACACGATTAGAGCAGCAGACTGATAAAACTATTGTGTTTGAATGCTTCTAAAATAAAACTGGCAGTAGCGTCATATGCAATTCTGTCAGTTACGGACCTTTTACACGTGCCAATGATCTGGTAACACTCGTTCATCGGCTGATTGCATCTTTTATGTAGCAATAAATATTATCATTGTCGGCAGCACATCTCCCTTTGTAAACAGGAAGATGTGCTGCTGACATGATGGAAATGTATGGGGACAAAAAAAAACGCAGTAACGATCGCTTATCCCCATACATAACCGATCATTGCTCCTTGTGAAAAGAGCAAACGAGCGCCGATCATGAGCTGTCTCGTTGATTGGCGCTCGTTTTCACAGCCCAAAATGGCCCGTGTAAAAGAACCCTTAGGCTGAAAGAAAATGCTTAACAGCAACCCCTTTTTTGCTTTAAAGCCTATCAATCAGAAAAGTTATATAATGTAAGTTGGGTCGGGGTCTTCTGGGACGCCCACTGTTGCTGAGAACAAGGGCCCCCAAGTCCCCATTCTCAACCAGAGAGCAGGACGAGCATGAGCATTGAAAATAGCCGCACATGCTCTTTTAGATGTTACCAGCAGCTCCATGACAGTGAATCGGGATGCTAGGAACAACTGAATGAACACATTTGGCTATTTCCCATGTTCCTATTTAACTCTATGGGGCCCCTTGTCCTCGGCATACAGTCAGGGTCCTATTAACGTATTTTAGATTTTAAAATGAAAAAATACAGGCTATAACTAAAGGGGTTGTCATGGGACAAAAGACGACAAATACTGGGCATATGCGGAAACTTCTAGGGCAATTTCTGGCAAATACATAAAACTATTGAACACGTTGTATCCCCGAGTAGCATATTTTATATCTTGATAATTCAACATTTTTTTTTAATATACAAATTAATACTATATAGGGGTTCCTGTTGAACCGAAATGTTGCACCTTTGCATGGAATAAAAGTCAACTTTATATACATCTGCTGGAGTGCTGCCCATTATCCTATATGACTGGAGGGTACCCACTGACAATAGCACCTGTCAAGGGGTGGGATATATTAGGCAGTAAGTAAACTTTCAGTTCTTGAATTTGTTGTGTTGGAAGCAGGAAAAATGAACAAGTGTAAGGAAATTAACGAGGGCCAAATTGTGATGAAATTGTGACTGGATAAGAAAATCTCCAAAACAGCACGTCTTGTGGGGTGTTCCCAGTATGCAGTGGTTAGTACCTACCAAAAGTGGTCAAAATAAGGACAACCGGTGAACTGGTGGCAGCGTCATGGGTCCTCAAGGCTCATTGATGCCAATGGGGAGTGAAGGCGACCCCATCTGGTCTGAATCCATAAAAGAACTACTGTAGCTAAATTGCTGAAAAAGTTTATGATGGCTATCATGGAAAGGTCTCAAAGCACACCGTGCATTACAGCTTGCTGCGTATGGGGCTGTGAAGCCACAGACCGATGAGAGGGCCCATGCTGACCCATGTCTACCACATAAAGCGCCTAAAGTGGCCTGGTCTGAAGATTTTATTTTAAATCATGTGTCCAAATTCCCCAGATATCATTCTGATCGAGCATCTATATGAAGTGCTGGAAAAACAAGTGTGATCTCGCAATTTACAGGACTTAAAGGATGACAACAATTTTGTGCCAAATACAACAGCACATCTTCAGGTCTTGTAGAGTCCATGTCTCAATGGGTCAGAGCTGGCAGGGGACCTACAGAATATCGAGCAGGTGGATTTAATCTTATGGCTGAACGGTGAAAGCATAGATATACATAGTAGCATATATATATATATATATATATATATATATATATATATATACTACCGTTCAAAAGTTTAGGGTCACTTAGAAATTTCCTTATTTTTTAAAGAAAAGCACCGTTTTTTTCAATGAAGATGACATTAAATTAATCAGAAATACACTCTATACATTGTTAATGTGCTAAATGACTATTCTAGCTGCAAACGTTTGGTTTTTAATGCAATATCTACATAGGTGTATAGAGGCCCATTTCCAGCAACCATCACTCCAGTGTTCTAATGGCACATTGTGTTTGCTAACTGTGTTAGAAGGCTGATGGATGATTAGAAAACACTTGAAAACCCTTGTGCAATTATTTTAGCACCGCTGTAAACAGTTTTGCTGTTTAGAGGAGCTATAAAACTGACCTTCCTTTGAGCTAGTTGAGAATCTGGAGCATTACATTTGTGGGTTCGATTAAACTCTCAAAATGGCTAGAAAAAGAGAGCTTTCATGTGAAACTCGACAGTCTATTCTTGTTCTTAGAAATGAAGGCTATTCCATGCAAGAAATTGCCAAGAAATTGAAAATTTCCTACAACAGTGTGTACTACTCCCTTCAGAGGACAGCACACCAGGCTCTAACCAGAGTAGAAAGAGTAGTGGGAGGCCCCGCTGCACAACTGAGCAACAAGACAATTACATTAGAGTCTCTAGTTTGAGAAATAGACGCCTCACAGGTCCTCAACTGGCAGCTTCATTAAATTATACCCGCAAAACGCCAGTGTCAACGTCTACAGAGAAGAGGCGACTCTGGGATGCTGGCCTTCAGGGCAGAGTGGCAAAGAAAAAGCCATATCTGAGACTGGCTAATAAAAGGAAAAGATTAATATGGGCAAAAGCACACAGACATTGGACAGAGGAAGATTGGAAAAAGTGTTATGGACAGACAAATCGAAGTTTGAGGTGTTTGGATCACACAGAAGAACATTTGTGAGACGCAGAACAACTGAAAAGATGCTGGAAGAGTGCCTGACGCCATCTGTCAAGCATGGTGGAGGTAATGTGATGGTCTGGGGTTGCTTTGGTGCTGGTAAAGCGGGAGATTTGTACAAGGTAAAAGGGATTTTGAATAAGGAAGGCTATCACTCCATTTTGCAACGCCATGCCATACCCTGTGGACAGCGCTTGATTGGAGCCAATTTCATCCTACAACAGGAAAATGACCCAAAGCACACCTCCAAATTATGCAAGAACTATTTAGGGAAGAAGCAGGCAGCTGGTTATTTTATCTGTAATGGAGTGGCCAACGCAGTCACCAGATCTCAACCCCATAGAGCTGTTGTGGGAGCAGCTTGGCCGTATGGTACGCAAGAAGTGCCCATCAAGCCAATCCAACTTGTGGGAGGGGCTTCTGGAAGCATGGGGTGAAATTTCTCCCGATTACCTCAGCAAATTAACAGCTAGAATGCCAAAGGTCTGCAATGCTGTAATTGCTGCAAATGGAGCATTCTTTGACGAAAGCAAAGTTTGAAGGAGAAAATTTTTATTTCACATAAAAATCATTATTTCTAACCTTGTCAATGTCTTGACTATATTTTCTAGTCATTTTGCAACTCATTTGATAAATAGAAGTGTGAGTTTTCATGGAAAACACAAAATTGTCTGGGTGACCCCAAACTTTTGAATGGTAGTGTGTATATATATATATATATATATATATATATATATATATATGACTGTATATATTATAGTATATATTATTTAGATGTTATTTTGATGGCATCATTTAACCTTTTCACATAATCATTTAAGTTTAACCCCTGGCCTTTGTTTTTGCCACATTCTAATAATCTTTAAGCCAAGACACTCTGTTACCATCTCCGTACTTTAGCCTGAGGGGAGATTTCCACAATCCAGCCTCTTTATCTTTTAAACTACATAATGCTGGTAATTTTCTCTTTATAGATTCAAGTTTACAACATTCGACAGATTGTACACGTAAAATGCTTTAACAAAACAGCTCAATCAATGTGAATAAATAGATATAAATAAATATGCTCTTGGATGCCTGACAAATTTCAGTCTGTCAGGGGAATCCTATCTTAACAAAGTACATTTGGCAGAGCTCAAGCTATAAAAGAAAGCTTAGAGTGGCTTATTTTAACAAACATATTATCTTGCTTCACTACCTGAAGCCTAAAACAGCGTTTGAAAAATGATTGTTCTGATTGTTCCTCTTTGCTATTAAAGAGCATAAGTTAAAGTTTGGTTCTGAAGCATGCACATTACAGATTGAGGCTGCTTGGGCAAGGGTTATATATTTTTTTTATAGAGATCATTGTACACACTACATCCATATATACTGCTACATAGATATATAACACTGGTTCCACAATCATCCACAGTTCCCTACACAAGGGATTCTCAGTATTTTTGCCCTGGAGCCACACCAGCCAGAACATGGTGATTAGGCCTCACTTGGTCGAAGTCCATGCCAACATTAACCATGTCTCTTAATTTATCTTTAATTTGTCTCCTGAACCCAGTATAACATATACTTATAATAAGCACAAAAGGGGTCAATTATGTCACCAAACCAGAGATTGGTGAAGCCGAAGAAAGGATTGTGCAGCTTATCTTCACTTCTGTCAAAACTGCCTCGCCAGCTGCCCATCACCAACAACTGATGAGTGCCTACCCTACATTATAGAACTAAATTTCCACAAACAATATAATACAAACGTTCAAATGAGACCTATTTGTACTATCTATAGAACCTCATCTGAAAGATTTCCACTGATATCCACATATCAGATGGCCTACTTGAGCCTTCCACTATGGCACACAACACACTCCATAGACTAATTTGCATTAATTTTCTGGACACATGCAGTTATGATTTTTCTTTATCCGTTCAAGTACATAGAGGGAATGCTTCCATTAAATGTGCGCTACAGGAAGCCTTAAAGGAGTTGTTCAGTCCCTAAAAATTTATGGCCCAGCCTCAGGATAGGCCATTAATAGCTGATGGGTCAGGGTCCCACTCCCGGGACCCCCGATAATCATGTGTGTACCCCGTAATTTCTACTTGCTCACTGTGAATCTTCGACACACATGTAGCGGCGATTCACAGCTATTGCAGCCTTCTTCTCCAATGACAACCCCTTTAATGGGATGGTACCAACTAGATATACCATGTCTATATGGCCCATGCAGTGCATTGAATAAGCTCCAAATAATACTGCATATTTCTTAAGAGTTTTTGGTGATACGTTTTATTTTTTACATACAGGTTACAGAGCATGCCTCGAAAACTCTCCCATAGAAGGCAATGGGTCCCCTCCTGTTCACCGGTTCCTTTGGTCCATGTGGCTGCTGTAAAGCATATCTCTAAATGCTGTTAACAGAAGCTCAGGTAAAATGGCTTCACCCATAATAATGTACAGAAAGTAGAATAAAAAAAATCTACAGTCAAAAAATAAAAACATATTAGAATAAAACAATATGTCTAACTATCTGCTTTTAATTAGAAAAAAAAGGTAGTACATTCCCTTTAAAGAGGCTCTGTCACCACATTATAAGTGGCCTATCTTGTACATAATGTGATCGGCGCTGTAATGTAGATTACAGCAGTGTAAATGAATGGAGAGAAGTGTATGACGCTGATTGTTCACTGATTGGTCAGCGTCATGCACTCCTCTGTACAACGCCCACTTGGCCAAAAAGTAAAACACGCCCAGTTGTTCATTAAGAAACTCATTAGCATAAAGCTAATCTGGTCATAACTCCGTCAAAAATGATCGTTTTTCTAAATAAAAAACACTGCTGTGATCTACATTACAGCGCCGATCACATCATGTACAATATAGGCCACTTATAATGTGGTGACAGAGCCTCTTTCAATAGAAAATTGTGAAACATGGTAGTTTACTTTGCCATCAGCTAGTTCATTATCCATTACACACTCTCTGCCATCCACTGATATTTGAGCATATATATATATATATATATATATATATATATATATAAATATATATATATATATATATATATATATATATATATAAATATATATATATATATATATTGACATTAGAATTTAACCATTGCCTACTGGGTAGATAATTTACTGTAACAAATAGAGTCATTAATTGAACAATGGGAAGTAACCAAAATAATTGTGTCCTTGTCCCATGCAGATAACAGCTGTTTAGTGGTTCTGTACATATGGAGTGAAGTCGTCGTCTGGAGTTTTTTTTACATTTATCTGAAGAAGGAATGTTATAGCCGGTGTGTACGATTTTAAAGACCACTATGGAGAATACTTATACACTGTATTATGCTTAGTGTAGGGACTGGGTGGGTGGTGTATGACACAGGGATCTAAAAAAGACCAAATAAAGAATTCCTGTGTCATGCACCACCCCTTAGGTCATACACTAGACATAACACAGAGCATATGTTTTGCCAATAGTATTGCTTTACTATTCGTGAACAGATTATGTGAATTTCATTGTTCTTTGAAACCATACAGATGCAACAATAAAATACATTTAAATATGATTAGTTATGATGACTTTAATGCTTATCCAAGTTAGGAAGGATCTATTATTTCAAGCTTTACTAAACATTTCCGTTTGCTCTAAGAATCCTCTGTTCCTCTAACTTGAGATAATTGTACTAAAGAGGAATGTAAATTTGTTACAGGAAAGTTGCCAAATGGAATGAACATCATATGCCGTTTGATATACAACCAAGAGGATAAAACATTTTTAATCATTCATAATGACCTCATAGAACCTATTTTACTTTTTAGAATATCACACAGAGAAAAAAGATCAGAAGAAAAAAAAATGAGAAATTATAATAACTGAAGACCCAATTCGATCTTCTTGAGAAAATATTATAAGTTACCACAGACATTATCAAAATAATATACGGCAAATCCCTCTTTACCATGTATATTTGCGATTTTGTTTAAGTGGTAGAAAAATTAATCTGGGAACTTCTTATCGTCAGTAGTAAATAGCTCCCAGTAATAGGACCCCATGTAATCATTAAGGCTAAGAACCAATTTTTCCATTTTATGGTTGCATAACTTTCCATAAGAATCTATAATATTCAATGCTTTGAAATAATACATTGAAAACCAAATTAAACTATGTAGCTAAAAAAGTCATATATGAAGCCAAAGCAAATGGCACTGCAGATAAAGTTGATAATACTTTATGAATCCGTTTTAGAGGCACAGATGCATAAAATTATATCATTAAAGCAAACAGTGTCCGATGTTGATAACATTTTCTGGTGACCACTCCATTAATTGATCCGTTTTGCATATGACACATTGTGTCAGCCTATAGCGTTTTGACCCTTGTGCAAAGTTTCAGTAAAACTACGTCATCGCTGGTGCCATTTGCCACAACAGTGTTACCACCAGCTACGGAGCCACAGAAGTCACTGGTTGGAGAACATCGTCCTAGAGGCGGCTTGTCTCTAACTGGAGCATATGCATCTCCATGAAGACACGCTACATTATATAGTACTAGATATATTTTCACTGAGGACCTTTCATTATTTAATTATTGTCCTTTTTTCTTCTCAAGACAATCATGGTCGCTCAGTAATAACGTATGCTGATCCTCCTCCTGCACTATAGTCTGCTCAATGGTGCTGACTGTTGAATCTATATTTCTACTTATGAAAGCATGAAAAAATTGCATTTTCTTTATGTTTAAATGTAATATATATCTGCTTGATTTAACCCTTAGTGACCAGCCTATTTTAGGCCTTAATGACCAAGCAATTATTTTTGTTTTTCATCGTCTCATTTAAAGTGCTATAACTTTTTATTTTTGCTGTCGACATAGCCTTATGAGGACTTTTTTTTCTGCGGGATTAGTTGTATTTTTTATTGGCCCCATTTTGGGGTATATATAATTTTTTGATTAACTTTTATTAACTTTTTTTTGGGGGGGAAATAGAAAAATAAACAGCAATTCCACCGTTGTTCTATGGGTTTTAAATTTACGCCCCACACTGTGCGACGCAAATAATATGTTACCTATATTCTATGGGTCGGTATAATTACGATGATACCATATATGTATCGTTTTTTTATGTTTTACCATTTTTGTACAATAAAAACACTTTTGAACTAAAATTATTTGATTTTGCATCGTCGCTTTCCAAGAGCCATAACTTTTAGATTTTTCCGCCAATGTAGTGATATGTGTGCTTGTTTTTTGTGGGATGAGACGTAGTTTTCATTGGTACTTTTTTGGGGTTCATGGGACTTATTGATTAACTTTTATTATTACATTTTTGGGGGGCAATGGAAAATATAGCAGTTCCGCCATAGTTTGTTGCGTTGCGTTCACCTTGCGGTTTAAGTTACATTTTAAATTAATCGTTTGGGTCATTATAGTCACGGCGATACCCTATATGTGTACTATTGTTTCTTTTTTACACTTTGACTAAATAAAACCACTCTGTATCGGAAATGTTTTAACTGTAATCTTTATTAATAATTCTTATTTAACATTCATTACTTATTTTTTTCAGTCCAACTAGGAGACTTCACTATGTGATCTTTTTATCGCAGATATAATGCTTTGGTATACTTAATATACCAAAGCATTATTGCCTGACAGTGTAAAACTGACAGGCAATCTATTAGGCAATGCCTCTGGCGCGGCCTAATAGGCATATAGCCAGGGCAGGCCTGGGGGCCTAACAAAGGCGACCCATTGGAGGCCCGCGATTGCATTTGCGGGCCGCCGACGGGTGAGAGAGGGAGCTCACTCCCACTGTAAACGACGTAAATGCAGCAGTCGCTATTGACCGCAGCATTTAAAGGGTTAAATGGCCACGATCTAACTAAACTTTGATCGCTACCATTGGAGCAGGATCCCGGCTGTCATCAGACAGCCGAGCACCCGCTCCAGCCTGCACGGGACACTCGTGCAGGACTTAGACTAGGCTGCCGTGAAAAGGCGTATTGGCGGTCACTAAGGGGTTATCTTACTCTGTTATTTTGCTGTGCTTTTTTTTTCTTTTTTTTGCTGGGGTACATACATACTAGATACATTTCCTACAAAATTTCATTGTGACAACGTCTTCTAGGGGCAGGGTTGACACCAATTTTGGGCTTGTTTATTACGTTTTATTATAGGTACATTGCTGTTATGATTTTTTTGCCACTAATATAGATTAATAAAGCATTATAAACGTTAACTGTGGTGCCTTGGATTCTATAGACATTTGGATTTTTCTGGTGGGTATTGTTGAGACCAAGTCAAAAGTGCACATCTTGCTCTGGTGTAAACATCCCTTTTGCTTGCGTACTCCCCTTCCAGGGAAATACCACTGATTGACAACAGTGCCACAAATGGTGACATCTGGTTAAAATCAACTCGCAACCAAGTGGATTGGGCTTCTAATTGACCATTCTCGGGTGTATAATTTGACATTACCATAATTGAGTTCTCTAAACTCTAATAGAGGCACATCATTTCACGATAAATACTAAATACCTTATATGACCACAAAAAAAAACACAAATTTAAGAACCATGAACGAATTTATAAACGTAAAAAATTCCATAATACTTACACCAACTATGAAGAAATCCAGCCAACACCATGCGTTGGTGAAGTACTTCTTAAAGCCATATGCCACCCATTTAAGGAGCATCTCAAGAACAAAGACGTATGTGAACACCTTGTCTGCATACTCCAAAATAATTTTTACAGCTTTTTTCTGGTCGATGTAAATATCTTCAAATGCCTGAAAACCAAAAATCTATGAGGCAAGTTTTTAAAACACAAGTGAACTGCATTCAGTAACATATAATTGACATGAATTGTGAACTAATATTCTGAGTTTTAATCCCCATGGCAACAGAAAAACTTTTGCTAACTTGATAACTACAAAGTGTTTTCTTTTGACCTGTACCTAAATTATGACCAACTGTGACAACTTAATAAAAAAAGAACACCGGCGCGCATGATAATGCAATTTATTACTGTACCACTGACAGAGTATACTGGGCAAACTATAACATGAAAAATACAATATGAGACAAGTGAAGCCATCAGTTATACAAAATACTACGAGAAATGAAGCACCGGCTAATCAATTACTCCTAATAATATTATTTGCCTAGGGTTCCATAATATGGTTTCAGGCAGTACAAAACACCCTTAGCGAAAACACCCTTTTTATGTCATCAATGACCCCTCTTATTCAGCTTTGCTAAATATTACCCATATAGAGCTACTATCTATATGCAGATGACTGGACTGTTTACAACTTTATGGACTGCCTGAAAATGGAAGAGAGAAGATTAGATATGATCTAAGATAAGCAATATTTGTGGGGAGAGAGATATACAGTATCTAGGCAAAAATATAGAATATGCCTGATGAAGAGAGGCATCATATGGTATGCTATTGTGAAGTCGAGGCAGTACCGAATCCTTCATTAGGTCATTTGTCACAATGCACCTTGTAACATTATGCTGTCAAACTCTACAAAGTTACTATTGGCCAAACAAACAAACTATAGTTGGTCCCTTTAAATGTCATTAGAGGAAAGAAGTAGCTATTAGAAATCATATGCCACCCTAAACGTGATTATTGTGACTTGTTACAGTAAAACATGACATCATTTTGGTCAATGAGATTACACCCATGCTCTACAGGAAGGATGTCGAATTTGATCACATCGGTGGCACCCTCGGGGACTTTAACTATTACTGATGTAAAATCATTTCATTTCCACATCCAAATAGAGATGTGAGAAGAAAATAGAGTTTGAGGAACAAAAGTGACTGCAAATTAGTTTTAGATCATGTAAATTGTATTGTGCCACTGCATCTGTTTCAGTGATTGTGATTAGGGGGATGAAAGGCAATGGAATAACAAGATATATTTTCCTTCGGAAGAAGCATGGGCTTTACATATATTTATCTATTAATCATTAAGATAACATCTACTGGTGAAGAGACTGACATAAGTGATGACATTTTCTGTGTGAATGCACATTTATGCCAGTCCATGTCCTCAGTATGAATGACAATTCAGTTTTTCTATAAAAAGCCAAATAAGTCAACAATTGTTTTTGGAAGGAATACATCAGTTAATCCCTTAATGACTGGGCCTGAAAAAGCCTTAATGACCTTTAAGCAGTCATAACTTTTATTTTTCCATTGACGTGGCTGTATGAGGCCTTGTTTTATGTGGGGAAAACTGTATTTTTTCTCTCCGCAGTTTGGGGTTTTGAAAAAAATTGAATTTTACGGCATGAATATAGGAAAAAGAAATTCTTGCCATTGTTGTTCTTGTTTACTTTTTATCCAGTTCACGTTAAATTAATTCTTCAGGTTATATAGTTGTGTAGATACCTAATATGTGTAGGTTTTTTTGGTTTTATGTAATGTAGGGGCAATAAAATATATTTTATGCAAAATAATGGCTTTTTTTGGGACATTTTCTTTTGAACATGTCTCTTGTCACTTTGACACAGGCTGCTGTTAGGGCAGCACATAGTCAGTCAGACGCTGCTGTAGACAAAGCACTTGCAACGCCTGCCATCAAAAGACGGTGGGCGGTCATTAAGGTGTTAAAGGGGTAACTTGGGTTAAAAAGGGTGTCCTAACTGAACAACCCATAGGGGTGTGGGGGTGCCAATGTATTAAATGGTTACCCAATCATTTAAATTGACATCATGTAATGATATACTTCACCTGCAGAGATCATTGCAGGGGAAATGTGCGCCTACCCAGAGCGACCAACTGATTGCTAGGATGACCTGCTTTAGAGATGGGATTGTCCAGTTGAAAATTCTGTACAATGTACAATGCATCTAATAAAAAATAAAGCATAATACTTACCAGTGCTCCACTGCTGAGAAGAATCATGAAGATGATAAAGCTCTCAAACCAGTTGTGTTCAACTATCCTGTAGCAAGTCTTTCTCACTTTCCACCATATTTTACCAACTCCTTTTGTGATGTCAACTTTACAGCATGGACAATAATGCAAGCAGCCTAAAAAGTAAGAAAATACAATGAACACTAGCTGAAAAAAACAGAATATGATGAATACAAAATAATGGCAATATAATGGCAATATTGTAGCTATATGGAGTATATGATTGTTTTAGGAATCGGCTTGTAGAGTTTGCTCTGTCTACATCACACTTCCTATAGTAGTTAGTACTCAAGATGTAGTGTCAGGATGCAGTGAACTCAAAAAGTTTAAAAATAATACCACTTTCTTTTTGGTATTTCCATGTACCTATAATCTCTTCTTAAAGAGAAACGGTCACCTCTCCTGTTATGTCTATTTTAGTAAATACTTTTATTCTCCATGTAGTAACAATTCCGGGACTTATTTTGTTAGAAAGCTTCATTGGGGCGTTCCTCTGTTATTCCTCCTAGAAATTTATGATTAAATTGACAACTGGGTGTAACCATTTCCCTCGTCAAAGGGGCATGTTCCTAAAAAATCTCATTCCATCAGCGCTGATTCAACATCGTCAGTCTGTGTAGGGACACACCTCAAACCGGTAACACCCAGTTTTGAATTTATTCATAAATTTCTAGGAGGAATAACAGAAGAAAGGCACAACGTAGAGTTCTAAGAAAACATGCTCCAGAATTGTTATTTCATGGGGAATACAATTATATTTACTAAAGCAGACCTGTCAGGAGAGATGACGGGTCCTCTTTGAAAGAAATCAAAATGTTAAAATAATTGACCTAGCATTTATTGTATTTACCAACAGGAATAAATTACTTTTTTTTATTATTATTATTATTATTATTATTATTATTATTATTATTATTATTATTATTATTATGCAATGCTTTAGGGAGTATCAGCCATCAAGTATGCAGCATATAACATCCTATATATGTTTTACTGTATTTCAGAATGTGGCGGTCCTCAAGCTATTTTGTATATTAACTACTATGATTTGCATTCTTATCTCATTCTGATGCACAGTAGCTACTGCAAGAAGGCGCTGTTCACCCCAGCATTATGTCCTCAATTGTTCATAGATATTAATGGCTATTCTTGAAGTAAAAAAGAAATAGAGACCTAATGGAATGGAGAGTAGCACTAAGGTGGACAAAGCCCTACAACATAAAATACTAACATCTGAGCACAATGGTAACCTGACAAAATTTCATACCAAATGATAATTTTAGTGCCTAGTCCTATTCCATCACCAAAGCATTTTTTGTTTTTAGAATTTTTTTATTCATTTAAAAAAAGACAAATACTAAATTCATTTAGGAATGGTTGGAGTGTCCTAGACTAAATTTAAGAGGCAGATAGATCCAAAGGGGGTTTTACACTGGACGATTATCGTGTAGACAAGCATTCATAGAACGCTTGTTGCTGATAATTGCCCTGTGTAAACAAGGAAACGATCAGCGGATGAACGAGCAAACGTTCTGATATCATCTGCTGGTCGTATTGTTTTAAAAAAGTAAAATATCATTGTCGGCAGTACATCTTCCTGTGTAAACAGGGAGACACGCTGCCGACATGATAATAATGGATGGAGACGAGTGATCGGAGTAACGACCGCTCGTCCCCATCCATAGCTCCGTGTGACAAGAGCAAACGAGCGCCGATCAACAATGTCTCGTTGATCCGTGCTCGGCTGCACCAGCCGCTTATCGGCCACTGTAAAAGGCCCTTAACCCTGCTACCACTACCATACAAAGCAGGAATTGCAGACTCATTTAGGAAAAGCATTTAAAGAGTACTTGTCACATTTCTGTTTTTTCAGAACATTACAAGAACTCTGTTTAAAAACTTTGTCACTTTGCATAGAAGTGTAGGTGTGTCAGAGTGAAGAGACATGACCAGCAGTCGTTCTTGCCCGCTTAAATGTTCCTATACAGTTCCTAGAACAAAATATTGTCTATATTGTGTTTTTTTTTTAATCTAAACTAACTGGGGACGTGGTAGAAGCTGGGCAGGGCAAGTACTGCTTCTACTTGGTGTGTTAAAGAGGCTCTGTCACCAGATTTTGCAACCCCTATCTGCTATTGCAGCAGATAGGCGCTGCAATGTAGATTACAGTAACGTTTTTATTTTTAAAAAACGAGCATTTTTGGCCAAGTTATGACCATTTTTGTAGTTATGCAAATGAGGCTTGCAAAAGTCCAAGTGGGTGTGTTTAAAAGTAAAAGTCCAAGTGGGCGTGTATTATGTGCGTACATCGGGGCGTTTTTAATACTTTTACTAGCTGGCCGTTCTGACGAGAAGCATCATCCACTTCTCTTCAGAACGCCCAGCTTCTGGCAGTGCAGACACAGCGTGTTCTCGAGAGATCACGCTGTGTCGTCACTCACAGGTCCTGCATCGTGTCAGACGAGCGAGGACACCGGCACCAGAGGCTACAGATGATTCTGCAGCAGCATCGGAGTTTGCAGGTAAGTAGCTACATCGACTTACCTGCTAACGCCGATGCTGCTGCAGAATCAACTGAAGCCTCTGGTGCCGATATGTCCGACACGATGCAGGACCTGTGAGTGACGTCACAGATCTGCACTGCCAGAAGCTGGGCGTTCTGAAGAGAAGTGGATGATACTTCTCGTCAGAACGCCCAGCTAGTAAAAGTATTAAAAACGCCCCGATGTACGCACATAATACACGCCCACTTGGACTTTTACTTTTAAACACACCCACTTGGACTTTTGCAAGCCTCATTTGCATAACTACAAAAATGGTCATAACTTGGCCAAAAATGCTCGTTTTTTAAAAATAAAAACGTTACTGTAATCTACATTGCAGCGCCTATCTGCTGCAATAGCAGATAGGGGTTGCAAAATCTGGTGACAGAGCCTCTTTAAAGGGGTTTTGTGGGACCTGTAGTGTTGTAAAATAACAAAAGAAACCTGTAAATTGTAAAGAAAAAAATCGAATAAAATTACTGGCTGAATTCTTCCTCAGTCCCCCTCGACTGTGATGCCTTGATCCAGTATAAATAATAGGCTGCCATTGGATGATGCAGTCACATGATGTTGCCTTACAAAATGTAACTGTAGCCTACTCATACCAGAAGACCAAGGGAGAACTGGGTAGGAAACAGAGGAGCAATTCGGATGTAAGGAATATTACAACATTTATTTTAAATAGCTGTTGCAGCTTCTCTAAGGCTTTGTTCACATCTGCATCAGGGCTCCATTCATGGGTTCCGTAGAAGCTTTCCGTCAGGGGAGCCCATTAACGGAACCCTGACTGAAACAAACGGAAACTTAAATGAAATGTGACAGGTTCTGTGAGAAGTTCTCTGACTAAAAGTCTGTTTAGAGAAAAATCGGATGATTAACACAGGCTAAGCTGGGGAATGGCACTACTTCACTGCAGCCATTTTTACTGGTATCTTCAGCCTAAGGCTGTATATAAACTGAGATGTCGGCAGGGAGAGTTGACAGCACCCAAACCAACTCTATCTCTCTCTGTTACTGCCATATTCGTCAAACTCTAATAAAAATCAATTTAGGTAGACTGCCATATTCGTCAAACTCTAATAAAAATCTATTTAGGTAGAGACATTTTTTAATGCTATTTCCATATGTCATAATAGAGATAAACTAGTCACTTAAGTAATAAAACACAAAGCTTTAAGGTAGCAATCCAGAGTTGAATTTATTCCGGCAAGGAATCATTTGGTTTTACAATGTATATGTATCTACTGATATGTCTTAACATTATAAAGGAAGCATCGGTCCCTGATACTTCACAATGTAAGCCTCAGGTCAGCCTACTTTATGTAACATCTCACCAAAAGTGCCAAGTTATGTAACGCAAAAAACCTTTATAACAACTTGCCCCTGGGCAGAGTATGTAAAACATCTATTATTATACAGAGTTAATTTTTCTCATATTTCAGAATACATTTTTAGATAGAATCTGATCATTTCAATGAACAACCTACCATAGGCTTATAGCATTTGGGGGCAAAAATGTAACTCATAGGGGTGACATTATCTTTGGTGAACCTCCGGGAATATTTAGGTAATTCCTGAATAACAATGACCTAATATAGTGTTCTTATCAAACCTAGTCTCTTTATCAGTGCGTGTGTTCAATATTGCAGGTCTGCAAGGAATTTTAAATTCCATGCCATTGCCCTGTAAAGTTGGCCATGTGTAGTGGGGCAGCCAAACCATCTCCAAGGTCTGCTCTTGGGGGGATAGAAGGATCAGGCATGTTGGATTTCAACATACCTGATTCTTTATTTCTACAGGACATAATCGCTGGCAGACGTGTCTATCAGTGATTTCCCTCCCACTATGCTATTACCATGTGCACTTGGCGAGTTCCATGGTGCATGCTTATGGGAGCGTCACAAGGGATAGCTGTCTTCCAAACAAAAATTGGAGCAACAGCTATCTTAGATGTATGGCCAGCTTTAATGTGTCAGCAGGTTACAACCTATAGTCTGTAAATGGAATAAGGAGTGTGCTGGTGGGATGACAGAGATGCCACGGGAAATTTTAAACCTCTAGACACCCCCAGTCAGTGGCGGATCCCCATATGGGCGTTTCGGGCGGTCGCCCGGGGCCCAAGGCTTGCAGGGGGGCCCATAGCTTCCCACACCGCACACAAGTGAAACAAAACTCTCCAGGGCTGCTGCTGCCGGCCGCATTCTAGAGGCGGGGGGAATGTGCAGGGGGAGTCAATTGCGGCCAGGGAACAGGGGCACAGCACATCAGCTGTAGAGAGCAGACTGTCAGAGATTGTGATTGGCAGGTGCTGGAGTCTCCCTGACAGTCTGCTCCTCTGTGCTGCTGTGCACTGTCCCTCCTGTCTAAACCTCCAGCAGCTGCCTGATAACGGCAAAACTGAAACTAGAGGGTGAAGGACCTGTGGTGACGTCACAGTCACATGATTAAGGTCCTGGAGGCTGCCAGAGACAAGCACCGCAGAGGAAGAGACTGGTAAGTGTGTGTGTGTTAGTTAATGTAAGTCTATATAGTGTGTGCTGTGTATATAGTGTCTATAATGTAAGTCTATGTAGTGTGTGTGTGTGTGTGTGTGTGTGTGTGTCATAATGTAAGTCTATATAGTGTGTGCTGTGTATATAGTGTGTGCTGTGTATATAGTGTGTGCTGTGTATATAGTGTGTGCTGTGTATATAGTGTGTGCTGTGTATATAGTGTCTATAATGTAAGTCTATGTAGTGTGTGTGTGTGTGTCATAATGTAAGTCTATATAGTGTGTGCTGTGTATATAGTGTGTGCTGTGTATATAGTGTCTATAATGTAAGTCTATGTAGTGTGTGTGTGTGTGTGTGTGTGTGTGTGTGTGTCATAATGTAAGTCTATATAGTGTGTGCTGTGTATATAGTGTGTGCTGTGTATATAGTGTCTATAATGTAAGTCTATGTAGTGTGTGTGTGTTTGTGTGTGTGTGTGTGTGTGTGTGTGTGTGTGTGTGTGTGTGTCATAATGTAAGTCTATATAGTGTGTGCTGTGTATATAGTGTGTGCTGTGTATATAGTGTGTGCTGTGTCTATAATGTAAGTCTATGTAGTGTGTGTGTGTGTGTGTGTGTGTGTGTGTGTGTCATAATGTAAGTCTATATAGTGTGTGCTGTGTATATAGTGTGTGATGTGTATATAGTGTCTATAATGTAAGTCTATGTAGTGTGTGTGTGTTTATGTGTGTCATAATGTAAGTCTATATAGTGTGTGCTGTGTATATAGTGTGTGCTGTCTATATAGTGTGTGCTGTGTATATAGTGTGTGCTGTGTTTATAGTGTCTATAATGTAAGTCTATATAGTGTGTGTGGTTTGAATATATAGTGTTTGGTGTTAGTGTGAATTGTATATAGGGTGTTTAATCTCACATTTTTTGTGTGCAAAATAATTTCCCACCCATAGAGCCCTCTGCAGTAAGTCAGATGCTCAGAACCCCCCCCTGCAGTATAATCTCCCCCATGGAGCCCTCAGTAGTTATTATTCTGCAGGGGGGGGTCAGAGCGTTTGATTGACTGTTCAGGGTTCTATAGGGGAATAACTCCTTCCCCCCCCAAGAGCCATAAGGGCGGATTTACACGAACGTGTAATTTGTCCGTGCAACGCGCATGCTTTTCACGCGCCTCGCACGGACCTATGCAAGTATATGGGGCAGTGCAGACTGTCAGTGATTTTTGCGCAGCGTGAGTCTGCTGCGTAAAACTGACGACATGTCCTATATTTCTGCGTTTTTTGCGCATCACGCACCCATTGAAGTCAATGGGTGCGTGAAAATCACGCATGCCACACGGAGGCACCTCCGTGGGACGTGCGTGATTTGCTCAACAGCAGTATAACTATGATTGCAAACAGAAAAGCACCAGGTGCTACAAACATACAAACAGAGTGTCATAATGATAGCGGGTGCGCGAAAGGCACGCAGCCGCGCATCATATGGTGATGACACACGGAGCTGTTAAGTGCCTTTTGCGCGCGCAAAACGCCGCATTTTTTGTGTGCGCAAAACGCACACGCTCGTGTAAATCCGCCCTAAGTGTCAGACACTTAGACCCTCCCATAGGGCACTCAGCAGTCAGTCAGATGCACTGGGGAGGGGTGTCTGACTGCTTAAAGGGTAACTAACGAAACTTTTAAAAAAAAATTACATGTCATAGTGACATGTCAAATGTTCTAATTGGTGGGGGTCCGGGCACTGAGACCCCACCAATCGCTGAAACAAAGTGGCAGAAGCGCTCAGGTGAGTGAGGAGCCACTTTGTTTCTGATCGTCTTTCCTCTGATAGCCGAGCATGCGGTCTATGGGCACAACAGAAAGTCTATGAGTCCGTACACCGCGACGAGGAAAGACAATCAGAAATTAAGTGGAACAGCGCTCACCCGAGCACTCCTGCTGCTTTGTTTTAGTGATCGGTGGTGGTCTCAATGCTGGGACCCCCATCAATCAAAACTTCTGACATATCACTCTCACTATGACACGCCAAATGTTTTTTAAAAGTTTAGTTACCTCTTGGGGACTGAATTTATTGGTTTGAGTTAATGTATGGGCCTGGGTCTTAATTTGCTTAGGGGTCTGGGGTATAAGACAATTTATGGTGTTTATGTCTGAATTTTTATGTTGCTATAGACTCTGAAAATGGCTACAGAATCAAGGGGAAAAGATTTCTCATCAGGAAACTGCAGTCATCAGGAGAAGTCGCCATAGCGGTCTGTGTCAGATGGAGAAGAAAAGAGAACGACCTATCAGTGAAGACATCACCTGTGAGTCATTGCATTTATCTGTCACCTCTCCTGACATGTCTGTTATCGGAAATCCTTGTATTCCACATAAAGTCTTTGTGTACCCAGGACTAATAGACAAATGCGTGTTACCATTCCCCTTGTCAGGAGGATGTGTCCCTACACAGTGTGATACTGTCAGCGATGGTTGAAGACTGTCAGTGTGTAGGGACACAGCCCTTTGACAAGGGGAATCGTAGCACTCATTTGTCAATGCTCACACAGAAAGGTGGTGTTTAATATAGACATGACGTGGCAGGGCGGTGGTGGACAAGGGGGCCCAAGCTTGTGGAACAGCCCAGGGCCCATGGTTTACTTAATCCGCCACTGCCCCCAGTGCACTATGACTGCCAAATGAGTCAAATACAATTACACAATGGTGCAGATTTATCAATGTATTTATGCAGTCATTTTGACCTGCACAAATATGGCATTTAAACTGAAGGTCTATTTATGAAGCCCCTGTATCCCTTTTTCAAACACATCCAACTGTGCTGGGAAATGTGGTTGGGGCTTCAGAGTCACACGAAGTGCAACTCATTCATCAATATTTTCTGCCATTTTTGGAAAACAACATCAGATCTGACCTGGTGTTTTTAGAATGCGCTATATTCATCAACAGGGCATTGATTCTCTTGATGAATGTGGCACACACTACACAGTGGATGGGAATGTGGCAAAAACTCCCCCAATAGAATTAATTTGCTCATGCTTTTCCCTAACTTACTTTAATCAGATTCCAAAATGTTGTGTTTGTAGGCTCTCACAGTTTCAGTTATGGATTAAATATTATATTTAACAGTTTTTTGGAAAAAATAGTCATGTACTGAAAAAAACGACCCTCCAGCCCTCTCTATAGATATGTTCTTTTAAGGGACAGTTTGCCCATATTAAAGACACATGATAACAGTGCAGAAAGGTACCTGGCTAGGAAGTCAGTCCAAAGAATGAAAATAGTGGATGGTATGGTCGGCTTGCTACCTTAAAGGTCATTCTGCTTAGTATTAGTCTATTACAGCACATGCATGTAGTTCATTGCCTTTCTAGGGTGAGGGGGAAATTACAGTTCAGGTACTAAATGCTTCATTGAGAACGTGATATTTTTGCACAATGCCATGGCAACGATTAGAATAAGTCATGTTGATTGGAGGACAAGAAAAATATTATGCTTATGAGTCTGACACTACATTGGTTTGAAAATAAATTTTTTGTGTTAACTCAAATTTTATCCCGATGTTCTATGCCAGATTTATAGAGCCTATTGGATTATTAGATTTCACCTTCTGCCTCTTGCTAATAAATTAAATAGGTCTGACATTTTCTCTTGGAAATTAGCATTTGAGTCATTCAGTGCAAGCTGAAAAGATAACAGCAATGTGCAAAAATACAGAGTTGTGTGCAATAACTTTACAGGTAATTTGTACAGCCGTATGAAAACAGTTAATGTCAAAAAGGGCAGTTAAGGGACATGTGCAGCTGTTTGGTTACTTATATAAAGGTTACAAACCAAACGGACACTTAATTTCAAATCGCTAACAAAAGATTTACCTGAATGGTCCTGGAAGTTTGTATCTACAAAAAGTAACAATTATATCAACCAATTAAGATCTACTTCATTTTTTGAAAATGTAGGAAATTAAAAAATTTGTTTCATGTCTATATATTTTATGTGATTTATAAAAATAATAATATGTTCACACATGGTGTTTATAATGCAAAATATATTCCTGCCATTTATTTATTTTGCCGTGGAATCCGCAGCAGATTCCACTGCCAAATTTCCTCCGTGTGAACGTGCCCTTATGTTGCTTATGCACAAATAATTATACTCATGTGTGCAGAATCAATATCTGTATCTAGAAAGAATATTAAGTCCCACAAAAAATCTAAACTTTCTGCAATGTATCAGTTCAGCCAATTTGTATTCTTGTATTTGTATTATTTGAAACATAGGCCCACATTTATCAAAGTGGCGTCATCTTATCCAATGTCTAAGTTAAAGCTAGACTACCTTGTTGACATATGCTGCGACAAATCTATGACTGCATTTTTCCCCTTTAATAAATCTAAAACAAACACATAATAGTGTGCACTGCCTGTATATTAAGGGTGTGCGACACAAACCTTAAATAATTAAACAAATCCAAAAACATAATTGAGAAACAAATCACACCCTCCAGTGAGAAAAATAGAATGTGAGTAGATTTTTATCATACATCAAAAAACACTACCAAACAAATGTTTGATATATAAATTTACAAATATTTGGATCACATGAAATTGCATTTATTTATTAATTAAAGAGATTTTCCAGCCAATAAAAATTGATGGCCCATCCTCAGGATAGGCCATCAATAGCTGATGGGTTGGGATCCGACTCCCAGAACTCCCGCTGATCAGCTGTTTTGAAGGGGCCGCAGCGCTCGTGCGGGCGCTATTTCCCCTTCATTTCTTCGTGCTCACTGTGATTGTTTGACATGCATTTAGCGATGATTCACAGGTATTGCAGCCTCCTTCTCCCATTGAAGTGAATGTGAGAAAAGGCTGCAATACCTGTGAACCGCTGCTAAATGCGTGTCGAACATTCACAGTGAGCAAGAAGAAATGAAGAGGAAGCAGCACTCGTATGAGCTCTGCGCCCTCTTCAAAACAGCTGATCAGTGGGGGTCCCGGGAGTCGAATCGCAACCCATCAGCTATTCATGGCCAATCCTGAGGATGGGCCATCAATTTTTATCGTCTGGAAAACCCCAATAATGTGGCTATTTCCCATGATTAGGACACCACCCAATACCCATGCTTATGTGTAGGCATGGTTATTGGGTGGTGTCCTAATCATGAGGAATGCTCATCTGTGTTTGATATTTATTTGTTTTTAACCAAATTTTTTGTATGGTAGTGTTTTTTTAAGTATAATAAAAATATATTTGCTTTCTCCTCTACATGTTTTTGGCGGCCCTTTGATAAATCTATCACAATACGATTCATTTGCACACTAACTAACCTTACTCCACCTTCTTTATGCCTTTTTTTTGTGGAGTAGAGATGCACCTTTGTTTTCTCATGTGCGACTTGCCAAGCAATAAGTCACATCTACTTTACAAATTGATGTGCATGGTTAATAAATATGTCGCTCAGCAGATTAGACACTATTATGGAGTAAAATGTGGCAAAAAAAAAGGTGCAATACATTTAGAGAAGTAGACCAAAGTTCCAAAATTGGTTGTCACTTCCCTTCCAGCACACACCAGTGAAATAGAATGAAGATTAATAATGTGGATCGTATTTTATATAAAAATGCATTAAAGGCTATGTACACCTTTGACATTGTGTTTTTTTGTTTGTTTGTTTTAAATAAAATTGTCCATCCGTGTGATTGGTGCAACTTCCTAAATACATTTTATTAATAATAATTTTTACTTTTTGAGATACAGCTGCTTTGTATCCTGTATACAGAGCAGCTGTATTTTGCACTGAATCATGTATCCGTCAGGTACGCAGGACTGACGGGTTCAGTGACAGCGGGTTCTGCATGTCTCTGATCGAGCTGTTCGTAACTTAGATGTGATCGATAACAGGTGGATCCTGTGTACACGCTGTCACTGAACCCGTCAGTCCCGCGGACATGACCGATTCTGGTCTTAGCGAATGCGAACAGCTGCTCCGTATACAGAATACAAAGCAGATGTATCTCATAAAGTAAAAATAATTTTTAATAAAATGTATTTAGGAAGTTGCACCAATCACACTGATGTACAATCTTACAAAAAAAAAAACACAACAAAAAACCGTCAAAGGTGTAAATACCCTTTAAGTAGAGTTGCTATTTAATATTTGCACAATTTGCAGCTATCATACAGCTGGAATAGACTGATGAAATTATCATACATAATGCAACCTACCAAGCCACTAAACGTCTACTGCTCTTGGGGGGGCTGGTGGTAGGTGGTAGGTGGGTATGGGACATGTGGTATGATACCTATCCAGGACATGTAGGAGGCAGTGGGCTGCAGGTAACAGCAGAGTGTGCCGCCTAGAGAGTGGACCATTTACGTTTTGCTCCTTTTTTTTATAGCACATGAGTCTTGTTTGTCCATTCAGGTCTAGAATATAATCCATAGCTGAAATACCTCCCAGTCCATGCTATTACATAGTGACTTAGCCTGCTCCAGCGTGATTAATACTTCAACTGGCAAAGCGCTCTGATCCATGGCTGTATATTTCATATTACCGTGAAAATAGCATTAAGAAATAACTACGACAGGTAAAATGACTGAGTAAATGTTTTGTTCTAAGTCAGCCGAGGCAGGAGGAGGCCTGTGTTTGGCTTTCTATAATACAAAATTGAAGTGTTTTCTCCCTTAAGAGCTTTTTAAGTCATGCATCAAATATTATTGAGCAAGTTGAAGAAAATTGCATTAGTCTGTGAGGCATGTATTTCCATTACTGCCATTTAAACTGCACCAAGTTATCTTATTACAGCACAACCGAAAACATGGCGCCAAACGGATAGCAACCTAATTTGTAATGACCCTGATGCTTTTTGTGTGTAAAGGGGGAGGAGAAATAGTTAAGTGACTGGAAAATGTCGGTACAAGGTCAGCACATGGTAGTTACAGTAAACACCTACATATCTAAGAATTGTATAAGGACACTGCTTTACAAAAACTGTACGAGAGGGCGGACATGGTGGTGTTTCCCGTAACATCTAATCAGAGCACATTTTTCTACTGGATCTAATAAAATCAAACATGTACTGATTCCTAAAGAAAGTCCCCTTTCCTGTTGCACTACCTTTCATAAATGGCTATGTATTGTCCAGTGTTTGTCAACGGCAATAATCATTTTAGATGCCATCTAAAGTCTAAAGATTGTCAGCGTTTTCTAACCTCAGACTAAACTTTTGATTTGGGGCAGCCGCAATGTAATACCATATCCAATACCATACCAGCTGAAATTGCAAGGGAAAGCCACAGCCATTCTCTTACCCTACAGTTGCCACTGCAAGGAAAATATGGTATTACATGATGGCCGTTCAATTGAAAGGTTGTCTATATATTACAATCCACCATGTCACTGAACGAAGGATCAAGCCTGTTGGATTTTAATCAGCCCAATTCTTTCTTCCAACATGAGATAGAAGCTGACAGAGATGAATGGCAGTGGCTTACCTCATTCCTATTGAAATAAAGAAGATAAACAAGTGTGCCTGTTGAAGTCGGGAAAGTAAGTTGTTTGGCCGTCAGCTAATTCATGTGTATGGCCGACTTTAGACAATTCCCCTTGTAGGAGAGAGTTTTGCAAAATTTTCATAAAAAATTGTATATGAAAACCTTAAATAGTAGTGTTTCTTTGCTTGAAAACTGCTCAATAACCATTTTTTTCAAATAATGTGGTTTGCAGGGAATATTTCGCAGACAAGAACATGTTGGCTTCTAAACAGTATATATATATATATATACATATATATATATATATATATATATACACACACACACACACGCACGCGCACACACACACACACACACACACACACACACACACACACACACACACACACACACACACACACACACACAGTCATGTACTCTGCACCCTGAAGTGAATCTTTCTTGTTTCCTTTATCTGGGCAGCAGATGGCGCTGCAGACAATTCTATAGAATACTATAGATTAGTATAGCTAAAAAGAAACATTTGTTTGCTTTTCAATACAGTAGAATTAATATGGCTGCAGTGTTTTCCTATCACTTAGAGGTGTTTTCCAAGTAAATAAAAAAAAGCCATGGGGGGAATGCAATAAAACAAAAAAAAAATAATCATTACTCAACGTACAGATCCCCCGGCATCCAGTGTAGTTGCTTCATTTTTCCCTGCCACTGTTTGTTGACATGGCTGCAGCGATGACGTGCCCGTATACCCACGTAATTGCTACAGCCAATGACTGGCCTTTGCGGTCCTGTGGCGTATATACACAGTTGAATCTATAACATGGGTACATCTTTGCTGCAGCCATGTCAACAAATCGTAGCGTTGAAGATCGGAGAAGCTACGCTGGATGCCCGGCGATCTGTCCAGTGAGTAAGGCCTTTTTCTTTGCTTTATTACATCCCCAACCCTTTGGCCACTTTTTTTAGTAACTCGGAAAACGGCTAATGTTTTCACTGGCCAGCTTCACACAAAATCTTTAAAAAGCATAACTTGAACTTTAGAACTTAACTTCATTTTACGTATCTGCAAATTTCCTTGATCTAGAGTGTAACTAAGCCTACTGGCCGTAACCTTGTGATGCAGCTAACGTATGTAAAATGTGTAAGCTACCATTATAAAGTATTGTGTTCAGTGGTTGTAATATGTTCAGCAATTCGGAGGACTGTGATATAAAATTCAATGGAGGGACATTTATAAAAAGGAACCATTTTGTGTATAAATCTGGAAAAGTAGCTCACATTAAATATATCTCCATAACTTAGATGAACATTGAGCAAAATGACTTTTAGTTATGTGTCCACTTAAGGGTATGGGTACCATTGACACCCACTACAACTGTTATGAAGCTCATGAAGGACCCCCATCTATTACTCAACAGGTAGCGTAGCCCTATATAGGGTCCCCTTTCACATAGAAACAGCAGCATTCAAAAAAAAAAAAAAGGGAAAAAGAACATCCCTGAGAGTCACATCACCTGTTTCTTCTGCAAGTAGTGGGAGGAGGGGGCAAACAAGTGTCTCCTCTCCTATCTTACCATGGGGAACCAGAAAGAGCTGATGTCCCACTTTGCTGTAGGGTCTCATTTCTGTTTACTCCTCTGTTACACTGATATAATTTTGATGTTCAGATAAGCATTATATTCCTAACATCCTTCCCCATGGAAGGGTTGAATAAATGTCTCTTATACCTCACTTTTCTTCTTTTATCTATATGACAATAAATGCAATACAATCTAGAGGGGAAAAAAATAATAATAGGCATAAAGCCAAAATCTAAATTGTACGCAAGAACCCAGCTATAGAGAGTGCAAATGTATAAAAGAATACCCTGCACCCAGGTCCTGGGTATTAAAAATGGGTGGCCCTTTTACAGATTTTTGCATTGGAACCCGGGAGTTTCAAGTGTCGCCTCTGACTGTACTTCTCATTAGAGATCGTAGAATCGATTCCCCAGGTGAATGAGAGTGATTTGCATTTTAGACACTCTGTGAAATGAAAATTTGCATAAGTGTCCTCACCTTTTCATTTTATTTTTGGGAGCATACACTTGGGTGTAACACCCTACTTCATGGGTATGGTGTAACATCTTACTCATACAGCCTACCCATACAGAATAGTAGGACCGGGACCCTTTAAGTAACTTATTTTCCTTACCTTCTGTAAAGCATTCTTCAGGTTCCATGCACTCTTCAGAAGCGTCCTGTGGTTGCTCAACAAGTTCCCGGGACTTTCTTAGATCCACCGTGCTGCACTCTGAAATGCTGTCATCCTGTTTCTGCATAATAAGATCAGATTTTAGTTTACAAAAAACTTTCACAAACTTTTGGCTTCTGTAGCATCAGATATAAGTGTCCATTACAGCTACTTACTACTACCCCAAAACCCAAAAGAGGTCAATTGGTTATCAATACGTAACACACAGTGTAGAAGTGACTACGTTGATCAGTAGACAGGAACAAGACTGTGCGGGTGATATCGTACCGTACCTCTAGGCGATGAATATTAATTCATTCAGTTTCACGATGAGCTGAGCTATAAGTCATGGCACCTGCTAAAAGTTCAAATATTTCCTGCCAAATATGTATTTTTCTTACATCAGGAACCAAGTCACTGAAAAATGTTCTCTTTTTAAAGATAGATGATTATTCAGAATATATATTTTTTGCCAGTATTGTCTAGACCTGTAAATACATTTCTTTCTACTGTCGGTCAGTTTTTCTGCTTTATTAGCCCTATTTCTATTTCTCCTTTGTCTCTTCCCTACTGCCAGCCCCACTGTTTGTTTACAACAGAAAAATGTGAAACATTTTTTACTATATATTCTAATATCTAAATGCCCTATTAAAGCATATGGACATCATGGCGGGGGGGGGGGGGTCCCCTGCTCAGGACCCTTATCTGCTAGGCAGAGTGGAGAGCCATTAACAAATAATTCTTACGCTGGCAGACCCAGTGCACGCATGTATTATGATCTGCCCATTCATTTCAATGGCTGGCATGTAAAATTACATTTCCCATGCAACGGCCACTGCAGACAAAATATATGGTCGCCCCAGCAATAACATATCTTTTCAGAGAATTCTGACGCTGGACTTGTGGTAATAAGCTGATCACATGATCTAGGTGAAATGTTCTCCCTTGCACCCGAGCCTTGGTTCTTCTAACCACATGTTTTACAAAAATTTCAACTTTTATTTGAAATGTGCAAACCATGTAATAAATGTCATATGCTGGTAGACAGCTAGTCAGTATCAGCTAGTAGAGTGACCAGCATCACAATTTATAAAAAAATATTTTTAAACCCTTCAGATTGTCTCAATCCAAAAAGTTCCAGGCATGACGGGGTAGAAAATCAGAATTAAGGTTATTATACTTTATTTATATTATATTCACAAATAGTTTTTATCCGACTGCTGTATTTTTATATGGCTCTATATGATTTGTACATATGTTGGTAGTGGCATGCAGATGTCTTTACTCTACATTATAAATTATTGCAAAATGTTGAACATTTTTTAAGATATGGAAACAAATTTCAATTCTATTCAATACTTTGTGGCTATTCATGGATATAAATGATGGACAACAAATAAGAGGCAGGAAAGTACCCAGGCCCTGCTGTTGGAAAAGGCAAGGAGAATAAAATTGGTCCTTTATTATATCAAGTCTATTCATCCACGCACAAATGACTTAGGCCTCATGCACACGGCCGTGCCCCTAGTCACGGCCCGCGCTTGCGGCCACGGCTTTCCATCGCCGGCCGCATTTTCAGGCCGTGATCCCATACAAAGTAATTCCTGACACAGACATCTATCCGTAGCGATACGGAAAGGTGTCCGCGGCCAAAAGAACTGGGCGGGTCCGTGATTGCGGACCATATTACAGTACGCAATTACAGAGATTTTTTACGGTCGTCTGCATGGGACCTAATGGAATATGTTTTAATTGTGTACAGGCTATGAGAGGCTCATTGGAAAATATTATTAAACTGAGAAGACCTTTATGGAGAAAACAACGGATGAACCATTATATAACATGACATTGGGGAAAAGCCTGAAAAACTAGAAAAAACATTCAGCGTAAACATGTGATTGGACCAGGACTGGCCAAAAGCAACTGTAGTAGATTATTGTCATATACAATGTAATTTGACTACAGGTCTACAAGACCAATCCTCTGCTACGGAGACCCACAAAAAGCTATTACAGTTGTAATCCATACCATTGTTTTAATTCTGATGTGTACTACTGATATCACATAGACTACTAGCTGGATATTGTAGTTCTTTAAGGTTGTCAGAGGAAATAGGGATTGCAATGTCATTACTGTGTCATGTAATATTACAAGAGCTTTCCATCCATTGCTCTCTCATTAACATTTGCCGAGTCTGAATGTGTCATTTTTTTCTTCTTCTTTTAAAGTGACATGTTTATAATCAGTTTCTGCTAGTTATATGTACAAAAGCTGCATGTCCCCTCTTGCTCCTGCACTTTTAGACATTTATGAAAAACTTTGTGACATTTTAAAACTATTTTACAGCAATGCAACAACAGAGTGTAATACATGACCATTCATATAGTTCTCCCTTTTTTGATAAAATATAATATAGTAAATGGAATATATTACATTGCCAGTACGCTATTAAAGTAAAAGACTTCCATAATGTATCAACTATGAAAGTAAAACACCCTAAACCATATGGCTGTGGTGCTGTTAGGGAAGTACTGTGGCTGGTACTAGGATGCAGTCACACATGGCGTACTTGCTTTACAATGTATGCCAATGGGAAAAATATTCTGCAACGCAAGAATTAGAGATATTTTCACCTTTGGCATACATTGTCGTTTACCGCAGCGTATGTTTGCACTGTGGAAATACAAAGCAAGTACGCCACCTGTGACTGCCCCCTTTTAGGTGCACTGTAGCTGGAACTTTTATGCGTGCGCTGTGACTGCTACTGTTATAGAACTGCATATAGAATTGTTATGTGTCCACTGTGGCTAGCATTATGATGGGGCACTGTGACTGCCACTGTTATGGGGCACTGAGGCTGCACTGCTATAAAAGCACTGTGGCTTTCTCTGTTATGGGGGCTCTTGTGGCTGCACTTTTGTCAGAGAACTGTGACTGCCAATATTATGAGGAAAAGTAGGTCTGTCATTGTTTTGTGTGCACTGTGGCTAACACTATTATGGGGCACCGTCACTGCCACTGTTATGGCAGAACTGATACTATTTGAAAAAAAAAAATCCCACTTGCCCCTCTCTTTTTTATTCCTATAGCCTAATGCACATGACTTTTTTTTTTGTCTGTGTGCTATCCGCAATTTGCGATTAACACATAGACCCATTAATTTATATGGCCCCATGCACACGACAGTGATGTTCATGGATCCATGTGGGGGCCCTGAATCCAGGATGCAAAAATGTAGGACATGTAATGTTTGCGGACCATGTGACCTACTCAGGGGGTTGGGACAAACTGATGACATCAATTCCAGCCTTCCTTTTTTTTCCAGATCCATTAATACTGATGAAACACTGATGCACAACGCATTTGCGGTTTTGCGGACCACAAAATCACACCAGGGTCACGTGCATTAGGCCTGAAAGTTGCGATATATACATATAAAAAGAAAAAAATCTATATAAATATTAATGTTGGCATTATCAATTCCCAAAAATGAATTAAACCAACCTCGACAATATTTATTAAAGCCGTAAAAAATGACTGTTCTGCTTATGGACTTGTCTTACAGCCAACTTTGTATGGCAGGAGATAGCAATTTCTGAATGAAAGTCGTGTACAAAATATACACGATTGCTTAGCACCAGCCTCACATCACTGGTATAGTAACTGCACAGTCATGTCTTATATCAACATACAAATCACGTATTATACTGCAAGATTTAATAAAGGGGAAAAAACAGATGCAACACAGAGATAGCAACCAGCAGGAACAGACTGTCTGAAAGAAATGATGTTGTGACACAAAACTTATGGGGGAGATATCAAGAGAGGGCAAGGTCTGCATATTGCAGTTAATCACACAATGATATGGCTGGCGGTATTTATTATTCATGCCCTTTAAACTCATAAAGCTGACTGTAGCTGGCAGAACATATAAAAAATATTTTTTTGGAAGAAAGAAAATGGGTGCAACAAAAATCATCTTGTTCTTTTAAACGTGTTCTATTTTGCTCATAGGTGAATGTGAGAAGATTTTTGCAAAGCAACAAGGAATTTGATGATTTAATGCATCATTTAATGGAAGAATGACAAAAGTCAAATAGTTTTAAAGAGGATCTCTAGGGGTGCATAAATAAACTGCAATGACTGAGCAATTCTTATGTTTTGGAATATACTTTGTCGCAATTTGGTTGCAGGCTCTGGAGATCACAAGTAGTCACTCTACACACAACCCTTCTATACAGGTAAGCCAAACGACCCTCCAACGCCCCCCTAAACACCAAGCTGTGGTTTCCAAGATCTGAACTTGCACTCCAAATTGTAAGGGTATGTTCACACGCAGTAGCAAAATACGTCTGAAATTACGGAGCTGTTTTCACCTGAAAACAGCTCCTGATTTTGAGACGTTTTTGCAGCCACTCGCGTTTTTTGCGGCGTATTTTATTGGAGTTGTTTTTCAACGGAGTCAATGAAAAACGGCTTAAAAAATGTCCCAAGAAGTGACATGCACTTCTTTTTCGCGAACGTCTTTTTACGCGCCGTATTTTGACAGTGACACGTAAAATAACACCTCGTGGGAACAGAACACCGTAAAACCCATTGAAAGCAATGGGCAGATGTTTTTTAAGGCGTCATCGAGCCATTTTTTCAGGCGTAATTCGAGGAGTAAAACGCCCAAATTACGTCTGAAAACAGTGCGTGTGAACATACCCTAACAGCGACTACATTAAGAAATGAGAGCATATTTAGTTCTCAGTTAACAGTACTGGTACTACTTGACAATCCCTTCTTATATGTATAGGAGATAAAATATTATCTACATGTAGGTGAAAAGAAAATCAATTATTTTCTCTAAAAAGATGAATTAATGTAAAATAGTATTAGCCACTGTAAATTGATATTATGATAAAGGGGGTCTTCTAGGACTGCATAAACATCTCCCTCCTATGGGAGATTTATCTATTTATAGATGTGCATTCGGATTTATGTATGTATCTATATTTCATACATGAGTGCAATGTAAATAAACATATAATCCCCCCTTCATAAAATGACCCTTCATATAATGCTCCCTTCCTTGCAGTCCCCAAGATCAATGCCTAGGAGTCAAATTATAACAGGAACTATATAGAGAAATTTGAGTACACTCATGAAGTATATTCATGTATTCCTGGAGAACCCCTTTAAAGAGAACCTGTCACTAGGTCATGTAAGTTGAACTGGTTTACTGACCTGAATAGCGCTGTCACCCTGATCCCAAAACTGTGTTTTTTTTTTACCTGGACCCCCCCCACCCCCCTTCCAGAGATATGGCCCACTGATGTGTTGGCTCCCTATATGCTGATTTACTGCGGTTAGCCAAAAGGGCATGAACTACCCTCAAGCTGCCTCATGCTGATTGGTCAGTATCAGAGGCAGGGAAGCTAGCTCCACCCCGTTGGCCTAGTGAGAGGTCCTCTTTAAGTGCATAAAATAAAATATATATAGGCAGAAGAGAATACAATGAAAGCTGGACATACCTTTTTGATTTTGTCATCAGACTGGTTAAAGGAAAGGGCAGCAATGGGCAAAGACAAATATACAATTATTCCGATATCCATGCACAATGCAAAAAAGAGCTATTAATAGTATACAATCAATCTAAAGATGATGAGGATTATGATCATTATTAATAAAAAATATATAAAACCAAATAAAATATATTAGATAAAATGCTAAATAATATTTTCTTTAATTATTATTACTAGCACAAATGCAGTATAAGTAATTAACCTTCAGTCATGGCCAAACTTTAAAAACAGAAGATACAATGTATCAAAAGGAAAGCCCAAGTCATCCGATACTTTTGTTCAATCTAGCTTTAAAGAAGGAAACCTGAGGACTCCAGCCATCTACTTATTTCAGAGTGCAAATGTTCTTCTACATCCCCTAATAAATTTCAGTCATTAAAACATATCAACACTTAGATGTTGCTACTTTCTTCATGGGCAATTTAAATCATATGCGACAAGCACATGGAGCTTCTAGAAAATATTTAGACCCTACGAGGTTCTACTTGACGGAACGTAGAGCATCATGAGTTTTTATGAAGATCTAAGTTCTGTAAGCAGAACCATAGTACGCAGGCTAAAATGTGTTCATATTACGCACATGTGAAACCAGCCTATGTAAATCTTTGAAGACTTTTTTTTTTTTTTTACTAAAACAGTGTATTTCATTGTGTAGTGCAACTTTGTAATTTGTTTTTATTAATTTTTTTTTTTTTTCACTCTTTCAGTTACAGCTTCTATGTATCCCAGATACATAGAAGCTGTATCTTGCACTGAAACCTGAATCCGTCAGGTCAGCGGGATTGACGGCTTCAGTGATAGCGGGTCCTGCATGAGTCTGACACGCAGGATCCACCTGTTATCGATCACATCTACATTCATAACTTATAACATAACAGGTGGATTTGACCCGCTGTCACAAAAGCCGTGGATTCAGGTTTCAGCGCAAGATACTGCTTCTATCATAGAAGAGGTATCTAAAAAAGTTAAAACAAAAAATTATAAAAACAAATTACAAAGTTACACTAAACATTAAAATACACGGTCTCAATAAAAAAAAAAAGTCTTCAAAGGTTTACATAGCCTTTAACCTGTAATCTTAACATTTGGTAGTCTAACAATTCATGAACCAAAATTTGCTGGGGTGCACACTGTACGTACTGGTTGTGGATTTCAATAGATAACTGATAACTGTTATGTTTGTATTGCACAGGAGCTCCAAGTTACACCTCTGCGAGTGATGTAATCCAGCTCAAGCAAGGTGTTAGTGCAATTTAGATCATTTTTGGAGCCCTGCTGCAGTGCGTATTTTTTTTTATTTTTTTTGTTTGCAATATGCTCCAGAATGTTTCATGCATATAATGTTCAAGGAGAACCACCATGCTGTTCAGTAAGAAACACCTCTGGGAAAGTTTTAATGCATTTTGCATTGTAGTAGTGCTGTTTTTCTAGATGAAATAGTTGCTGTGTTTTGTAACTGCGCTAAAAAGTCCTTGAGTGGACCTAGCGTTATTGGTGAAAACATTTACACAGTAGTTGTTGGTGTTCAGGTAAGATTTTATATTAAAAGAATTACCTATTTACTGTTGTAAAACAATTATTCTTCAATAGTGAAATACAGGACAACGGGTCAATGGATCTAATGTAAAATAAAATCACATATTGACTACATGTAACACATGAAATGTAGTCATGAAGTCATCATGAAATGTGCAGAATGAGTGGCACAAACAAGTAGGTGATGGAAGGGGACCTATCAACACTGTCAAAGACTTCAGCACTGCACTCACATTCCCCAGTAACGTCTCTAATGGAACAGATAGCAAAGTGTTGGAATGGAGTAACATAAGCCGCCGCAAGGAAGTTGCCAGGCAGGTGCGTTGAAAGAACACTACAGCACATTACAGGTAATCTACTATAAAAAGAACATGGAGGTGATGAAGAGTGGAGCTGGTTGAAAACCATTCACATTTCCTTTAACACTAGTGACAAATTTGTACTTGTATACGTTTCACAGCCGCTTTTTGGCAACTTTTCCCTGGTCAAAGATACTATCATTTCAAAAGATTCTGCATCATCACAAATTGATACAAATAGAGCAGTGGTCCCATGTCAATTTGCAATATTTAACTGAAACATTTAGTTCAGTTGGTTTGGAGATTTCATAATATTTCAAGAACCAAAGTATGAATATCCTGTTCCTACAAGGGACATTGTATAATGGCTCTTGTTCTGTGACTGAACTATAAGTAAGGCAAATTAATGCCAATCAATAATGACTGAGTAAATCTGTGCAGTCAATACTGTAAGTGTGACATTTGTCAAAATGGACTGCGTAGGTGGACTGGTCTGGTTTCTCAAACTTTAATCACACTGTTGTCAAGCAGAGATACATATAGAAGCAGAGAGACCAAACCCTAAAAAAATCCAGGTTCACACTCTGGGAGCAAATGTACATAGTGAAATGGGGCCTACAGGAAGGTGTAGCAGAATGCAACAGGTGAGGAAACGAAGGACATGCGGCACAGGCAAAAAAAATGGCTATGGGGAAGGGTATAGCTTAATGAGAAAAATGGATAAACAGAGACGATTACCACTGGCCCACCGTTTCTCTGATCCTCATTGTGGTGGCCTTCCCAGCCTCTTGGGGTAGGTACGGTATGCCACTTTGCTTCAGTCAACCAGTTCACCTTTCATCCTACCTCTGCACTGGCCCCCCCACTACAGTACTGCATACCTGGTAACTGTCCCTATTGTGATGAAATAGTCTTACCTTAAAAAACAAAAAAAGGGTTTAAGTAGGCATTAAAGGGGTTGTCTGATCCTATGAAATTTTTTCCAAAAAGCTTTCATGGCTACAAAATACCAAAATAAGTAATACTCATCTTACCAAACCCCTGCCACACCAGTAAAGATACTTGGTCCCCCGTCTGTCTCTGATTTTCCGGCTTTAGTGATGAAGTGAAGTCAACACGTCACCGCTACAGTCAGTGATTGGCTGCAGCGGTCAAATGTTGTGTCAACACCGAAGCCCAAAAAACAGAGACCGGCAGGGAACCAGGAAAGTGTTGGTACTGGAGAAGCAGGGGAATGGTAAAGTAAGTATTACTTCTTTATTATTTTATATCAATGCAAGATGTTTGGAAATAAATTCATAAGTCGGACAATCCCCTTAAGGCTTCTAGAAAAATGTACAGCAACCTAAATTTAGGTTAGATAATAAAAAGGTAGGAACTTTTCACTCCTGATGCAATAATGATGCAATAATAAATCTGGCTAGAATCATACTGGGTTTATAATAATTTCATAATAGTATGGGTCAATGTGCTCTCTCTGCTACGCCTATTTTTATTTATAGTCAAATCCTGTAACCCACAGTAAACTATAGATAACTTTAGGACTTACTGTCAATGTTGGGTTAAATGGATCACTAAAAATATCACACATATACATGTATATTCAGGACAAATCAATGTGTGTCAGACTGAATGCTCATGTTTTAGTGCATGTGAAGGACCAGCATTTTAAATGCAAAACATTTAAAAACAAACAAATATAACCGTCAGTGGTTAGCTGCTGCTCTGCACCATTGGGGCCATGGGTTGGAATCTGATCAGAGTTACATCTGCAAAAGACGATGCAGTATGTTTACTATGTGATTGTATGGATTTTTTTTTGTCGATACTGCTTATTCCTCTTACTTCCCACAATGTGCTTTTTAGAAAGTGTCTCTATCATGTGCATGTTTCATACGTAAATCACATTGCTCTCCCCACTTTGACACAAACTCTTCGTGAGTGCAAACTTTGTATAGTGCTATGTGATATGACGGTGCAACATCAATAATGGATAGAATCTACTTAGAGCCTAAAGGGGGTTTTACACTGGGTGATTATCGGGCAGACGAGTGTTCATAGAACGCTCGTTGCCGATAATTGCCCTGTGTAAACATGGCAGCGATCAGCAGATGAACGAGCAAACGCTCAATCATCTGCTGGTCGTAATGTTTTAAAAAAGTAAAATATTATCGTTGTCGGCAGCACATCTACCTGTCTAAACGGGGAGATGCGCTGCCGACATGATAATAATGTATGTGGACGGGCGATCGGCGTAACGACTGCTCGTCCCCATCCATAGCTCCGTGTGACAGGAGCAAACAAGCGCCGATCAACGATGTCTCGTTGATCGGCATTTGCTGCAGCGGTGGCCGGCATAAAAGGGGCTTAATTCTACCACAAAAACTACTCTCCACCAGTCCAACAAAACCCCTAGCTCTATGCACATTACCACATTTTTTTTTATTATCTACGTTTCATACCCTAGTTCAAGTCCCCCTAACTTAGCCTAAGACTGGAAACATTTGCCCATTGGTGTAATGTTTGCGGTAGCAGGGTGTGCGACTGAAACCGGCCCAGAGGGGAATGCGGCCTTCCCTGGATTCCTTCAGGCTGCCACTTCAGGCTCGGTCTGTGCTGCTCCGATTCTGATGCCGGGCATCGCCAGGACGTTATCCATCCTGACGCTGGACGTTGTATGCTTTGTCGCATACAATGACTTTGCATGCTCTGCAGCACAGAGTGGGCATAATGTAGCAGCCTGAGGGTATATAGGGCGAGCCCTTCTATGTACAAGAGAAGACAGCAGAAAAGTGAGTAAGGGATTTTTTATTTGTTTAATATGGGGGAAACTGATCTAGGAGGGCTCTGAATGTAGGCAGTCCTGGCACGAGAGCCCTGAAATGGGACCTGGCACTCTCTGGTTAAGCCCCTGCATCTTCCATAACTTTTTGTGGCTTCATTGGTGTAGACTACCTGTCTTGTTCTCTCCTAGGTCCCTATCTGAGTTATTATCTGTAACCATGACAATTTGGTCTGTTAGGTGTCCAGACTTTTGATACGGAAAATCACATCACACAGGAAAATGACTACAACCATGTTACATGGCACGGCTTATATATCTCTTACATAAGTCACACATAAATCAAAACTTTATATTATTTCAGTCCCTTATAAAGATTTTTCTTCTTTCGATAAGGGAGGGGAAGGATATTGTTTACTGATTGGTAGGGTTGTTATAAGATACAAACACAACTAAGTATGATCTGGAAGCTTTCTGTCTCATAGGGAAATCCTGTTACAATACACTAATGATTTTTAGAAAAATTTTGAAAAACATCTCAATTCATGAATCTATTATCATTTTCAGGTGAGGTGTCTATGTATTCCTGAGAAACAAATATAAAAATGGAAGATTAGGAAATTAACCGCATTGTTAACAACTTTCTGATAGTCAGCAAGCACCCTAAATGGAGTCAATGATGTTAAAATATAAACAGGGCAGAGAGCATGAAATTATTTGCAGCATCAGGGAGAATTTGTCGACAAAACAATAGGACAAGCACAATTTTCTACTGTGACTCATCGAAGCAATATTGTGTTTACAATGAAGGCGGTAATGATAAAGTCAGGGATTTCAGGTACCGAGGCCCTGATCCGTTATCCTACATCAGCATAATTAAATGGTAATGTACATCTTGATTCCCAGTCGGAGGTTCTGTTTTGTGGCATAGACCAGACAAATCCTTGATGACGCAACAAGCTTATCCTTAATACACCTGTTGGGATGCTTATCACATTTATACCTAAAGAGCTGGCAGCTACAGCTAATGACAAGTAAATGCAAAAAATGAAAGAACAGTCTATGGATGCAAATCATCTGTGCTGTATTCTGTCTGTACTAGATCAAATGGGGCTTATTTGATTATGTGCTGCATCCTATACAACCAGATGCCAGCTGCCAGGAGTCTAGTAATTGATCTAATGAACATTAATATCATATTGGTTACTGTAGGTCACGCAGCAAATGTACAGATGTAGAAATCTTTGACTTGACTCTTAGGCCGGATTCACACGAGCGCTGCGCATCTCGGACATGAAAAACTGAAGTTTTTCAAGTCCGATGTGCATCTGTGCTCTACGCTGCGGGACGCGATGTCACGCATCCCCCATAGATTAGAGTCTATGGAGGGATGCGTGAAGCGTGAAAAAATAGGACATGTACTATTTTCTCACGGACCCTTCACACGGTCTGTGTGAACGGCTACATTGACTTATATAGGTCCGTGTGACGGCCGTTGTTTCAACGGATGACACACAGACGTTTATCACGTTCGTGTGAATAAGGCCTTAACGTGTTAAAAATACTGTAGCACGAAACTTTGAATTGACTTTTTCAATCGTTTTTCAATGGCTGTTGTTGTGTGATGTGACACTACAGCAACTTATCAGAGTCAAATTAAACTTTGCTACTTCTCTATTCTACTTGTGCTGTTTCTTATTTTATTTTAAGGTAAAATAACAATGTTTCGCACAAATTATTATTTAAAAAAAAAGTTGAATAATATAATATGACTGAACAAAGAACTTGTTGTCTAAAGTGTATTTTATGCTATAGTGGTCTGAGAAGGGTTAACATGTGTCAAGACGTTAAAAGAGAAATCCAGTTTCCCAAACACTATTATATATTGCTTAATGTAAAAAGTATTCATAAGGCATATGACATAAAAGTGCATGGGTCCTTTACTCTACCTCTGTATGGAGCATGCAGACCTTATTTCTGTCAGATTTTGCATGAATCCGAATGACCAAAAATTTAGCTATGTATGTACGGAGATTTTCTACAATAGAATAGATCAGTACATACAGTACCTGACAAAGCATTGTAAGGGTATGTTCACACGATGAGAGTCTTTTACGGCTGAAATGACAGACTGTTTTCAGGAGAAAACAGCTGCCTCGTTTCAGCCGTAAAAGCTCCTCCTCGTATTATGCGAGGCGTCTGAGACGCTCGTAAATCTTGAGCTGCTCTTCATTGAGTTCAATGAAGAACGGCTCAAATTACGTTGCAAAGAAGTGCCCTGCACTTCTTTGCCGAGGCAGTCAATTTACGCGTCGTCGTTTGACAGCTGTCAAACGACGACGCGTAAATTACAGGTCGTCTGCACAGTACATCGGCAAACCCATTCAAATGAATGGGCAGATGTTTGCCGACGTATTGTAGCCCTATTTTCAGGCGTAAAACGAGGCATAATACGCCTCGTTTACGCCTGAAAATAGGTCGTGTGAACCCAGCCTAAGGCCTCTGTGCAGGACAGGACTGGGACACAAAATCAGCCCTGGCATTTTAAAGCACAGAGGCCCACCTACTGTCCAAGAAATATGTTTGCGCCTTTGCGCAAAACATTATACATTGTTTCTGATGCTGCTTGAAATGCTGCTTCCTTTTGTGCTATTCAGATATTTCATAAATAAATCCCACACAACTTCTAAATGGGAGCAGCATGTGATGGGCTGAATATATACATCGGTCATACATGAACGGTGATGGATTATCCGTCATAAAATGTTTGAGAATCACAAAACTAAGAGATGGTGGAGATGGTGACAATACCTGGAAACAGACTACATTTTTTAGTAATAAATAAAATATTTCAGAAATATAAGAATATATGTGTGCAATAAATATAATAAATCATACACCACCAGGATATATAACGGGTCTGTAATTTATTTTTTTATGGCATTAAATTATTTCATTATAATTTAATTATTAGGTGGATGATTTTAATATTTTAGTAACCAAATTCATCATATTCTAAAGAATGGCACCAGGGGCGTAGCTAAAGGCTCATGGGCCCCCGATGCAAAGGTTCTTCTTGGGCCCGCCCCCAAACTTCTCATGGCCGACAGCCCGCGGCTTTCAGTTGCATCACTGGGTCTCCTAAGTGACCCAACGATACAGCACTAGCAACCAGGGGCGTCAATAAGGTCTTAAAACTTCAGGGGAAATAGCCCCAATAGATATGTGCCCCACCAAAAATGTGGGTCTGTATATGTGTGTATAGGAGACATAATATCTATAGCATTACGACCTTATAGCTATGGATAGGATTATATACAGTGGCCTAGGAAACTTTATCACATATGATAGGATTAGATATAGGGCCCAGCTCGCTGACATTGTGGCTCCAGTGCTGGACCCAGGAAAGGTAAGTATAAGAATTGTTTTGCTTTTTTATGTGTTATTAATGATTTTTGTGTGTTTGTGTTTTTTTACAAGTTCGGTTGTTGGACTACTTCGGATTTGAGGACTACTTCGATAACGGTGTTTTTTTTATTCTCAATAAAATGGATAACGAGGGTTGTGTGGGGGATTTTTATTTCAATAAAATATTTTTTCTCTGTCTTCGTATTTTTTCTAAATTTTATTACTAGCACCATAGTAATGGCCGCTGGCTGATTGATATCGTCCATTACTAAGGCGGGGCTTAATGTTACACATGAAGAGGCTAACATTAACCCCCATTATTTCCCCGGGACCCACCGCCACCAGGGGTGTCAGGAAGAGCCAGGTACGATTCAGTACCCGACCATCTGTAGTGATGGAGGGGCAGTGGCGCGGCCGCAGGCTGGACTAATTAGGCTGGGAAAGCCCAAAAACAGTGGCCCTTCCCACCCTGGTAATGCTAGCCTGCTGCTGCTATGTTGTATTAGGCAGGTTAAAAAAAAAGGGATGAAGCCCACATCGTTCTTTCCAATTATTATTTTTGTCTTTTTCTTAAATGACGTTGGGTGCCCCAAATTTTTCTACAAAATTTATCTACAAAAGAAACCAACATGTCTGTATATCAAATTCTGCAGTGACGAGTCATGGCTGGAATAAGTCGTCACAGTGGTCTTGGCCAGTTGGCAAAAAAAAACATCTAATCAGAGAAAACATCACCTGTGAGTCACTGGATACAAATGTCCTGTGATCACTTATATCGTCTGCAGAGCTCCTGTGTATAACTGGCATCTACCACTATATGGTAACTACATAGTGGTAATATTGGTCTTTGTATAGAGGTTTTTATTCAGTCATTATTCAGTTATTATTTATTGTGTTGTTATTATCGGTTATATTGGTCTTGTAATAGTGAGTTGTGTTTCGGAACAGTATGCAGGTAATATTTCATCTTGTGGTATAATTTAATAACTGTATATGTATATAGATCATTTTTTCGTGTGAGGGGGGGGGAGGACATATGCTTTGGGGCTTGCAACACTGCTGGATGCGCTTGAAATCAGCGATGCAGTTTTCTGCACATCGACTTCTGAAATGACTGCATTATTGATACAGTAATTCAGCATTTGGGGTCCCACTTTTAACTCTGCCCAGGTCCACACTTTGTCTAAAACCGGACCTGCACAGAGCCTATATTGCGGCACATTGATTTCTTTATGATCTGTACTACAGAGTTGTAGTGTGTGCCATCGTATGGTGTCTGTATATAACACTGTAGCAAGGAATACAACATCTGGTGGAACATTATTTTTTGGTCAAATACTAAATGAATTGTACAAAGAAACCTCTGTATGCCTCCAGAGGGATGCAGAGGTAAAGTATGGCCCCCTAAACTTTGAGCATGTATGGAGCCACAATACAGCCGTGTACATAAGGCCTTAGCTGATTTCTTTGATACTGTTAAAGACTCTATACAGAATATACTGTAAAATGCAATATTTCTTATTTTGCTTTTTATACAATGAATACAATGCTAGAAAATTGGTGATTATAGGAATAGTCCTACATTCCATGGAAAAACATACTTCCATGTCTTTACAGAGCAGCTATTGGATGGAACCCCCTTTGTAGCTTGTTTACTTTCATTTGCTTTAGATCTTAAAGTGAAGCAGCTGACAGGATGTATCATACAGTAGATGAAATAGCACACCTGCTGCAAGAAACACAAGAGACTCACAAGCAGCAATATCAGGAATTAGTCCATTCGCCTCTTGTTCCGTGATGAGTGGGTGCGTGGGGAGCTAGATACTGAAACCTACTTCCGTCATATAGTCCACCCAAGAGTCACACAAACATTCAGAGTTAAGGTCATTCAAGAATCTTATCACACGATCATGTTGGTGTCACCAAGACATTTTATCCTGCGTATGGTTGTGTTTCAACCCTAAAAATCCCTAGTTGGGAAAGTACACAGATTAAGAAGAGCAACAGAACCTGTATCCAACAACACAGCTGTTACTAGGATCACAAAAGAAAGATAACAACTTCTAATCATAGTACGGTATACGGTATAATATTGTCATACTATACACACCTATTGTGTGGACTTTTATAACTCAATATAAAGCAAGGATTCAGAGCAATGCCTAGGCTGGGGCACATTTTAAAATAGTATTTTACTGACACAAATAAATTGGATTCAATACATAAGAAACTCACTGTAAGGGCTTATTCAGACGAACTTCCGTGTGACGCGCGTGATTCACGCAACAGCAGTCAAAACTATGAATGAAAACAGAAAAGCACCACGTGCTTTTCTGTTTACAAACATACAGAGTGTCATAATGATGGCGGCTGCGTGAAAATCACGCAGCCACGCATCATATGCTGCTGACACACAAAGCTGTTATGGACGTTTTGTGTGCGCAAAACGCTGCATTTTTTGCTCGTGTGAATCCGGCCTGATACTAATAATGTGCACATAAAATGCCCCACCCCAAAAAAAAAGTGCTACCTCATCCAAAATTTATATATTATCAGTTCCATTAGTCTGATCTGTACTGCAGTCATGTGAACAGCTCTGTGTCTGAACACTAAATGAAGTAGCTGCTTCTGCCTCATTCACAGGAGGAAATCCCAGCATGAAATTAAGCAGTTTACATCCTGCTACCTCAAAATATAGTTTTTCATTAATTTGCTGTTTACAATACCTATAAAAGCATGAATTGTGACTGACATGAGGATTTAGGGATCCTGAAGAGGCGTAGAATCACTATCTGCGTGACCAGCTGACAGTGGAAAGTTAATATGGCCATTTGTAACTGGCAGACAGCTACTTCCAGTGACTGAAGGTAGGGGAAATCTAGAGTAGTGTTTTCCATTGTTCCTAAGCCAGATACCCCATAATAAAAGTTACCCCCAAGGCCAAGATCATACACTATGATGTGCCAATCCAAATAAAAGCATGAGGACAGTGCGAGTACCCTCTAGACACATGGCATGTAGTCCCTAGGGTAGACGTAACACAGGTTGAGAACCTGGAGTCTAGACCACAAGCAGCAGACCTCACAAAAGAAAGACTTGAGAAAGTTACTGCACATACAGATTCAGAAGCACGGGAAAGGTCTCATTTTTGGCTGGATGTACATTTGATTTCCATTCCAACTAAATATTTTACCACTCTAATAATACTAATAAGCTAGTAAAAGTTTTGCCCTTACCTCTTTTCCGTTCTCAGCATCGGTGAAAATACTTTGTTCATCTTCATCATGGTACTCCACATCTGATTCACACATAGCAATGGGAACACAGCCGGAGAGACGAAGGTTGGCCATGTAATCATCACTTTCACTAACAACATATTTTTCTCCAGTTTTGGCTATCCCACCATTAGTATTACTCCCATCCATGCAGTCATCCTTTTCTTTCCCGGTATCGGACATATTGATATGATTGTGTGGATTAATGTTGTTTTTGTTCCTATTCTTTCCAGACAGACTTGTTATAAAAGTGTCCCCACTTTTTTTAGGCTTTGTAAATAAGCTGCGGATGAAATCTATGACACTTTGTTTGGCAAAAGAAATACCTCTTTGTATTCTAGCAATAGCTATCTGAAGATTGTTCATTTCACCATCTTCATCTGGGGCAGACAAGTTATCAGCACTGAAGGAACTCAGTAGGAGAGCCAGAAAAAGGTTGAGAACCTGCCAAAATTCAGAGATAAGATAACTTAATAAAATGAATAGCCCATAACCATATCGTGATATGCAATAACACATTCGTCCAATCATTTACATTACTCAATTCAGTGATAAGTAATACAGAATCTGCAGAACAAATGCAACCAAGCAGAATTAAGATTTTTTTTTTTTTATATTTCCTGAATAGCAGTAATTGATTTTGACTATATAATAATAAGCATTTGCATTTAAAAGGGATGTAAAAAATGGACAACCCCTTTTTAGACTGAAACTGCCCTGTACACAGATGTCCCTGACCAGGGGTGTAGCTAAAGCCTCATGGGCCCCGATGCAAAGATTCTTCTTGGCCCCCCCCCCCCCCAAACTTCTCATGGCCGATGGCCCGCAGCTCTCAGCTGCATCGCTGGGTCTCCTAAGTGACCCAACTATGCAGCAGTAGTAGCCAGAGGCGTCACTAAGGTCTTGAAACGTCAGGGGAAATAGCCCCAATACATATACCCCCTAAAAAAATTGTGTGCGTGTAGGTATATGTGTATATAGGAAACAGCATATCTATAGCACTATGACCCTATAGCTATAGATAGGATTAGATATAGTGGCTCAGCAGACAGTATCACACATGATAGGATTAAATACATTGGCTCAACAGAGAGTATTACACGATAGGATTAGATACAGTGTCTCAGCAGACAGTATCACACATGATAGGATTAGATATAGGGCCCAACTCGCAGTCGACAGAGGAGTGGACACAGAAGAAAAAAGATGCATCATTTATACCTTTCCTAACTTTTTGATCCAGTCTTAGCTTTAGCTCACAAAACTGAGCCAAACGTTATCAAAACTGTATGGTGATCCTAGTCTTAGGAAGTCTGAACAACTCCCTAAGGCTAGGATCACACACACATTGTTTGATGCAGTTTTTGCTCGTTTTTTTTTTAGCCAGAGCTTGTAGTGGATTCAAAATGAAAGAAAGAGATAGAGAAAGTTCTGATGCATCTCCTTTCTTCTGTGTCTACTCCTGTGTTTGGCTAAAAAAAAATGGAGCCAAAAACTTCATTAAAACGGCATGTGTTATCCTGTCCTAATGATCACTTAGGAGACTTTCTTATTGGAATTTTTGCTTAATGATAAATTTTTGCTGATGATAAAGCTAGTCACATACAAGTGTCAACTAACAATTATCTAATGTTTATGGCCAGTACACGTGTAGTAATTATTAGAAATGCATATTCCCAGGCACGCACCGGCGTATATTTATTGATACTAGCGCGCCATGTATGCCATGCACCAGTATATAGGTCAGACCTGAAATAGTTTTCTGTCACTTTTCTAAGTAGAGGGGTTGTGGAAAATGTTCAGAAATGAGTTGTTCTAGTTTCACCCACTTTTTCTGACATTTTCATATGGAGGCTTCACCTATATGGTGTTTTTTTTCAAACGCTATATTTTTATTAATGTCTTTACGCCAGAAAAGTGGTGTATATTAGTAAAAAAAAAAAAAGTGTAGCAGTCCATAATAACCGAATCAGATGACTGCTATCACTTTATAGCTTGCATTGGATTAATGAAAGCTGGAATCTGATTGGTTGCTATGTACAGCACTTGCAGAATTTTTCCTTCACTAATTTTTATACATAAGGCCCGTTCTGTATTTGGTAGAATTTTCACAAAAAGAGTCCTCCGTACATCTATAACATTGATTACTCCTTATTCTGTATAAGTTTTCTGTCAGATTTCTTGAATTGACAAATGCTATGTTCACACTTTGCAAGGGAACAATGCTCACAAAACATTAAGTATAATTGCAGCTACCACGGATAACCTTTATTGTAAAGTGTAGCGGGAAAAAATGTGACAAGTGAAGTAAAATTGAATGTTACAGAATCCCTTTATAACTCCAATCGCATTTTACCTACTGTAGCCACTAGCTCTGACAAGTGGCCAGGTAAATGTTCTTATTCCTATTCAAGAACAGACCGAACAAAGCCTTCAAAAATAGATGTGGCCAGAAATAGAACCGTGAGAGGAAAAATATATTTAATGTCACATATGTTCGTTTTCTGTATGAGAAAACAAGTAAGGAGGCTGAGAACATATTTTCGTGGTGCCACTCTGAGCGAGTGGGAGTGAGTATTCAGACTGAACAAATGGTAATAAGAGAAATGTTTCAAAATGGAGGCTGCATGCTGCTTTCTTTGATCCATAATGCACTGTGTCCCGTGAAGCCTTAATCTGTGGTATTGTACAATAAATTGCTAGGGTGCAGCATGGGGTTCTGACCAAACTGTAAGCACAACTACATTTTTGCAGCTTGATACTCATGGGTTGAATGGGAAATTTACATTGTAATTCTTTTTTTTTTTCTTGCAGTAAAAAAATCTTGATTAGGTAAAAAGCAGAAAGCATTGACATACAATTAACATCAACTAAAAATATATACAGGCTTTTTAAAAATATCCCATAGAAATGTAGTTTGTAACCTTAAAAGGATATTTCTTCCACAAACTCAGAATCGGTCATTATAGGTGATATTAAAGAGGACCGGATCTCTCCTGACATGTGTATTTTAGTAAATACTTGTATTCTACATGAATCAACAATTCGGGAACATATTTTATTAGTATGCATTGTGCCATTCCCCTGTTATTCCTCCTAGAAATTTATGAATAAATTGACAACTAGGTGTTACCATTCTCATTCTCTAAGGGGCGTATCCCGACACAGTCTCACTCTGTCAGCATTGATTGGACACTATCAGTCTGTGGAGGGACACACCTCCAACTGATAACACCCAGTTGGCAATTAATTTATAAATTTCTAGGAGGAATAACAGAGGAATGGCACAACATAGAGTTCTAAGAAAATATGCTCAGAACCTTTATTTAATGGGAAATACAAGTATTTCGTCTAGATCTGCTATGTTACTGAGTCATAATGTTTGAATTTAAATTCACTAATTGAATTATTCATTACTGCGGTTTGAGAGAATACTCTAGTTGTGGCATTTTTGTGGTGCTAGGTGTGACATTTTATTAAATTCATTAGGAATTAATACACAAAGTATATTAGAAAATTGAATGACTTAATTATACAATGATCACTTACTGTTGACTTTTGCATCATATAAACTGGAAGGCCTCATTGCACAAGAGCGAATTGGTTTTGCGGTCCGCAAAACCACAGGTCCGTTGCGGTCTATCGGACCTCAAAAAACCCTTGTTGTGAATCCATGTGTCATTAAAGCTCACGGATCCACAACAATTCACCAGTATTGGTGAATCCGCAGATCCGGACCTTAAAATTACATGTCCTGTGATTTTTGTAGTCCGGATTTGTCATCCCCGCACGGATCCGTGTAAACCATGGTCGTGTGCATGGAGCCAAAGAAATGAATGGGTCCGCAATTTGTCCGCAAAAATGCGGATAAATTGCGGCCACAAAAGCACGGTCGTGTGCATGAGGCCAAAGACTGCTTCTAGAATCCACTACTTTTTCCTTTTGTCATCCTAATTTACAAATATGTTTTGCTGAATTTTTGTACAATGTTGGTACATTACAGCTATTTCAACATATGGTAGACAAAAACCCTGTGTTAATATGGGTTTCCAGGAATACACAGTATAGGCCATCAATAAGTGATCAGTGGGACACAGCAGAACATAACGGATGGAGGACAGACCCCCATTTAACGCAGATGGCATATCGTAATGACAAGCTATCCGAATGTATTCCTGGAAAACCCCTTTAAATATCAGATACGATTTTTTCATAAATATGCACTTCTAAGGCCTAATACGCACGACTTTAGTGGTTTTGCCAGCCGCAAAACCACAGATCCATTGCAGTCCATTTGTCCGCAAAAAAAACTTCTATAGTGCATCCGTGTGTCATCAGTATTCACGGCTCCGCACCAAAAAAATTTATGTCACCAGTTTCACAAGCCGCAAATCCAGGACGTAAAATGACTGGTCCTGAGTTTTTGCAGCCTGGATTTGCCGCCTCCACACAGACCCGTGAACATCACGTTCGTGTGCATGTCTCCATAGAAATAAATAAATCTGTGCGCTATCTGCAAAATTGCGGCTAGCACAACCGACAAAAAACTACGGTCATGTGCGTGAGGCCTAAAGATGCTAGAAAACTGTTTTTTTTAAATGACATTTTTTATGCTGCATTTTTTTTAGTCACTGGAATTAATGGGGAAAATTGTGACATTGCTTCTAGGAGAGAATATATAGAGGTACCATAAGGTGGCACATGAAGTCTATATGCCTCTTTTCAGGCTCAGTTTATACAGTTCTGCTATTTGTATGAGCCCTTTCGGTTTTCACGAGTTTGTTTTAAATTGCAGCACCCTGTAACGTTGAGATTTTCCTGACAGCCATGGACAAGAGTGGCGCTGTTTTAATAAATTTAAAAAAAAACAGACAACTTTTTTTAATATTGTACAACACCTCGGAGTTTACTCATAATTATGTTTTTCCAATATATCCCTTTAAGTGCATTTTTTACATGACACATGTATGCATAATCTTGTAAGTAGCAATTGACATATGTCACCATACCCCTGAGTATTTACTTGAACATTGGTGTGACTATATAAATAGGATATAATTATTGTGTAGAAATCACATAAAAATCGTTTGATAGCGGTTAAAAACTTTCACTCCACCATTCACCATTTTGAACATAATTGCTTTTGAATAAAATGTAGGACAAAATTGCTTCCTCTTAGCACTTTTTGTCACAGCGATAAAATTAATGCAATCTTCCAAATGTCACTAATTCAAGGATGCGCATTTTTTTCTATTCAGATAGTGACTCATTTATTGTTGCCATGCATTCAGACACCAGTATCAAAGAAGTTACAAGACTTCAAACAGAAGCGGTAATAACTGTACTCCGTTATTAGATTCCATCAGGACCTCACATTTTGCGCCTTCTAAAAATAAAAAATAAAATAAGAAAACCTGAAACCAAGCTTTTTAAAGAATTGATATTCGTTTTTGGTGGAAAACTGCAGATACAGAGTGCAGTGACTGCTCGTAGCTGGTTAAAGGTTGAGTATATCGGGGGAGTTTTTGTGACTAGTTCTCTGGAAGATGTTTAGGGTTACACAACACAAAAACTTTTCAAATATTCATGCTGTAATTAGCTATGGACTTGTCTGTTTACACATGTACAGTACATCCACATAGTCTATGGACCCCCTCAGAATATTGAAATCTCTGGCCTGTATGGACAGGCATGTGTAAACACACTAACACAAATTATGTTAGACCAAATTGCAGTGGGATTTATATTTAAAAAAAAGTAATCGCTTTCTGTGTTGAAACGAGTACAAGGTCCCATTTAATAAGTCTTACTGACAATACTGGTTCCCATCCAAAAATCTGTCAGACACCAGTCCCAAAGTGTCTGCTTGCCCTCTCAAAGTCTTAGATCATGTTTTATCAGTTAAAAAAATAAAGACTTGGTACATGAAGGGGGGATGTGAGGATATTGTGGACCAGGTATGAAAGTGATTAAGGACAATTTAGTGTATTAGGTCAATTCAGATTTAGCAGGCACTTATTAAAGTTCTAAAATTCACCAAAAAATATAAGCTGCCTTTCCTCAAGTTTTAGAAAAAATTGGAGAGATTTAATTAGCAAGAATTGGGACAATTCTGATGCACATTATGTGAAGTATGTCACGATCTGAGTGTATATGGACCCAGTAGGCCGCACCGCCGTAGCGGAGTAGATGCTGGCCAAACAAGTCTATAATGTCTATGCAAAGTCTTTAGTACAAGAGTACCTGTAAAGAGTCTAGACAGTAGCAGAGGCTTTGGCATGGATGGAAATTTGATGCGGCAGATGACGCCAGACGTGGCGGATGACACCAGACGTGGTGTATTACAGCAGGTGTGGCAGGAGAGACAACAATACTCCAACACTGGACACAGGAACAAGCACAGCACGGGGTACAGGATACAGGAAGCAGGATACGGGAACACTGGGAACAGGATAACACTATGGGACCATTTGCTAAGACTAACATGAGAATACAACACAACGCTCAGGTAAGGAGTGAAAGGGCAGGGCCCTTCTTATAGTCCAGGGTGAACTGGGGTTAGTCATTATTTGCATGTGCGCGCGCTAGCCCTAGAGGACACTACAGAACAGAGCGGCCGCATGTGCTGGTGTCTCCGAGGAGGGAGACATCAGCCAGAAGACAGGAGTCTGCGGTCGCGGCCGTCAGAGGTTAAGGAGAGGCAGCTGTCCGTGGATGTTACAGTAACCCCCCTTACGCCCCCTCTTCTTGGATCCAGAGCGTGAGAGGAATTTTTTAAGGAGGGTAGGGGCATTAAGGTTCTCTTCTGGCTCCCAGGACCTCTCCCCAGGACCAAACCCTCTCCAGTCCACTAAATAGAGAGTTTTTCCTCGTACTTTTTTATAGTCCAGGATCTCCTTCACCTCGAATACATCAAAAGAACCGTTGGGAGCAACTGCAGGACTAGGAACTTTAATGTAGCAGTTCAGAACCACAGGTTTCAGGAGGGACAGATGACAGGAGTTGGGGGTTCTGGGGTAGGAGGCAGCCAAAGCTTATAGGAGACAGGGTTTATCTGTTGTAGGATCTCAAAAGGTCTGAGAAACCTGCGAGCAAATTTGGCACCTTTGAACGAATATTCCTTGAGGACAGACAGACTTTGGTTTCAGGAAGAAGCTGTGGCGGCTCTCTTCTTCGTGTATCAGCTTTTCACTTCATGTGATCGACTGCCAGTAGAATACAGGACCTGGTCTGTTGCCAAATGTGTAAAAAGTCCCCAAATGCAGAGTCAGCTGTGGGTACCTGAGATGTAGCAGGAACAAGAAGAGGGATTTATGGATGTCGGCCATAGACAATGTAGAATGACGTGGAAGTAGTGAACTCACTTGTGTGGTTGTTATAAGAGAATTCAGCCCATGGAAGAAGCTATACCCAGTTATCATGCTGCACGGAGATAAAGTGACAAAGATAATTCTCCAAGATCTGGTTAATCCTCTCGACTTGACCATTAGACTGAGGATGGTAGGTGGAGTAAAAATATTGTGTATGTCTTCGTTATATATTTCTTCCGCCTTGGGTTATTATCCATTTTTGTTATACTTCCAAATGGCATGTCTGACTAGTAATACAGCAGTAAGAGGCAAGGAATGTATCAATGCATAACCAGTCAGATGTATCCCTACAGTTACTAGTAAATTTTTAATGGCAAGTGGAATGATCATGTTGTATAAATATGTTCTCTACCATAGAGTTTTGTTTGGGTTAACCTGTTAGCTCACTAAGACATAAAGGATTTTTTCCATGATAGACATTTATGGCTATGGCGGGATATTACATAAATGTCTAATAGTTAGAGAGGCCCACCTATTAGAAGAACGGGGGTCTAATTTTTATGGGCTGATCTGCAATACCAGGCACAGCCAATAGACAAGAGAGGTGCTGTTACTTGGAGAAAAAAAAGCAGAACTTTTTTGCGATCTCTTAAAAAAAAAAAAATTCCCAAAATAAAACTTTTTTAAGTCCCAAAATATTCCCAATGTTCCCGGGGTTGATAACATTTTTAATCCAATAAAAATGACTGCACAATGGGTTGCTAAGTAAGCAGAATATATTAAAGTTCCTTATTTTTAAGAAAAGGCTATATTCCCAAATGTCAATTTAATAAAAACAATCCTCAACCACACAGAGGTAAGTAGCATAAAGTTTATTCTAGCAATGTACAAATATAAAACCACCCACTAGAGAAAGCAGCACTTTTTTTAAAAAATTCTTATGAAAATTTGATTCTAAGTTACCAAGTCCAATACTTGGCACAAACTATTATTTATAGTGGTTCCACCGGGCATAGACTTTTAAGACATGTCAATTAGGCATGTCATAGGAGTCGCATCAGTCTAGCCCCTTATTACTGAGCAATTGTAGTAAAGGTTTTCATGCAGAGCTGATCCACGAGTACCCAATTAGTCCATCCCCAAATAAAATTTATAGAAGTTATGGAAACCTTCGAGGGCTCTCGTTCAAAAGTTTCCTCGTAGTTTCTGTCCATATTTGAACATAATATATAGGTTTATTTTTAGAATTAATCAACATAAAAGGATGAAAATGTGAAAATATATTGCTTCGCTTCTCTTGTACTGATCCTGAGTCATAGCCTGTATTATACTCCAGAACTGTATTCACATCCATTGTTTATGTACAAGAAGACAGGTGGTTTATCCTGGAAACGCCATTCACACATTACAGGAGTTATGTTCATTTCACATCGAGCAGTTTACCGAGGGCTCTTCAGAACTTTGAGGTAAACTACCCCCCGATCAGACGCCATATGAAGAGGCAAGCTATGCAGGCGGAAGATATGTAAAATAAAGAGATTTGCCAGTCAAGGAGCAGAAGGTAGGCCGGTTAGCGGGATAAAATGTGCTATTTTAGAGAACCAGTCCACCACCATCCAGACAATATTGCATCCTGCTGAGGGAGGAAGATCTGTGACAAAGTCCGTTGCAATATGCTGCCAGGAGGCATTAGGCACAGGTAAAGGTTGGAGCAGGCCGGCAGGTCTGGAGTGGGTAACTTTATTAGAAGCACAGACAGTGCAGGAAGAGACATGGCCCACAATATCTTTGGGCAGCTTGGGCCACCAGAAATGATGAGCTATCAGGTCTCGAGTCTAACACCAGCGTGCCCAGCCAGTTTGGAGCTGTGTCCCCAGTGAAGAATTCTCCTCCTGCCTGCCAAATGAACAAAAGTCCTCCCTGGAGGGATGTCTTTAACCCTTTCAGGACCGAGCACATTTTGGCCCTCAGGACCAGCCCCATTTTTTCAAATCTGATGTGTCACTTTATGTGGTTTTAATTCTGGAATGCTTTTGCATATCTAAGCGATTCTGAGACTGTTTTCTTGTGACATATTGTACTTTATGCTAGTGGAAAAATTTGGTCAATAAATTCATTGCTTATTTGTGAAAAACACCAAAATTTAGAGAAAATTTGCAAACATTATGATTTTTCTAATTTTAAATTTATCTGCTTGTAAGACAGACAGTAATACCACACAAAATAGTTAGTATTTCACATATTCCATATGTCTACTTTATATTTGCATTGTTTTTTGAACATTATTTTATTTTTCTACGACGTTACAAGGCTTAGAACTTTAGCAGCAATTTTTCACATTTTCAAGAAAATTTCCAAAACCTATTTTTATAGGTACCAGTTCAGTTCTGAAGTGGCTTTGAGGGCCTTATATAAAGAAACCCCCATAAGTCACCCAATTTTAAAAACTACACCCTCAAAGTAGACAATACAGCATTTAGAAAGTTTATTAACCCTTTAGGTATTTCACAGGACTTAAAGCAAAGTAGAGGTGAATTACAAATTTCTTTTTTTTGTCGGAAAATCCATTTTAATCCATTTTTTTCTGTAACACCAAAGGTTTTACCAGAGAAATGCAACTCAATATATATTACTCGGATTGTGCAGTTTTTAGAAATATCCCACAAGTGGCTCTAGTGCGCTAATGGACTGAACCACAGGCCTCAGAACCAAAGGAGCACCTAGTGGATTTTGGGGCCTCCTTTTCATTAGAATATATTTTAGGCACCATGTCAGGTTTGAAGAGGTTTTGTAGTGCCAAAACAGTGGAAACACCTCCAAAAAGACACCATTTGGCAAACTACACACCTCAAGGAATTCATCAAGGGGTGTAGTGAGCATTTTAACCCCACAGGTTTTTTGCTGAATTTTGTGGAATTAGTCCGTAAAAATGAAAATCTAAATTTTTTTCAAAAAAACGTAGAAATTTGTAAAGCAATTTCTCCTGATTACGGCAATACCCCACATGTGGTAATAAACGGCTGTTTGGACGCACAGCAGGGCTCCGAAGCGAAGGAGCACTATTTGGCTTTTGGAGATCAAGTTTACTCAATTGGTTTTCGGGTGTCATGTCGCATTTGCAAAGCCCCTGAGGGACCAAAACAGTGGACAACCCCCAGAAGTGACCCCATTTGGGAAACTTCAGCCCTAAAAAGAATTTGTCTAGGGGTATAGTGAGCATTTTGATCCCATAGGTTTTTTGCTGAATTAGGCTGTCAAAACTTCTATTGTTTTTTATTTATTTTTTTACGGCGTTCACAGTGCGCTATAAATTACATATTTCATTTATTCTCTGGGTCGATGCGATTACGGCGATACCATGTATATAGGTTTTAATGTTTTATGGTGTTTGCACGATAAGATCACGGTTTTAAAAAAATTTTTTCGTTTTTGTGTCGCCATATTCTAAGAGCCACAACTTTTTTATTTTTCTATCAGGAAAGCTGTGTGAGGGCTTGTTGTTTGCGGAACAAACTGTAGTTTTTATCGGTATAATTTTTGGGTACATGCGATTTTTTTGATCCCAATTTATGAAAATTATTTGGGAGCTGAAGTGACTAAAAATAACGATTCCGGTATAGTTTTTAACTTATTTTTTTATGGCGGTCATTGTGCGGGATAAATTACATTATATGTTTATAGTTCAGGCCGTTACGGACGCAGCGATACCAATTATGAATAGTTTATTTATTTTTTCTAATAATAAAGGACTTTATAAGGGGAAAAAGTCAATTTTAAAAATTTATTATTTTGACATTTTACTTTTGTAAATTTTTTGTAACTTATTTTACTTTTTTTTTTTAGTCCTTCTATGGACTTGAAGATCCAATTTTTGGATCGTTGTTATAATACCCTGCAATTCTTATGTATTGCAGGGTATTATACCTGTCAGTTTCACACTGACAGGAGGCATATTAGGTCCTGCCTCTGGCAGGACATAATCGCCTTCAATAGATGGCAGACCCGAAGCCTTTGTTAGGCTTCCGGTTGCCATAGCAATCGCCCCCGCCCAGCAACAATCGGCCCCCCCAATCGCGTAGCGGGGTGCCGATGTTGCTATAACAACTTAAATGCGGCGGTCACTATCGACTGCCGCAATTAAGGGGTTAATCGGTTCGGATCACCGCTGTGATCCGACCCAATGTTTTCCCCCAGTATTAAGGCTGCTAGTAGCAGCCTGTACTTTGAGATGCCGGGCTGCGGGGAGCGTCTGTGTGCTCTGTTAGGAGCACACGTAGATTAACAGGCTGCAGGCACAAGGACCAGCTCTGCAGCCCGTTAATCTACGTGGGGTGGTCGGGAATGGGTTAACTTACAGGGGATTAGCAGTAATAATGCAGGACAGGTCTATGATACATTGAGGGGTCTCCACAGTGTCCTCTGTTTCAAATGACCTGAACAGGGCATCGTCCCTCACATTTTTGTCAGTGGGACGAAAGTGGAGCACAAAGTGAAAACGGGTGAAGAACAGCGACCATCTGGCTTGATGGGGGTTTAGTTGTTGAGCCAACTGGAGATCGGTGATATTCTTATGGTCAGTCTATATCAGAATGGGATGAACTGCGCCATTCTAGCAGATATTTCCACTCCTCCAGTGACAGCTTGATGGCCAGTAACTACCGATCCCAACTCCTGATCCCAATAGAGTAATTGCGCTCTGCGGAAGAACACAGTCTTGAGTAATAACCACACACTACTGCCTTTCCCTTGAGACCTCTCTGGAATAGAAGTGCCCCTGCACCCACAGAGGAAGCGTCCACCTCCAACAAGAACTGTCGAGATACATCAGAATGATGGTGGATCGAGCCTGAAGTGAAGGCAGTCCTGAGGCTAATAAATGCTGATTCTACCTCTGGGGTCCACACCTTGGTGTTCACACCTTTCTTGGTAAGGGTAGAGATGGGAGCCTTCGGCGGCGAGAAATTTGGGATAAACTGCAGGTAGAAGTTAGCGAATCCCAGAAAACACTGTATGGACCGCAGACCCTGAGGATGTGGCCATTCCAGGATGGACTTTACTTTCTCAGCATCAATGAGGCCTTGGTCAGAGATGATGTAGCCCAGGAAGGGCAGAGAATTTTTTTCGAAAAGGCATTTTTCCAGCTTGGCATACAGGCGATTCTCCCTTAATTACAACAGGACTTGATGGACATGCCTCCGATGTGTCGTCATGTCTGGGGAGAAGATCAAAATATCAGCTAGATAGACCATAACACAGTGATAGAAGACGTCTCGCAAGATATCATTCACAAATTCTTGGAAGATAGCGGGAGCATTACACAGACCGAAGAGCATCACCAGGTATTCGTAGTGCCCGTCTCAAGTGTTGAATGCCGTGTTCCCCTCATCACCTCGACTGATTCGGATCAACTTGTAAGCCCCACGCAAGTTCAGTTTAGAGGAAAATCTTCTCGAATTTGGTCAAATAATTCGGGGATCAATGGCAATGGATATTTATTCTTGACCGTGATCTGGTTGAGACCACGGTAGCCAATGCAGGGTCGAACTGATCCGTCTTTCTTTTTAAGGAAGAACACGGCTCTGGCCGGGGAGGAGGATTTTGATATGAAGCCCCTCTCCAAATTGTCCTTGACATATGCTGACATGGACTAGGTCTCTGGCAAGAAGAGAGGATATACCCGTCCACGGGGAGGTGAAATATCGGGGACAAGTTCAATTGTACAGTCATAAGACCGGTGTGGGGGAAGCATCACAGCCTCCTTCTTGCTGAAGACGTCCACAAACTGAACAAAATGAGTGGGTAATCCAGCTAATGGCTGAGACAGAGGAGGCTGGAGAGGATGGATCTGTAACAGGCAGCAGTTGAAACATTTGGGGCTCCACTGGAGAACTTCTCCGGAATTCCAGTCAATGACTGGGGCATGTAGCCAGAGCCAAGGCAGACTCAGCAAAACCGGATTGACGGTTTTGGGCAAGACAAGAAATGCAATCTGTTCTGTGTGAAGATCTCTAACTTGGAGCTTCAGTGGCTTGGTCTCAGACACAATAGGATTGGGCAGAGGAAGTCCATTCACCGAGACAACAGCCAGAGGCGTCTCCAGAGGGACTGTGGGCAACTGGAGAAGATCCGCTAGGTCCTGTTGGATAAAGTTTGCCACAAACTCGGAATCCAGGAAGGCAGAGACCCGGTGTGTCTTCTCGCCGGACACTATGGTTGCAGGAATGGACAGTTTGGGAGAGAATTTTCTATTTAGCACCATTCCACCTAGGGTTGTCTCTCCAACCAATCCTAGGCTCTGGAGTTTTTGGCTTCTGGGGACACAAACGCACAAAATGACCTCCTAGGCCGCAATACAGACAGAGTCCCGAAGTGCATATGCATTGTTTCTCCTGGACTGACAATTTGAAACGGTCCACTTGCATAGGTTCCTCTGGTGGAACAACTGATGAGGGCAGCAGGGGGTCACTGGAATGTAGGAGCCAGCCTAGGGAATCTTCTGTCCCGACAAACCTCTTGGGACCGTTCCTGGACCCTCATGTCAATCAGAGTGGCCAGAAGAATAAGATCATCCAGGGTAGGTGTCAAATCTCGAGCGGCAAGCTCGTCTTTAATATCAGAAGACAGTCCCTGCCAGAAGGTAGCCACCAAGGCCTCTTTGTTCCAGGCCAGTTCAGCAGCCAGAGTACGGAACCGAATTGCGTACTCGCCCACGGAGGTGTCTCCTTGGCGAAGGGTCAGCAGAGATGTAGAGACTCTCCCAGGTTCCTCAAAAACCGTACAGAAAGTCTGCAAGAAACACTGAAGTCAGGGGTCTCTGGTCCCTGATGTTCCCAAATGGGGATTGCCCATGCAAGGGCCTTTCCAGTAAGGAGAGAGATTATGAAGGCGATCCTTGCGTCATCAGAAGGCAATGCCCTTCCTTGCAGTATGAAGTGGATCTGGGATTGATTTAAAAATTCCTTGCAGGACCTCGCGTCCCCATCGTAGCGAGGAGGTAGAGGTAGGGAGAATCAGGGATCGGTACTGATAGCAGGTGTAGCAAGAGGGGCAACAGGAGTGGGTGCCGTGAAGACTGACGTTTGAGCATCCAGATGATGTGCAATGGCGTTCACCGCCTGGAGGAGTTGGTTCTGTCGTGACTGGATGTCTCGCATGTATGCCTTCATGATTTGTGATGTCGTCATGGTCGTGGGTTGACCAGCGGGGTCTTTGGCCTGAGTGTACTGTCACGATCTGTGGACCCACTAGGCAGCACCGTCGTAGTAGAGTAGCATCTGGCCAAACAATAGTCTATAATGTATATGCCAGGTTCTTAGTACAAGAGGCGTGGCATGTGACACAACACGACTCCAACTCTGCATAAGACAGAGGAACAAACACAGCACGGGATACAGAAAGCAGGATACGGGAATACTGGGAACAGGATAACACTAAGGGATGATTTTCTAAGACTAACATGGGAATACACAACAATTCTCAGGCAAGGAGTGAAAGGGCAGGGTCTTTCTTATAGTCCATGGGGAACGGGGGCTAATTAGTCATTATTTGTATGTGCGCGTGGTGGTCCTTTAAGGCCGGACATGAGTGCACGCACTCAAGAGGACACTACAGAACAGAGCAGCCGCATGTGCTGGTGTCTCCGAGAAGGGAGACGTCGGCCAGAGGACTAGAGTCGTGGCCATCAGAGGATAAGGGGAGGCGGCGGTCTGCTACCGCGGACATTACAGAGTATATGATGCATGCCATATTTAATGGTCCACATTAACTTATGACATTACATCAGGTTTTGGCAATTAACTGTACCCAATAAATTGTAAACATGTGACAAACTTGCAGAAAATTTTTGCAACTTTTCTTGTCACTCTTCAAATTTGAAAAGTAGACATACTGCATCTTAGACTACATTTATTAAGTAAATTAAGTGCAAAATTCTGGTGCAAATCGAGATTTGATTTTTTGCCTGTTTGTGTCAAATTTATGAAGAGATGTGCGCCTTTTTAAAATTCAGCGCAAATCACTTTAACTTCATCCTCAACTTTCACTGGCATAAAAATCGTAAGTCTTAGTAAATGTGGGCCAATTTATATTTAAAGTGTCTAAAAACAATGGGATAACCAATAGAAGTGAAATGTACTAAAACATGTGCCTTTTTTTGCTCGTTTTTGTAATTGTACAGTGGCCACAGTGGGGTATAAATGTGCAAATAGTGCCTAACATGCCTCGTGAGTTGCACCAAATTGATCACACCATCTGCGAAATTCTTTATAAATGTAATGCAAATAACGCCATTTTTACGTCGTAAAGTTATGCACCCTACAACACAATCCCCTTTGGGTTATTATCTATTTTTGCTATACTTCTAAATGGCAAGTCTGCCTAGTAATACAGCAGTAAGAGGCAAGGAAAGTATCAATGCGTAACCAGTCAGATGTATCCTTACAGTTACTGGTAAATTTTTAATGGCAAGTGGAATGATCATGTTGTATAAATATGTTCTCTACCGTAGAGTTTTGTTTGGGTTAACCTGTTAGCTCACTAAGACATAAAGGATTTTTCCCATGATAGGCATTTATGGCAATGGCGGGATATTACATAAATGTCTAATAGATAGAGAGGCCCCCCTATTAGAAGAGCGGGGGTCTCACTTTTATAGGGCTGAGGTGCAATAACAGGCACAGCCAACAGACAAGAGTGGTACTGTTTCTTGGAGAAAAAAAAACAGAACTTTTTTGCGATCTCTTAAAACTTTTTTAAGTCCCAAAATATTCCCGATATTCCCGGGGTTGATAACATTTTTTATTTAATAAAAATGACTGCACAATGTGCTGCTAAGTAAGCAGAATATATTAAAGTTCCTTATTTTTAAGAAAAGGCTATATTCCCAAATGTCAATATAATAAAAGACAATCCTCAACCACACAGAGGTAAGTAGCATAAAGTTTATTCTAGCAATGTACAAATATGAAATCACCCACTAGAGAAAGCAGCACTTTTTTTTTAAATTCTTATGAAAATGTGATTCTAAGTTACAAAGTCCAATACTTGGCACAAACTATTATTTATAGTGGTTCTACCGGGCATAGACTTTTAAGGCATGTCAATTAGGCATGTCATAGGAGTCGCATCAGTCTGGCCCCTTATTACTGAGCAATTGTAGTAAAGGTTTTCATGCAGAGCTGATCCACAAGAACCCAATTAATCCATCCCCAAATAAAATTAATAGAAGTTATGGAAACCTTCGAGGACTCTTGTTCAAAAGTTCCTTGTAGTTTCTGTCGATTTTTGAACATAATATATAGGTTTATTTTTAGAATTAATCAACATAAAAGGATGAACATGTGAAAATATATTGCTTCGCTTCTCTTGTACTGATCCTTAGTCATAGCCTGTATTATACTCCAAAGCTGTATTCACATCCATTGTTTATGTACAAAAAAAGTCAGGTGGTTTATCCTGAAAACACCATTCACACATTACAGGAGTTATGTTCATTTCACATCGAGCAGTTTACCGAGGGCTCTTCAGAACTTTGAGGTAAACTACCCCCCGATCAGACGCCATATGAAGAGGCAAGCTATGCAGGCGGAAGATATGTAAAATAAAGAGATTTGCCAGTCAAGGAGCAGAAGGTAGGCCGGTTAGCGGGATAAAATGTGCTATTTTAGAGAACCAGTCCACCACCATCCAGACAATATTGCATCCTGCAAGGAGTTATAATTAGATATAAACATTCCCATGATTAACCAAACTAACATGGTCTACAACTGGTCAATAAACAGCAAGTGTGGGCAAATTACACCACTAGTACCATTTCGTGACACAATACACAATTTTGTGAGAAAATGTCAGGCTGTTCTTTGGGCAAATGTAAGATTCTACACAGTACTCAAACAGAACTCCAGGTATTTACATGAAGTTCGCCACATGCATAACAACATAGTCACTAATTCAAAACTATTGAGCAAGGATGGTATACAATAAAGTATAAAAATGCTGCCTTTACGAGAAGGGGCAGCATAAGCGGGAGGCATCTGGCAAAAGGTTACCAGTTGGACAGCCTTGAAATTACAAAATAAAACTAGACTTTTTTTTTTTTAGAAAACTTGCCATGAGTCTTTAAAAGCAAAACAGCTATAGAAAAATCTAAACCCCACTACAAATAATAGCCTAAATACCAAATCACCGTGTGGAGTAAAAATTCTAAATTTTATTAACTGCAAATTAATTTCTGCTCTACATGAAAGACAATTAATTTGCTTTGTTTCAGCCGCCAATATTAGTAGGAATAAATACAAAGCCCAGTGGAAGAAAGGAGACATTAGTCGTATAAATATAAGCATATGGAAGGTAGCAGGGGTAACTTCTATTACTGATGTGTAAGCCATTGGCATGCTGTGGTTATTCATTAGAGCGTCCAACAGGCTTATCAATGGGAGATTGTTTTGTAGGAAGAAATAAATACTTAAATTGATCTCTGGCTTTTTTGAGTACAGTAGAACCATCTGTATTTAGCAGCTGCCAAGTGGAGTTAATCTGAAGAAAAGTCTTTGATAAAAGAGGATGCCCAAGCGGTAAGCCTAGATCCCTTTTCATGTGCAATATGTTTAACACCTGTTATTGGCAGTTATGTAGGTTTTCCATTTTGCTATTTTTTTTTTTTTTTTTTTCGTTTAACAAAACAATCATTGGTCCCAGTAGGTTTTTAATTAAAAATAAAATTATGGAATGAAAAATAAATTAAATAAAACTTTTATGTTAAGATCTTTTAAATACTAAATATAAAGTATGTTACAGTCTTCTAAATACTGACCAAACATGTCGCTCAATCATTTGTTGTGAATCGCAACAGAAAACACGTTTGCCTGTGTAACAGAACAGATCCAGAGAAGGTGAATTTGACATGTTAGGCTCCCCTTCACACTTACGTTTGGGGATTCTGATAGGGTTTCTGTCAGTCTTTCCACTAATTTTGATGGCAAGAATAGCCCAATCTGCAGCCCTTTTCTTGATGTCAAAAATGCGAGAACTGCAGCGGAGTCAATGAAGTTCTGTCAGGATCCATTCGAATACATTGGATAACGGATCCATCACATCAGTCATGGCTCATTCATAAAACAATGCCAAGACACTAGTGTGAACCGATCCTTACTCCCACTTAGAATCAGAGCATCACTGTTCACTTACCCTGACTAGTTCTAGGCTAATGAGGAACATAGCATTCACAGATTTAGTTTGAATTGAACATGTATCAATAACGTATTCTGTAGCTATACACTGATCAGCCATAACATTAAAACCACCTTCCTAATATTATGTAGGTCCCCTTCATGACAACAAAACAGCTCTGACCAATCGATGCATGGGCTCCACAAGACCTCTGATGGTATCTGGTGGCATCTGGCACCAAGAAGTAAGTAGCCAATCCTTTAAGACCTGTAAGTCGTGAAGTAGGACCTCCATGGAACAGGCTTATTTTTTCAGTACATCCCACAGATGCTCGATCGGATTTATATCTGGAAAATTTGGAAGCCAAGTCAACATCTTGAACTGTTTGTCATGTTCCTTAAACTTTTTCTCAATATTTTTTGCAGTGTGCCAGGGTATATTATCCTGCTGAAAGAAGCCATTGCCATGAAGGAGTGTGCTGCAACAATATTTAGGTAGGTGGTACGTGTCAATGTAACATCTACACAAATACCAGATAACATTGCCCAAAGAATCACACTGCTTCCACCGCCTTGCCTTCTTCTCATAGTGCATTCTTGTGCCATCTCTTCTGCAGGTAAGTGACGCACACGAACTCGGCTGTTCACATGATGTTAAAGAAAATAAGACTCATCAGAAGAGACCATCCTTTTCCATTGCTCCATTGTCTAGTTCTGATGCTCATGTGCCCGCTGTAGGCATTTTCGTAAGGGGACTCTGTGTTTTGACACTTTTCGATCATAGCCAGCATTAACTTTTTCAGCAATTTGTGCTACAGTAGCTCTAGTCTGGGTTCATACCAGACGGGCTAGCCTTCATTTCCTTTGTATTAATGAGCCTTGGGCGCTCATGACCACTGATGACTCTGTTGGCAGTTCACCAGTTGTCCTTCCTTTGACTACTTTTGGTAGGTACTAACTACATATTACTAAGACCCCACAAGTCCTGCATTTTGTATACACTCTGACTCAATTTTCTAGCCATCACAATTTGGCCCTTGACAATCTCACTCAGATCCTTATGCTTGTCTATTTTTCCTGCTTCCAGCACATGAACTTCAAGAACTGACTGTTCACTTGCTGCCTAATATATTCCACCCCTTGACAGGTGCCATTGTGCCAAGATAATCAATGTTATCCAATTCACCTGTGAGAGATTTTAAGGAGACCCTCTGGTTTTTTGCTACAAAAGTAAAGTTTCCTAGGGAATACATATTTTATTTACCTGGTGCCTCCGTTTACCTTGTTGGGCCACCAATCCTCAGATTTACGGGCCCCGTCTTCTCTCATAAAAGATGGCCACGGCATTTCTCAGACTACCCGATGTACACTGTGCTTCGGTACTCTGATCCACTGTTCCCTGCTATCCAATTAGCTAGTGCTGCTTACATTGCTAGAGCAGCAATAGCCAAGCAGATAGCAGGAAAGAGTATTTTGGAAAACCGAAGCACAGTGTACATCGGGTAGTCTGTGAAATGCTGTGGCAATCTTGTATGACAGAAGAATCGGCGGATCGGTAGCACAACAAACTAAACGGAGAGCATCAGGTAAGTAAACTCTGCACTCCCCAGGGTCGCTTTAATGTTATAGCTGATCGGTGTATACCTACAGGTTAAGATCAGCTGATTTTATATAACATACCCTAGCAGTCATGTATAAAAAAAAAAGTAAACAAGTGCAGCTGTGTTGCTGTAGCAACTGCCATTGCCAAGAGAAATGTACAAAATATAAGCAAGAACCTTGTCTTTTGTCATGGGAACTACTGAATATTTTGGGTTGTGCAGTGTATTCAATGGTGAATTAGATGTCTTTGATAACAACTTTATTATAATAGTATATAGAGTTGCTCATAAGCTGTAGGATAGTTTTAGGGGGTGCATAGGAAGCAGTCACATCGAAACATCTACTCTAGAGGAGGCCCAAAAGCTCCAGATTTGATACAAAGGCACCTGGAATTATATTTCTGTCGAATTCTTTATAAATTTAACAGAAAAAAATCTCTGGCAGACTCCATTGCATGCCGCATTACAGAGCATTGCTTCTATTGTAGAAGAGTTACATATTACTGCACCGTAAGGAGCAGAATATAGCAGAACATGGACTGCCTACTGAAGAGGCTCCGTGTGCCTCCATACAGCCTCTCTGCTGCCATGTGCATGAGGCCGAAAAGCAGTGTTCCCGGTAAGGGAACTAAAGTTTAAAGCCCGCGCACTGTCACTGGCGAATGCAGTGGGGGGCTCCGATGCTAGCGACAGCCACATCCAGTTGTATGTGCGTCCTCATATATATATGTGAGGATATAATGTATGTACTGTATGTTTATATTTGTGTGTAGTTATGTACAGTTTGACCTCACGCACACAACCGTTTTTTCGCGACCGTAATTTATCCGCATATTTGCGGATAAATTGTGGATCGATTCATTTCTATGGTTTCTATAGTTTACACGTATCCGTGTGTTTCGTTTTAGCGATCAGGGGGTGCTAAGTGCTCAGACCCCCAATTACACTTTAAAGGAAAGTTATTTTTTTTTACGTGTTTTAATTATGAGCCTATTTTGTCTAACTATTTTAATATGTTCCCTAATGTAACTGTATTTATTCATATATTTGTACTAATAAAGATGGGGCAGCCATCTTTATTAGCATCTGTGTATATGTTTCTGCATGACACATACACAGGTGCTATCTAGCGCACCCAGGGCATAGGGTCGGCTCCCATCCCTACTTTCCTATCTCCTGCTAGAGCCGTTCTAGCTTTGAACCGTGCGTGCTCTATGGCATGTACGGTTCACAGGGACCCACAGCGACCCTCGCTTCTAGGTGGAAGACGGGCACCAATTTATCTAAGAGCGACAGTCACTGCAATCATCGAAGGAGTTGTCTGTCAATTGAAATGAATTGCCAGGCCCTGCCTGCTATGAATGCAGGACCGCCTGTCAATTCATTTGAATTGCCACCTCCTCCTGCCCCACACCCTTAAGGCCTTATTCACACGACAGTGAAAAATGGCCGTGTGACGGCCGTTCTTTTAACGGCCGTCACAAGGCCATTTTTAGAACAATGATGTTCTATGGGTGTATTCACAAGGCCGTTTTTTAACAGCCCGTGAATAATGGCCGTCAAAAAATAGGAGATGTCCTATTTTTGGCAGTTTTAATGGCCTGACAGCCCCCATAGAAGTCAATGGATCCGTTTTTAACGACTGTCAATACATTGCTGTCAAGGTATACTGAATGTAGTAGAACAGAAAAATGGGACCACCGGCGCTGCTATAAATGATGTCAAAGTAGAAGAGAATCTTCATTGGCCTGATGAAGACGCCAGTCCGGCGTTGAAACGCGTAGCCCTGTCTCATGAAAATAAATACATTCAATTCAATTCTCTTCTACTTTGACATCATTTATAGCAGCGCCAGTGGTCCCCTTTTTCTGTTCTACTACATTTAGCACACCAAAAGAAGACAGCGCTGCATTGGTGAGCGTCGTCGCGTCTCCTTCACAGATCCCGTGAAGACGAGAGACCTTACCAGAAGAGGACAGCGCAGCATCAGTGAGTATGTATCGCATTCATGTCGGGCTGGGTGGCATCATATACAGGAGGGCTGTGTGGCATATACAGGGGGGCTGTGACATCTACAGTGAAGCTGTGTGGCATCCTATACAGGGAGGCTGTGTGGCACCCTATACAGGGAGGCTGTGTGGCATCATATACAGGGAGGCTGTGTGGCATCATATACAGGGAGGCTGTTTGGCATCATATACAGGGAGGTGTGTGGCATCATATACAGGGAGGTGCGTGGCATCATATACAGGGAGGTGTGTGACATCATATACAGGGAGGTGTGTGACATCATATACAGGGAGGTGCGTGGCATCATATACAAGGAGGTGTGTGGCATCATATACAGGGAGGCTGTGTGGCATCATATACAGGGAGGCTGTGTGGCATCATATACAGGGACGCTGTGTGGCATCATATACAGGGAGGCTGTGTGGCATCATATACAGGGAGGCTGTGTGGCATCATATACAGGGAGGCTGTGTGGCATCATATACAGGGAGGCTTTAAATAGTATCTAGGTGAACATGTAACCTTCTTTTGGGTGTTTTCAGGGGGTTGGGACTAAAAAAGCCTGACCAATGAAATTCATTCGTTTTTTTTAATGGCCATGAAAAACTTATGCAAAACGGCCATTAAAAACGGACAGACGGACTGGAAATGGATGAAAATTTGGAGACACTGATGCAAAACGGCCATGAAAAACCAAGTTGACCAGTTTTTAATGGACATTTTCTTTCACTGTCGTGTGAATATCGCCTTACCTAACACTTCAGTGTGACTGCTAGTAACCCCGCCACGTAGCTAATACAGGGACTCTTCTGTCACTTAAGGAGTCCATGCATTAGCATTTTCTGGTGCACAGGACCTCCCAGATGCGTCAGAATTATTAATAACGATTAATATTTCTGCCGGATCTCTAGTTCCTGTGCGCCACAATAAGAACTACAGTTCATTGACCTCTAGTTTCTATTACAGCGCAGGGTAGAAGAAAGAAGACAGAAGACTGCAGTAGGTGAGTATAAGTAGTTTTATTTTTCATACTGGTTATGTTTTGTTTTGCAGGTTCCGTTGGACCAATTGGACAACGTCGTAGATTCGTTGGATTACTTCGATGATCTACATTTTAAATAAAATCATCAGAGGGTTATGTGAGGGAGTTTTTATTTCAATTAAATTGTTTTTTTATGTCTTTTTTTTATACTTTATTACCGTCTTCGTAATAGCCGCTGTCTGACAACATCCATTACTAAGGCTGGGGCTTAGTGTTAGCCAGTAAAAAGGCTAGCACCAACCTCCCATTATTACCCCAGTACCCACCGCCATCAGGGGTACCAGGAAGAGCCGGGTACGATCCAGGACCCGACCATCTGAAGGGATAAAGTGCCCGGCCGTCACTCCAGATGTTCAGGTATTGGATCATACCCGGCTCTTCCCAGTACCCCTGGCGGCATTGGGTACCAGGGTAATAATGGGAGGTTGGTGCTAGCCTTTTTACTGGTTATCAGTAAGCCCCAGCCTTAGTAATGGATGCTGTCAATCAGAGAGCGGCCATTACACTGGCGGTAATAATGTATTAAAAAAACAGATGGACATAAGAAACATTTTTTAATTGAAATCAAAACTCCCTCACACAACCCACTTTCACCATTTTATTTAAAAAAATAAATAAGAAAACATAGATCCATGGAACCAACCGGAAAAAAAAAAGTCTATGAAAAATAAAAAAGTATACACTTTCCTTCTCCCCTGCAACGCACTAGAAATTAGAGGTCAAAGAAAAATAATTCCCCATCATGTAAGTCTGCTACCTGTCAACTGAAAAGTCATTCGCCAGAGGGAAAAATGTTTCCACATGGCGGAGTACCGGATCCCAGGCCCAGGTGAAGCTTTCTTTTAAGACTCCACCATTGGGAAACATTTTTTCCTCTGGTGCAAGATTTTTCCATTGACATGTAGCAGTTCTATAGGGGTGGTGTTAGCAAGGGCAAACTCAGCAATTGCACAGTGCCCCCAAAATGTGCCGCTACTCATAGGCAAGTACTGTGTGCTTGCCTCCCGGCTAAAATTTGCCAGCCAGCCCTGGGCCGTTGGCTCCCTGCCCCACCGTTTTCTCTCATAGGTCTGCGGTCTACAACAGTCCAAGAACACGCTATTGATGTCAGCAGAAAGTCAGAACGTTTGCTTGGGTTACTTGGATAGATTTTGGGGGGATGCCTTTCTATAGTTCGCAAAGGCAGCAAAGGGGCTAGGTTCACCCCTGACTGGGGGTGTTGATTTACTGTAGACCGTAAAGCCGGGTTCCCACGTAGCGTAAACGCTGCAGAATTTCCACAACAGAATTATGTATGGAAATTCTGCAGCATTTACAGTAGCAGCAAAGTGGATGAGATTTAGAAAATCTCATGCCCACGCAGCATAAATGTTAATAAATTGACCTGCGGTGCGGAATTTAATTCTGCAGCATGTCAATTTATGCTGCGTTTTTGTTGATTTTCCGTTGCGGGTTTACCCCATTGAATTCAATGGGGTTGCGACTATTGCAGTGGATTCGCAGCAATTACGCCCCAAAAAATTGCAACTACGGGAAAAAGAATAATCATACTTACCCAGAACGCCCTCCTTATTCCTGCAGTCTGGCCTCTCGGGATGATGTTGCATCCCATGTGATCGCTGCAGCCAATCACAGGCTGCAGCGGCGGTCACGTGGGATAATACGTCATCCCAGGAGGCCGGCCTGAACGTCAGAGGTCCGGCCTCCTGGGATGACAGTGCATCCCATGTGATCCCTGATACAGCCAATCACAGGCTGCAGCAGTCGCATGGGCTGCAGCATCAGCCAAGGAGGCTGGACCGGACTGAACAGGAGGGACGCATCGCATAAAAATGGCTTACGTAAGCATATGCGGCTTTTACCGCTGCTTTCCACAGCGGAAATTACGTCCAGACAAACGCATCACAACGTGGTGCGGTTTTCAGACGGAATGTACTGCGCGTTCCAGGTCGGATACGCTGTATGGTTTTTATGCATCTTATCCGTCCCGTGGAATCCCGGCCTTAGAGAGAGTGGCACTGCTGAGTAGCTGTTGTATGTCAGGTCCAGTGGCTGCTTATTGGCTAAGAATACAGCAGCCGCTAAAGATTAAATAACCTAGTGGACGGGCTCTTTCCTTTTGGGGAGAGGCAGCACTGCTTCCTCTCTGCCACTTTATTGTTGCTCGATAATACAGATGCAGCTGACCTCATCCCTCTTCTACTCCTTGCCATCTCTCTTGGAATCTGATCAGTGGCCGCTTACAGATAAGCTTGATGAGACACCCGAAGTGAAAAGGCTTCAGTCCGCAGCTATAATTAATAAGAAACTGTGTGGGTAGCAAACTGTTACACCAGTCCATCTGGCATTTGCCAGAACTGCCACATGGACGATCCGACCTTGCTCACGAGGATCTGCCTGCCCAATCCATTCTGAAGATTTTTTTCATTGTAAAAGTAGTAAAACAAAAAAATATACATAAATTTGGTATCGCTGTAATTGTATTGACCCTCAGAATAGAGTTAACATGCCGTTTTTTACCGCACGGTGAACACCGTAAAAACAAAACCCCCCAAAAGATTAAGGAATCACTGTTTTTTTCCTATTCCAGCCCACAAATAATTTTCCCGTTTCCCAGTACATTGTATGGTACAATAAATCCTGCTGTAAAAATCTACAACTCGTCCCGCAAAAAATAAGCCCTCATATATTGATGAAATAATAAGCTGGGGAGGACAAAACTAAAGTGAAAATCCAAAAAATGGCAGTGGCAGAAAGGAGTTAAACAAGCAATAGGGGCACCAATAAAAACTTTCCAGACAGAATGACCGGATAGTTGTTTTAATGCATAAGTGACAACTGAAAGATCCTATAACATCAGTAAATAATGTAGTCATTACACACAAGACATGCTAATCATCAAGATTGAAAGTATTGTTACTTACCACTAGGTTTCCTATAACCATAACAAGCATGAAGACAAGGATGCACAGGGGTTGGCCGTTAACTTCCATGCAATCCCACATGGTCTCAATCCATTCTCCGCATAAAACACGGAACACAATGAGGAATGAATGAAAAAAGTCGTTCATGTGCCATCGTGGTAACTTGCAATCATCACTGATTTTACAAACGCAATCCATATAGTTCCGTCCAAACAACTGGACTCCAACAACAGCAAAAATAAAGACAATGATAGCCAGAACAAGGGTTAAGTTCCCGAGAGCTCCTACTGAATTGCCAATGATTTTGATAAGTGTATTTAATGTTGGCCAAGACTTTGCCAATTTGAAAACCCGAAGCTGAAACAAAACAAAATTAGTTTTAGTTTTCTACACATAAAAAAATAGACCCCCAAACAATACTACATGCAATGTATGAAATGGAATGTGACATTATAAATACTTCAGGAATTAGTATACAGCTTACCAGTCGAAAGGACCGTAGAACAGACAGATTTCCCATACTGGAGAGACTGGACAAACAGAATTCCATTAAACTCAGGGTCACAATGATGCTATCAAAAATATTCCATCCCTGCTGGAAATAGTAGTAAGGATCTAAGGCAATAATTTTGAAGACCATTTCAGCTGTAAAAATACCAGTGAAAACCTGTAGACACAAAAGTACAAGAACTCAGAAGACATTTAGAGGAAAGTCATGGCAAAGCAAATTACATATTTACAGGAGCATTGAATAAATTACCTTTCCATTTCCAGTTATATTTAGTGAGGTTTCATACATGTCTTGCAAATTGCCAGACGTTTTAACTTTCTTTGAGCTTTTTCTTTTATCGCTTATATCTTTATTTTTAGTTCACTTACATATGATGCAGCAGCTTAGTTTTAAGATATAGGAAATGCAGATATTGCAGTCCTAATTAGACAACACAATAGAACAAAAGCACAATGACATAAAACTAAGCATCCCATTATGTGTATATAGGCTCTACATCATTAGATACAGGAACCCAATGTCCCTGGTAATTATGCGACGGGCCCCAGTGAAGTTTTTTTCATTAAGGTCCAGAAGCTTTAAATTATGCTGATATCAATGTGAATAATCGTCAAAATTATTAATGTTGTAGATTGATCAGTATCAAGCAGTTTGATCTACAACAGATTTTAGAGCTGTGGCATGACATGTGTTACATTTAGTGCATTAACATACACTGCAAGATTTGAAAATGGAAAAAAAGTATAATTGCCCCCCTCATGTGAAATAAAGAAACCCCCAATAGTTTCAACTGAGTGCACACTTTAGACCTTGGCAGAGACAGCTACCGTACACTGGGCACTGGGATGTCTGGAAGTACACATTTCCCAACGTTCCAATATTGGTGATCACAGGAAGCGCTGCAGAGATCTTTCAATCTTTTGCAAAATTAAAGGATTATGGTGGCAAATCGTTGAATAAATTCAGTACTTTACTGCCAGAATCGGTATACTTGGATAGTCGGATATAAAAGTCTACAAATATAAAAATATGTAAGTGCGTGTCTGCGTGCATGCACCTGTGTGTTTGTGTGTGCATGAGACCTTAAGGGAATCTCAATTTTTAACACTATTTCTTTTTTAGGTCCAAAACACTGTACTAATTCATTCCTTAACCCCATAAAGAGGCTCTGTCACCAGATTATAAGTGCCCTATCTCCTACATAATCTGATCAGCGCTGTAATGTAGATAACAGCAGTGTTTTTTTTTAAAGAATGATAATTTTTTAGCAAATTATGAGGAATTTTAGATTTATTCTAGCTAGTTTCTTATTGCCCAACTGGGTGTTTTTTAACTTTTGATCAAGTGGACATTGTAAAGAAAAGTGTATGATGCTGACCAATCAGCATGATACACTTCTCTCCATTCATGTCCATTTGTACTCAGCACAGAATGATCTCGCGAGATCACACTGTACTGTCACATACACCCACATTAACTTTACTGAAGTGTCTTGAGAGTGAATAGACATTCTTTCCAGCCAGGACGCGATGTCTATTCACACTCCCGACACTTCGGTAAAGTTTGTGTGGGACTTAATCACGCTGTGAATGACAGCACAGAGTGATCTCGCGAGTTAACGCTATGCTGTGTGAGTAAGTCCCACAAAAATGTTACCGGAGTGTGAATAGACATCGCGTCCTGGCTGGAGGCAATGTTAAAGTGGGTGTATGTGACAGTACAGCGTGATCTCACGAGATCATGCTGTGCTAAGTACAAATTGACATGAATGGAGAGAAGTGTAGGACGCTGATTGGTCAGCATCATACACTTCTCTTTACAACTCCCAACTTGTTTAAAAGTAAAAAAAACGCTCAGTTGAGCATTAAGAATCTATAAATCTATATGATAAATTGTTGATAACTTGCTCAAAATAAAAACCACTGTTGTTATCTACATTACAGCGTCAATCAGATCATGTAGGAGATAGGGCACTTATAATGTGGTGACAGAGCCTCTTAAAGGGAACCTGTCACCAGCATTTCACCTATTAAACCAGCAATACCTGGTGGTAGTGGGTGAAAAATCATTTCTATATAACCTACAATTGTCTTCTTAGTCGGCTCTGTAGCTTTAGTATTCAGTTTTTTAATGTTCCCACAACGTATGCTAATGAGCAGAAAAGAGTCAGATCTTCTCTTGAAAAGAGTCAAACCTTCGTTTGAAAAAAGTCATATTTTCATTCCTCAAGTCTTTCCGCGCTTCCCCGGCCTCCTTACTTTTGATTGACAGCTCCTCGCCTTCCCCCAGCACACAAAATCCTGCACTTGTACATTGATGTCCTCTTCTGGTGTGTGCGCACAAAGGGACGCCGGATTATTACGATAAAAAGCGCAAAATGTTTGCAGACCATTATTTACAGTCGGGGGAGGAGTTTAGGAGAGGGGATAATGGCAATGAACTTTTGATAGCAGCGGCCAGTGAGGGATAAGTGAAGTTCAATAGGTGAAATTCTGGTGACAGGTTCCCTTTAAGGACCAAGCCTAGTTTGGGCCTCAAGGCTCAGAGCCCATTTTTCAAATCTGACATGTGACATTTTATGCGCTAATAACTCTGGAATGCTTATACCCATCCAAACGATTCTTAGACTGTTTTCTCGTGACACATTGGACTTTATGTTAGTGGCAAAATTTGATTGATATATTCAGTGTTTATTTGTGTAAAATATCAAAATGTAGAGAAAATTTTGAAAAAATAGCATTTTTCTGAATTTAAATGTATCTGCTTGTATGACAGATACTAACACCACACAAAAGAGTTACTAGTTCACATCTCCCATATGTCTAGTTTATGTAGGCACCATTTTTTGAACATTCTTTTACTTTTCTAGGATGTTACAAGGCTTAAAACATAAGCAGCAATTTCTCATATTTTGAAAAAAATGTCAAAAGCCTCTTTTTTTCAGGGACCAGTTCAGTTGTGAAATGGCTTTGAGGGCCTTATATATTAGAACCCCCATAAAACTCCCTTTAGGCGTTTCACAGGAATTTAAAGCATAGTAGAGGTGAAATTTACAAATTTCTTTTTTTTGTCAGAAAATCCTTTTTATTAAATTTTTTTCTGTAAAACAGAAGGGCTCACCAGAGAAACACAACTCAATATTTATTGCCCAGATTCTGCAGTTTTTAGAAATATCCCACATGTGGCGTTACAGAGTAAGGCCCCATGCACACGAACGTAAAAACGCCCGTAATCACGGGCCATAAATACGGCCCGTAATTACGGGCCCATAGACTTCTATTGGCCAAGGGTACCTCCCCGTATGCTTACGGGAAGGTGCCCGGGCCGTTGAAAAATATAGAACATTTCCTATTTCAGGCCGTAATTACGGCACGGGCAGGCCCATAGAAGTCTATGGGGCTCCCGTAGTTACGGGTGACTACGTGTGTGCACCCGTAATTACGGGAGCGTTGCTAGGTGACGTCAGTGGATAGTCACTGTCCAGGGTGCTGAAAGAGTTAACTGATCGGCAGTAACTATTTCAGCACCCTGGACAGTGACTACCGATCACAATATAAAGCAATGTGTAAAAAAAATAAAAGTTCCTACTTACCCAGAATTCCCTGCTTCTTCCTCCAGTCCGGCCTCCCGGGATGACGTTTCAGCCCATGTGACCGCTGCAGCCAATCACAGGCCAATCACAGGCTGCAGCGGTCACATGGACAGCCGCATCATCCGGGGAGGTCGGGCTGGATGTCAAGAGAGGGACGCGTCACCAAGGCAACGGCCGGGTAAGTATGAATTTCTTTTACTTTTACTGCGGAAAGGGTTGTCCCTTCTCTTTATCCTGCACTGATAGAGAGAAGGGCTGCCGATTACTGCACTGTAATTTTGCAGCGAACACGTGCCCGTAAATACGGGTAGAATACTGGTGACACCGGACCCGTATTTACGGGCACGGGTCCGTAAATACTGGTGCAATACGGGTCGAATACGTGTGACCAAGGACCCGTATTTACGCCAGTATTTACGTGAGGGAAAAAATAAGTTCGTGTGCATGAGGCCTCAGATGCAGGACACGTCCTGAAACTGGTGATAGACTCTCTTTTAAATGGTCGGAGCTCTCCATATCTCCTGCACATACAACCCCTGCAGCCACAACTAGGGGGAGCTTATGAGCCCTAAAATCCTTTTGCGTAATATTTTATTATTGAGTTCTGGATATAAACAGTATGTAGTAAACTGCTAAGCTCCCTCTAGTGATCGCTGCCAGCAGACAGAATTTTATCATTGAACTGTATGTCTATGCAGATCAATTGGATCTCTGTATCAACAAAAAGGAACTCCATCTGCACATTGTTTTCGTTATATTTAGATTACAAATAAAGCACAATGGCGTTTAAGGGCGAACATTCCCTTTAAAAGTGTATTTTTATATCTCTGAATTACAATCCATATGAATAGCAACAGTCAAGTTTTTGCAATCTGCACATTTGTTCATCATTTACAGTAAAAAAAAAAAAAAAAGAAAGCAGGTCTACTGGTCAAGCAAACAGAGTCAGGTTCTATCAATCTTAATTTTATCTTTTGCATATTTAATTTTGAGAGGATTTTACTATTTGACCTTTGGGATGACCTGAAAAAAACATTGAATTGAAGCCTAAATGAATATTTAAAACTGGGGCACAAATGGGTTCACATATTGGTTTTCCTCTCTTGTATGTATTGGCCTAGCTGTTCTTATGCCAGGATATAACGTGATTCCAGGCAACATCACAGATATGGCATCTCCCAGAGGAATAGCGGAGATGCTTCCAAGGTCTAAATAAAGCTGAACGAGCCATTCTCTTGCCTAAGAGCAGCTACTTACTACATGAACTTTTGAAATGTTGCCTGGAACAAGTTAAGTGGTGTGTTCTTTTCTGCTTTTTATTCCCCTTCATCTAGATAATGCATCGTCAATAACAAGTCTGCCCTTCGATCGCCCATGTTTTAAATGCAGTTTACAATTACTGTAAACAAGCAAGAGCCTCTGGGAACACATTGCCTCTAGGGTGCACGTATCCTAACTTTCTTGGCACTGTGCTTGCATTGTACACAACAAGAGTGCCACACAGTCATTTCAGATTCTTCTTATAGAATCTTCAAATAAATGACAATCACTTAGCTCAGACACAAATCGGATTCATGCAATAGTTTTGATTATTTCTATATGTATTCTATTATGCTGCCCCATAGGAGATCACTTTACATCCAATTGTCTGCAATGTCTATCTCTTCTGTAAGAAACAAAATCCCTTTGATATTTCAATTTATATCACTTAGTCGGTTTATTTTTACTGGATTCTTCATTCTCATGTGTCCATCAGAGGCCATCATTATAATTTACCCTTGTGTATTTAAGGGATTTAAAAGAAAATAGTGGCCCATAGACTGCAAATGGGACAGGTTGCAACTGTACTATCTAATATACATGCTATTCTAATTCTCCCTCCCACCAATGGGACTTGCTGAGGGGCAATGGTGAAGATGTAGAAGTGAAATAGTAGCTACCTCGTCCACAAAGTGCTCGACTATGTGCAGAAAAGGCAATTCCTTTAATGACTATGACCATTGTCATTTTAATATAAGGCCTTCTACACACTTTTTTTTTTTGGTGCATTTAAAAAATGCGCCCAAAAAAAAAACATGAAAAACTCTAAAGACTGCAATGCAGGCCACACAGACAGTTGCAATAAAGGTTTATTGGTGGAAAACACCAAAAAATTGCCACAGCTAGAGAATGCTACATTTTGGAAAATATGCCACAGGGTCAAATAATGCTAAAACAGGCCACAAACAGAAATAATTTTTTTATACAGAACTTGATATTTTATTGATTATCAGAAAGCATCCGGATGCTGAAAAAAAAAAAAAATAGCAGAAAAAATGCCACCAACAAATCTACAAAAAAAAGATTTTAACTCTGTGTGGCAATCCACTAAGCATTTTTTTTTTTCAATGTAATGCCTATGTGTTATTCAAAACTAGGAATAAATTATGCTTAAAAATAAGATCACAGTCTATATAGAGAACAAATTATAGATTGAAGAACTACTTACAAAGTTGCCAGTAGCTAGCATTTTCTCAAAATCTTCAGTCATTTTGTGATGTTCTAAAGCCATAAAAAGGGTGTTTAGTACTATGCATATAGTGATGGTTAGATCTGTAAAGGGATCCATGACTACAAATTTAACGCCTTTCTTGATTTGTAACCACAGGGTACAACAATCCCAGATGAGGAACCGATGGGAAAAATGGTACCAGCAAGGAGGACATTTCTGCCGAGATTCTTCCAGTTCTAAAATGACAATAAAATAAAAAAAATTATTGTGTCTGAATATATTTACATTTTAAATATTTAACAATTTTAAAAAGAATGACCACCTTTTAACACTATTTGATTATTAGTCAAATATATCTTTATAGGGGTCTGAGTTCCAAATAGGCTCCTTTTCATGACACGAACGAGTGTAACAAAAGACAGATATCTGTGGAAAAATTGATCTTCCATGCTGGATTTTTTCAGTTGTTGTCGGGTGCAGTCTTGTAAAGTCGTTCATGCCAAACAGATTAGAAACCCATAAATAAAATGTTACAATTAGCAGCAGGACTGCTGCTAATCAATAATTTCTGTTTTCTCTGTGTTTAGGCATTGCTAGGAAATGCCTTTGGTCTGAGTCTGGATTTGGTCATCATTTAGCTTTGCCTGGTTAATTAGGGCAGAATCGTTTTCTTGGACTTCTATATACTGTACTTCAGGCCAGGATTACTCAGGTGCTGTTTATACTGTTTCTGGCATGTGCTAAACTCTTTCCAGATTCTTGTTGGTGACTTTCTTCTTGTCTTTGTATTTGTTTGTACTGTGGGTTCTGTTGTTCCTCTGAGAGATCTAGTTTTTGTATAGTGGTTTATGTATTTCCTGGGATCAGTAGTTCCACTGGTTTGTTTACCTTTCCTGTGTGTTTGGTCTGCTGCCAAGTTGTTGTCTTACCCTGCAGTGGGATAGTATTCAGATAGGGTCAGTAAGTGCTTTTAATTCTTGTCCACTGTCTATTCATCTGTTAACTGCTTGAATGCTTTTCATATGCCATCCACTCCATTTATGCATCGTCTCCATGTTTTACTACCTTCAGTATTCGGGTCCACTCATCTACTGGTGATTAACTTGTGCCTTTTGTTTTCTGTCAGTAGTGATGCGTGCTTCACCCATGTGATAGGATTGGTATTGCGGCCTTGAGCACCACCAGCAGGTTAACATAAAAACCTAGCCCAGGCCACAGATGAAGGCAAATATTGATTACCGATTTGTCATTTCAACTTATGAAGTGATCGTGCAGAAGGACTACCTCCACAGACCAACCCTGTATGACCAGCTATAAAGACAAAATTTTGGATCCCTGCAGCCACCAGTAGGGGGAAATTAGCACTTTACTGCATACTGGTTTATTACTATTTAGAAGTATGAAGTAAGTTTTCCTTAGTGGGCTATGGCTATGTAGGGTGTTAGAAGCGTTAACCAATAATACAATATAATTTGAAGTTATATTTAGATTAAAAAAGTAAATGTTCACTTTTATTAAAAAAACCATAATATATCTCCCCCATTATATTATAAATTTATCCTGTTTACCATCCTTATGAATTTTGATCAGGCATGAGATCCATGAACCCTATACCAAAGCAATAACTACTCCATTTTTTTATTCCTGACAAACACTCTTTAGTCGTGGCCTCATACTGTATATTGTCTGCAGTTTAATAGCAGTTTAGTGGCTGTAATTGCACCGAACAATTCAACTCTAAAACTGGCCACATTTTCAGAGGCCTGTCCTGTTGACAGCTCACTTTATATAAGAGCCATTGTTTTATAAAAGGCAAATTATTTTATTTGCTTAACTTAACGTGTAGTTCTACCCGTTGAGTTACTTTATAGACTGTAATAATGACAATTTCTTAATATAATCTTATTAGAAATACTCTTGTTAGCTTTGGGAACTGTAGTAAAAGTTATACTTTCCGGTGGTGTTTAGGTCACATAAAAAGCTGAATATTGATTTATCACTGTACATTGTCTGGATCTCATAAGCATTCGGGAGTTGCTATTTAGGCAATGTGTTTGTTTGTATTTTTACGTTTCACCCTAAGTATATTTTGACCTCATTTATCATTCATGGGATTGAAGTCTTCATGTCTGAAAATAGTCTTAAATGATGTATGGTGTTTGGGTTTATAAAGTCTTCACAAATGTACAGACCTGTCAAGTTTTAAACCGCTACAAGATAAAATAGTCATGACTATTATCAGCAGAATACACTTAAGACTTCATTATATCAACTGGCCAATAATATGTGACTCACCAGGAGCACTGAAGATTAAGCTTTCTGAATATTTAATTTTTTTAGGCCTAACTATCATGGCTGGGTACAAGAACAGTAAAAAAAAATCTGATCTTCATCTGTTCCATAGTCATTTTCAGAAAAAACTGGGAACTCAACAGCTCTATATACAAGTAAATGCAGACTCAACAAAGTGGTAGAAAATGTTTTATTTTTTTGTTAGCACTGCAAATACCGACCAGAGAGGTAATTATATTGCTTTGCAACATTTATTTAGGCCAAGAGGTAATTCTACGCATTGGTCCCTTCTTCAGGAAATTAAAAATACCTTAGTATACAGAAAGACATATGCAATATTTAAAAAAAAGCGAAGAAGGATTTGCGCCACATATTACGTCAGGTTAAGGCATAAATTATAGTAAATTAGCCTTGTCCTTTTGCTAAGCCACACTCCCTTTGTAAAAAGTGCGACGCGCAGCATAAAAAATGTCAAGGAGCGCGCTCAAAAATTTGCTTTATAATAATTACATCTGATAATAAATTCCCCTATTGCTGCATTTTTAAAATATGCTTCTATCATGTAACAAGTTTATAAAATATTCCCATTTTTTCCTCCTTTACCCTGCCCGCTCACCCACTCCCTTCCGCTCCTCCAACCCGCGCAGGGCCGACATCATCACCAGGCGAACCCGGGCAAGTGCCGGGGCCCACTACACTTGGGGGGGCCCACTCGCCTGCGGGGGGCTGACGCTGCCATGGTCACATCATCAATGTCCCAATGTCCATGTATGGACAGTGATTTAAGGAGGAGAAAAGGAGTCCCAGGCAGAGCGCTAGCGGCTCTGCTCCGGGACTCCATCTCTGGGGAAGCCAGTGTTGTCAGGAGCAGAGCAGTGTCCCAGGCAGTGTCCCAGGCAGTGGCATAGCTATAGGGGTCGCAACTGCGATCGGCCCCTAAGCCTCACATGTAATGACGTCATCACCTGTCTGCACCGAGTCACTCACAGCACAGTGCAGAGGAGGAAAAGGATCCTCCACCCATCATGGGAACAGGGATAGGTAAGTAATTATGTTATTATTTTTCTATTAGGTACATACATATTGGGGAATTATACTGGGTATGGGAGGGGAGGTTCATATGGTAGCTGCTGAGGGGACATTATATTGTATGGGACAGCTAAGGGGGCATTATACTGTATCGGGGGCATTATACTGTATGGGACAGCTATGGGGGGCATTATACTGTATGGGGGCATTATACTGTATGGGACAGCTATGGGGGGGAATTATACTGCGTGGGGCATTATACTGTATGTGGCAGCTATGGGGGGAATTATACTGTATGAGGGGTATTATACTGTATAGGGCAGCTATGGGGGCATTATACTGTATGGGGGGAGTTATACTGTATGGAACAGCTATGGGAGAATTATACTGAATGGGGGGCATTATACTGTATGGAGCAGCTATGAGGGCAATATACTGTGTGGGGGCATTGTACTGTATGGGCAGCTATTGGGGCATTATACTGTATGGATGTATTATACTGTATGGGGCAGCTATGGGGGCATTATACTGTATGGCGCAGCTATGGGGGCATTTTACTGTATGTGGGCATTATACTCCTTGGGGCAGCTATGGGGGCATTATACTGTATGGGAGTATTATACTGTATGGGGCAGCTATGGAGGGCATTATACTGTATGTGGCAGCTATGGGTGGCAATATACTGTGGGGGCAGCTATAGGGGCATTATACTGTGGGGGCCGCTATGGGGGCATTATACTGTGGGGGAAGCTATGGGGGCATTATACTGTGGTGGTCAGCTATGGGGATGCATTATACCGTGTGGGGGCAGCTATGGGGGAGCATTATACTGTGGTGGTCAGCTATGGGGGGGCATTATACTTTGAGGGGGCAGCTATAGGGGGCATTATACTGTATAGGGGACATTATACTGTATGGGGGAACTATACTGTATGGCGGGCATTATACTGTATGGAGCAGCTATGGGGGCATTATACTGGGTGGTGTCATTATACTGTATGGGGCAGCAATGGGGGCATTATGCTGTATTATACTGTATGAGGCAGCTATGGGGGCATTATACTGTATGGGGGCATTATACACTATGGGGCAGCTATGGAGGGCATTATACTGTATGGGGGTATTATACTGTATGGGGCAGCTATGGAGGGCATTATACTGTGGGGGAAGCTATGGGGGCATTATACTGTGGGGGCAGCTATGGGGGCATTATACTGTGGTGGTCAGCTAGGGGGCATTATACTGTATGGGGCAGCTATGGGGAGCATTATACTGTGGTGGTCAGCTATGAGGGGAATTATACTGTGTGGGGGCAGCTATGGGGGGCATTATACAGTGTGGTGGCATTATACTGTGGGGCAGCTATGGGGGCATTATACTGTGGGGGCATTCATGGGGTCTGTTGGGCAAGGCTGCTGGGCATAGGCGTGCACAAGGGTCTGGTGGTGTTAGGGAGTGGTAGGGGACCCAATATGAATTCTTGCACCAGGTCCTATGGGCCTTCAGCTACGCCCCTCTTCGCCAGAGCCGGAGTACCTGAGCAGAGCCTTTACTAGCGCTCTGCTCGAGACTTCAGCTCTGCTTCGGACATCACTATCCATATATGGACAGTGATGTCAGGAGCAGAGCAGGAGTCCCAGGCAGAGTGCTAGTAGTGCTCTGCCCGGGACTCTGACTCTGAGGTTGACTCTGACAACACTGTCCATATATGGACAGTGATGTCAGGGGCTTCTCCTGAAGCAGAATCCCCAGCCAGAGCATCGGCAATGCTCTGGCTGAGGATTCCACTCCTAGAGGAAACCCCAATGGCACTAGCTACAGGTTGGGGGGCTGTGTGGCACTACCATGGAGGGGGGCTGTGTGGCACTACCTGGGAGGAGGGGGCTGTGTGGCACTACCTGGGAGAAGGGGCTGTGTGGCACTACCTGGGAGGGGCTGTGTGGCACTACCAGGAAGGGAGACTGTGTGGCACTGCCTGGGAGGAGGGGGCTGCGTGGCACTATCTACAGAGGGCACTACATTTATGGGGGTGCAAACTGGGGGCCTAACTTCTACATGGGGGCATAAACAGGGCCTAACATCTATATGGGTGACATTTTCTGCCATTTAACTGCCGCCGTGAGTTTCCCCGCAAAGGGGACTACTAAGTCTGTGTCGCCCAAGAGCCCACATAAACCTGGAGCCGGCCCTGAACCCGCGTTTCTTTGTGATTTTAACCTGTATACTAAGGTTAGAAGGTTGAAAAAAAGACACAGGTCCATGAAGTTCAACCTATAATTCTACAGTGTTGATTCAGATAAGGGCAAAAACCCCTATGAGGCGGATAAAAATGGCCTCCCCGATTCCAAATATGGCAATCACAATAGATCGCTAGATCAATCTCCAGAATCTAGGACTCATAACTTGTAATATTATATTTTTCAAGAAAGGTGTCCAGGCCAAACTTGCTCAGTGAACAAGCCATCACAACATCCTGCGGCAGAGAATTCCAAAGTCTCACTGCCCTTACAGTAAAAAATCCGTCTATGATTATGATGGAACCTTCTTTCCTTTAGATATAAAAAATGCCCCCTTATGATGGTTACAGGCATAGGTCTAAAAAGATCATTAGAAAGATCTGTGTACTGTCAATTCATATATTTAAACATTGTAATTAGATCACCCATTAGCCGTTTTTTTTTCTAAACTGAATAACCCTAAATTTGATCATCTGTGTTGGTATTGCAATTCACCAATTCCCTTAATCACCTGGGTCGCCCTCCTTTGCACCTTCTCTAGTTCAGTCATGTACTTCTTATGCACAGGTGCCCAAAATTGTACACAATATTCCATGTGTGGTAGGAGTAGTGATTTGTATAGAGACAAAACTTTATGTGCATCTTTGCCTCTTTTGATACATTCCATGATTTTTTTTGCCTTGGCAGCAGCTACCTTGCACTGGTTGCTTATGTTAAAGTGTTTTTCATTTCCTGAAAAAGGGACCAGTCCGAAACGCGTAGAACTAATTCTTGGCATCTAAATAAATGTTATAAAGCAACATACTAACCTCTCTGGTCAGTATTTTCATTTGCAAACAGCAGTGCAGCAAAAAAAAAAAAACCTAATTTTTCTACCACTACAACAAAAGTAACTCGGTGATGCAACAAGGCTGCAAGTATAGTTTGTATTTTATTTCGAATAAGTGTACTGTGGACTCCTTGTATTTGATCTTTACATGTTATAAGTCTATTACAATTGCAATTTATATACACTTCTTATCACAGTTATTGTATACTGTAGTTCTGCTTGAAGATAAATTTAGTGGTCTTTAAAATTACCCTATACGTTTAGTAACCTAATTTTACAGATGTTTACCTTCCATGGCATTGGTGAGGACACTGACTGCACTCACTGCCCGCTGTCTCTGAAATGGCACGTCCATGTATTCTACGGAGAGTCGATGAGGCATCAGCAGCTGCATCTTACTCATTTCAAGGTCTGAAGGAGACATCTGCTAAATAAAAAAGGATTTATATATTGACTGCTCTACAAACAACAATGACAAAGTATTTGATATTATGTACATGTTTACATTGTATTTTTATCTGCATTAAATGTTATTTCAGGATTGATCATTTTAAGTCATAGGTTTGTCTACTGGCTTTGGTTAATGCTATGTAATTATTCCAATTACAATTATATAACAAAAGTTTCTGTGCACATAATATAAAACATATTATACGTTTCTCATCCCTGCCATCAAATATGCTACGATTTCTTAGAACTGAACAAAAAATTCCAAAACATCCATTATGTTATCAGTGCACTCAGACGGGCATAGAGAGCTTTCAATTGTGATATAGAATTCAGGGGATAACAGGCTTAATATTTCTAGGAATCAGATAACAAGACGAGACCACTAGTAACACAAGCATTTGGAGAGACTACTAGAATAGGATGCAGGCCACATCATCAAGTGTTTTGTTTACACAAAAATGTAACCATATGATTATTTTCATCTTTTCATTATGTATCCAATGAACTGTTAATGGGATTGAGACACAGGGGTGAATTTATTAAGACTGGCGTTTCATGCGCCAATCTTAATCTAAAGAGCAATGGAGTAAGATGCATCTAATTTATTGAGAGTGCGCCTCTGTCCGTGCATGCGTCAGAAAGTCAAATCTACCCCAGCTACAGAAGTGTAGATTTTCAGGTTTAATTCAAGGGGTTGAACAAGAATATCCTGTGAAACATTTAGGAATTGCAACCATTTTTCTACACAACCTCCTCATTTCAGGGGCTCAAAAGTAATTGGACAAATTTACATTACCATAAATAAAATTGTTTTTTTTAATACAGGTGTATTGAAGTCTGGAACCCATGGACATCACCAAACGCTGGGTTTCCTCCTTTGTGATGCTTTGCCCGGTCTTTACTGCAGCTGTCTTCCGTTGTTGCTTGTTTGTGGGGTTTTCTGCCTTAAGTTTTGTCTTAAGCAATGAAATGCATGCTCGATCGGGTTGTGATCCAGTGATTGACTTGGCCATTGCAGAATATTCCACTTCTTAACCTTAAAAAACTTCTGGGCTGCTTTCGCAGTATGTTTTGGGTCATTGTCCATCTGTATTGTGTAGTGACATCCAATCAATCTTGTAACATTTGGTTGAATCTGAGCAGAAAGTATATCCCTGAACACTTCAGAATTCATCCGGCTGCTTCTGTCATCAGTCACATCATCAATAAACACTAGTGACCCAGTGCCTTTAGCAGCCATGCAGGCCCATGCCATCACACTGCCTCCACCATGTTTTATAGAGGATGTGGTGTGCTTTGGATCATGAGCTTTTCCAGGCCTTCTCCATACTTTCTTCCTCCCATCATTCTGATACAGGTTGGTCTTAGTTTCATCTGTCCAAAGAATGCTGTTCCAGAACTGGGATGGCTTCTTTAGATGTTGTTTGGCAAAGTCTAATCTGGCCTTTCTATTTTTGAGGCTGATTAATGGTTTGCACCTTGTGGTGAACCCTCTGTATTTGCTCTCATGAAGTCTTCTCTTTATGGTAGACTTAGATACTGATACACCTACTTCCAGGAGAGTGTTCTTCACTTGGGTAGATGTTGTGAAGGGGTTTTTCTTCACCATGGAAAGGATTCTGCGATCATCCACCACTGTTGTCTTCCGTGGACGTCCAGGCCTTTTGGAGTTCACGAGATCACGAGGGCACTCTTTTTTTTCAAGAATGTACCAAACTGTTGATTTGGCCACTCCTAACATTTGTGCTATCTCTCTGATGGATTTCTTAATTTTTTTTTTCAGCCTAACGATGGTCTGTTTCAATTGCATTGAGAACTTCTTTGACCTCATGTTGTGGGTTCACAGTAACAGCTTCCAAATGCAAATGCTACACCTGGAACCAACTCCAGACCTTTTACCTGCTTAATTGATGATGGATTAATGAGGGAATAGCCCATGCAGCACATTAAATAGCTTTTGAGGTAATTGTCCAATTATATTTGGTCCCTTTAAAAAGAGGCAGCTACATATTAAAGAGCTGTAATTCCTAAACCGTTCCTCAAATTAGGATGTGAATACCCTCAAAATAAAGAAGAGATTCTGTACTTTAGGCGCATATTGATTATATAACTGTATATTCAATATGTTTTGGTAAACAGCTAAAATGCCAAAACTTGTGTCACTGTCCAAATAAATTTGGACCTAACTGTATATACTAGCTTAGATTTGCGCTACTATTTCCACCAATCTCTGGCCAAAACGAAAGTAAATTAGTGAAGTCACTTTTTTAGAAAACTGACACATTTGCGACTTTCCTACGCCTGGCGTGGAACATTTAATAATTTCCCTCATAAGTATTTACCAAACATAGCAAATGCAAAATGATTATCTGTCAGGAGGGACCTTCGGGAACTTATAATCAATACGGTATTATGCGGTAATGACGACTAATATCGGACTGCGATCTTTGCAATCTGAAAGTCTGAAAAACCCTTAGAGGGGGTTGTCCTTTCTGAACAAAGCCATCTCCAAAGCAGTAGTCGCTTCGGGAGAAATGTAGTATTACATGGGGCCAACCAAAGGAATGCATAAACATGTAATACGTGGTCATGCCAGAGGGGGAGTCACTCATTGCAGCAGTTCTGGCTATTTTGGCGGAACTACTGTTTATGTGTAAAGCTTTTGAGTAACGCCACTTCTGACATTATGGGGAGCATTTAATAAAAACTAGTGGAGATACTGCAACAATAAAGCTAGGGCTACACAGCGACGTCGGCCGGGTCGCAAGCAGCCACATTGACTTTCATTACGTGTGATGCACGCAGGGGCACACAGCGATCTTTGGCAGCGCGACCTGTGACACGACCAAAGTCGCAATGCAGCCCTAGCCTAATTGTGTTGTCTCAAGCAACCAATCAGATTACAGCTGTCATTTCTATAAAACATGTTGGGAAAGGAAAGCAGCCACCCAATTGGATGCTATATGCAACTGGTTTCTTTTATTCTTCAAAGCTGATAATTTTCATTGTATATGTTCATAGTCTTTAAAGTGAAGGTCCATGTGGTTACTTAAAAATGTAATAAACTCAAACATAAATCCAATTTTAAGCAATATATTCTAACGAAACAGGTAAAAAGGCTAGTAACATAATAATAATTCTAGTAATTATGATGATGATGATGATGATGATGGTGATAATGATGGCACAGGTTGTTAATTTTGTATCTGAAGCTTTCAACGCAAGCTCCAAACTATAGCAATGCAGGTGTCGGAGAGACAGAGAAACTTGCATTATGCATTTGTTTTGTTTAAACATTCCTCATAGTAGGAGGGAAATAACTGCTATTCTAAGCCAGTAGGGAACATATGCCGGATAGACCAGCACTCGTGTATGTAATGAGCTCCCACCTTCCTAAACAAACACACAAGACTAGATTTAAAAAGACATGCAAAGGATTAAATGTATATCCAGGCTTCTTGTATTACATTCTGAAAGGTCATTTTAAAAACAACAGAGAAAGAAAAATTTGGGAATTCAAGATGATGATAAAATTCCAGTCATTGACACAAGGCCTCAATCTAACACCTGGATTTATGAGCCACTACATGGACACACGTCACGTCCCCCATCAGACTGACTCCAGATGCCTTAACTCCTAAGTCATCACCCCTATAACCTCAGTTTTATTGCCCCGGCTTATCTTAATGATGTATCACCTCATGTACTAATTGTCTTTGTGTAACATCTAAATGTTGTGCTTTTTTCTAAGTCATTCATTTGTTAACCTGCCTGAAGAAGGAGCCTGTGTGCTCTGAATGCTGCATATAGAACTTTTATGGTTAGCCAATAAAGGTATCATACCTATTATACTTTTGTCTTTTTTGACACAAAAGTATTTAACATTTGTATTACATTCAAATGGCTTCTAGAAATTTATGATAAATATTGACAGCAAATTTCGTCTTTGTATACGGTTAAAAAGTTATATTTTGAGAATATAAATATTCTAATATGATGTTTGCTTAGTTTATTGAAGCAGTTTCAACTGTTTCTAATCATTCTTCTTAGAAATCTGAAGAACTCTTCACCTCTATACAGTTAACTCTTTTTTCGGCAATGAGTTTGCTTATATGATAAATGTATTTGAGTTCATCTATTATGCAAATATAATGTCTAGAATGCTGATCTTTTTAAAACTGTCAAATTGTGATATGAAAATAAAGGCATTTCTTTTTAATTTAGATTAAAAAATAATATTTCAGATTTATCAAAGCGTCCAGTAGGGGGCATAAGCGGTTATAGTGCAGTATGTCATATACTGCCTTACAGTAGGGCTGCTGCACTAATCACTCCACAAAGAGGCAACACAGCTGGAGACTGATACATAACATACATACATTTGTTGTTCATCTGCTTATTTATTTCTCACTACAGGCAAGGAGACAGGACTATGCACCAGCATATGCAAATCGCTCCTATTACAGTATTCTGGTGTAAAAATGAAATCACAGACATGTGGGAGTATGGTGAGGCCCTTTACTTTTATAGGTGCTGTATTGCATCTACATATAACTTGGAGATTGTGCAAATCGGTAATACGGTCGTGTGGATGAGCCCTTATACAAGGAGCTGCTAACAGCATTCACACATATGTTTCTGGAAGTTTCTGGACGTTCCCAGAAACTCTGCTTGAGAAAGTTTCGAATTGAACCGAAACGTCCCACCTTTGCATGAAGTAAAATTCCACTTTACTTGAATCTGCTGGAGTGCTGCCCATTTTGTCTTATATTCCTAGATCAGATATGTTTCTGAACTGCCTGTCAGTAATCCCAGCGGTCACCCAAGCGTTTCTGCCTCTTCGTTTTAGCGATCGATGGGGGTCTCAGACCCCCACCGATCAAAACTTCTGACATGTCACCACTTTACATGACATGTACTTTTCCTTTATATCCATACAAAATTATAAAGTACTAAACAAGACAGGAAACAAGAGAAAAATAAGAAATAATCAAATGATTGAAAAAAGGAAAAAGGAAAACAGTGATCCCAACAGACAAATAATATAAAGCAGCGAACAGAAGGCTGGGTTACTATTCTCACAACTACCAGAGGTGAGAAAAGTCATAAAATTCCCAACTGCTAAGAATCTTTCTTTCTTGGGTTCGGAGAACTGTTTTCTGAAGAATAATTATTTAAGAATGTGTAAAAACTGAGGCAAACAACACATTTTGTCATATAGAATAAACCTGTTCTTCGCCTTGCATAGAGATGCACACATTCCAGGTATCATATGGACAGGTGAAATGCTAATGTATCATTTGTAATGTATTCTGGATCCAACTGGGAATAAGTGCTTAAAATAATAAAGTACGTAAATAATTTTACTCATAAAATATACATTAATGGAGTTTTAACACTGACACGTATGTACATAGTAGACTTATAAATGGCGCATTCAGCTGTCAGAACGCATTAGGTGCTCTCCTTATATAGTTGGCACAGAAAAAGGAGGTTACATGTGAAGGGAAAAATACAATAGAATGCAAAAGAAGCAAGTATCCTCTAGCCCTCTTTTTTGTGGAGAAAGAGGCTGTGGTGGCTTGTACTATATAAGGCTAAGACTGTTCAGGGTGTCACTGTAACGTGCAGGGTATGGTGGGTATTATGCCTGGCACTGTATTGGGGTATTATGAGGGGCATTATATGCAGCATTTGTTGATAGCACCATTGTCCGGACGCTATGGTTGGATGTTTAGGGGGCTATGAGTGGCATTGGTTAGCAAAGGCACATTTTCTGACACTGTATGTAGGCATTGTGGCTGGCACTGTTCTATGATTCCAATAAAAAAATTGTCAACAATAGATAGCCTGCACATACCAAAAGTAGTTATTTGGTTGTTTTTATAAAGTTAAACCAAACTGAATATTTTTTTCAAAAATATAAAAAATGGTTATATACATCAATATGCTGGATTTTAGATTTGATGACTACATAACTAATGATTATTAAATATGGAGCATCCCTTCAATGCATAACTATTATTGTTGTAGTGCAAGTTGGAATATAGAAATTTGGTTATTATAGACTCTACCGCCTTTTCTCTCTTTTCTATTTTTTTTATGAATACTTGCACTCTAATGTGTGTATACGTCATAGAATCAGCCGCACTGTCCACAACAATTATCTAGTACAAGGGTCAGCAACCTGTGGCATCGGTGCCACAGCCAGGACGTGGGGCATGGTCTGCTGGCACACTTCCCTCTCCCAGTGTCTGACGGAGTTGTGTGCTATGCGGCACTGAACACTGGGAGAGAGAGCGGCGCTTCATTATGCACATGGTGGCGCTCAGTGGCGGATTATAATATGGGCGTTTCGGGCGGCCGCCCGGGGCCCAAGCTTTTAGGGGGCCCATCGCAACCCGAAACGCACATCATTTTAAATCGCGGTCGGACTCACTAATGGCCGTTCACAAGAAGCGCCGCTAATGGCCGTTGAGAGGGAGGGGCGGGCGGACTGCAACAGAGGGCAGTGCAGTGCTGATGAGGAGGAGGGGGATGGATATCAATTGCTGGATAGGACTAGCAGACGTGCGTCTGCTAGTCGTGGTAGAACACGCCCCTCTGACGCTTCACGTACCGCCAGTGAGGAGAAGGGCGGTGGTCGAGCAACGAGGAGGTTAGTGTTCATGTTCGTCTCCATCTTAATTTACATCTAAGTGACTCCAGAGGACTCCATGAAGGGGGGAATAACCCCCCATCCCATCCCCCATAGAGCTCTCAGGATTTCAGTATTTATTATACAGCAGGGGGGGTTTGAGCGGTGTAACTCACTGCAGAGGACTCTATGGGGGGACAATAATTTCCCTCCATAGAGTCCTCTGCAGTGAGTTACACGCTCAATCCTCCCTGCTGTATAATAAATACTGAAATACTGAGAGCTCTATGGGGGATGGGATGGGGGGTTATTCCCCCCTTCATGGAGTCCTCTGGAGTCACTTAGATGGTTAGAACCCCCCCTCCCCCATTCAGTATAATCCCCCCTTCCCATAGAGCCCTCACTAGTTACTAATATATTACAAGGGTAAGTCAAATTGTCTGACTTCTGGGGGCTGTATAGGGGGGTCTGAGCGACGGGCTCTATGGGGGGGGCTACCCCCCCCCCCCCACACAGAGATGTCAGAATCAGACACTCAGACCTCCCTATAGAGCCCCCAGAAGTCAGACAAACTCACCTCCCCTTGCAATATAATCCCCACATACAGCCCTCAGTTTTCCCATAAGAAAAATTTATGACATATCCACCATCCGTAAGTCTCATAAAAATGAATGACGCCGACTCCCTCTGATCACTAAAACTAAGCGTCGGAAGCACTCGTGTGAGCGCTGAGCCACTTGGTTTCTGTTTCCGGAAAGCTGAGCAGCTTATGTACGGGCTCATAGAAAGTCAATGAGCCCGTACACCGCTACTTTGGCTTTCCGGAAAAAGCCAAACAGAAATGAAGTGGCTCTTTGCTCAAATGAGCGCTTCTGCCGCTTAGTCTCCGCACCCGGACCCCCACCCATCAAAAGTTCTGACATGTCACTATGACATGTTAGAAGTTTGTTAAAAATTGACTTACCCTTTAGGCCTCATTTACACGAGCGTGTGCGTTTTGCTCACGCAAAAACTGCGGCGTTTTCCGTGCGCAAAAGGCACTTAACGGCTCCATGTGTCATCAGTGTATGATGCGCGGCTGCGAGATTTTCGCGCAGCCGCCATCATTATGACTAGAGATGAGCGAACTTATGAAAAGTTCGGTTCGGCTAGTTCGCCGAATTTCACGAAAAAGTTTGATTCGGACCGAACCTGTAATTTCTGTGCGCCGAGCATGGTACTGTCCAGGGTGCTGATAGAGTTAATGGGCTGCACTAACTCTTTCAACAACCTTGACAGTACATGCTCGGCGCACGGAAAATACTATTTTAATGTAATTAAAAAAAAATAAAAATACGTTCATACTTACATTCCTCCTGTCCGGCCTCCAGCGATGACGTTTCATCCATGTCGCCGCTGCAGCCAATCACAGGCTGTAGTGGCGGTCACGCACGTCAGGATGACGTCAGAAGGCCAGCCTCCAGGAATGACGCTTCATCCCACGTGAAGGCCTCTGCAGCCAATCACAGGCTCCTCTCCTGAAATACTCTGTGCTGCCTTAAACTCTGTGGACAGGTCAGGATCCTGTTTCTTTTAAATGCTGCTGGGGAACCCGCTCGATCCATTATATAAGTCTGCGCTACAGTGCAGCATTTAAAAAAAACAGGATCCTGACCTGTCCACAGAGTTTAAGGCAGCACAGAGTATTTCAGGAGATGAGCGTGCAGATTCAGTGCTGCTGTAAACTCTGCTCTTACCATTACGTAGCTCAGTCTGTTACCTCTCCTCCACTCCTGTCCTCAATAACACCTTCACATGATTGGCAAGTCACCACGTAATGGTAAGAGCAGAGTTCACAGCAGCACAGAGTATTTCAGGAGAGGAGCGTGCAGATTCTGTGCTGCTGTGAACTCTGTGTGAGGGGGGCCCAAGTTGTATCAACAGCCCAGGGCCCATGGTACACTTAATCCGCCACTGGTGGCGCTGACCACTAGGAGCTAAACACTTTGCAAGCACATAATGCAGCACTGCTCTCTGTTCTTGTATTCAGCGTCAGCCAAGCGAATAATGAAGCACTGCTCTCTCCTGGTGATTAGCGCCGCAAGGAAAGAGTTCAGTAACTGCGGTCTCTCCTGTGTGCAGTTCCCCTAGCTAGTGTTCAGTAGCCGCAATCTCTCCCATGTGCACCCCCCCCCCCCGGCTGGTGTTCAATAGCCGCGGTCTCTCCTGTGTGCAGTTCCCCTTGCTAGTGTTCAGTAGCTGCAGTCTCTCCCATGTGCACCCGCTCAGCTGGTGTTCAATAGCCGCAGTCTCTCCTGTGTGCAGTGCCCCGTAGCTGGTGTTCAGTAGCCACAGTCTCACCCATGTGCACCCCCCCCCACAGCTGGTGATCAATAGCCGCATTCTCTCCTGTGTGCAGTGCCCCGTAGCTGGTGTTCAGTAACCGCAGTCTCTCCTATGTGCACCCCCCCCCCCCCCAGCTGGTGTTCAGTAGCCTGGTATGCACCAGGGACAAGGGTCACACTGAAATCAATGACTTTCATGTTTACATGGCACTCGGAGTGCTTCATCTTTGATTTATTTATTTTTATCGGCTCACCATACAAAGACGGTTGCCTACTCCTGATCTAGTGTATCATCACAGTTGGTTGCACCAAATGTACCCAGTCGCGTTACTACCGCTATAGCAGCCGTAGCGGCTGCTACGGGGCCCGCGGCATGAGGGGGCCCGTGTCGCCCGCCGGCACGGGCCCCCACCATGGCCGGAGGCTCCGCTAGCTGCCGCTATGGCTGCTACAGCGCGACGCCACTGAAAACTACGGCAGAGCAGGGAGGTACCTACCCGCTTTGCCATTAAAGGGTTTGTTCCTACATGAGACATGTATCCCCTATCCACAGGATAGGGGATACATGTGTGATTGCTGGCAGCGATAGGGAGAACGGGGGACCGAAAGTCCCCTGAAGTTCTCCATGAGAAACCTCGGACTTCCGGGGTCTGTGTTGGCAGCTCCGTAGAAATGCGTGACCAGCGCTCCTTTCATTTTTATTGAGCTGCGCAGACTCCGGAAGTCAGAGGTTAGTCATGGAGAACTTCGGGGGACTTTCGGTCCCCCGTTCTCCTTATCAGTGCCAGCAATCACACATGTATCCCCTATCCTGTGGAGAGGGGATACATGTCTTTTGTAGGACACATTATAGGTTGGATTTTTTTGGGGGGTTGGGGCTGCATGGCATTACCTACAGGGGGGGCTGTATGGTGTTACCTACAGGGGGCTTGTATGGCGTTACCTACAGGGGGGGCTGTATAGCGTTACCTACAGGGGGGCTGTATGGCGTTACCTACAGGGGGGGCTGCATGGCGGTTCCTACAGGGGGGGCTGTATGGCGCTATCTACAGGGGGGGGCTGTATAGCGATACCTACAGAGGGGGCTGTATGGCGTTATTTACAAAGGGGTCTGTATGGCGTTATCTACAGGGGGGGCTGCATGGCGTTATCTACAGGGGGGCTGTATGGCGTTATCTACAGGGGGGCTGTATGGTGTTATCTACAGGGGGGCTGTATGGCGTTATCTACAAGGGGGGGTTGTGTGACACCCAGGGGAGGGGGGGCCCGGGGAGGGGGGGCCCCGTCAAAAGTTTGCTATGGGGCCCAGTCTTTCCTAGTTACGCCCCTGAATGTACCTAAACAACCCTAATTGTTTCTGCCTATCGTAGACTCAATAAGCTTCTATCATCTTTAATAATATAGTCGCATTAGTCAGGGAAAGAGATGACGAAGCATTAGAGCTAAAAATATGACTAATAACAATACCATCTGCAATCTTTAATTTGTTTGTTTATCATTTTGCTTCTAATATTACCCAGAATAGCAGCAATCTAGGCAATAGATAATTGACATTATGACTGAAAGATATAGCCATGAGAAAGCGCTCAGACAAATGGCGGGGGGGGGGGGGGACGGACTGTCTACAAGGTGACTTGAGGTTAAGAATATTCTATCAGTAGCACAAGTTGCTGTGAGATGAGACTGCACTCTCCACACTCCATATTCAAGCTTTTATACCTTGACGGAACCTCTATCTATTTACATATAATGTCCATGTATACAGACAGATCAAAAAATACAGGGCTCCAAGTATAGGATGGTCCCTGCCCTGATTGGTCCTGTCCCTATTCCACAAAGCCTGTGTGCACTTATGCAGGGTTCCCCCTTTCTATAGACATAGGAAACTCGGAAATCAAGTAAAGGCTGAATTGTTTCAAGGCACGAGGAGGGGTCTCAATTAAAAATTTTGCTAAGGGGACCAAACTCTTCTGTTTTCTGCCATACTACTTAGATAAAATATATCACTTGTTTAGTCACCCAGTGGATATTTAATGACATATAATGAATAATTCAAGGATAATAAAAGTAAATAGTAGCCTTAAGCAGACATAGCATATACATATAGCATGCTGTATAATGGAGGTCAAAGGTACGGTCCAGTGACCATTACAGCTACTTTATGGCTTCATATGTTCACTGTGATCAATATTATTGATAAATCACTAATGCACAGCATGAGCGGCATGATGAGATGAACCCGGGTACATGGGCCATAAAGCTCACCAACAGTGCTATTATAAGACCTGACTGACCATTGAACATGACATTTCTTCTATCTTAGAATGAGTGAAGGGTCAAGTTAGAGGAAATATCTGACAATGACCTTGTATGGAAAAATATACAAAATCTTTTACAAACAAACTCATACATTTTCCTCATCCTCGTGTCCAGAATTGTTGATGGGATGTTTTAAAAAAGTAATTCCGGCTCTTCAGTAGCAGTGAAAGCTCCTTGCGGCATCTGCTGATAAGCTAAGGCCCGAAAATATTTGGGTTTTTGGTTTGAAAACAGTGCAGGTAAAACAAAAATATGGATAGGTGAAGAGTATATATATATATATATATATATATATATATATATATATATATATATAAATATATACACAGAAATATATATACACACATATATATGTATATGTATATATATATATATATATATATATATATATATATACACACATATATATGTGTGTGTGTATATATATATATTTCTGTGTGTATGTATATATATATATATATATATATATGTGTGCGTGTGTATATATATATATATATATATATATATATACATACATACATACACACACACACACATATATATATATATATACACACAAACACACATATATATATATGCAGTATATATACACATTTTGTCGTTTATGATTTATATATAAAAAAATAAAAACTGGTACAAGGTGGCTTATAAATGAGCTGCTAGACTTTGCGCTGAGTTCCCTGACCCTACTTCTCAATTTATAAGCACTTGGTAGACTAATGTCAAAAAGTAGGTACTATAACAAATATGGTGCCAGAGAAAACATATACAAATAATTCATTTATAGCAATTGATTAAATACATAATAAAAATAAAACATCAGTTCTTGGCTCTCGGAATATGGCGACACAAAACAAATTTTATATTTAGCAAAAAGTGTTTTTTATTTAGAAAAATTAACATTTTTAACTGAGTTATGACCTATATTCGCTTTATACTAATGAGTTTCTCAATGGACAACTGGGCGTGTTTTACTTTATGACCAAGTGGGAGTTGTACAAAGGAGTGTATGACGCTGACCAATCAGTGACCAATCAGCGTCATACACTTCTCTCCATTCATTTATACAGCACATAGCGATATAGCTATATCACTATGTGCAGCCACATACACAAACACTAACATTACTGCAGTGTCCTGACAATGAATATACATTACCTCCAGCCAGGACGTGATGTGTATTCATTCTTCTGACCACTTTTGTAGCGCCTCTGTGAGTTACAGCATAGTAGGCGTAGTCTCGCGAGATTACGCTGTAAACTGTCATTCACAGCGAGATCTCGCTGTGCAGTGCTGTAGCTCACAGAGACGCTACAGAAGTGGTCAGGAGAATGAATACACATGACGTCCTGGCTGGACGTAATGTATATTTATTGTCAGGACACTGCAGTAACGTTATAGTGTGTGTATGTGGCTGCACATAGTGATATAGCTATATCGCTATCTGCAGTGTAAATGAATGGAGAGAAGTGTATGATGCTGATTGGTCACTGATTGGTCAGCGTCATACACTTCTCTCCACAACGCCCACTTGGTTATATAGTAAAACACGCCCAGTTGTCCATTGAGAAACTCATTAGCATAAAGCTAATATAGGTCATAACTCCGTCAAAAATGATCGTTTTTCTAAATAAAAAACACTGCTGTAATCTACATTACAGCGCCGATCACATCATGTACAATATAGGGCACTTATAATGTGGTGACAGAGCCTCTTTAACATGTACTTGTTTTATACATTCTACCTTTCTCCCATCATAAGAAAGACAGTAGGGCCTCTTTAGGACCATATAGCCCCTCTAATCTGGGAGAAGGGGTTGTTCGTAAGTGTAAAATTAAACAGGGGGAAGATTTGACCTGAGTGAACAGCTTATTATGCAGGGCACACTTAGGGTTGCCATCTATTCCACTCAATAATACCGGACAGGTTTACGGTGTATTTACACATTTTGTGGTGTTTTGGGGGGGGGTTTGCGCAAAGCACATAAAAAAAAACCAAAAAAAAAACACACAACCGGCACATGTAAAAAAGGACAAACATGGTAAAAAGTAGGCATGATTCCCACTGTGTATGTGAATGGCAATGGAAGATTCAGATAGTGTCACAAACCGGGCTGGACGTACAGAATTCCCTTTCACCATTTTAGAGTTAGTGCTGGCTGTGTCGAGTCTAACAGGCCCTACGGTTTTCACCAGCCACTACCGCATGGCGTTATGAGAATAGCTGCCAGGGGCCTGCAGTTGGCTAACCCTCTAACTGCCCAGTTAACATGGCTAGTTGAAAACAGGCAATGACTGTATGAGGATGCAAAGTCAAACCGATATCCAAGAGAATAGTCAAAAAAAGCAGAGGAAGAGGTGACAAGCAATGGTTCAGAAACGAGCCATGAGTAACGAGCTAAGGACAGGTATACAAAGAGTCAATAACAGGTACTGGAACAAGAGAGCTGGAGTCAGGATGGGACCTAATACTCTGGTTGGTGCTCAGAAAGAGGCTTATGAAAGAAGTGCAATTCAATCATGTGACAGCAGAGGGAATTCTTCTAATTTGAAGGTGCTTCCGCATGCAGACCACTAGAGGGAGCTCCGGCATGTGGTACTGCACTTTGACCACTTGAGGGAGCTCCATCATGTAGTACCGCACACCGAACACTGGGTGAGCTCCGGCTCTGGAAATGGGTGAAAGACGATGCGGGACAAGGTAAGTAGGCGCTTGGCGCCGTTTTGTTACAAACAGAAAATAACTGCCTGTAACTCAGTCAGTTTCCTCCTTCCACCTCCACTCTTCACTTCAGGGCTGCATAGGCAGGCAGTTTGCCCATGTCATGCTGGTAAATGTGAGAGTAGCTGTCTCTCTGCTGCCTTGCCCACTACAATCCCCCACTGGCACTAATCTCAAAGTTAAGCTAGTCCTTATGCTGCTGAAATTTCTAGGGCTGGGCGGCCTGAAAAAGGGTCAGTATCCAATCCAAATAGGAAGTAATCTGAGACACACGGTCTTATTTTGCAAAACTACCGCCACTTGCTATTGCCGGTAAAAAAATATTTATGGTACCAGTGTTAATACCAGTGTTAATACCAGTTAGGCGGGTGGTTCACTGGCCTGGTGGCAACCATAGAAGCACTGCAGTAGTGTTGTGATTATGGCAGTAAGCTAGACCTTCCTACTAATGTTGAGAACGATGCCTTACCTGCACACAGGAGCATAACTGTAGGGGGTTCAGGGGGGGGGGTCACACCTGGGCACTGGAGCACGAGGGGTCCCAAAGGTTACTCCATATAGTGAAACCAGTATTATAGATTACATTTGGGGCCTATTACTGACTTTGCATTGGGGCACAGGAGCTTCAAGTCACCCCCTTCCCTGTACAAACTGGACTTAATCATAAAAACTAATCTTTATATAAATATTCATATAACAATTAAAGAAGAAGTTTAATTTACCTAATGGCAGAATTATATAATACTATACTTTCTATCATGTACTGTACTTTATATTTTAGTGTAGTACAGCATCTTACATATACAGATGTAGCCATCTTCATCTTGACTTTTAACACATTAAATAAACAGTGGCAGGAAACTTTAACTTGACTTTTTCAATGGCTTTTTTTCATGTGATATCACGCTGCAGCAAGTTATCGAGCCAAGACAAACTTGGCTACATCTGTACTATATAAGTTATATAAGGCACTTCTCATTCAAGATTATAAAAGCACACTTTATGTAGATGCGTTCCTGTGAAATGTAGCCTCTGACATAATTGCAGGAACTACACAATACAACAATAAAGAAAGAATATAAGCAGTATAAGGGACATGAAATGACTATACAAACAGAATTTCTATATTTACTTCCACATAGTTTTGCTGGTATTGTGTTAAGCTGCCCTTCTGCTGCCTCTTCAAAATGAATGTGAGACAAAGGGCTCCCTGCCACTTGGCTTTCAAATCCAGAACAAATTTTCTGCATAGATTAGATACCGAGCCTGTTTTGCATCCACGTCCTTGTCATTGCGTCACCAAATGAGTATATATTGCCATGGAGCTTTGGAGATATTTCCTAGACAACCATGATGCCACCATTTTCATCAGCCACCTTCCATTCCTTATCTCGTTGTGACCTAGTCTGATTCATGTCAAATATCCATTACATTAAGTTGGAGGGAAGACATATATACATAATCTGTTAGAGTCTCCCTTAAATTACTTTGGATTTTAAAGCCCAGAATAAAATTGACCTGTTTGAATCCCAAAGAATTATTTTCACATTTACTTCATATCGTGTTCCCAAAGGTATTGTGTTGCGCCAACCACAAAAAAACGACATGAGTGACAATTATTTTACCTTCTGCCATGTCTAATCCATGCTTATGGAACACAATAAGTGTGATACATTAGCCAAAGCTCTTTACTGTTCCAAGTCCAATTGCTTTATTTCTCGTTCCTGTTTGATTCAAGTTATCTTAGCAGGAATCAAAGTCTTAAAGAGTTTTCTTTCTTCCAGCCAGCATCATATAATAAGTAAACACTGCTTTCACGAGACCACTGACAATCAAAAGGGAAAAGTTTCCACTCCATTGGAAACCACTTTGCTTTGCATCTGTTTACCCCATGTAACGTGTGGTGATTAGTACTCAGCTTAGGCACACAAAGAGCGGCAGTCTGGCACACGTAATGTGAAAAAAGAAAGCACATCCATGGAGATTATCTCATAGTGACCACTAGTCAACATCATAGCACAAGCCTTTGGTTTGTTTTACTATACAATTCCTAAATCGCCCATATTTTATGCTTAACTCAAGATCACTGCTAGTAAAGAGAAAAATCCTACATTGATTGACAAATAGAACTTAGAATATCATGCTTTGTGGTACTTGGCCTACAAGAAGAAATGGCTAAAGCTATGAACAAGGATTATGTTACCTCAAATTCCAATACGGTGCTGCAGACATATTTGTATCTGATATGTGTAGAACAGTTTATAAAGGGAATATTTCTGCCACTTTACATAATCTGACCATATCCTTAAAGGAAATCTCCATGCAAAACTGAGTGTTAAGGTTGTTTTAAAGGGGTTGTACACTGGGCGATTATGGGGCAGGCAAAAGTTCATATAACACTCGTTGCCGATAATTGCCCTGTGTAAACAGGGCAGCAATCAGCAGATGAACGAGCAAATGCTCAATCATCTGCTGATCGTATCGTTTTAAAAAACTGAAATATTATCATTGTCGGCAGCACATCTCCCTCCTTAGACGCGCTGCCGACATAATAATAATGTAAGGGGACGAGCGATCGGAGTAACGATCGCTCATCCCCATACATAGCTCTTTGGGACAGCAGCAAACAATCGCCATCGTTGATCGCCGCTCGCTGCATCGGCCGATTATTGGCCAGTGTAATAGGGCCTTTAGGGTTTAGTAAACCAATTTTCAAGTACCCTATCAGGGAATTCTGAGTTAAAAGACAGGGGTCCCTCATTTCTTCATTAATTAGGTGGAGCGGAGAGCAACTATAAAGACTGTCTCCCTCTCTCTCTCTCTGGAGTACCCGATCTGTCTATGCGGTCTTTATTTCACAGACAGGTCACTGATTTCTATGGGCACCATGTAATGCTTAATTTTCCCTGTTGTGACACTCAGATTACAGATAATTGCCGGTGGTCCCAGTTGTGGGACACCATGCTATCAGCTTATTTTTAACGCACCCTTAAAACCAAGCAAAATTGTCTAAAACTAACAACCGGTTTAAGTTTCTGAGAAGACCTGAGACAAACTCCCATCACCCAGAATTTTATGTGGAGTCCCAGTGTGGAGATTGGGGAGAGTCTCCCTTTGTGCTTCTCTTGCATCAAGTCACCCTCATTATCTGCATGGGGAGGTGTTATGATCCACCCCATTCTCTGTATAATTAAAAAAATCCCTCTTCTGGATACTGGTATATCTACTAGAGGGGGCCTATTTATTTAGGAAATGACGACGATCATGAAATTACTCCATGCAGCCATGGAGAGTCATAATTTGGATGAAGCAAGCTAAGAGAATCATCAACAACTCCATATCACTCCAGAAAAGTAAAATGTAGGCAGACCTACCATTTAAGTGCCTACATCTTAGACGGCTGGGTCACAACACGAATGGATACTTTGACTATAGCAACAGCTCAAGGACTTCTATTTAATCTAAGGTTGAAATAAACTCTACAATGTTAAGACTTTAACTTCAAGCAACTTACTCAGAATTTGGGGCTATCCCCCCAGCACATAGATGATTTCTGGTAAGCATGGGCGTTGCTAGGGTCTTAAAAGATCAGGGGCACAAGCCCTGAAACATATGCATTGTCCCGAGAATTGGATGAATTGTCTCAGCAGACAGTATCATACATGATAGGATTAGATACATGGCCCCAGCAGACAGTATCACACATGATTTAGATGCAGGGCCCCGACAGTAAGTATCCTTGTACTAACCCTCAGGGGCAATATTTCATTTCTGGGGCCCCAAGCAAAGTTATGTCTCGGGGCTCTAATCAAAGACACGTGTAGAGAGTGCCCCACACAATGCTTCCTGTATATAGTGTCATAACCCCCCTTTAAGGCTTGTCCACATGGAGCGGAATTGTTGCGTTTTTTCTGTCCGAATTGCAGATGTAAAAAAAACGCAGCAGAACACAGTAGCAGCAAAGTGGATTATATTGAACAAATTTCATCCACATGCTGCGTAAATGTAGAAGATAAAGTGGTAGTCAGGTTAGAGAGGGGTCAGACTATATTGGTGGGGGGAGAAACAGACTGTGGGGAGAGAACTAGACAACAAGATAAGGAGATCCTTTTGTTACAAAACAGCAATGAAAATTAAAATGCCCAAATAATGTCAAATAATTACATTTCTGATACTGAAAGTGAAAAACTGAAAGGCAAGTTAAAGTGTATGTTCACAAATGTCAGAAGTCTAGCATGCAAAATGGGGGAGAAGGAGGCCTTGATACTAGAAGAAAATATAGATATAGTGGGTGTTGCTGAAAAAAGGCCGGACTCTTCACATGACTGGCCTGTAAATCTACAGGGCTTTACACTTTTTTAGAAAGAGAGTGTGAATAGGAAAGGCGGTGGTGTATGTCTGTATGTGAGAAGCGATATGAAGGTGAGTGTGAAAGAGACATTAGTGGATGAAGATTGTGAGGAGGTTAAAACCTTGTGGGTGGAACTAGAAAGGGAGGTAAACACTGAAAAAAATTACTTTTGGTATAATCTATAGACCCTCCAATATAACTGAGGAGATGGAAGGTCAGCTATATAAACAGATGGAGCGGGCTGCACAGGCGGGTACAGTAGTGATAATGGGAGATTTTAATTACCGGGATATTAATTGGTGTAATGGTTCGGCTTCAACTGCAAAGGGGAGACATTTCCTCAACCTGTTGCAGGAAAATTTTATGGGCCAGTTTGTGGAAGACCCGACTAGAGGTGAAGCTCTGTTGGATCTGGTCATTTGCAATAATGCAGAGCTTGTTGGAAATGTCAATGTTCGTGAAAACCTCGGTAACAGTGATCACAATATAGTTATATTTTACCTATACTGTAAAAAACAAACGCAGGCTGGGAGGGCAAAAACACTTAATTTTAAGAAGGCCAATTTCCCCAGGATGAGGGCTGCAATTCAGGACATAGACTGGGAAGAACTAATGTTAAATAATGGGACAAATGATAAATGGGAGATTTTCAAATCTACTTTGGGTAATTATAGTGCAAAATTTATTCCTATAGGTAACAAGTATAAAGTACTAAAATTAAACCCCACATGGCTTACACCTTCTGTAAAAAGGGCAATACATGACAGAAAAAAGGGCATTAGAAAAATACAAATCTGAGGGTACAGCTGTAGCCTTTTTAAATTATAAAGAGCTTAATAAAATCTGTAAAAATGTAATAAAATTTGAAAAAATGCAAAATGAAAGGCAGGTGGCTAAGGATAGTAAAACAAATCCCCAAAAATTCTTCAAGTATATAAATGCAAAAAAGCCAAGGTCTGAACATGTAGGACCACTAGATAGTGGTAATGGGGAGTTGGTCACAGGGGATCAAGAGAAGACAGAGTTACTAAATGGGTTCTTTAGCTCTGTATATACAACAGAAGAAAGAGCAGCTGATGTAGCCGGTGCCAGTGCTGTTAATATATCAGTTGATATACTGAATTGGATGAATGTAGAGATGGTCCAAGCTAAATTAAATAAAATAAATGTACACATGGCCCCGGGACCAGATGGGTTACACCCTAGAGTTCTTAAATAGCTTAGTTCAGTTATTTCAGTCCCCCTCTAGAGTCTCTAGTGACTGGTATAGTGCAAAGGGACTGGCGCAGGGCAAATGTGGTGCCTATTTTCTAGTTCTTCCCCGGGTAATTATAGACCAGTAAGCTTAACATCCATCGTGGGGAAAATGTTTGAGGGGCTATTGAGGGACTATATACAGGATTATGTGACAAAAAATAGTATTATAAGTGACAGCCAGCACGGTTTTACTAAGGACAGAAGTGGTAAAACTAACCTGATATGTTTTTATGAAGAGGTGAGCTGAAGCCTAGACAGAGGGGCCGCTGTGGATATAGTGTTTTTGGACTTTGCAAAGGCATTTGACACTGTCCCTCATAGATGTCTAATGGGTAAATTAAGGACTGTGGGTTTAGAAAGTATAGTTTGTAATTGGATTGAGAATTGGCTCAAGGACCGTATCCAGGGAGTTGTGGTCAATGATTTCTACTCTGAATGGTCCCCGGCTATAAGTGGTGTACCCCAGGGTTCAGAGCTGGGACCACTATTATTCAACTTATTTATTAATGATATAGAGGATGGGATTAATAGCACTATTTGTGTTTTTGCAGATGATACCAAGCTATGTAGTAATGTTCAGTCTATGGAAGATGTTCATGAATTGCAAGCGGATTTAAACAAACTAAGTGCTTAGGCATCCAGTTGGCAAATTAAGTTTAAGGGGGAGCTACACTGGGAGAGTCACTTGTTAAGAAGGATCTGGGTGTACTTGTAAATCATAAACTAAATAACAGCATGCAATGTCAATCGACTGCTTCAAAGGCCAGCAAGATATTGTCATGAATTAAAAGAGACATGGACTCGCGGGACAGGGATGTAATATTACCACTTTACAAAGCATTAGTGAGGCCTCATCTAGAATATGCAGTTCAGTTCTGGGCTCCAGTTCATAGAAAGGATGCCCTGGAGTTAGAAAAAATACAAAACAGAGCAACGAAGCTAATAAGGGGCATGGAGAATCTAAGTTATGAGGAAAGATTAGAAGAAGTAAACCTATTTAGCCTTGAAAAAAGACGACTAAGGGGGGATATGATTAACTTATAGAAATATATTAATGGCACATACAAAAAATATGATGAAATCCTGTTACATGTAAAACCCCCTCAAAATACAAGGAGGCACTCCCTCCGTCTGGAGAAAAAAATGTTTAACCTGCAGAGGCGACAAGCCTTCTTTACTGTGAGAACTGTGAATCTATGGAATAGTCTACCGCAGGAGCTGTCACAGCATGGACAGTAGATGGCTTTAAAAAAGGCTAGCTCCTATGTGTAGAAATTTTTACCTTCCCTTTTCCGATCCCTTGGTTGAACTTGATGGACATGTGTCTTTTTTCAACTGTACTAACTACGTAACTATGCTGCGTAAATACTGAGTGGAAAAAACGCTCAGAAATGGACCTGCAGTGCGGAATTTTATTCCACAGCATGTCAATTGTATTTGCATATTCGCGGCATATTTTCCTCATTGAATTCAATGGGAAGGTAAAAGCTGCAAAAAATAGCAGTTGTTGCATTTTTTGCGACGTGTTCGCAGCGATTCTGCCGCAAAAAGCGCAACTCTGAAAAAAAAAAAACTATACTTAACTAGGAGTCTGTGTTTCTTCCTCCAGCGCGGCCTCCTCGGATGACTTTTCATCCCCTGTGACCGCTGCAGCCAATCACAGGCTGTAGCGGCGGTCACATGGGATGAAACATCATCCCAAGAGGCCGGCCTGGGTAACGTCAGAGGGCAGACCTCTTGGGATGACGCTTTATCCCATGTGACCGCCGCTGCAGCCAATCACAGGTTTCATCCCAGGAGGCTGGCCTGCTAGCAGCAGTTTTCCTCAGCCTACATTCCGGGCGATAAACTGCACCACAGCTTTGTGCGGTTTTTCGCCCGGAATTCCCTGCGGTGCACAGAGCGGATACGCTTCGTACTTTTATGCAGCGTATCTGCCCCATGTGAACCCAGCCTTATGGTTCCACACACAGTTCCCCCTGCCATACATCCCCCTTGTAGACAGTGCCATGCAGTCCCCTGTAGGTAGTCCCACATATCCACCTTGTCTCAGCAGACAATATCATACATAATGGGCTTAGACACATGGTCTCAGCAGACCGTATCACACATGACAGGCTTAGATACATAGTCCAGCAGACAGTATCACACATGATAGACTTAGATACAGGGTCCTGGCAGTAAGTATACTTGCACTAACATATGTCCAACACCCCCAAAAAATGTGTGCGTGTATATATGAATGTATATATATATAAATAAATAAAATGACAGCATATCTGTAGCACTCTGACCCTAAAGCTATAGATAGCATTAGATACAGTGGCTCAGCAGACAGTATAACACAAGATAGGCTTAGATATAGGGCTCAGTTCTCTGACATTGCGGCTCCAGCGCTGGACCCAGGAAAGGTAAGATAATAATTGCTTTGCTTTTTTATGTGTTACTAATTTTTTTGTGTGGTTATGTTTTTTTACAGGTTCGGCTGTTGGACTACTTCGTATTCGAGGATTACTTCGATTACAGCTTTTTTTATTCTCATTCCATGAGGTAGGCTTAGATACAGGGCCCATCAGACAGTATCATACATGGCCTTGTATCTAATCCTACCACAAGGTAGGCTTAGATACAGGGCCGAAGCAGACAGTAATGTTACACTTACCCTTCTCTTTGGCTCCGGGTGCAGCGGATGTCCTGACACCATCCGGCGTCGTGACATCATGCATGGCGCACAGCGTCGTGATGTCATGACGCGAGAAGACGTCAGGACTTCCGCTGCGCTTGGGATGGAGGAGGGTAAGTAGTGTCATTACTATAGTAACAGGGGCCCGTGTATTTTATTACATCGACCCCAGTTACTATAGTAACTTTTTATAGACGCGGTGAGGAGGGGGCTGCGGGCCCCCTTGGCTTCAGGGCCCGGTCACATTTGCGACCGCTGTGACCCCTATAGCTGCACCACTGAATGTTGCAGTGAGAATAAATATTATAGCACCGTAGCATACTGACGTATTTACATGTGAACTGTTCTTTTTGGGTCTGTAGGAATGCCCCCCCAACAATCCAAATCCAGGGTACACCCTTAATGACTGCTACTAAATGCTGTAGTACAAAAATGCAGGACAAATATACCATTTGCTAGAATTGTCAAATGTAAAATAGTAGAAAGCCGTCTCTGAAGCAGAATATAATTGATTTTAATTGCAGTCATTATCAAAAACAAGAGAAATAGTGTGAGGTAAAATCACGTCTGCTTCTAAAAGTATTATATTTCATCAATTTTGTGAAAATATGTCATTTAGGACAGACAGCTGTATCCATGTAAAATCTTTTTAGCTGTACTATGTCTCAATCAAACACAATAAAGAAACCTCTGAATAAGATAAGTGGTTATAATGTGAATGCTGGTTTCGTGATGTCATGACGCGAGAAGACGTCAGGACTTCCGCTGCGCTTGGGATGGAGGAGGGTAAGTAGTGTCATTACTATAGTAACAGGGGCCCGTGTATTTTATTACATCGACCCCAGTTACTATAGTAACTTTTTATAGACGCGGTGAGGAGGGGGCTGCGGGCCCCCTTGGCTTCAGGGCCCGGTCACATTTGCGACCGCTGTGACCCCTATAGCTGCACCACTGAATGTTGCAGTGAGAATAAATATTATAGCACCGTAGCATACTGACGTATTTACATGTGAACTGTTCTTTTTGGGTCTGTAGGAATGCCCCCCCAACAATCCAAATCCAGGGTACACCCTTAATGACTGCTACTAAATGCTGTAGTACAAAAATGCAGGACAAATATACCATTTGCTAGAATTGTCAAATGTAAAATAGTAGAAAGCCGTCTCTGAAGCAGAATATAATTGATTTTAATTGCAGTCATTATCAAAAACAAGAGAAATAGTGTGAGGTAAAATCACGTCTGCTTCTAAAAGTATTATATTTCATCAATTTTGTGAAAATATGTCATTTAGGACAGACAGCTGTATCCATGTAAAATCTTTTTAGCTGTACTATGTCTCAATCAAACACAATAAAGAAACCTCTGAATAAGATAAGTGGTTATAATGTGAATGCTGGTTTCTATTGATTTTAAAGCAATACAATTATTCAAAACAGCCCAGTTCATCTGTGGTAATTCAATAGTCGGCCCCACTCAGACTGGGACTCAAGTGGAAGAAGAACAGGTATTTGACATCACACAATGTGAGCTGAAGTGCCTTCTCCTAGGGTTTACATTCATTTTAATGGACCGGACAGCCTGGAAGAAACTATACAACGCAGTATTCAACTCCTAATAGCCATATCCTCATTTGCATATTTTTTTTTTATAGAATCAAATGCATCTAAAATATAAAAGGGAAGTAACTTAGCAGGTGGTCTTGATTAAAAATCGACTACTAATTTGTGTCTACAGCTCCTATGCAGAGCTATGGGGCTCCAAGCTTACAGGCTACAAAACAAACCCTTTGTAGTTTGATCCTGCAGTTGCGCTCCTCTCCAGCAGTCCCATACTTCTTGCTTACTTACCGATTATACAGTATATTGGCAAGTAGTAGGAGATATATAGAAGAGGGTATGACTGCAAAATAAGACTACAAATAGGGTTTGCTAGTGGTCTGTTACAATAGAGACACATAGGATTGTACTGGATCTGGATACACAAAAGTGTAGGAGATTTTAAAGGGTAACTAAACTTTCAAAAACCTTCTGACATGTCATAGTGACATATCAGAAGTTTTAATCGGTGGAGGTCCGAGTACTGAGACTCCCACCGATCGCTAAAATAAGGTTAGCAGAATCTCTTAGGTGAGCACTGAGCCGCTTCGTTTCTGATCGGCTTTTCTCAGAAACATGAGCAATTGGTGATTCGGCTCAGTAGAAAGTATATGAGCCTGTACACCAATTGCTCGGCTTTCCGAGAAAAGCCAATCGGAAACTAAGTGACTCAGCGCTCACCCGAGCACTTCTGCCGCATCGTTTTAGAGATTGGTGGAGTTGTCAGTGGTCGGACTTCCACCAATTAAAACTTCTGACATGTCACTATGACATGTCAGAAGTTTTTTGAAAGTTTAGTTACCCTATCAATCAAGACTTACAAAGTTGCTTTTTTATTTTATTTTAAATGATGTTGTAAGTTCCCTTTAAATACAAAATATAGTGTTACAATAGTGCAGATGCACATCTTTCCAAGAACATTTTTGCGAATGGCTGAAAGTGGAAATAATTTAAATTAATTTAATTCTTTTATCATTTGGAAATCTAAGAGTGTGATCATTTTTATTGGAACATTTTGGGGAATATATAAGATTAAATAAAAAATAAAAATGTATCCCAATATATATTTTTTTTAACGTCTACTTTGTCACTGTATTGCGATGCTGTATAATCCCAATGTGCTTGTAGTTGTAGGGAAAGTATTTATTGTTCTTAACCAATTAAAATTGGTCTCTACTTTTATTTTCAAAGACAGTATTTATAGTTCAGCATTAGGGTATGTTCACACGCTAAACTAAAAATGGCTGTAAAATACAGAGCCGTTTTCAAGAAAAAACAGACGTTTTTTAAGCATCAAATTTTTTTTGATCCATTTTTTTTACGGACGTTTTTGGAGCTGTTTTTCTCTTGAGACAAATGGCTCAAGAAGTGACATGCACTTCTTTTCACGGGGCGTTTTTTTTTATGCGCCGTTTTTACAAACGACCGCGAAAACAAAGCCCCGTCGGAACGAAACGCCGTTTTTCCCATTGAAATCAATGGGCAAATGTTTGGAGGCGTTCAGCTTCCGTTTTTTCAGCTGTTTTTCAATTCGTTTACAGCCTCACAATTGCATCTGTGTTCTCCAATTAAATAAATATTAGTCTTTGGCTTACTAATACCCAAAGCAACAGAGTATTTGACATGCTACATGTAACTCTTCTCAGTAATGTTTTTACATAACTAACAATGTTTCACAACCACAGAGGTCACCTAGAGAAGAAAGTAGCTGTGCTTGATTAAAAAAAAGGTAGACATAAACCCTGCTCAGACTAGTGTTCAGAGCCTCCATCAGGGTTTCTGTTGCCCTTCTAATATATTTGTTGTCGCTATTCTTGCCATCAAAAATACTGAAAACGACAGTCCGTCAGGATTAGCTGGCTAGTGATTTAATATTTAAAAAAATAAACAAATTATATATTCTTGTAATACAAAATAGTTTTAGTATTAAATTGATAGTACATGTGGAAAAGAAATATGGGACATCCATAGTAAAAAGCTGCGTAAATCTTTAAATCCATTTTTTTGTTTTAATAAAACAACAGATTTTAAGTAACTTTTAAAAAATATATATATATATATTTATTTTTTTTACTTTTTAAAATACAGCTTCTATGTATCCTTGATAAAGTGAAGCTGTATCTTGTGCTTACACCCGAATCCATCAGGTCAGTGGGACTGACGGCTTTGGTGACAGCGGGTCGGATCCACCTGTTATCGATCACATCTAAGTTATGAACTTAGATGTGATCGATAACAGGAGGCGTGTCTGACCTGCTGTCACCGAAGCCCCCAGTCCCGGTGACCTGACGGATTCAGGTTTGGGCGCAAGATACGGCTTCACTTTATCCAGGATACATAGTAGCTGTATCTCAAAAAGTCTTTTTTTGTTTTATAAAAAAAACTATTAAAAGTTTCTTAAAACACCGTGATACATTGTTTTATTTTTTTTAAAACGAGTGTTCAAAGGTTGACATAGCCTATAAAAACAACCAAAATGGAGCATTAAAGCAGCCCCTAATACTTCCATAGGCCTGATGGGCTTAGGTTAGTGCTACTTCCTTACCCTATATCCAAAAGATATATTGTAGCTGCACAGTGATATAAAACAAAAAAATTAAATGGTGAGTGCTAAGCCTCAAAGAGTCTTGACCAAGTCCCCTTCAGTTAATCGATACACAAATCCAAGGAAAAAGGGCAGCACTCGATGTAAATATAAATTATAATGGTGTTTTATTCCCCCCAGTATGTAGGCAAGATCTCAAATTCCCATTAAAGGCATTTTCAAGCAATGAATGTGTGTGTGCACAGCTTATATATATAGTGTCTCAGCAATACAATCATGTAATGAAGATAATCAAATATGATTAATATAAAAAGATACAGAACATATTACAATGTGACATAAAAAATAAGTTAAAAAATCCATACAAGTTATGTGACAGGGATATCATATAATGTACATAAATACAAAATGCCAAATGTACAAAAGTTATACAAAAAGTGCTAAAAAGTATTCATTTCAATTACTGTGTCATAAGTATCAGCTGCCACTCACCTCTGAGCTGGCAATGATCAACGCACATGACTTACAAACAGGAATTATGAGTAAATAACATAGAATAGCAATATCTTTTCATATTTGATTATCTTAATTACATGATTGTATTGCTGAGACACTATATATAAGCTGTGCACACACACATTCATTGCTTAAAAATGTCATCAATCGGAAGGTAAATGTTGCCTACACACTGCGTGAATAAAACACCTTTATATTTTATATTTGGAGTGATGCCTTTTTTCCTAGGATTTGTGTATTCCTTACCCTATCAGTGTAATAGAATAACTCCCAGAGTGACAGGCATAGCAGCTGTTATGGGGCCCAGTAGTTTCGGGCCCCCACCTCTATGGGTAATGGGTAATGTTCACTGAGTTACTGCCACTGGACAAGGAATAGATTAATTTAGGATAATGGAAAGGGAGAGACAAAAGTGAGTGTATAGGAGAAGTAGAGGCCATGGAAAGGAGGAAAATACACAGGAGAGATTGGAGGCTGTAATGCTGGTGACCTTTGCGTTTCCTGAACTGCTGTTAGGGTTCTTGGTGATTTAGAGCCCCAATGGGGCATTTTGCTATGTGGCCACATGGTTACTTGTTAGGCCTCTATATGAGTGTTGTATACCTGTACAGGAAAGGCACAAACAACCAAATGGTTACACTGCCCTTTTCTCCTACTAGCGATAAAACGGGGTGAATGGCAATCAAACAAAATGAGCTCACTTGACAAAACGCAACCTGTCCCTTCAGCAGTTTGCCAGCCTCCCTGATCAGTCCCCATCAACACATGCAAATAACAGGCGATGTGGTATCGCCAAGATTTCCAAATTTCAGCACATACTATTTTTTGTTGCAATTTTAACTTAGAATATCACGGTTATGAGGTTGTATACGGGGCCTGATCCAGCTGAAAAGGACACTTGAGTGGGGAGGGTGGCGGGCTTTGGAAGATGGCCTTTTCTTTCAGTCAGTTGTTCTCTACCCACCACCATTGCTCAATGATGATTACCTGAGAGCGGCTGACTGACAGGGCCTACCTCACAATGCTCCTCACAAAAGTCATTTTTAGTTGGATGCAAGCACAGTATACAGCCTCTTATGGCGGTGATATTTTACGCCTTCTTGCCCCACACAGGATTCCATATAAGACATTCTTGCTATTGTACAAGTATGGCATTTTCCTTACTTGTGCAGTATATGTGCCTGCTCTGTACAATATGTTTAGTCACTTGTAACCTCACTTTAACCCCTTCGCGCTCAGGTCAGTACTATTACGTCGCGCTAAGTACATCGTTCGCGCTCAGGTCAGTAATAGTACTGACCTGAGTAAACACGGCGCCATCTTTCCCCGGCGCGTGTCTGAGCTGTGATACCTGCTGTTTCCGACAGCAGGCTATCACAGCTTAGTGTGCAGGGACCGATCGCCGTGGTCCCCGCCGATTAACCCCTTAGAAGCCGCGTTCAATAGCGATCGCGGCTTCTTAGGGGTTAAGCTGCCATCGCCGGCCTGCTACACGATAGCGGGCCGCGATGGCTACTATGGCAACCAGAATCCTAACAATGGACTCTGGCTACGCCATCGACGGAAGCCTAGTGGGTCCCGACAAAGTCAGGACCCACTATGCTTGCTGTCAGCGAACAGCTGACAGCTCTAATACACTGCACTACGTATGTAGTGCAGTGTATTAGAATAGCGATCAGAGCCTCCTGCCCTCATGTCCCCTAGTGGGACAAAGTAAAAAAAGTGTGAAAAAGTAAAAAAAAGTTGTGTAAAAATAAGAAAAGAAAACTTTTAAAAGTAATAAAAGTCAAAATCCCCCTTTTTCCCTTATCAGTCCTTTATTATTAATAAAAATATATAAATAAACAAATAAACTATACATAATTGGTATCGCCGTGTCCATAACGGCCTGAACTACAAAACGATGTCGTTATTTATCCCACGCAGTGAACGGCGTAAAAGAAAATAATAATAAACCGTACCACAATCACAATTGTTTGGTCACTTCATCTCCCAAAAAATGGAATAAAAAGAGATCAAAAAGTCGATTGTACCTAAAAATGGTACTGATCGAAACTACAGTTCGTTACGCAAAAAATAAGTCCTCGCACGGCTTTATTGATGGAAAAATAAAACAGTTCTGGCGCTTAGAATAAGGTAACACAAAAAGTGAATGATTGTTTACAAAATGTATTTTATTGTGTAAATGCCATAAGACATAAAATAAAACTATAAACATCTGGTATCGCCGTAATCGTATCGCCCCGCAGAATAAAGTGAATATGTCATTTATAGTGCATGGTGCACGCTGTAAAAAAAATAGAAAAAAAAACAATAGTAAAATTGCTGTTTTTTTAGTCACCACGCCACCTAAAATTAGAATAAAAACTGATCAAAAAGCCGCATGCACCCCAAGAAAACTACAATGGATTCCTCAAGGTCTCTAGTTTCCAAAAAGGGGTCACTTTTGGGGGGTTTCCACTGTTGTAGCACCACAAGACCTCTTCAAACCGGACATGGTGCCTAATAAATTAAATTAAATTAATTAAATGTCACCTCTACTTTGCTTTAAATTCCTGTGAAACACCTAAAGGGTTAATAAACTTTCTAAATGCTATTGTGAATACTTTGAGGGGTCTAGTTTCTGAAATGGGGTGTTTGATAAGGGTGTCTAATATATGGGCCCCTCAAAGCAACTTCAGAACTGAGCTGGAAATTAAAAAATAAAATATTAAAGAGGCAATACTTCGCTTCTTACATTATACTCATAATAAGCCGTGCCCACCCCGAGATGACCCCAGTTTTGACCGTTTGTATAAACGGAGACCCCTATTAGACCGTTTCAGTGCCCGGTTTTCCCAGCATTCACCCCCGAGAAGTGTATTTCTATAGATGAATCCCTGGTACATTTTAAAGGGAGGCTTCAATTCCGCCAGTACCTGCCGGGTAGGAGGGCAAGGTATGGCGTGAAGATGTATAAGCTGTGCGAGAGTGCATCAGGGTATACCTACAAATTTAGGATATATAAAGGGAAGGACACCAGTATTCAGCCCCCAGAATGCCCCCCCCTTACTGGGAGTTAATACAAAAATTGTGTGGGATTTGGTGCACCCACTGCTGGTCCAGGGTTACCACCTCAACCTGGATAATTTTTATACCAGCGTCCCACTCTTCAACTGCCTCGCTTCCAGAAGTCCTGCGGTATGTGGCACTGCTAGAAGTAATCTGAGAGGCCTCCCTAAGACTCTGCAGGGCAAAGCTCAGAAGGGGTGAGAGCAGGGCACAATCTAGCAGCAACATATTGTGTGTCAAGTACAAGGTCAAGAGAGATGTCCCACCAGTACCCATGTACCTGTACGAGGTACCAGTACAGAGACCCCCAAACCAGACTACATCCTGGACTACAATAGGTACATGGGACCGGTGGACTTCTGGAAGCGGGGCCACAGGCATCGTACCAGGGCAACACTTTCCAGGAGAAGTTCCCCAAACTGGCAAGAAGGGAAAAAGTCAAAAGAGGTGCAGAGTCTGCTATAAGAGGGGGATAAGGAAGGACACAATATATCAATGTGACGCGTGTCCCGAAAAACCAGAGCTCTGTATGAAAGAGTGTTTTAAAATTTATCATCCATCCCTTTATTTTTAATTTACCCCAGTTTTACTCGCTCTGATCCACTTCACACAGCTTACCCCTCCTCATCTTTCCCCTCTGAGCCCTGCTGCGTGCCCAGGCAGCTGATAACAGCCACATGTAGGGTATTGCCGTACCCAGGAGAACCCACATTACAGTTTATGAGGTGTATATCTCCGGTGGCGCATGCTGGGCACAATTTTTCGGACACTGAATTGGCATATATGTATAGAAAATTGCAAATTTCACTCTGCACCAACTGCTGCACATTATCTTTTACACAATACCTGTGGGGTCAAAATGCTCACTACACCTCTAGATGAATGCCATAAGGGGTGTAGATTTTAAAACAGGGTCACTTCTCGGGGGTTTCAACTGTACTGGTACCTTAGGGGCTTCTGCGTACAAGACTTAGCACCAGAAAAGCTCCAGTAGGCCAAATGGTGGTCCTTTCCTTCTGAGCCCTGCCGTGTGCCCAGGCAACTAATAACAGCCACATGTAGGGTATTGCCGTACCCGGGAGAGCCCACATTACAGTTTATGGGGTGTATGTCTCCGGTGGCACATGCTGGGCACAATATATCGGACACTGACATGGCATATATATAGAAAATTGCAAATCTCACTCTGCACCATCTGCTGCGCATTATCTTTTACACAATACCTGTGTGGTCAAAATGCTCACTACACCTCTAGATGAATTCCTTAAGGGGTGTCGTTTTTAAAACGGGGTCACTTCTCGGGGGTTTCAACTGTACTGATACCTCAGGGGCTTCTGCACACATGACTTAGCACCAGAAAATTCCCAGTAGGCCACATGGTGGTCCTTTCCTTCTGAGCCCTCCCATGGGCCCAAACGGCAGTTTAGCACCACAAATAGGGTATTGCCACACTCAGGACAAATTGGGCAACAAAATGCGGTATTTTATTCCTTGTGAAAATAAGACATTTTGAGCCAAAACTACCTCTTATTGGAAAAAATATATTTTTTTTTAATTCACAGCCCAATTCAAATAAATTCTGTGAAAAAACTGTGGAGTCTAAATGGTCACGACACCCATAAATGAATTCCTTGAGGGGTGTAGTTTCCAAAATGGGGTCACTTCTGGTGGGTTTCCATTGCTTTGATACCTTTGGGGCTCTGCAAATGCGACATGGCACCCGAAAACCAATCCAGCAAAATCTGGGCTCCAAAGAACACATAGCGCTCCTTTCCTTCTGAGCCCTCCCATGGGCCCAAACGGCAGTTTATCGCCACAAATAGGGTATTGCCGCAGTCAGGACAAATTTGGCAACAAAATGGGGTATTTTATTCGTTGTGAAAATAAGACATTTTGAGCCAAAACTACATCTTATTGGAAAATTTTTTTTTTTTTTAAATTCACAGCCCAATTCAAATAAGTTCTGTGAAAAAACTGTGGGGTCTAAATGGTCACAACACCCATAAATTAATTCCTTGAGGGGTTTTATTTCCAAAATGGGGTCACTTTTGGTGGGTTTCCATTGCTTTGATACCTCTGAGGCTCTGCAAATGCGACATGGCACCCGAAAACCAATCCAGCAAAATCTGGACTCCTAAGAACACACAGCGCTCCTTTCCTTCTGAGCCCTCCCATGGGCCCAAACGGCAGTTTATCACCACAAATGGGGTATTGCCGCACTCAGGAAAAATTGGGCAACAAAATGGGGAATTATTGTTCCCTGTGAAAATAAGAAATTCTGATCAAAAATGACATCTTATTGGAAAAACTTTCATTCTTTTAATTTCACAGCCCAATTCAAATACGCGCTGTGAAAAAACTACGGGGTCAAAATGGTAACAATAACCATAAAAGAATTCCTTGAGGGGTGTAGTTTCCAAAATGGGGTCAGTTTTTTGGGATTCCTCCTCTTTTGGCACCTCAACACCTCTCCAAACCTGGCATGCTGCCTAAAATATATGCTAATAAAAAAGAAGCACCAAAATGCACTAGGTGCTTCTTTGCTTCTGGGGCTTGTATTTTAGTCCACGAGCGCGCTAGAGCCACATGTGGGACATTTCTAAAAACTGCAGAATCTGGACAATACATATTTAGTAGTGTTTCTCTGGTAAAACCTTCCTTGTTACAGAAAAAAAATAGAATAAAATTGAAATTCAGCAAGAAAAATGAAATTTGCAAATTTCACCTCCACTTTGCTTTAATTCCTGTGAAATGCCTGAAGGGTTAAAAAACTTTCTAAATGCTGTTTTGAATACTTTGAGGGGTCTAGTTTTTAAAATGGGGTGTTTTATGGGGGTTTCTAATACATAGGCCCCTCAAAGCCTCTTCAGAACTGAACAGGTACCTTAAAAAAAAGGCTTTTGAAATTTTCTTAAAAATATGAGAAATTGCTGTTCATGTTCTAAGCCTTGTAACGTCCAATAAAAATAAAATAATGCTCTAAAAACTATGCAGATCTAAAGTAAACATATGGGAAATGTGAACTAGTAACTATTTTGGCTGGTATAACCATTTGTTTTACAAGCACATGAATTTAAATTCGGAAAAATTCTATTTTTTTCAAATTTTTCTCTAAATTTTGCAATTTTTCACATATAAACACTGAATATATCGACCAAATTTTACCACTAACATAAAGCCCAATGTCTCACGAGAAAACAATCTCAGAATCGCTTGGATAGGTTTAAGCATTCCGACGTTATTACCAAAATGGGCTCTGAGCCTTAAGGCCAAAACTAGGCTGCGTCCTTAAGGGGTTAATATAGCTGTATATATCTCTAATGAATTATATGTTTTCTCTTTAGTTTAATGATTAATTTGATTGATTAAACAGGATCTGTCATGGTGGGACACCTATTCCATTTCCAGTGCAGCATTAATATGACTGACTCCTTGATCTCTGTTCATATTATTTCAGAGCAATTCGTTGGAGGTATACATCCGGATTTAGACATGGCATATTTACAATAGATTTTTGGTGCTTATTCTGCACTGAAAACCTTCAAGAAAATTACAGTACAATGTTAGTTTAAGGGATTTTACAAAATCTGACTGACAAAGCAGATTTTTCCGCTGCGGATCTGAGGGAATGCTGCAGATTTTTACATCTGCAGTATTCGTATTACGTCACAGATTTTTCACGGTAAAGCCATTGTGAATCCGTAGAAAAATCCACTGCATCTAAATTCAGTCTAACTGTATCAAACATTCACACTTTTCTAAAACTTAGTGGACAAACCATTAATCTACTCTATTAACCAAGTGAAGCAGTGACATTAAACGATAGAAGAGGACTGAAGAGGAGTTTGTGAAAATGGAGTACAAATTCACAGTAGATATAACAGGCAATCAGCAGAGATTTTCTCAGAAGAGAATCAAACTACTACTAGTTATCTGAGCTGCAGTATATTAATAGATTTACAACACAGTATCCAGCGAGGAGAACACTATAATAATATGGGAAGAGTGCAGGACCATTCACACACGTCTCTCCATACACATTAGAGATACAGCTGGAGATGACAAAACCACCAAAATCTTTGAAACTATCTATTAACACTGAAAGTAACAGAAACTTTGTGAGTAAAATGGTTCAACAATTCAGACAAAGGTATATTTCCTCAACTCAAGTCAAACTGCATGGATAGGAGGATCAAATAAATACACTTTACCCATGCAAATAATACAGTATTAAAAAATAAGGAGCCATCCAATATCTCGCACAATCCAGTTAACAAAATGTATGTTTTCTTTTATCATGAGAGTCTATAGGCAATCGACAACCGATGGATGGCATCCATCAGAGACATCCGTCATAGCCATACAGTAAAAAAAAGTATACGTTAAATGTAAACACTTTTTTCACATGCGAGTCTATGGCGACAGATGGCCGATGGATAGCATCTGTCACAGCCATCCAATAAAAGACGAATATGTTAAACGTATATGTTTTTTTAACATGGGAGTCTATGGAAGACGGATGACTGACTAATGGCATCTTTTTTTTACATGTTTGTTTAACATCTCACGGCAGGCATCTCGGGATATGTTGAGATAAGTTAAATATGAATGAATCTGTAACTGTAGGCAGGGCCAGTTTTAGGTTGGATGGTGGTTTGTGTAGTACCTTCTAGTGAAGAAACCCCCTTTCTTTCCTTCTGGTGTGCAATATAGTGCCCAAATAATGCAATCGCATTGCCATAAAATGCCCTAATAACTTAAATAAAATGGCTTATATAACACTGACCCACCAAAATAGGGAATAAAGCAGCATCCTGTGCAGCTGCCATGACATAGATTCGGGCACCAAGTGTGAGATCGGCGGTGCAAACTCTGGGTGTCCGAGTCATCAAAAACAATGATGCCCTCTTCGGTAATGAGTAGTGATGCGCGCTGTGTGGCTGGACAGGTCACACACCCCTAAGACCAGCCCTTGCATAGGTTCACCCAGACCTACACTTCAGGGGATGCCCATATCAAAAGTTATCTTCTTGTCGTGTAGCAAAGAGCTTAGTTTATAGTGTTTATAGTGTCTTATAAAAGTGTTCAAGATCCCCTATTATACTGTATAATATCTTGGAGTAATAATATTCTCTCAGGATAATAACTTGAGACTAAAGGTCATGTAGAGTACTCTGTATGACATCATTAGAACAAAAAAAAGCTAAATTAAAACTGCGTTATAAAGACAGAGACAAAGACCAACTTCATGATTCCCCTTTGAAAGCTTTTAGGTCCTCCTCCATTTTTTTTTACTCAAATTTTATTAATATGACAGCAAGACGTAAAGAAAAACAAGGTTTATGCGCTGCCCATCCTTTTCGCTCCTTGTCCTGTATGCTCAGTGACAGCACAGTAATATGAGACAGACTGGTTGCTATACATGTGTTGCCTGACAACCTAATTTAAAAGACTGTAGCTGTTAAACAGTGTATTCCTAGCAACCTGTCTGTCTTACATAACTCACATAGTCGGCTCAAAGCTGGACTGGCACTGTGCTGACAGCAGGAAAAGGAAAAAGCAGCGTGGCCGCGGCTACTCCATGCCTTTCCAATCTTAGTTAGGAAATCCCTGTGATAAATGGAGCTATTTGAACCATTTTCTTTTCTGTTAACCATGAGAAAACACTTACATTTTCTTCTGTTCCAGACTTCTCCACAATGACGGCTGGCAATTGTAATCCTCCAGGAGAAGTTGGATTTGAGTATGTGCCGAGTTCTCCAACCAGAGAAACTACTCCATTACAATCCACTGAACTGTTCCTCTTGCCATTCTGTGTGAATCCGGGTGTATTTGGATAGGAATTTGCGCTTGTTTGGCTCTGGATACTTTGGCGTCTTCCTACTCGTGGAACAAGCAAAGAACCTCTGTGACCATAACTGGCATTGCTCACTTCATCATCTGCAAATTCAGTCTCCGAGCAAAGGTCTCTTGTACGGAAATTAAATATGTTTCCATTGCTTTTCCTTCGTCTACCAGAGATAGGGCCAATACCAATGCCAAGGAGAGACTAAAAAAGTAAGCAAAAGAAATAAACAATTTATTGTGTCATGGGTGAAAAAAAATAACAATGTATAATTTTCTCAACCCTGACAGATTTGTGTTGAAATGTATATCAAAATTGTCAAAATGTCAAAAAACGCTCTAAAATCAAAATAATGAAAGAATGAATTATGTGCTGTGCATGAATAATACCCATGTACATTAGGTGCCCAGACTGGCTGATTCACCCACAGACATACCTTCCCTTTAATGCAACTGTTGTTTCAGTCCAGTCTTAAAGTGACATGACACCTGTCAAGAACTGGTAGAGTGCTGTTTAATCTGATCCAAATTAGTTACAATCAAATAGGTGTAGAAAGAAATGACATTGGCTTTACTTGAAAGGCTAACACAGTGGCTACTTCCTCCAGGAGAACATGAACAGGTGCACAAAGGCCATATTAATCTGCAAAGATGAGTGATTTATGAACCAAAGAAATCTTCAAAGGAACATTTAAGCATCAACTTTTTATCTATCTATCTATCTATCTATCTATCATCTATCTATGTATCTATTATACAGTATATCTATTTATAGTGGCACGAGTGCTTTCATGAACACCGTTATAAATGGTGCATGACTCATTATAGTAAAAGTTCATATATCAGAGCCGTGTTTTCTATCGAGCTGTGCACCTGGGTGTCCATCACATGACCATGGACAGAATTCTATCCACTGGAAGTAAAGAATGAATGTTCCAACTGAATGACAGCAAGCAGAGATCTTGAAAACTGTCAGAAATACAGAAAGTATATTGGAAAATCGTATCAGTTTTAATTTATACCAAAAATAATTTTAACTTGCTGAAACCAGACAAATTCTTTAATAGTTTTGACCAGTAGCAATATGTACAGGAATTTTATTTAAAGTCACATAATTACCGGCTTTCGTCCACTCTCTTCATCGGATTCCCCTCTGTTAGTTCTTATGTCATCATTATACTCGTCAACTTCGGAAGATTTTTTTTTCTTTCTTCGATTTCTTCTTTCTTTGGCACTTTTGGAGCTGAATGGTGACATTTCACATGAGCTGTAAGAGCCTTCATCAGGTCCTTTACTGGCCAGCACCTGCTCATGGGATATAAAAAGCACATATGACATATAAAAGTGTGTTATATTTCAGATTATTTCACCCTAAATAAAATGGTCCTTTCTAAATATAAGTACTTCTGTGTAGGGGTGTACATAGAGTTAAGGGGATCGGAGACACCTTCTGATGTTGGTTAACACCACCACACCCCTAACCACCAGTGAAAGGAGGACATTATGTTTCCCCCCCACACACACACACCCAACATCCTCTTTTCATGATCCTTGTGATAGTTCTCCACACCTTGTGTTCCCTATTGAGACAGGATCCCTGCACAGGTTCTTATGTCCATTTAAATAAGGGCTATAGACAACCTGGGCTGGGCACCCTATCTACAGGGACTCTATAACAGCCATATGTGCTTCCTCTATGGTACGCATGCTCTTGCTTCAGTCCCACATGGCTTGACACCCAACCAGCTTTCTTTAGCAAGCCATAAACTTTAGATAGCTGTCAGCCAAACCATCGTTCAGCCGACAGCTATCCTCCCAACTCCCCTATACACATGCACGCTCGTCTCGGCCGAGTATACATCCAATGTGTATGACCAGCTTTAGAGCTCTGAATATCAAATCTGCCTAGTCATGTAGACATATGAATATCTTACTCACATATCTCTGCATAAACAGGAGGTTGCACTCTTTAGGACTGTAGCGAAACTGAAAACTTAAAGGGGGGCATATTGGTTGTCACATGGTTTTCACGGAAATCAAGGAGGCATTTATTTTGTGCACTGATCTAGAATATATGACAACTAGCTTATAATGTAGTAGAATAAAAAATAAAGTCACAAAATAAATATTTCACCGATAGAGTGCACAAAGAAAATGGACTTTGAGTTGAAGTAAAGCTGTAACTATCCGTCTGCTTGACTGCCTGTAATAGCCATATCTCAATTGACATATACCGCATGCTTCAATATAACGCACCTAGTTATTTGAAAATTGTATAGGAAATGCTACAAAGGTTATAACATAGTCCTTTTGGCAAAAATAAAAAAATATGAAAAGAATGAGTGCCATAAATGTAACCCTTAACTTAGCATTGTATGCATTTCTATTAACCTCTTGTTCTTTCTTTAGCTGTTCCATAGCTTGTTGAAACTCCTTCTCCTTTGCCTCTGCCTCGGCAATGCTGGCTTGGTTCTGCTCTTCATAAGCCATGGCCACCACGGCAAGGATCAAGTTCACCAGATAAAATGAGCCCAAAAAGATAACGAAGACAAAAAATATCATGTATGTCTTCCCTGAAGCTCGTAGGGTCTGCAAAAAAATCAAACAAAACAAGAGAAAAAAGAAATATTAATTCCTAAGAGTCACCACTAGGGGCAGTGTTGTTTTGTGCTATTTTAAATATGGGCAATTAAACATATCATGTGGTGAGGAAATAGGGGTCTATCTTAGATGTATAACATATTCAATCAAATATTTAACAAACCTATGATGAAATATAATTATAGTTATGCTAGCCATATTGTGAGTACAACATTTTCTCCCTTCTCAAGTGTTCAAGTGTTTAATAGTTGATTGATTTGTTCAGAATTACAAGTATAATACACGTTCAACTAATTATACTAATTTCAGCTACAAATTTATTTTTCTTTAATTGGCAGCAGAAAAGAAACAAAAAATAAATCACTGAATATAAAACTGCATTAAATGACTTCTACGATTTTACCTGTTGATATAAGTTTTCCCAATAATCTTGTGTCATAAGTCGGAAAAGAGAAAGGAAAGCCCATCCAAATGTATCAAAGCTGGTGTAACCATAATTGGGGTTTCTGCCGACCTTCAAACAAATAAAACCTTCAGGACACTTCCTGCGGACAGCAACGAAAAGAAACAGATTAAGTATATTTCTCATTTGTATAGTATGTGTTCTTCTATATTTTTATAGATTTCAAGTTATAATCTAACAGACAGTAACAATAGAAATGCCATGCCGAACTTGTCGATTTCGACAGGATCGTCCGACCATTTAGGCCTCATTTACACGAGCGTATTATACGCGCGTGCGACGCGCGTGCTTTTCACGCGTGTCGTACGCACCTATAATAGTCTATGGGGCTGTTTAGACGATGCGTGAATTTTGCGCTACGTGAGTGCGTTGCGTAAAACTCACGACATGTTCTATATTCTTGCGTTTTTCACGCAACACGCACCCATTGACTTCAATGGGTGCGTGAAAACAACGCATGCCACACGGACGGTCCTGCGTTGCATGCGCGAAAATCACGCAAGAGCTGTCAAACTCCTGAATGTAAACAGAAAAGCACCACGTGCTTTTCTGTTTACAAACATCCAAACGGAGTGTCAAATTCGAGATGAGCGCACCGAACTTCACCGGGTTCGGCCAAACTCGTTTTGACCGAAACCGGTAAAAAATGTTCGGGTACGCGACGTCAGGAGACAGTCACTGTCCACGGTGCTGAAAGCGTTAAACTGGTTCAGCACCATGGACAGTGACTTCCGCTCCGAAAATCCATGAACCTGTAAAAAAAAAAAGACGTTCTGACTTACCGATAACTCCGGTCCGACCTCCCGGGATGACAGTTTAGTCCAAGTGACAGCTGCAGCCAATCACAGGCCAAGCACAGGCTGCAGCCAATCACAGGCTGCAGCGGTCTCATGGACTGCGGCGTCATCCTGGGAGGTGGGGCCGGATGACAAGAGAGGGACGCGTCACCAAGGCAACGGCCGGGAGCCCGGACTGGGGGAAGCAGGAAGTTCTTGGTAAGTATGAAATTTTTTTTTTATTCACAGGTTGGTGTATATTGTGTTCGGCATTCACTGTCGAGGGTGCTGAAAGAGTTACTGCCGATCAGTTAGCTCTTTCAGCACCTTGGACAGTGACGGGCGTCGACTAGCCTCATCTCTATGATGGCGGCTGCGTGAAAATCACGCAGCCGCGCATCATACACGGATGACACACGGAGCTGCCAAGTGCCTTTTGCGCGCGCAAAACGCAGCGTTTTTTGCGCGCGCAAAACGCACACGCTCGTGTAAATGAGGCCTAAATGTGTATAGGGATTTCCCAACTATCCCCCTACAGCAGATGTTGGAGAAGAGATGGATCAGGCAGTTGGATTTCAACACGCCCGATTCTTTTGTTCTCAGGGGTGATAAGCAGCTGTTTCTTTCATTTTCCCATTCAGAATACATGCCCGCTCAGCCGAGCTTCTGTCTGTATATGTGGAGATCGGGAGGAACAGCTAGAAGCCAAACAATAGTTAGGCCAACAGTAGTCTGAAGTGTTTGGCCAGCCTTAGGTTCTGTTCACACTGCCGACAGAAGCTCAGTTTATTGTCTCCGCTGGCAGTTTCATCAGAGTTGAGGGGAAGAACAGAGCTGCATGAAAGTCAATATGGTCCATCTTGCACCGTTGGTATCCATTGTATGGTAGACCCTGCAATGCATCACGGTTTCCATGGAAACCATGACAAAAGTGGGAACAGAGGCTTAGCCAAGTAGGTTCATCTCTAACATAGGTACAATGACCCTTCCTTTTACATAAGTTTCATTTGTGCTAGACCAATAAAAGCTTGACTGCTGATTGGCTGGTATGGTTCACTTCCCCGGTGATTCCGTAATGCACCTCATGTTAAATATATCATAATGGCGCAGTTGTATGGGATAATGTTTCCTCTATTGTAAATTATAGGTATATTACAAGGCACAGCGGAGCTCAGTAGACATATAGAAGAGTGAGACTAAAGGCGTATAATTATTTCTAATATTTTTAACGCTTTACTGCAGGTGGTATGCTTTTACTTATAAAAACCACCTCAGCTGTTGCAAAACCTCTTTAAGAGAAATGGGAATTTCATGACATGCAATGAATATATGTTTTCTTCTCAGTAAGGTTCTGTCGAAACTGATGTAAAACCGCTTTGATAAGAAGGAGAGGACGCTTCATGTCAAACACAAATTTAACGGGAAAAATAATGTTCTTCATACCTATACTCAAAGAGGTTCTGAAGGTGGGGCAATGAACTACATATAAGAATACACACTTCAGCTGCTACAGAACCTCTTTTGATTTTCAAACGTTTCAAACAGATTATGTAGAAGCTTGTATGTAGTACAAGATATTGTGAGAGATTTAGCCAGAGAGAGTGAAGTTCATGTAATCTGATTTCCTGCCAACAAGTGTAAATATGTTTTTTTCTGACAGGCTTGACTGACTGACTGGAAAAAAAGGATGTGCTGCCATAAAGAGGGAGATGTGCTGCCATAAAGAGGGAGATGTGCTGCCAGAATGGGAGGTGTTCTTCTGCTAGAGGAAAAGGTGTGCCCTGCTACAGAGGGAGGTACGCTGCCAGCGAGGATTGTGCTGCAAGGGCATATGATATGTTGCCAAAAGAGATGTGCTGAAAGTTGGGGGGTGGAACATGTCCCGCTACAAGGGTAAGAGAAATGTGCTACCAGAAGGGGGTGGTTGACAGACAGGAGGGCATTTGCTGCTAGAAAGGGGGAAGGATTCTCTGCAATAGAGGTTGGTCCTGCTAGAGGGGGAGATGTTCTGCTTCTGCTAAAGGTAATGATGTGCTGCCAGAAGGGAAGATGTGATATAATTGTTGCTTATCGTTGATAATTACTTTATCCCTTTACATGCTCTGCATGGTGAAGATGCTATGCATGCTGCCATAAAGTGTAACATTTTAGTTGATGAACCTGCACTAATATATTGGGAAAACATAGTTATACTAATAAAAATAATATTTAATCAGTTGTTATGGTTTGCAGTATATGTGTATCACTTGTATTTTATACTATCCTCCACCTTGTTTTATGTGCTCTGATTCTTGGCACATTAATAGTAATCTAACGCCAAAACACGTAGCTCATCATCAACCAAAGAAACCTACAACTGTTCCCAGGGGAATCAGCAGAGAGATTTTCAGACTCAAAGGTTAAAGCCTTCAGCACAAAATATTGAGTTAAGCAGCAGGTCCTGTATAATGCATTAAATACCCTTCAGAAGGATGACGATGTAAAATTGCATTGATTTGTCAACACTTCTTCGCTGAGTGAATATATTGTTTCTTATTATTCTAATAGTTAAAGCAGAAATGATTAAACGGACATTAGTAATTACATTGACAAGGACAACTGACATTTCAATTTGGTAAATGAAGATGAAACTCATTGGTCATTGTAAGACTCATTGTAAGAAAAAAAGACATTTAAAAATGACCATCATAATTATTACTACTATTGGATGTTTTTAACCAGACACTCTATTATGTTCATGTACAGATGACACTGAATATAACCGTGTGTCTGTTACAATTAGCAATTCTGCTTTAAGAACAAAGCATGAAACCTAACTATTTCCATTACTAAACAATGTATATAGATTGGCCATAAATGTTTACCATAAAGCCACATTGACAAATCAGTCGACACGTGAATGTTTATATACATAGTGTTCAAGGGTGGGCATTCATTTTAAAACACGTCCATAACCTTTTCATTACAACTCAAAATATTTCAGCTGATCGAAGCCACTTGTTTCGACACCACAGATGTAGCAGAGTGTAATGTACACAGTAGTAGTTATATTTATTAGTAGGTAGGAATATTCTGCTGCACTGTCCAGAGCATTCATTTATATATCGGTTCCAGTCCCCGGTGGACACGCAACAATAATTTGTCTTAGATATTATTTGTCACTTGCTAATTATCACAGGTACGTCCATGAGACATGACCAACCAAGAGTCCATGAATGTTGTCATCGTGGATTGTGAATCCATAATTGTGAAACATTGGAGCAGTGTTATACACTACTCAGGTCAAACAGAAGCTCAGTTTGTTTGTCACTTAGCAAAATACATAGACAGTGCTATTTATTTCCATATAAAACTGAAGATTTCCATTGTAATTGTTTATTTGAGAGACCTTCAGACTCCCTTTCAATTTTCCATCAGTGCCTGTTTGCCAAGCAGGTACTTGAAAATGTTCAAGCCACTGCATGTCACAAGACAAAATAGCCAAGGGGTGACATTGTCGTATCTCCACATTCCCGTCACTTACTAAAAATGATCAATCATATTATTTATTTACTTATATTGATATTCGATTTGTATTGAAATATGGAGGTTTAGAAGATCGCAACGAGGGGGGGGGGGCGGCTGGCAGAGGACACACCAGAGTGATTCTTCCAATAATATAAATAATAGGCTTGGCCAAACATACAGGTGCTCCTAAGGGAATGGTGAACAGCTGCAAGAACACTCAAATGCTGCTTATCCAGAAAGAAAACAATAAAATTGGTGAATGAAAACACAAGTTTGTTAAATCCCCCCTTCCCCCTTCCCCCACTACATATACAGATGCTCAAACATGTTATATAGATAATTGCACAGATGTAGTGGAGCTGGGTTTGTCAATAAACCAGTGCATTGTCTGTCATCTAGCAAAGCGGATAGGGATTTTCATGTTCTACTACATCACTGTATATACTACTAAAACAGCTCCTTAGAAATGGAGAACTATAACTTACACTCCCTTGGCCTGCAGATGCAGATGCATTATCAAGTTGTGTTTCAGTATGGACATATAGAAGTGAAAAAAATATATATTTACAATGTCCGAAACTTATATATACTAACTATATTTACTTACCCAGCATCACTGCTATTTCCACACAGCAAAGGATCTTTTGTTCCATTCTTTATGTAGATATTTTCTTTAAAAATTAAAATATATATATATTTGTGGCATGGAATTAAAAGAAATAGAATACAATACATTGTTTAAAAAACAGAATACAAAGTTAATAAAACATTGCATGAGTAGTTACACATATTATTCGTTCAACACATTTTCACAAATCAATAAATTAAGAAACACAACTGCAATATATTGTCATACATAGTGAAAGAATATTTAGTTAAAGGGGTAGTCCCACCACAGACAATCCCTTTAATATGAGAGCCGCCGTGTAGAAACAGATGATTTTGCCAGGGGAAGCCACAGAAAGTCAGCGGCCACTGGAGGGGAATTGTAGTATTACATGGCGGCCAATTATGTGATACATGGACGGTTTGAGTCCGGCGAGCGCCACTGCTTGTTTAGAGGCTCTCCACTCTGACCCTCTATGCTATCCTTATACCAAGACAGGGGTTGGCTTGAGACAACCACTTTCAAACGTATTACTTCATCACTGGTGCAAAACTAAAATATATGCAAAAATACTGTATATGAGACAGAGCTATTGTTCTAGGCATAGCACTTAAAGGGGTATACCCATACCCGGACATTTTTAGCATATCAACAGGATATGCAATAATTATCCGATGGATGCAGGTTCCAGCTCTGGAACCCACACATGAATCTCTACAACGGGGCTTCTGAGTCCCGTCGTGACCAGGTTTTCCGGAAACAGGCGATCGCATTTTGCTATGCTGTTTTCGGAACTGCCATAGAAGTTACGGCAGTCATGGAAACAGCATAGGACAGCAAGCTACGCTGTTTCTGGAGCTTGGGAGCTACAGAAACAGCCTAGCTCGCTGTGCTAGTCTGTTTCCATAAGTCCCATTCAGTTGGTAGTTCTGGATACAACAAAGAATGCGCGCTCGGCTGTTTCCAGAAAACCTGGCCATCTCGTCAGTCAGAGGCCAGAGCCCAGCGACATCGGTTAAAGGTAGGACGGGGTTCAGGGGGAGATGGGAAAACCCATTTAATGGCATAGCACTGGCTTGTTTAAGGGGTTATCCCATCATCAAGAATGCTCCTAAACCTCCTAGTATTGCAATATAATTGAACTTTGTAAAATACAGTTATTAAGGGGAATAAAGGGGAATCAAAATCCCCACAGAAAAAAGCTTTACTTTACTGGAATAACAAACTATTGTATGTCAGATTGCAACTGTTACACAGTCTCTCTCAATGTTCCGAAAGGGGGTTTTACACAGGATGATTATCGGGCAGACGAGAATTCATAGAACGCTCGGTGCCGATAATTGCCCTGTGTAAACAGGGGAACGATCAGCAGATAAACGAGCAAACACTCGATCATCTGCTGGTCGTATTGTTTTAAAAAAGTTAAATATTATTGTTGTCAGCAGCACAGCCCAGCCCAGCTTGTTTCACTGCACAGCGTGATCTCGCGAGATCACGCTGTGAACAGACTTCCTCCCACAGGTCCTTCACCGAAGCGATGGGACATTCAACAGATATCGCCTCCAGCCGTGCCAGGACATTTATCCAAATCTGCACCAGCTTAAAGCGATGTCTGTTCAGTCTTCCATGGCTCCGATGAAGAACCTGTGGTAGGAAGGTCCGTCACAGCGTGATCTCGTGAGATCACGCTGTGCAGTGAAACAAGCTGGGCATGAATGAAGACAAGTGTATGACGCTGATTGGTCACTGATTGGTCAGCGTCATACACTTCTCTTTACAACGCCCACTTGGTAAAAAGTTTAAAAAAAACTCCCAGTTGGTCATTAAGAACTAATTATCATAAATCTAAAATTGCTCATAATTTGCTAAAAAATGATAGTTTTTCAAAATAAAAACCACTGTTGTTATCTACATTACAGTGCCTATCAGATTAGGTAGGAGACATAAGGGCACTTATAAAGTGGTGACAGAGCCTATTTAAGGCCTCGTTCACATCTGCATCAGTGTTTTCAGTCATTCAGAGCAGAACAACGAAAATATCGGAAGCGGCGATTCAGTTGTACGACGGTCACCATCAGTGCCCAATGGAACACATTGGCTTTAATGGGTTACAATAAAGGTAGCAATAGAAGTACATTAGGGAACTTCTATTGTATGTATTATGGAATAATACACACCATACATGTGAAAACCATAATACTATATTCTGGTTCGGACCTAATAAAAGACTAAAATGGCTGTAAAATTTATATGGGTGGCAAACGGTGCAACATGTAAGCGAACACTGTGTGAAACTGGTATTCTATGTACAGAGGAAACACACACTCGCACCTTCAAGAAAAGCTAATTTTCTCAGTCCAACTGGAAGTGATTTGTAACCGGAGATGCTAATGACAAAGCAGTGTTTGACTTGTGATAATATGGAAGTGATGCTCTCCGGAGACTATAATACTTTAATCCTTCTCTACACAACAAGGCAGGAGAGAATACAGCAGATCTGCCAGCCCTTCCCTCCCAGAACTTGCCTAGTTACCATCCATAGGTAATCTCCAGTCACCCAGACTCCAGGCCCGAGGTGCCTTTCCCATTCGTGACTGTCATATTTGCTTAGCAATGTCAATATGTGTGCGTGATAGGTGATACTCTACAGATACATGTTAGAGATACAAATGAGCACTTACTCAAAAAGAGCTCAAATCATTATTAACCTCCACATAGCACATTCACTCAGATTAAAACTGCACTTAACTATCCTCACGCGTTTATATATAAAAGACTCAGGATTTACAAAAGATAATGTTATGTACCATGTGCAGCCAGCATGGAAGGAGGAGCTGAGAGGACGTAAGGTTAAAGGGGTTTCCCTTTATAATTATCTATTAGGTATTCATTCAGGCTACCAAACAAATAATTTTTGGCCATTGCTTTCCGCAAAGCTGAAGGCCAAATATGTTCACGCCACTGCTCGGCAGCCAGTTACACATTGTGATATCCATGTTAACATTTACGGCATGTGTTGGCGGTATGGATCAGCACGTAAAGGGCAGTGCCAGAGAAAGAGCAGAAAATGGAAGAAAATTTTTTAAAAGGAACACGGTGTTTGCCTTACGCACACAGCCGTACAAAACAGAGCCTTAATAGAGCTTCCATAGAGATGCATGAGGACTCAACAGTACATCTGTGTGCCTCCGATTTCAGATTCCGTGTGCGAATAAATCGTGGAATGCTCTATCGGCTGCCATATGTTTAGAGAAATTCTCCCCTAGAAGCGATTCTCTACATACGGCAGCCGAGACTGTACGGCAGAACATGGAAGCTACGTGGCTCCGCACTAACAAGCTGTAGTTCCTCCAAGCACTGTATGAGCTTTAAAGAGCCTTGAAAACTATTCTTTTACTGGGAGACTAATAGATAGTTATTAATATTTCCCACTGCATCAACTGAAAAAATATTTCTAAGTTAATATAATCATGCCTGGGATAAACACAAATCTATCCTAGGAGAGAGTTCTTAATAAGGATAGAGATAAGTTAACGCCCCATGTGGAGAAGAGGCAGATCCACCATTATTTGAATGACAGTACATATATACATTTTATTATGATCCTTTCACCAGGACAGGCTCCCTTTATGTTATACCATCTGTGCAATGTTCTACCTCAGTTAGCCCAGCAGACACCACAGCACAAAGTAAGTGATTCCCAAAAAGTACTAGCTAGGAAGTCAGAAGGAATTAGCCACAACCATCGTCTTGACTTGTTATGCATGTCCATGCTGAATGGCCAAGAAATCTCATAGAAGAGAGTGGCATACAGTATGTGAAAATTATTTTCCTAATGGAAATTTTGAGAAGCTATTTAGTGGGTATAATTTCACCCACTAATAATTATCTGTAATCTCTAACAAGTTCACCTCTTTACAATGAATGATTGACAGATCAAGAAGACCCTCTCTGTATAAACCAACGCACTCTCCTTAAGAAACCGAGAAATCCTCATCCAGCCCTGGGACTAGAGAGAATGATTTATACTAAAACTAATGAAATAATTGTGAAATCCTTGTGGTTTTTAAAAACTAAGCCCAAATTGCTTACAGATGGTGTAGTATTCCAAATATAGTAAAACCCCCCAAGGGTTGAAAAATGAAACGATTTTTCCTGACCGATTGGACAGTTGGGACCAGAATTGTTAACAGTGGCAATTTTACTGACCCACCCATGGCTTCTATGATGGGCAACTATCAGGGGTCATCATTGTGCTTCACCTGTGTTCTGGGGTGGCAGTTCCCCATGGAAGTACTGTTCTTGTCTGCTGCTTATAACACCACCAACATTTAATAAAATTTTTTATTATCAATTGGTTTCCCCACGAGCATCAATGCAAAGCATGCTTTAGAGCCTTATACAGTTAGGCTATATCACCTGGAACATGGGTAAAGTATATAAAAGGGTTTCCCCTCTTTGGATAATCCCTATTTTTTAGACAGGTCCTTTAACAATAAGATAATCACAAAGTGTCCCTCGGCTGGGATCCCCAACGATCAACTGTAATCTGTGGGGAAATCTGGCAGTAAGTGTTAATGTTCAATTTCCCTGCAGTGCCACCATAGGGGAGATGAAGCATTACACAGTGCCTAACCATATCAATGGATTGTCTGTGTAATGCAGGACAGGACAGGCCCACCAGAATGAGAGATACTCTTTGTAACCACTCTTTACTTTGGCCAAGAGATAAAGATCCTATTATATGGGTGTTTGGTTTTTTTCAATTCCAATGAAAATGCTGCATGGTTGTAAGAAAGAAATCTTAACATGTTGATAATAACATTAGTATTTTCATTAATTATTTGTAAATTGTTTATGACTCAGTTTTTCTGTAGGTGATTAATTTGATTTCTGCCTCTGGATGCTTTTTGCAATTTCCAAGCCATCAGGTGATTCCAAATTAAAAAGGTCTTAGAAAAAAAATTTGCGAATGCTAAATTCTAGGAATTTCTCTTTTCTGAAAAGCTACTTTCCTGAGAATAGGTGTTCTCTCCACAATCAAATGGGTAACCATACCTTTTTGATGCTCTAGTCTAGGGTGTTACTATGTTGACAGGATCACTGGCTATCAGTGTGTTACACAGCCCAGAACTTTATCATCACAGCATTGGAATTTTCTGACAAAGGCAGGTCAGCAGTCAGCATGAGAAAGATAATGGAAGCAAAGACTATTTCGGCCGTGCTTCTCTCTCTATTTAGGCACAGATCACAGTGTACAGAATCTGTTTTTCTTCTAGCCTACTAATCAACTATAGTGCTCTAGTATCTGAGGCAAGCGTCACACGTGGGTGAAGTCCATGAATAGATGTCAAATGTCAAGTAGAGTACGCGCTCTCTACACAATGTACCAAAGCAGGATGTGCTGCAATCACTGCTATTTCAGAGATCAAAAGATGAAAGGGTTTACATATTTAATTAATATTATCATTATCATCAAACTAATTCATTGGAATATTCTGAACATATAAATGATCACAGATCCACAAGTGTAAAGGGCCTTTTACACTGGCCGACAATAGGCCGATGCAGCGAGTGCCGATCATCAACGAGACATCATTGATCGGCGCTGGTTTGCTCCTGTCACACGGAGCTATGGATGGGGACGAGCGGTCGTTACTCTGATCGCTCGTCCCCATACATTATTATCATGTCGGCAGTTCGTCTCCCTGTTTACACAGGAAGATGTGCTGCCGACAACGATAATATTTAAGCTTTTTAAAACGTTACGACTAGCAGACATTTTATGATAATTTCTGCTTCTTCAAAGTTTTCATGCTTCATAGAAGTATAATAGGCCATCCATTACCTACTAAGTGGAGGAAGATACTCTATGTTATTGGGGTGACATGTATATGTCTCTACTGCAAATGTGTTTCTCTGTACTTGTACTTGTCTATAAATGCATACATGTCTGTGGACGTAGTCATAACAACCAAAATAAATCCATTGTATACATTGCTGGCTGTATTCATAGAACTGGAAATTGTGCACATTAGAAACAAGACTTCTTGGAAAGTTTTATTTTAAATTGGGCTAACCTGGGGAAATATTTTACATTTTGTTGAGGCATTTACAGATTCCACCATGTCCAAAACACAGCAGAAACCCACCACTCATTCACCAAAACCATGTCCTAATGCAGTTTGGACTATATTTTCATAGGGCTAAACTCTCTAAGTCAGGGGTAGGCAACCTTTTCTGTGAAGCATGCCGTTAAAAAAAAAAATCAACAATGAAGTACTCAGGTGCCACGAAAACATGGAAGTCGTATAAAAAAAACCTGTTACCAACTATATGACATTGACCAATTAATCAGTTAATTAAACTTACATTTCAGTATAACCTGTATCCCTGACTTTCTCCGCAAAGATGATTCATCTGCGGTGCTTACGAGACTACTGAACACAATCTAGGGGGAACTGCACACAGGAGAGAACACCAGTTGAGGTGCTGTACACAGGAGAGAGCGGCTACTGAACACCAGCATGGGGGGCTGCACACAAGAGAGAGAGAGGCTACCGAACACCAGCTTGGGGGCCTGCACACAAGAGAAAGAGGCTACTGAACACCAGCTTGGGGTGCACTACACACAGGGAGACCGCAGATACTGAATAACTGGTGCTGCACAGAGGAGAGCGGCTACTGAACACCAGCTTGAGGGGGTGCACATAGGAGAGACTGCGGCTACTGAACACCAGCTAGCGGAATCCGCACACAGGAGAGACCGTGGCTACGGAACATTAACTTGGGCTGCACACAAGAGAGAGCGGCTACAGAACACCGGCTTGGGGGTACTGCACACAGGAGAGACCGCAGATACTGAATAGCAGCTTGGGGGCGCTGCACACAGGAGAGAGAGCGGCTACTGAACACCAGCTTGAGGAGGTGCACATAGGAGAGCTTGTGACTACTGAACACCAGATTTGGGGGGTGCACATAGGAGAGGCCGTGGCTACTGAACACTAGCTTGGGGGGGTGCACAGAGGAGAGGGAACAGCCAACTCTTTTGCTAACTTTTTCTTTTACAGGGCACTTACTGAACTCCGTCCTTACGACGCTGATCACCAGGAGAGAGCAGCGCTTAATAATGCGCTTGTCGATGCTGAACACCAGGAGAGAGAGCAGTGCTGCATTGTCTGCTTGCCAAGTGTTCAGCAGCGACAAACACAATGACGCACTGCTCTCTCTGCTGGTGATCAGCGTCGCCAAGCGCATAATTAAACTTTGCGCTCTCTCCCTCTATTTAGCGCTGCCGAGCACACAGCGGCACTGGACACCAGGAGAGGTAAATTTGCCAGCAAACCATTCCACAAGTGCCGGCTGTGGCACCGGTGCCAAAGGTTGCTGGCCACTACTCTAAGTTCATTAAATAGATCTCTTTCTCTAAACATTGGACTATAGAAGGCCATTCTATCTTACATCTACATCTCTTTCACCTATTCATTTTGCCAACTAGTATTTTATTAATGAAAATGTATAACAAGTCACTATCCTTACATCTAAAACAAATGTTCTCCTATAATGTTATTTTCAGTATTGCTCCCTTCAGCCATGTGTAACAACATGCAGAACTATCCATAGATGGCAGCCTGACGTCTCCTATCATTTTTAGAACATATTATCTTTAATAACGAACACATCTATAAGGAATGAATCCAATAATAACATATTAAGAAATGTTACGCTATATTTTCTTTAAAAGAGTTTTTACACTATTTAAATTATCTTTCCCTTAAATTAAACATACTACACAAACATTATTTTTCCAATACCCATGATTTCATCTATAAGCATAAAGGACCTTCTTGTTTCTAAGATGGCAGCTCCAGTTCCCCTGTTCTGAGCTTACAGTGAAGGCACCTCTGATATTGCGGCATGCATATCATCACAATAATGGTATTATTTAATGGAACACTCCAGTAAAACTAAAATACTGTGTTGTGCCTAGAGCAGGGCCTGAGGGGATGGTCATGACACATAAATTTGAAGAACACTAAAGATAGAAGCCATGCACTGACACCTCATGTCTCGCACTAGGTATAACAAACGTTAATTTTAGTTTTAGCATTTGAAAAATTCAAATACACTGACTGTGTAAAAATACATTATATACACTATATACTACAGAAACCATTTAAAGCAACACTAAGGTGGAACTTTACTTTAAATATTGAAAGATTCAACTAATTGGCAATACACCTTATTAAATAGGTTGTATCGAAAAGTATGGTTGCATTCTTCCAAGAACAGTGCCTCCCCCGTCTACAGGTCGTGTGTGATAGTGCAGCTCAACCATATTTACTTTAATAGAGCTGAGCTGTAATCCTAGAGACAACCCATGACAGGAATGGCGCTGTGACCGGAAAACGGCAACCATGTTTTTCAAAAGAAGCACAACCCCTTTAATCTCCAGTTTCTTCTGTGTGAACAATTGCAATGAGAAATGTGCTTAGTCTGAGACCTGAGGCATGGCACTTTCATTACTCTGAATATTGTATATTAAAGAGGCTCTGTCACCAGATTTTCTCTAGACTATCTCCTATTGCAGCAGATCGGCGCTGCAATGTAGATAACAGTAACGTTTTTTTTTTTTTTTTAACGAGCATTTTTGGCCAAGTTATGACCATTTTTATATTTATGCAAATGAGGCTTTCTAAAGTACAACTGGGCGTGTTTAAAGTTAAAGTACAACTGGGAGAGTATTATGTGCGTACATCTGGGCGTTTTTACTTCTTTTACTAGCTGGGCGTTGTGAATGGGAGTGTATGATGCTGACGAATCAGCATCATCCACTTCTCTTCGTTAACACCCAGCTTCTGGCAGTGCACAGACACAGCGTGTTCTCGAGAGATCACGCTGTGACGTCACTCACTTCCTGCCCCAGGTCCTGCATCGTGTCGGACGAGCGAGGACATATCGGCACCAGAGGCTACATTTGATTCTGCAGCAGCATCAGCGTTTGCAGGTAAGTCGATGTAGCTACTTACCTGCAAATGCTGATGCTGCTGCAGAATCAACTGTAGCCTCTGGTGCTGATGTGTCCTCGCTCGTCCGATACGATGCAGGACCTGGGGCAGGAAGGGAGTGACATCACAGCGTGATCTCTCGAGAACACGCTGTGTCTGTGCACTGCCATAAGCTGGGTGTTAACGAAGAGAAGTGGATGATGCTGATTCGTCAGCATCATACACTCCCATTCACAACGCCCAGCTAGTAAAAGAAGTAAAAACGCCCAGATGTACGCACATAATACACGCCCAGTTGTACTTTTACTTTAAACACGCCCAGTTGTACTTTAGAAAGCCTCATTTGCATAAATATAAAAATGGTCATAACTTGGCCAAAAATGCTCGTTTTTAAAAAAAAAACAAAACGTTACTCTTATAATAATAATAATAATAATAATAATCTTTATTTATATAGCGCCAACATATTACGCAGCACTTTACAATTTAGAGGGAACATGAAACAAACAATATCAGACATTACATAGTGACAAAGTTCATTTACAATTCAAACCTGGGGAGTGAGGACCCTGCTCGCAAGAGCTTACAATCTATGAGGACATAAGGGAGACACAAAGTGTAACAGTGTTTGTTCTGCACAATAGTCCGGCCATTTTTATACACATGCGGTGGTAACATAAAGCTGCATGAGCCGGTCACCAGCCACTATCCGTGTATGACGGACATGAAGAGAAGGAGTGTGAGGGAATCTTATTCTGATGACTAATCTAAATGGAGGGCCATGGAAAGGAGTCAGATTAGGGAATGTTATAGGCCTGTCTAAATAGATGTGTTTTCAGGGCACGTTTAAAACTGTGGATATTGGGAATTAATCTGATTGTCTGGGGTAGCACATTCCAGAGGACGGGTGCAGCACGAGAGAAATCCTGGAGACGGTAGTGGGAGGTTCGGATTATGGAGGATTTTAATCTAAGGTCGTTGGCAGAACGTAGAGCCCGAGTAGGGTGGTAGACAGAGATGAGGGAGGAGATGTAAGGAGGTGCAGCACTGTGGAGAGCTTTGTGGGTGAGAGTAATAAGTTTGAATTTTATTCGGAAGGGGATGGGCAACCAGTGCAGTGACTGGCACAGATTAGAGGCGTTGGTGTAGCGGTTGGTCATAAAGATGAGCCTGGCTGCTGCATTGAGGATAGATTGGAGAGGGGAGAGTTTAGTGAGGGGAAGACCGACTAGTAATGAGTTACAGTAGTCAAGACGAGAGTGAATCAGAGCAACAATGAGAGTTTTGGCAGTTTCCTCCGTAAGAAAAGAGCGGATTCTGGAGATGTTTTTGAGGTGAAAATGACAGGAGCGTGAAAGTGATTGTATGTGAGGAGTAAAGGAAAGATCTGAGTCAAAAATAACCCCGAGACAGCGGGCGTGCTGCTTAGAAGTTATGATAGTGCCACACACAGAGATGGAGACATCAGGTTTAGGGAGGTTAGTAGATGGTGGGAACACAAGGAGCTCAGTTTTAGAAAGATTCAGTTTCAGATAGAGAGAGGACATGATGTTAGAGACAGCGGACAGACAATCACTGGTGTTCTGTATTAGAGCAGGGGTGATGTCACGGGAAGAGGTATATAATTGGGTGTCATCAGCGTAGAGATGGTACTGGAAGCCAAATCTGCTGATGGTTTGTCCAATAGGAGCTGTGTAGAGAGAAAAGAGGAGTGGACCTAGGACCACTTATCTACATTGCAGCGCCGATCTGCTGCAATAGGAGATAGGGGTTGCAAAATCTGGTGACAGAGCCTCTTTAAAGACTCTCTGTCACCACATTATAAGTGGCCTATATTGTACATGATATGATCGGCGCTGTAATGTAGATTACAGCAGTGTTTTTTATTTAGAAAAAGGATCAGTTTTTACGGAGTTATGACCTATATTAGCTTTAACCAAGTAGGCGTTGTACAGAGGAGTGTGTGACGCTGACCAATCAGTGACCAATCAGCATCATACACTTCTCTCCATTCATTTGCACTGCAGATCGCAATATAGCTATATCGCTATGTGCAGTCACATTAACATACTATAACGCTACTCATGTGTCATGACAATGAATATACATTACCTCCAGCCAGGACGTGATGTGTATTCAGAATCCTGACCACTTCTGTAGCGTCTCTGTGATTTACAGCATAGCACAGCAAGATCTCTCTGTGAATGACAGTTTACAGCGTAATCTCGCGAGACTATGCCTGCTATGCTGTAACTCACAGAGACGCTACAGAAGTGGTCATGAGAATGAATAAACATCACGTCCTGGCTGGAGGTAATGTATATTCATTGTCATGACACATGAGTAGCGTTATAGTATGTTTATGTGACTGCACATAGCGATATAGCTATATCGCTATCTGCTGTGTAAATGAATGGAGAGAAGTGTATGACGCTGATTGGTCACTGATTGGTCAGCATCACACACTCCTCTGTACAACGCCCACTTGGTTAGATAGTAAAACACGCCCGGTTGTCCATTGGGAAACTCATTAGCATAAAGCTAAAATAGGTCATAACTCCGTCAAAAATTATCGCTTTTCTAAATAAAAAACACTGCTGTAATCTACATTACAGCGCCGATCACATCATGTACAATATAGGCCACTTATAATGTGGTGACAGAGACTCTTTAAGCTATGTATGCACCTAAACATGTGTAAAATAGAGAACATATGGGGTGGTGGATGTATACATTACATGTGCATTCAAAAAAAGGAAAGTAAACACTGAGAAACTAACAAAATTTAAATAAATGAAAGTTGATTGATTAAATAAAACTCTGAATTTAAGTTTGACTTGACTACAAAATGGGCAAACAAGCTTTCTCAAATGTTTGTACATTTTGTGAAAGGTAACAGACCTATAAGTCTACATTAAATTATTAGGTGGCAGACAAAGTGTCCCCGTCGAAACTCCACAGGCTTCGTTTTCCAAGAAATGAATTGACTGAAGCGAGTGGTCTTCAGAGACCATTCAATGAACTGTTATACCTTATCCTAGATGGCAGATGGTAACATGTTCAACTATAAAAGACACAGCCAGTGCTGACAATTTATAGTGTTGTGTAAGGAACGATTAAGGATAAGCCTTATCTTTATTTTGCAATTCCCACTGAAGCTTGTGTTTTAAGACCAGTTACAAAGTAGGTGTTTTATGTGGCTAGCACTGGCCTTTGTGCATTTTGAGGATTTATACAGAATGCCTCTTATTTTGCAAAGCTTTTGTCTACTGATTTTGCCTAGTTAGACATTTTAGAAGAACTTGCTGATAAGTGAATGTTATAATATCAAGCAGCACCATCTCAAGCGAGTCCCGTACACTCCCAAACAAAAAACTAGTTATACATAGAGGATCGAGAGGTCAGGGTTTAACTACACAACAAATAATTATACATTGATAGCAAAAGCCTAAAGGCCGTTTTAAACGGGCCAATTATAGGGTAAAAGAGCATTCATCGGCTGATTGTGTTTGCTGCAAGAAATATTATCGTTGTCGGCAGCACATGTCCCTGTGTAAACAGGGAAACGTGCTGCCGACATGATAGAAATGTATGAGGACGAGCAATTGTAGTAACGAGCGCTTGTCCCCAAACATAGCTCTTTGTGAAAGGAGCAAACGAGCGCCGATCAACGAGTTGTCTCGTTGATCGGTGCTCATTTAGACAACCCATGTTAAGCAGTGTAAGAGGACCCTAAAGACCAAAGGCCCTTTTACACAGCCCAATGATTGGAAAAACACTCGTACATCAGCTGATTGGCTCTTTTATGCGGCCAAAAACATGCACATCTCCCTGATGCAGATGCATGTGGACGAACGATCGTATTAACAATTATTCATCCTTATACATTTGCCATCCTTGTCTTTGGAATAAGCGTTGATCGGCGCTCGTTTATTCAGCCAGTATCGTGCCATGTAAAACCACCTCCAAGAGTAACTACACCTTCAACAAGCTTTTGATAAGTCAGAGACATTTCAAATGTTTGGATCGGGGGGGAGTCCGGGTGCTGAGACCCGCACTGTTGCTGAAACAAAGGAGCAAAGGCGCTCAGCTGAGTGCCCTGCACCTTCGGCTGTGATAAGCGCTCATCATCAGGCTGAAGACGGTTCACCTAGATGTTCTACGTAATCCGACTTCAGCCTGACGATGAGAACTGATCATAGCTGAAGGAGCAAAGAGCTCAACTGAGCACTTCTGCTCCTTCGTTTCAGCAATGGAGGGTGTCTCAGCACCTGGACCCCCACTGATCCAACCTTTTAAAATGTCTCTATGACAAATCAAAAAAAGTGTAGTTCCTATTTAAGTTCAGTGGAGATGTTGTATTTCATTTGAGGTTATTTGCCTGTCGATTACTTTTCATATTGTGTATTTATTTTTATTTTTTTTTGTCATATTAATAAAAGTTGATTCAGATCAGAGTGTGTAGGGACACACCGCTTTTTAACACACACAAATGTTAACACCCAGTTGTCAATTTTTTCATACATTTCCAAGAGGAATAAAAGAGGAATGGCACAACACAGAGTTCTAAAAAAGGATACTCTAGAATTGTTATTTAATGGGGAATGCATGAAAGGAAAGCTGATAGGGCGTCTTTTAATTATTAAAAGAATAATTGAAAACTGATACAAACTTTCATGTTTGGATAATTTGTAAAAAGTTGTGTAACAAAAAGTGTCATATATAAAATAGTCATATTAACACTTTAAAAAAAATAACAAACTGGTGTTCTGCTCAAACTTGAGCCACTTGGAGTAAGTAGCAGTGTGGTTCCCCTAATGAATTCCACAGTAGAGTCTCCAATTCCGTCTGTTGAAGCTGCAGACAATCTGTCATGCTAGACAGATCAGGAAAACCGCTCAGCTGCTAACACAAAACAGAGTGCTCTCTTTGGAGACCTACGTGCTGTCACTCCTATCAAAGGGAGTGAAGAAGACAAAACGCCACAATGCGTAAAAGGGATTTTAGAAATAATTTATATCAACCAAACAAAGGCTGGAATACTTTCTAAAGAAAAGCCTACCGTTTTTACAAAGGCATGATATTTCTTCCAACATGTAACTGTATCTATGTCTGGAGATAACAGCCCCAAAGTTATGCATAAGGAACGGAGCTTGTTAAAGGAAATATCACTGAAAAGATTTGATACACACTAAAAATGTAAGAATTCCTAATCTCCAAAGGGAAAACAAGGGTCAAACATTGGAAACCCCTTTTTCCTAATTACAAAAACCGTGTAAAATGTAGCCATTTAAAGGGGGTTTTCCCCATCATATGAAGTGATAGCATAACGCTAGGGTACCCCAAAACTTCCTGATCTGTAGGACTGTGTTACAGTTCTCTGCACAGTCCTTACTAGACTCAGAAAATGCAATAAGGACTATGGCCTCTTTATTCTGAAGGTCGACGGTGGTCCAAAAATCTGGGCCCATGACGACCAGCAAGTTATAGCATATCCTAGATATATGCAATATATAACATATTGGTGGGAAAGCAAGAGAACAAGAGTCTTATTCTATTACCAAAATCAGTGTTTTGTGAACAAGGGTTTTCAGCTAATTTTGTTTCCAGATTTGAAGCTCTACTGGGTCCTCGTTAAACAGCCTCTTTCAATTTCCGGTGTTGTGGGTTGGAGGCATGCAAATGTTTATGTAGCCAATCAGGAGGACGGGCCACGATTTGATTTTGTTATAAAGTTTTTTCTTTGTGTGCCCTTGACTGGCTGTAATTCTTATCATTACTGCAATGTGCTCCAGTGCTATGTTATTAACCCCTTAGTGACCAGCCCATTTTAGGCCCTAATGACCAAGCTATTTTATTCGTTTTTCTATAGTCGCATTCAAAGAGCTATAACGTTTTTATTTTTTCGTCTACATAGCTGTATGAGGACTTGTTTTTTGCGGGATTAGTTGTGCTTTTTAATAGCACCATTTTTGGGTACATATAATTTTTATATTAACTTTTATTAACCTTTTTGGGGGGGATTATAAAAAAAACTGAAATTCCGCCATTGTTCTATGCGTTTTTAAATTGACACCGTTCACTATACGACGTAAATAACATGTTACCTTTATTCTATGGGTCGGTACGATTACGGCGATACCACATATGTAGAGGTTTTTTTATGTTTTACGACTTTTGCACAATAAAAACACTTTTGAACTAAAATTATTTGCTTTTGCATCGTCTCTTTCCAAGAGCCGTAACTTTTTTATTTTTCCATCAATGTAGTGATTTTTTGGGCTTGTTTTCTGCGGGACAAGACGTAGTTTTGAATGGTACTGTTTTGGGGTACATGGGACTTATTGATTCATTTTTATTATGACTTTTTTGGGGGGCAATGGAAAAAAATAGCAATTTCGCCATGGTTTTTTGCGTTTTTTTTTTACGGTGTTCACTTTGCGGTTTAAATTACATATTAACTTTATTAATGGAGTCATTACGGTCGCGGCGATACCACATATGTGTACTTTATTTTATTTTTTTTACACTTTTTCTAAATAAAACCACTTTTTATGGAAAAAAATGGATTTATTTTTTTACTGTACTTTTTATTAATAATCTTTATTTCACTTTGATGACTTATTTTATTAGTCCCACTAGGGGACTTTACTGTGCGATATTCCGATCGCTGCTATAATGCTTTGGTATACTTCGTATACCAGAGCATTATTGGCTGTCAGTGTAAGGCCGGATTTACACGAGCGTGTGCGTTTTGCGCGCGCAAAAAACGCTGCGTTTTGCGCGCGCAAAAGGCATTTGACAGCTCCGTGTGTCATCCGTGTATGATGCGCGGTTGCGTGATTTTCACGCAGCCGCCATCATAGAGATGAGGTAGTCGACGCCTGTCACTGTCCAAGGTGCTGAAAGAGCTAACTGATCGGCAGTAACTCTTTCAGCACCCTTGACAGTGAATGCCGATCACAATATACACCAACCTGTGAATAAAAAAAGACGTTCAAACTTACCATGAACTGCCTGCTTCCTCCAGTCCGGTCTCCCGGCCGTTGCCTTGGTGACGCGTCCCTCTCTTGTCATCCGGCCCCACCTCCCAGGATGACGCGGCAGGCCATGAGACCGCTGCAGCCTGTGATTGGCTGCAGCCTGTGCTTGGCCTGTGATTGGCTGCAGCTGTCACTTGGCCTGAATTGTCATCCCGGGAGGTCGGACTGGAGGAAGGAGCCGGGACTTATCGGTAAGTCCGAACTTCTGTTTTTTTTTACACGTATATGTATATTGTGATCGAAAGTCACTGTCCATGGTGCTGAAACAGTTTAAGTCTTTCAGCACTGTGGACAGTGACTGTCTCCTGACGTCGCGTACCCGAACATTTTTTGCCGGGTTCGGTCAAAACGAGTTCGGCCGAACCCGGTGAAGTTCGGTGCGCTCATCTCTAATTTGACACTCCGTTTGGATGTTTGTAACCAGAAAAGCACGTGGTGCTTTTCTGTTTACATTCATCCTTTTGACAGCTCTTGCGTGATTTTCGCGCATGCAACGCAGGACCGTCCGTGTGGCATGCGTTGTTTTCACGCACCCATTGAAGTCAATGGGTGCGTGTTGCGTGAAAAACGCAAGAATAAAGAACATGTCGTGAGTTTTACGCAACGCACTCACGCAGCGCAAAATTCACGCATCGTCTAAACAGCCCCATAGACTATTATAGGTGCGTACGACACGCGTGAAAAGCACGCGCGTCGCACGCGCGTATAATACGCTCGTGTAAATGAGGCCTAAATCTGACAGGCAATCTGTTAGGACGTGCCTCCGGCGCGTCCTAACAGGAATATGTCCAGGGCAGACCTGGGGGCTTTTATCAAGCCCCCGGCTGCCATGACACCCCATCGGAGACCCGCGATTTCATTCGCGGGCCGCCGATGGGTGACAGAGGGAGCTCACTCCCTCTGTAAGCAAAGTTAAATGCCGCGGTCGCTATTGACGGCATTGGACGGCATTGGGCGTTGGAGCAGGAGCTCAGCTGTCATCAGACAGCAGAGCCCCGGCTCCTGCCTGCACGGGAGACCCGTGCAGGACTTAGACTAGGCTGACATGAAAAGGCGTCAGCCTAGCCTAAAGCCCATTAGTGACCGACGTAAAAAGGCATATTAGTGGTCACTAAGGGGTTAATGCTTGTCTAAAACATAATAGCACGATTAACTGAATTAAGTGGTTCATTGGAGGATATTAGGATGTTGCTAAATAGAAGATTATAGAATCGAGGCTATAAATGATTTCTATTGTAAATGAAGCACACTTTATAGTAAGTATATTTTATTGAAATCTATAAATGGTCTATCCATCTTAGTAATAGATGGGAAGAAGGAAGGAGGCTGGCACTGCCAAAACCGCACAATCGGAATGGGAGTATAAAGGTATGGCTTACTTTCTATTTGGACGATTGCAGGTAAATTGCCACGGAGTTGCTCATCGAAAGTGTAGCACAATCGGCTGAATATATTTGTAGAGGAATAATCGAGGCACTCACCGAAGCTGGCAAAACAATTTCTTTATTACAAAAAGATCTCGGTCAGGATGTGGAATTGCCTACGGCCGTTTCACGTGCGTACACGCTTTCTCAAGGCCTTGAGAAAGCGTGTACGCACGTGAAACGGCCGTAGGCAATTCCACATCCTGACCGAGATCTTTTTATAATAAAGAAATTGTTTTGCCAGCTTCGGTGAGTGCCTCGATTATTCCTCTACAAATACATCTTAGTAATAGTTCTAGTTGTTGTAAGTACAATTCAATCCAAGGCTCAATTTGCCCTTAATTGTACATAAATTTGCTGATATTTATATAGTAATTCCTCCTGTAATTCATAATACACGGCCTGCACTATAAGTTGGTGGATTTGTACCAAATAAACATAACCTGCTGTTCAGTTTTTTAAACTGCACCACAGATCCCTGGATCATAGTTGGTGGGGTCCCACGGTACAAAAGTTGGGTAGGGGCCCCCACACATATAATGTGTGACTAACTCAAAGATATTTAATCAATATTTCTTTGATCACCCGTCACCGCTGTCCTCTAAAACCACATCATCCCTCCTTTTTTGCAGTGCTGTGTATTAATGTCTCGTCCACAGAACCTGACCATAGTGCCCATTTTTTCACTGAAGTTACATTTCATTGCAATAAATATGCATGTTCAGCCCAAAAATTATTTTAGCAACTTTTTTTTTAAAATGGGACTGAACTGCCTATACTTGACCTAGCCCACGGACAGACATGGCACTTTTTTTTGAAATAAAGAATAACTTTTTCTAATCCTGGACAACTTTACATTTTTGGAGGTGCGCTTAAACACTTTTACAATTCCTATGTCTCACCTGAGTATTGCTCAAGAGAAATGGTAGGTGGGGGCCCTTGGTAGTGTAGGCCAATAGGAATATGCCCCTTTTGTATTTTTTATAAGATCTCACTAAAGATAAACCTCATACAAATCTAAAAGCAGATCTATTTACTAACTAGGAATACTTGCCCAGACTACTAGCAAATGAACATCTAATATTATGAAAGTAATAATATATATTGAGAATTTTAAATCAAATAAAATTATGATAATTGAATAATATATCTATTAAACATATGAAATTCTAATAATTTATCTATAACCATTTATTTTTTTAATTGTCAAAATATTTACAAAAATTGGAATCCCCGGTTCCAGATTTGGTGATCACAGCACACTCGTGTAGAACACAAAGCTGTGCTGATTGGATTACACATACAGTCGCATGTGATGCCTTTGTAAGTAATACAGATCTCATCTTGATATCTTGGCCTCTATTATTCTGTCCTTGTAAATCAATTTCTGCTAAAACATGCATTGCTGGTTTAAGCGAGATGCAAAAGAGAAGAATAGACCACAACAGGAGGAATAGTCAGGAAAACCAAAAAGGGAAAAACAAAAACACTTCAAAGCCTCTTATTTCTAGTGATTAGCCCCCAGCCTATGTGTATATGTGATATACAAGATTGTTCAGCAATGAGACCTGGTATATTACTCTTACCATTGAGGAAGGGTAGCCCAATAGCTAATCACTGCAATAAGTGCACATTTATGTGTCTCACCTCCCTGGACCTGATAATGTGCAATACTCCATGAAACATCATGCTGCAATCATGATAATAATATACCGGGGAGGTATTGACGATCATATCCTTTTTTATCATATTGTTTGTATATTATATCTGACAGTATGCCATGGAAAATCAATAGAATCTCTGATTTATTTTATTTGTTTTGCTGCTATTTGATATCTAAACTACATTAACAGTGTAAAATGCTCCAATATAGTGGCACACATAGGACGCCCTATAGCAACGTTGAAGCTGCCCCCTCCCCCATTATGTTGCTAGATTATGCTACCTAAGAGAGAAGGGAATGGTGTTATTATATCAACGCATGCCCATTTTTTAACCGTTGGGCTCATTTACCACCCTTTTGTTTGCTAACAATTTGTTTCATTTGTAGAGGGGTTTCTGAACGTCAAGTGTAGCTAAACGTTTGAAAAACTTCTGACATGTCATAGTGACGTGTCAGAAGTTTGGATTGGTGGGGTTTCGAGCACTGAGACCCCCACCAATCGCTAGAACAAAGCAGCTGAAGTGCTCGTGTCTGTTTGGCTGTTTCCGGAAATAAATGTATCGGTGTACGGACTCAATAGAAAGTGTATGAGCCCGTACTCCGATACATTGGCTTTCGAGAAAAAGCCGAACAGACACGAAGCGGCTGAGTGCTCACACGAGCACTTCAGCTGCTTCATTCTAGAGATTGGCGGGGGTCTCAGTGCTCGGACCCCCACCAATCCAAACTTCTGACATGTCACTATGACATGTCAGAAGTTTGTCAAACTTTTAGCTTCACTTTAATTCTCCCCACCCAATGGTAAAGAAGATGGGACTAATAAGGGCTGAGTCCCCTCTCTTTATGGGACCCATAGCAGCCGCATAGTCTGATTCTATGGTACGTATGTCCTTGCGCCATTTTTTTTAAGATCATCTACTATTAACAGGAATTTTACAGTTCACGTTCTTAAATTAAATTGCATAAGCACATTGTAAAAATTTGGTGTCAATATATATTTTTAAAACTTCTCTCACTCCCGTCGTGCATCAGGAGGGATCACAGATTGTAAATTATCTTTACATTCCGAGGAGCTTTCTTCTGTGCTCCTATTTTCCCCTGCTGAGTAATGCATCTTAACATGAAGAAAGGAGAGGTGACAACTATTATAAGCATAGTTCGGACTTGGTAAGTTGTTGTCACTTTTCAAACTAATTCAACTGTCGACCTGACAAATAAAGAGCAATATCTTTATTACACTAGCGCTATAAACTATAAAACTATAATACTACACTGCATGGATCAGAATATGGAACATAAAGGAATTTTCATATTTGCCTAGAGGTATTATATATTAAAAGGACTGTCTGTGTGTGTAACACTATTAAGCTAGATGTACTAAAGTGGATTCAGAAAATTCTTTCTGCTGTAGAATTGACTGTCTCCCAACTCTACACAGGTTTGTTTTAGGTGCACTCACGACTACACAACAAATCACGTCGTTTCAGGAAGCAAACAAACAAGACAAAGGAGAAAAGTACAAAAACAAATAATTTTACATGGGCCAATGATTGAACAAACGTTCGTTCATCGGCTGATTGTATTGTTTATGCAGCAGAAAATATTATCGTTGTCAGTAGCACATCTCCCTGTGTAAACAGGGAGATGTGCTGCCGACCCTATGGAAATGCATGGCGGCGAGCGATCGTAGTATTGATCGCTCGTCCCCATACATAACCAAGCAATGTTCCTTGTGAAAGGAACAAACGAGCGCCGATAAATGAGACAGCTCTTTATTGCCCAGTGTAAAAGGACCCTAAGTTATGTGCTAGTTAATAGGTTCCCTTTACCTGCTGTGTTAAAAAGCTGGGGAATATAGTCTATAGTTTTTGGTGGAGGAATCACTGTAACTGGTGAAATGTTCAGGTACAGAAATGTCTTCTGTGAAATCATTAAAAATGAAGTGCGAGGTCTGCTCCAAACTTCTTATAATAGGTGTTGCTAAAGCTGTCTGTTCCTGGAGCTCTGTACTCATCAAAATGACTTGTTCAATCTCGAAAGATGTTATTTGTGTTATCAGTGTAATACAATAATCTCTGATAAAGTTCCTACAAATAAAATTTTTTATTTTTCTCCAAGCAGAATTATTTTGTATTCAAATTACAATTATTTTTCTAATATGCACACTGCCTGGGTTTATGTCTTCACAGTCAATCTGTACAACTTCCTGTTAACTATTAAATGAAATAATATAGTAAAGCTGTCCATAAAAAATTGTTAGCAGATCCCACTGATTTCAACTGGACCAAACAGTTAAAAAGAAAGCTGATCGACCCGCGCTTAATGTCAGAAAAAAATAGGTATCTATTGCTTTCCTCAGCGTAGGGTTCTGAAGCTACTTACTGCTCCTCATCATAGAACATTGTGTGTTCGACATGCTTATTAATAAGGGCGACTACAATCTAAACAGTAAATGGCTAGCTTAACATGAAACCAAATTGTGAAATTAAAACAATACTATACCACAAGCTACATACAGTGTGACTACTTTCGTCTCCACAGGAGCCTAGAAATCAAGCATAGCCACCAACTGACAACAGCACCTGATGCTTGGCAACAGCCTAAACTTATTCAGCAGGAAAACATTTACTAGCATATCTGAGGGATTAATGAATGAATAATTACAATAGAAAACACTTTCTTATTAGCAGTCCTTTTTAAAATATTGATAAATTATATTAGTAGATATTATTTCTAAAATACTGTATTAATATAGTTTTATATTATATTCAATAAATGTATTACGTACAAAATTAAAAACACTGTAAAAAAAAAAAAGATGTATGCTTGAAGTAAAAAGAGAACAAAGGTCATTTCAAGCATAGTATTAGGCCCCATGCACACGACCGTAAAAAACCTCCGTTTTTGCGGCCCGCAATTGCGGTCCGCAAAAATGGACCCATTCACTTTCATTGAAAGCGAACACCTTTCCGTAGCGCTAGAAATGTTCCGAAAATTATGGAACATGTCCGTTCTTTTGCATTTTGCGTACCGTGCTCCCATACTTTGTATGGGAGCACGGCCCGAAAATGCGGATGGCATTCGGCGGCCGGCCGTGCCCGCAATTGCGGGCCGTGATTGTGGGTACGGTCGTGTGCATGGGGCCTTAGGGCAGATTTACACGAACGTGATATACGTCTGTGCAACGCGCGTGATTTTCACGCGCCTCGCACGGACCTATATTAGTCTATGGGGCCGTGAGGACAGTCCGTGATTTGCACGCAGCGTGTGTCCGCTGCGTGAAACGCACAACATGTCTTATATTTGTTCTGTTCGCGCATCACGCACCCATTGAAGTCGATGGGTGTGTGAAAATCACGCGCACCACACGCAAGCACTTCCGTGGGACGCGCGTGATTCGCGCAACAGCAGTCAAAAGTATGAATGAAAACAGAAAAGCACCACGTGCTTTTCTGTTTACAAACATACAAACAGAGTGTCATAATGATGGCGGCTGCGCGAAAATCACACAGCCGCGCATCATATGATCATGACACACGGAGCAGTTAAGTGCCTTTTTGCAAAACGCACACGCTCGTGTAAATCCTCCCTTCGTGTGATAAAAAAAATTATAAAACACCTTTTCCTGTGAGAATATATCACTGAAAAAAATATTCTGTTTTTGATGTACAGGATTTCTAGTTTTACAGGTCATGCAACAAAATTACAAATTACTCTAGAAAACAGGATTGGATATAATAAACATGGAAGAACATTTCCACTTAAAATAATAAAGTAACAGTAAATATAAAACTCTGAGTAGTCTTCTACTGCTGTCTCCCCGTTTTACCCTGAATGACTAATCTAAATGATCTTGCAGTAGTACATTCTCCAGTCTATAATAATTGGGAAACTACGCAAGGGCTGAATACAATTTTTAACAGCTTGACAGAAATGAACCACTCAAGGACATACTTAATGGTGATTTCTTCTTTAAAGTGCATGTCCATCCTTGAAGACTATTTTATTTTTTTAATCTAAATAGGTCGCCATTTCTGTGCTAAATCATTTCTTAATATATATGAATAGTGCTCTTAGCTCTGTTTTTAGGGATTTCCCATGAGGGACATTTATGATATAGCCACAGGATATGTCATAAATGTCAGATAGATGCGGGTCCTACCTCTGGGACCCACACCTGTCTTTAGAACGGGGCCCCTATGCCCCGTTCTGCCACTCTGTGTTGCGGCAGAAGCAGGTGAATTCCGACCATGAATTAGGAAACAGTGTAGCTCATAGAACTGAATGGTAGTTACGGAAACAGCGTAGTTCGCATGCTATGCTGCTTCCGTAACTGCCATTCACTACTATGGGACTTCCTGACTCCAAAACATATAATCAGGAAGTGGCCAGGAGGCAGCAATAGCAGAAAAAGGTAGGTTTTGGGGGCCCCATTCTAGTGATAGGTGCAGGTCCACAGAGGTGGGACACGCATCTATCTGACATTTATGACATATCCTGTGGATATGTCATAAATGTTCCTCATGGACAAACCACTTTCATATTATGACTTTGTTATGGTGACCACAACGAGATGGAATTAACTCCTCCCAAGATTCAAACAATTGAATGAAAAATCAGATCAGATTGAAAAACATCATTAATCGTATTTATAATCTTAGACCAATAAATTCTACGTTTCGGGCAATTCCAAAAAAAGATAAATCAGCGAACCTGCATTTGAATGACATTTAGGACATCTAAGGAACTCTCTAGCATTAAATCTATAAAAAATCGCCAGAGTATAAAAGGCTCTATGGATCAGAAAATACTGAGTTAACCTATATGAAATAGAGGGAAAACATTTTTCAAGGACTTCTTCTCTGACAAAAGACTATAGTCTTGTTGGTACTTTTCGTAAACAGGCTTCAAATCCTTGGATTGTGCCCCCAGCAAAACGTTATATTTTTTGTATACCATGTTCACTACGTGGGTTTCCAGAGCTAGCAGATAGATTACCAAAATTCATAAAGAGTGGTTTAAGTCTTAGACCCTGTTTAAATAAGGCAGATCGGAGTTGTAAGTATTGTAAAAAGACCATTCAACAGCTGTTGAGAAGACTTAAACAGTTTATCATCATATAATAGTAAGATGGTAGTTAATCCTGCCCTTTCCCAGGACACAAACCCCTCGTGTTTATAACATTCTGGAGGTAAAGGATTCCTCCAAATAGGTGACACCAAGTGGAACATTTTTTTTTTATTGGATTTACACTCGTTCTTAATACCAGAGTATCAATCGTCTGGAGAAGTAGCTTTTCACCCCACAGGGTCTGAGAAATAAATTGATTACTATGACAGGGGTTTGGCAAAATACATCCCCTAAATTGATTTGTCTGAGCAGCCACAAAATACTGAAAAGGGTATGGAATTGGAAGCTTTGCTTTTCGGATACAGAGCTCTAAATCCCCTGCATAGCCATTCAGCTAATTTATAAAAATCTGTCTGCCTTCAACCACCACTAGAGGGAGCTTAGGCGCTTGATGCATACAGCATAAATTAAACTCAATAATAAAATAGTTTGCAGTGAGCTCCTAAGCTCCCCCTAGTGGTGGTCGAAGGCAGCCAGAATCTTATTGTTAAGCTCATTAATTGGCACAGAATCTTTGCCCTAAGGGTATGTTCACACGATGAGAGGCATTTACTTGTGAAAAGACAGACTGTTTACAGCTGCCTCGTTTCACACGTAAATGCTCCTCCTCGTAATTTACGAGGCGTCTGAGGCGCTCGTAAATCTTGAGCTGTGCTTCATGGAGTTCAATGAAGAACAGCTCAAATTACGTGGCAAAGAAGTGTCCTGCACTTCTTTGCCGAGGCAGTCCATTTACGCGTCGTCGTTTGACAGCTGTCAAACGACGACGCGTAAATTACAGGTTGTCTGCACAGTACGTCGGCAAACCCATTCAAATGAATGGGCAGATGTTTGCCGATGTATTGTAGCCCTATTTTCAGACGTAAAACGAGGCATAATACGCCTCATTTACGTCTGAATATAGGTCGTGTGAACCCAGCCTAAATATCACGTGTTAAAAGATGAACATTCAATTTAAGATTTTTAATGAATGTTGTATCATACTAACAATAAATCAAACATATTAAATTAGCATAAAATGACATTAAGAATAGAGAGAATTTTAAAAAAATATAAAAAAAAAAACTTACTTTCATCGTTAATGAACTCATTATAAGATGACCAGGTCAAGTTATCCGTGCCCCAGAAAAAATTGTCGGAAAGGCTTCGATTATATTCAGTGTAATTTCTAACACATTTTTGTTTTAGGTGGCCCATAAATAGCTGTAGCCCTATCAGGGCAAAGACGCTCAAACAGAAAACTGTTAAAATCATAACATCTGCAAGCTTCCTTACTGACTGGATAAGGGCTCCAACAATGGTTTTCAGTCCTGAGGGAAATAAATAAATAATAACATTTTGCAAATATAGATTATGAAACAACAACCTGGGATTCTATGGTAAAAAAAAAGTCTGTGAGATTTAGCCTATACTAGTAGGGTTTTGGCATTCCTTATAATATATATAGATAATAGAAAATTTTAAGTTATTTAGATGGTGTATTTGGACGTGCAGAAGGCTGTAGAAAGATCAAGCTTTCTGTCTGAAAAAGGCATTTTATGGTGGAAAAAAACTCCTTGCTTCATGTAGGCATCTAACCTACATGGCCAAAAGTATGTGTACACTCCAAAAACAAGGGCATTAATAAGACTTTCCTCTCAATTTTTGATTATGGCTGAGGAGTTTTAGAGCATTTGGTCACATGAGCATTAATGTGGTCAAGCACTTAAGATATGGCACATAGTCGACTTTCCAAATAACCCCAAAGGCGTGTAATGGAGTTGATGCGGATGAACGGGAGCACAAAGATTAAAAGGTACTATATGCAGTAACATTAAACCAAGACTTCTCTTCACTGGAACTAATGAACCCAACCCAAACCAAAAGAAAACAGATAAGATCATTATTCTTCTTTCTCCAAACTTTACAGTTGCACTATTCTTTTGAACAGGAAGTATCTTGCATCCGCCAAATCCAGATTTCTTTTTATAGACTGCCAGGTGTTGAAGTGTAATTCATCCATCAAGGGAATGCATTTCCACTGCTCCGGAGTCCAATGATGGCGTGTTTTAGATCTCTCCAATTACACTTGCATTGTACATGATGATCTCGTTCTTGTGTACAGCTACTTGACTGTTCAAACTACGATGCTCCCAAAGAACAGTACAGTGCTGATGTTGTAGTTAGTGTTCCAACTAAGGAGAAAGGATTTTTACACCTTCAGCAGTTAGTGTTCTCATTCCATGACGTTCTGTGGCCCACTAATTTGAACCTGAGTAGCTGTTGGTTCTGGATGTTTCCATTTCATAATAACACTTAAAGTTGACCAGGGGGATTCGAACATTGAATAAATATCATAGGCTTTGCGTTGAAAAAAATGGCGTTCGGTGCAATATAAGTCACTAAGCTCTTGAGTACACCCCATTCTACTGCTATTCGTCTATGGATATGTCCTGGTTGTGTGCTTAAACTCACTAATTAGAAGTAGTGTCCACATACTTTTGGTTGTTTAGTCTATAGGATAAAGATCAATGCATTTGAAGTTGACAACTCTTTGCGCTCTAGATATTTATTGCCAAATCACAAAAATTTCTACTGTTTTTGGGTTTTGGTCAAGGCTTTATCTGACAATCATTTTACATCTATCCCATAGTTACGAAGTATTAATAGTTCTATCTAACTAAATAATTCCGTCTAAAATTGTTAAAATAATGACCACATAACTAGTGGTTTTTTTGCATTTTGTTTATAACTTGAAGACTAAACTGGAAAAAGTTAATTTTCAATTCACGTTCTTAGCAATTTGGGTTTATTAATTGCAACAACATTTGGGAAAAAACTTTCTGGAATCATCATGCACATTTTTAGTTGTTCTAGGCACCCAAACTATAGGAAATGTTAAGGACGGTGATGTTAATGACCGAGTAAACAAATCCATTCATACTGATTTACTGACGTTAACAATGGTATTTGTAGCGGTTTTCCGACCACATAAAATGGTAGCCAAGTGCTCCATAGTATTTTAAAAAATGTGTTCTATATTTAACAATTTTTATGGTGGAACCAGGGTCTCCCGCTACGTCTATTATTGACACTTCATCAGTATAAAAAGTGTCATTGCTCTGCAAAGACAACAAGATTGATGCCAAGAGCAGGGTTTGCCTCTTTTGGATCTTATTAGTGTACTGTAGGTTAGGGATTTCTGCTCATCTTGATTGAAAGTTAAAGGCTATGTGCACGTTTGTAAGCATTTTTTTTATTTTTAAATAAATGTCTAGTGTTTTTAAGCAACTTTCAAAATCAATTTTATAATTTTTTTTATTACTTTTTAAGATACAGATTTTGCTTATCCTCTATATATAGAAGCTATATCATTATGTCTCCGGCGAGTCTGACAGTTCTACTGAACTGATGGCATTGCTGAAATGGGTCCCGCGTGTCTCTGATACACAACATTCAGCTAATAGAGATCATATCTAAGTTCAAAACTTAGATGTGATCGATATTAGGTGGATCTTGCGTGTCAGACACATGCAGGACCTGCTCTCAGACAAGCCATCAGTTCAGCTGAAATGACGGATTCGGCTGAGAGAGAACGATGCTTCTATGTATGCATAGTATATATATTCTAAATATACTATGTATATTTCATAACAAAGGTGAACATAGCCTTTAACTAGTGTCAGACAATTTCTTCAAACAGACACCTTTAATCAAACATTTAAGTCCATAACTTTTTCCATACATCTGGATTAGCGCAAACTAAGTTGTAAGTAAAATCATCAAAAAGAATTTATAGCCATGCAACATCAAGCAGAGAAAGACAGAAGCCCAAACCATTCTCTTCTACAACGCATCCTCATAATAATGATTCTATTTTAGTTTTATCTAGACCCTTAATAGACACTGGCAATGTACATTACAACAGAGCAAAATTCCAATTCCTCATTTAATGTGAGTCTACAATGAAATATTAGGTCATATTTGAACTATTACTTCTATTATTACTTCATATTCAAATATCTTTAGTATGGATATGAAAATCTTTATATAAGGTAAAAAATCTGAAATTAACCGTGTCAATTGAACTATTAGACTCTTCAAACAAGTTTTTTTCAAATACAGTGCCCATCAGGCCTAAATTAAACAGGGAGTTTCTTTACAAAAAAGTTTATATTCATCTTAAATCTGCCAATCCACAATAAGTGATAGGTTCACAGCTATGGTAGTGGGTAAAAGTCCTATAACTATTAATGTCCAGGGGTCCAGACCACTCTCAATCCACCCCTGGTATGGCAATTCCTCTAAAACTATTGAATTAGGTAAACATGCTTAAAATGGGCAACTTAATTGGCAATTGAAGACTATAAGTCTTCAGATTTCTTTCTCAGATAGTTCAAAACAGTTATGAATGTATGTAAAGTAAGGTCATGCTACTGCTATGAAGTCCGGGAGGTGAGGTTAAGCAACAATGTGCATATCCCCAATTCCAGAATTGGGAGTTGTGAGGAGAGGTGTTTCCTTTCTATTCTTAAGAACAATGAGGAAGGGGATTGGAATGGGCCATCAGGGATGATTTTAGCCGCAGGTTCGGCATAAAAAGGGGTGGTAAAGTTGTGACAATTCATTTGAGGCTTCCCCTCTCAGTGTTCTCCCTTAGCTCTAACTACAGTCATAGCCCAAGAAAAAAAAAAATATTCTTCTTGCTGGGATCCAGCTGGTAGGGAGTCTTAAGGGCAAGGCACCGTGGAAAAAAGTATGCAAAATAAAAGTATCTCTCTTCCAGGACGAAACAAACTTTCTAGTGCCACCTTTAGATGACAACCTTATAAGTCAATGTTCAGTTCCAAAATATTTTTTTCTTGCAAAATATCAATGGGTGACCGGTTTGGCTATTAACCATGTTTCAAGGCTCTATAAAGGCTCGGTATGGAGCCTTGAGACATGGTTAATAGCCAAACCGGTCACCCATTGATTTTTTGCAATAATTTTTTTTTTTTGTAGCTGAAAATTGAATTTTGTTCTATCTAAATTCATCAGCTTTACCAGCTGTTTATTTAATGTGAACACTTGTTATCTGTTATGATGTCTAAAGTTCCTCTTACATGTTAGACGAGGATGGTTTAAACGAGTGCCAATCAATGAGACAGCTCGATGATCGGTGCTTGTTTGATCCTTCCACAAGGAGCTATGTATGGGGACGAGCTCACGTTACTACGATCGCTCGTCAACATACTTCTATCGTGTCAGCAGCACACCTCCCTATTTACACAGAGAGATGTGCTGCTGACAATAATATTTTATGATGCCTAAACTATACAATCAGCCGATGAACGAACGTTTGCTCGTTCATCAGCTGATCGTTGCCCTGATTACACAGGGTAATTATCAGGAACGAGCGTTTTGTGAACGCTCTTTTGCCTGATAATTCACCCGTGTAAAAGGACTCTAATGGTCTAAGGTCTGAGGGTAGATAATAAGATGTGTATTTTAAGGGAGATAGCCTACAATCTAATTCTGGTACAGTTTATGTAATATAGACAACAGGAGTGAGGTTTGTTGGAAATTAGTGTTTTTACAGGGTATATTCCAAAAATTACATGCACTTTTACAAGTTTTCTGTGAATAGTGATCCATAGTAGATAGTACATGGGTACAGTGGGCAATTTGCCTTGAGAAACCTATCGAGTTCGGTCTATGAGCACCCGGGCAGGTTAAAATACTTTTGGAAGTGAAACCTGGTTTAAAGCATTAAACAGATTGTTTAATCAACATAGAAACAAATGGTTATAGCTGATAAATCACCATATATGTCTGACATACGATTGCCAATGTCTGAGTAAGGATGCGTACCTATACATTTTATCATGCAGACCTATCACCTTTCCATGCAGGTCAGAAATGTTAAGCACTAAGGCTGAACGAGACATGTCTTCAGGATGTGATTCCGTCTTCCTGTGAAGACTCCTGCAGAGCTGCTAATGGTACAGATCCAGTATTTTTTTTTTTTCAAAACTTTAGAGAATCTAATTATAACATTGCTTTGAATAGTAATTATTGTGTGAATGTGTATACAGTCTGTAGGTTGAAACCTATAAATACACTGGGACAGAGATTTTTTGTTCCTTTACTCATGTGTCAAAACATCCCTTCTCCAGGGGTTGCTATAGTATCTAAAATCAATTTTACTGTCAAACTGAGGATAATAGTATGGAAACACTGCTGCTTCCCTGGAAGTTTTCTTGATTTGTATTCAATATAGAGGCGTATTTGTTTAATGCTGTATAAAATTACAGATGGACTTGATGGAGTTCCTCATTTTGCTAACAGACTCACTGAAAAATAATGTCACAGCAGAGTAATGAAGATCTTACCAAAGTTATTAAGAAGATGCTAGAATAAACCTCCCGTCCTTATTCCCTACTGTGGATATACCTTACGTTACAAAAGAAAGGACTTCCTAAAATAAATGTAACATTTTCTTTCTAACAGAATAAAGCCTTTATAGGGTATATCCACCACGAAACACCATTTTACAGTTTATATATATATATATATATATATATATATATATATATATATATATATATATATAGAGAGAGAGAGAGAGAGAGAGAGAGAGAGAGAGATAGATATCTATATATATATATATATCTCTATATATATATATATATATAATCTACATAACAAATTGCAGCCTGAATTATAGTTCACATTCATCAGACCAGTCTCTAACAGCCTTATGGAGCTCCTGTAATGCAGGGGAACAGTTAGATTCTTAAATTCTCCAACATATGGTGACTGTATAGAGATGGGGATTTCAACTGGCAGACCACGGTCCGAATCCGGACCCCGGATGCCAGCTTTCTGGACTCCTGCACTCAATTGCATCTGCATCCTTAGGCCACAGATACAATTGAACAGCTTCACTTACAATTAGCAGGTGTGGTTTGATCTACAATAGATACTGTGTGGCACTATTTACAGGGGGCACTGTGTGGCGCTATCTAGAACGAGCACCATGTGGCACTATTAGCAGGGAACACTCTGTGGAATTTTCTACAGGGAGAACTACGCAGCACTATCTACAAAGGGTGCTGTGTGGCAATATCTACAAGGGGCACTTTGTGGCACTGTCTACAGGGCACACTGTGAGGCACAGTCTACAGGGCGCACTGTGCGGCACAGTCTACAGGGGGCACTGTGTCACACTATCTAGTGGGGGCACTGTGACACTGTGTTCAAGGACTACTGTGTGGTACTATCTAAAAGGGGCACTGTGTGGCACTATTTACAATAGGTACTTTGAGGCACTATCTACAGGAGGAACTGTGTGACACTATCTACAGGAGGAACTGTGTGGCACCATCTACAAGGGATTATGCGTGAGGCAGTATCTACAAGAGGCATTTTTTTAACTATAACTATAGGGAGACTGTTTGGCACTATCTACAAGAAGCACTGTGAGACACTATCTACAAGGGGTGCTGTGTGGCACTCTCTACAAGGGGTACTGTGTGGCACTCTCTACAAGGGGTACTGTGTGGCACTCTCTACAAGGGGCACTGTGTGGCACTATCTAGAGGGGGCAGTGTGGCACTCCATTATCCCTCTAGACCGTGTGTATAATGTTCAAATCATCTCATTATCTGATGTCATTTGTGCATTCAAATAGCTGAGAATTTACTTAAAAAGGTTGGACAATACTCCCTATAAATGTCTGATCTTGCCTGAAATAAAAACAGCAAATGGACTTAGTTCTGTGGTTTTTGGTAATAGTGGCTTATGTTATGTTAATATGTACTAAAATAATATTTTAGAATCCATCCACAACTAGACCACTTTCTTATATTCTGTTGGATACCTACATTTTAATGCATAGTTTAGGATTAGGGGAGTAGTGGGGGTTAGTCCATTATATGTAGACAGGCCTGGTAAGGATGACTTAAGCTGACCATACACATGAGACAGCCGTCAGCCAAACACAGTTAGCTTGGCTAAGCACACATGTTTATTTCATTGGACAAGGAGTTATTTCCTGTGGGAACAAACATCTGTCACTATGGACTGTCAAATACATTAGATTGTTGTCCTATCCCTCCGACATTGATCATATGTCGAGAGAGGACTTGTTACCTCTCCTGACATGTCTGTTTTAGTAAATTCTTGTATTCCCCATAAAATAACTATTTTGGAACATATTTTCTTAGAACTCTGTGTTATGCCGTCCCCTTGCTTTTTCCTCATAGAAATTTATGGATAAGATTGGGTGTTACTAGTCCCCTTTTCAAAGGGTTGTTAGGGACACACCTCCCACTGGTAACACACATTTCCAGGAGGAATAATAGAGGAACAGGACAACGTAGAGTTCTAAGAAAAGATGCTCCAGAACAGTTAATATATAATTATGTCATAAGAGGTGGCAGGTCCTCTTTAAAGGGGACACGATCACCAGGTCAATCTTGGGAAGCACTGCTAAACAATTTAGTGATGTAGGATTTTGAAAGATTTGAAAGTTAAAAAGTATGGCCAGTATTTCAATGTAATTTAGTATGTTTAACTATGACTTTCTAAGTAGCAGAATTTTTTTTACTATGGAGAAATCCCAGTCTTAATACTGAGGATAATATAACCAATATTTACATTACTAGTAAGTCCACACTGATGGGCTTGTGATAAAGCTAGATTTTCTTTAAATTATTGTACACTGGATTTTCTGCAGCATTCTTCAATATCAAAATGTCTAAAATATTCATTCTGCAGACAAGTCACATTCTCAACATAAAACCATTCCGAAGAATTTTTTGCGTCAAACACTGTCAGTGAGACATCAGTTTGGTTAATAGGAATGGTATGTGGGCTTTTATAAGCAGCCTTAGTATTTAACCCAATCCTCACCTGGAATGACCGAGATTGTTTTCAAAGCTCGAAGTACTCTGAATGTCCTTAAAGCTGACACATTGCCCAGGTCCACAAACTCAGTGGCATATCTGTAATAGGGAAAAGTCACACACAAACAATAGCAAAACTCCATCCAACAACAACAGCAAAAGAGGGAATACAGGGCACAGACTGAAGCACTTGCAGTAGCTGAGAACTAGAGAGGTGGGGCGATCTTACCTGGAATTACCGATATAGTTTTCAGAGCTCTCAGCACTCTGAAAGTTCGAAGGGCTGAAACATTGCCTAGGTTTACAAACTCTGTTACAAACCTGTAGAATCAAATCATAGTTATTTGGAATCAAGGAATGGAGGAAGCTACTGCATGACCGCTGAGACAAGATACCAATGTTACCCAGCCTCGAACAAAAATTAGGAGAATACAATTAAAAAGTTCTATTCTCATTAATAAGACATTTTACAACTGGGAAACAATGGTAAATTATTGCAGCAGGCGAATGAGGTCTAGCGTCTGGCATCACAATTCAGTCTGTTACGTAACAGGATGCCAAAAATGCCAACTGTAAATTATAACAGTGGTAGAGGCCGCCAAGAAGTACCATGACAATTTAAAATGACAAGGCCACACGTCTACATGGTGATATATGAAATGCTATACTGTTTAAAATAATGGGGACACTATGCTACTTATATTACACTGCTCTTATCCGTCACAAAGCTATTTTGTTGTATAAAGTTTTCTTGCAAATGTTGACTATACTATTCCCCGAAGTTTCATGTACTGTACTGTGGAATAGCATAGTCCCCATTGGCAAGAAAACTTTATACAAAAAAATGTGTCAGATGTATTGGGCTATGTCATAGCAGTGGCAAAAGAGCCTGTTGGTTGTTGGCCCACATTCTCCCATTCCCTAAAGATAGAGGGTCATGTAACTCTCTAAAACAGTTTTCGCCATGCCATATCCATACCACTTCCCCGTGTATAGCTTAATGTGATTAGCTGGGTATATTTCTTATTACTTGTTCTTTTCATTATGTTCCAACAGCTTCTATAAGCGGAACTCATTTCCTTCAGACAAATACTGATTCTGGGAAGTAGCTGTCTTCACAATTTACATCTGGGTTTTCCATATCACATGCCCATGGGACATCAATTACTGTATGTATGAAACAATGAAATAATTCTGCTTAAATGTAAGAATATTTTTTAATCTATCATCTATCTCATTCCATCTGATGGAATCGTGTTCCTTTTATTCAATAGATATATTAATATATAATTTAATCTAAGGGCTCAAGCACACTTCAGTGATACTCTTCAGTGTGCTATCCATTTTTTGAAAGGATAGCACACCCATTCATTTCTATGGTGCCATGCACGCATCCGTTTTATGTTTTTTTTTGCGGATCTGTTTGTCCGTTCCGCAAAATTATAGAACAGGTCCTATTCCTGTCTGTTTTTGCGGATCAATCTCGGCCATTCTATTTATTGGTCCGTTAAAACTACGGACCGTACACAGAAGCCATCCAGGGGGGGGGTCTGTCTTAGGCGGATCCGTGATTTGCGGCCGAATAAAGGGCCATGGATGTGTGCTTGAGGCCTAATCAGTGTGAGTCCTGTTACGGTATGTTTTCCAGGTCTCATACACAGCATGTATCTAACTAGAAGGTTGAGGGGAACTGCAATATTTGAAGGGTAAGAAAATAAAACATTTGTTTATTATCATCAATAATGATTCTAACGATAAACTGGGACTAAACATTGCAATTATCCACAATGAAGAACAGACATTTCTTTAGTACTGTTCTAGTTCTTTCCTCAATTCATTCATCTGATGAATTAAACATTCTGTAAATTGTACACAAGTATAACAATAAATTACCAGCAATCACTGCTTGTTACATTGGAGACAATGTTATTATTTAGAAACCTCAACTATTTCAAATTCTGACTAAACAAAAGGAAAGAGATGAATTTAACATTTAGAAAAATGTTTGATTATTCTGACTTCAGTCTCGGAAAATAATGTCATTGTCTTACATGCTTCCCACTCCCAAAAAATTTACCAAGCATCACACTAAGGATCCAGTTACACTGGCCAAAAAACAACACGATCCCCTTGTTTCCGAGTGATCGTAGCAATAGATGTGTGGATGACGCAGAAGATCAATGATAAACCCATAATTTATCATTGAACTTAAGCGATGATGCCGCCATAAAGATTATACAGCGAGATATTTTTTCCCTTCTAGATCTGAAGATCATACTGAATACTGATGGAAATGTCCGTCAGATACTCGGCCACAATTTTTCAAGCCCCCGATTGTTTGTCAGGGTTTTAAAAAATCATGGTATGTAAAAAGATGTTAAGCCATAACTGAGGTATATGTATGATCTTATAATATTGTGTTATGGCCAGATAGATAATTGATGAATGCAGCGGTAGCAACTTGAACCAAACTAATAATTCTGTTGCTTAAAGTTACTAGACCATGTTCAAAATCTTTTATCTGGACCCACAAGCTCAGTCCATAATTATAAGGGATACTATAGTAAGGAATACTGTATAAAAACTTGCACACAACTAGAATGATGTCCCATCACAACTCTTCTACTGACTTATTGTACTTATTGGTTGCTGGCATATAGTTGTGGCGTAATAGGCTATCATTGTAGGGTTTTTCCACACAGATCTACTTGTATGTGGCTGTATAAATCATTGTAATTTTTTGTGTTTAGAAATAATCCACATAAAGACAACATTTTGTAATAAAATAAGAAACAGTAGGGTCTAACATTACAGGGCTCTAATGGAATGTATATGCAGCAGTATAGCTATAGGGGTGCAGTAGTGGCAGTCGCAGGTTTATTATGATGTTACAGGTGAATCATGATGTTTGATATGATCAAAGAAATTAACATTTTGGTCCCTATTTACCAAGATTAAAGGGGATCTGTCACTAGTTTAGTAATGCCCTATAGCTAATCTGATAGGCGCTGTCACGCTGATAATGCTAGTGAAAATTATGTCCCAAAACGTTTATTATTTTAAAAGTTATGAGGTTTTTTCTAAATATGTAAATGAGCCTTTAATAGACAACTGGGAGGTAACAGCAGTGATCCTCCTGAGGGGGAGCTACCTCACAGTCCCTGGCGCTGCCCAATCAGCATAAGAGACTAAGACTGGGTTCACACGACCTATTTTCAGGCGTAATGGAGGCGTTTTACGACTCGAATTACGCCTGAAAAAACGTCTCCAATACGTCGGCAAACATCTGCCCATTACTTTCAATGGGCTTTACGATGTACTGTGCCGATGACCTGTCATTTTACGCGTCGCTGTCAAAAGACGGCGCGTAAAATTACAGCCTCGTCAAAAGAAGTGCAGGACAATTCTTGGGACGTTTTTGGAGCCATTTTCTCATAGACTCCAATGAAAACAGCTCCGAAAATGGCCGTAAGAAAACACTGCGAAAACGCAGAGAAAAACGCGAGTTGCTGAAAAAACGTCTGAAAATCAGGGGCTGTTTTCCCTTGAAAACAGCTCCGTATTTTCAGACGTTTTTTGTTAAGCGTGTGAACATACCCTAAGGCTGGAGGAAAGGGGGATCACAAACAGCCATATATGAAAAAGGAGATTCTATCTTATGGCACCAGAATCACAGTTCTAGTGTGACACAACCGGAGATATCGCCAGTTGAATACACAGTCGGGAATGGAAGCTGTATACTATATGATCACGCTGTGTGGCTGGGCAGGGAAGGGGGAGAAGCTGTATGCTGATTGGACAGCGGCATACAGAAAATATTACACCGCCCAGAGTGATAAGAAAGAGTCACTTCCTATTTGGCTATTAGAGCCACATTAGCTTTTTTAGAAAAATGCTCATAACTTTGCAAATAATAAACTTTTTTTTTTTTTTTTTAAATCACACTGTAGTTATCAGCAGCAAAGCTCTTATTAGATTAGTTAGGGGATAATGCATTAATAAACTGGTGACAGATCCTCTTTAGGCTTAGATTTACGAAGAGAAAGCTTGAGAACTTGGAAAGTGGGAAATACAAGAATGACACCATATAAATCTAGAAGATGGCCCTAAATGATCACAAGCTTGCTAAATTGCCCTGGCTTAGTCTTTACTTATATACCGTTATATTGTATACCCATATATATATATAGAAACAGGAAGTCAAATAACATAGCAATCTGTTAATAGATAAAATAAAAAATAGAATTATACTCACGCCATGACAATAACACTGAAATCCAACCAGTTCCATGGGTCCCTCAGAAAGGTGAATTCTTTCAGACAGAATCCTCTTGCCAGAATTTTTATCAATGATTCAAAAGTATAAATGCCAGTGAAAGTATACCTGGTTAGAGTGTACAAGGAACGATTTAATGAACACTTATCTAAGTGCGGCATTTCAGAAAATCTCAACATGGTCACCAATGTGTTTACTTGATGCATGTGAGAGTACCTTAAATGTAAACCAAAAGCATAAAAGTCATGATATAATAATGAAGGAAAATATGGAAAGTACAAGCTGGGTTGGAAAATGACTTTTTGAATTAAAAGGTGATATAGCATTCCCATCCGTTGTTGTGGCCTCCTATACTTCAAGCTTATACACCACCATGGCTATTTTAATAATCTGGTGAGATCTTATTCAATTCCTAACAAAGTCTAACTCCGCCAAACGTGAAAATCCAGGTGTGACTGCAGTTAAAACCAATATCCCACTATCTCCATATCTTATTCACAGGGGGCCACAAAGCTCATATATGGGGAGATGTTTGATACGGACATGACACTCTTAACTAGACTAACAATATAGCTGCTATACAGGGTCAACGAAATCCATTTCTGGGGTCTTAATCTTACAGAATTACTACAGGGAAATTACTGATGACCACCAGTTCTCCAGGAGAAGGGAATCTTCTAAACAATTCCCCATATCCCAAGTTGTAGATACGCTTCCCTTCACCAGGGCAAAGATTGAGTTTGCTGCCCTAGCCCTGTATGTATATACCCTGGCCAAGGCACAGAGGCTTGTTGGTGCCCACCTAGCACCCAGAAACTAGGTACCATGCCCCGTCAGCCCTTCCTATCCAGGCTTTACAAGACAAGATGCGATATATTTTATTGTAACTATACTAACAATGATCTGATCCATTTATTATTTGGTCTATAGAGAAACATTGCTATACTATTTCTACTCCCACTAGATTATGAACATCCAGCGTATTCATTCTCTATAAATTTTACCTATCTGCTTCCTTAGTGTTCTGGTTCTGCAATGATCATATTGTCATTGAGATTACGAGCTGCAATTTCACTAACAGTAGTTATACCCATGCTTGAAGGTACTAGGTAGCTGTGATATACCTTAAAACAAGAATTTGGAAATATATTTCTATGGAATAATTGAAGAACTGAAATAAATATAAATTATAATATTAATTAAAAGACAGATAGAATAATGGAGTACATCAGGGTTGGTATACAACAAGCTTTAATTCCGTCTGGTAACAGTTTCGATTAACTGACACACCATGCAGATATTATAGCATAGTTAATCATGCACATGCTGAACAATATTAATAGCGTCTGTCTGTTAAGTAGACGACGTTGAGGACATGAGTCTGCAAATAAATGGAAGCTTCAATCCAGCATCTCCGTATGGACTGGCAATAATTAGATCAAGCATGGGCGCCACATCCTGGAAATCAATTCATTAATGAGCATAACCTACATAGGGAAATGGAACCTCAATGTATCTTGTTATGCAGTATGGTTTACAAGAATCATACCTCTCAGTTCTTAGCAGGGTTATATAGCAAACTGTGATCATACAAGGATGGCTATTTATTAATTTTCTGAACATTTCTGTGCTATTTTTATGTTGTAACTGTAGGGTACAATACCATAAAATTTACATATAGTATTCTTCCTATATACCAAGGTGGCCAGAGTGTGACTTTGGAGTCACAGCTTGCTCTTAGGCCTCTTTTGTGTGGCAGCACACGCCATGACAAACAAGTGTCCCCAATTCCCATACATCTGCTCCGATAGAAGAGATCAATCAAGTTCCTATTAGTAGAGAGCGGAGCAGGACATGGGGTAGACAAATGTGTTCTGTTAAAGGGGCACTGAGTCTGCGGCAGTTTTCTGGGCACTGGGCATTAACTACTCTGAGTAAACCAATATGCAATTATTTTTTATAGTCACTGTTATCTGGCTGGCACAATTTTATGGGTTATTCCTTGTGGTAGGCATGTTATAGGCAATATCGTGGAGATGGTATAGTTGTGCTGGTACTATTGGCTTATAGTATTTTATGGGCACTGTAGTGTGGAATATCTGAAAGGGGGCACCACTGTGTAGGTACTATATGACTAGGCGATATGACAAGTGTGTAGAGAGTCAACACATAGTGAATATTTGCTATAATCTGATATTTCTTTTACAGATAGTAGAAATATTTGGCATGTATATATTGTCAATTTGTTCTTGCTTTTGGGAATAGCAGAGGAACAAGGGAGGCACATATGGTTTGTGAGCATGGGTTCACTTCTCTCTGTGACAACATCTACTGATCTGACTATGAACACATAAGACCTTCATAGAGAAAAACTTTGAGGTGAATTTAGATTGATTTCTATTGGAAATGTCCTATTTAATCCTAAAAATAGCCTTATTTTTCAGCCACGTCAATCACTGAGTGTCATATTTAGTGGAAAATATGTAGACAGGAAAGTACTGTCAATAAACCCAAGAGGAAAATCAATATATACAAAGTACTTTGAAAAATAGCACAGCGGAGACAGTCATATTGTTGGGCTGGAGTAAAATTAGGCTGCAAGCTCCTATCCTCCTATCCTTAATGTTCTTACATTTACCCAACAAAATTTAGACTCCATATGTAAGTACATTCAGGACTATTACATAAGGACCAGAGGAACATAGAAAATGCTCATATCTTATACATCTAGCCATACATCCTAAACTGATGGTTATTAGGTGATTAACCCGACTGGTTGAAATACTATGACTATATATCTGTGTTTTGTTCTTTAACTTGTAGCCCAGTCGTTTTTCCACAACATAATTAGAATTGATTTTCCTTTTCAGAGTTCCTGCTGCATATGTGTTTAGACACGAACATCGGGTCAGATATTAACCTGTTCATTTCCATAGGCTCAACTAAAGACTGCACTTCAATAGCACGTCTTTTAGCCACTCTGCATAAAGAGGAGCTCTACAGGTATAGCAGGCCAAAAATTGTCATTTAAAGGAGCCCAAACCCTTCACGGTTTATAAAAAAAAGTAATTTATAATATGGGCAGCTAATATCATGCACACATACAATATATGGTAAAAAGTATTAGGACACACCTCTTAAACAGTAACTCAATTTTTGAAAAACTTTTGACATGTCACAGTGACATGTCATAAATTTTGATAGGTGCGGGTCCGAGCAGTGAGAACCCCACTAACTGCTAACACAAAGCGGGAGAAGAGCACTGCTTTGTTTCTGATCCGCTTTTCTCGGAAAGTCGAGCGAGTAGCGAACGGACTCAATAGAAAAAAATATAAATAGAAAGTCTATAAGTCCCTACACTGCTCAATCGGTTTTACGAGGAAATCGGTTCAGAAACAAAGCGGCACAGCGCTCACCCGAGAGCTTCTGCTGCTTCGTTTTAGCGATTAGTGGGGGTCTCAGTGCTTGGACCCCCACTCATCAAAACTTCTGACATGTCAAAAGTTTAGTTACCCTTTAATCATTGAATTCAGGTGTTTCATTCAGTTCCATTGCCACAGGTATATAAAATCAGGCACCTAGCCATGCAGTCGCCTTTACAAAGATTTGTGAAAGAATGGGTTTTTCTGTGGAGCGATGAATCGCACTTCTCTATCTGGCAGTCTGATGGATTCTGAGTCTTGGCTTGGCAAATGCCAGGAGAACGTTACCTGCCTGACTGCATTGTGCCAACTGTAACGTTTGGTGGAGGATGAATAATCTTTTGGGGTTGTTTTTCATGGGTTGGCTTGGGCCTCTTAGTTCCAGTAGGGTAAATCTTAATGCTTCAGGTCCTTTTCTATTCCAGCATCTGTGCCCCAGTACACAAAGCTAGGTCCATAAAGACATGGTTGGGTTAGTTTGGTGTGAAAAAACTTGACTGGCCCGCACAGAGCCCTGAACTCAGCCCCATTGAGGACCCTTGGGAAGAACTAGAACGGAGATTGCGAGCCAGGCCCTCTCGTCCAACATCAACCAACTCCATATTAATGACTATGGATTTAGAATGAGATGTCATAAAAGCTCCTGTAGGTGTAATGTGTAGGTGTCATAACACTTTTGTTATATATAGTGTATGTATGAACATTTTTCTCTGAAATTGAGATACTGTATGTAAGATAAAGTAGAGATCGTGGAGACAGACATTTTTCTGTAACGTTGTGTCTATAATCCCATTGAAGAACCATACCATCATCCTCTCAAAATGAAATGGCTGATCACAGGGGACAATAGATTGGATTTAACAACACAACAAATGTAAATAAAAAAACTCGTATGCTAACAATATTTATTGTAATAGAAGTCTATGACTATATAATTGATAAAATGTGCAGCATTAGATTAGCCATTTTACAGATTTGTTCACTTGCAGTAGGGATTATTATTATTATACTGCAATCTTAAAAAGCTTTCCAGTAAGTATGTACTATAATGCAACTATAAAAATCTTAGGAACATTGGAATTAAAGAGTTTTTGCTTACCACAGAGTTTGCTCATGATTTGATAAATCTAGATGTGAAATTAATCAGCTTTGTGTGTAGGTGGCAGATATTTGTACAGTGCTGCCGGATTAGAACCTTTTAAAAAGCTTTCCTACGGTCCTGAGTGTGAACTCCCACCTGTAATGTTCATTGAACTGAATGCCACCATGTATGCGGATCCCAGGTGCCTACGCTTAATTTGCCGGCAAAGATGGTGCTTATAAAAGCCGTGTTTAATATATGCATCCGTTTACAGCCTGGTTCTCTACAGTAGTTTATAGCCTGATTGCTACAAAGTGTAGGATGAGCAATTGTAAGTAGAATATGTGTATTACGGCTTTTTAGTCATTATGTATAAGCCGCATTGTTCATAGTAGCATATGTTGTAAGTTAGAATTTTTGCCCTCTGCTAAAGCATATTTTACTGTTCACCTATAAGGTTCATGTACCAACCCTGTATTTAGGCAGAAAATCTGCACAGAAAATTTCACCAGCATTTATCAGAGGCCCAAAAAAAAAAGGTACAGATGTAGCCGTCTTTATCTTGACTTTTAACGCATTAAATACACAGTGAAAAGTTCCTTTATCTTGGCTTTTTCAATGGCTTTTGTTATGTGATATGACGCTGCAGCAAGTTACCAGAGTCAAGATAAAGATGGCTACATCCGTAAACCTAGGATGTGCACAAAGCACCTGCTCTTCAGTCTCCCACACCCAACCAGGCATTTAGGGGTGTAATATATAAATTCTGCAGTTCTTCTGAAAGGACTGACGGGTGGTGCATTGGGAGGAGAGGTCCGTCCTCCAGGGTTCTCTTGCTCCTCTCCTCCTGATGCACGTACATCCTAGGGGTTGAAAGCAAAACTAATGGGATCCACTGAGAGCTGAGTTATAAAAATGAATGTCCACTATTCCGTCATTAGGTCGTAAATACTATGTTGAGTAATCTCATAATGTAACTGCATGGGAAAGATCTTTGAATTTGATCAATTGTATAATTCTAGCTGCATACAGCCACCGCCAGGAGGAGCTAACAGGATATGCAGTGATACATCTATTATTGGAGTTGTATAATTTATGTGTGCAGCCAGGGTCCCTAGTGACATCTTCAGGTAGCCGCTATAACAGTGTCATGGCAAGAAGAGGAAGTAATTCAGTGCCCGGACCCTTCTCATGATGGATGCCGTAGCATCTGCATGCCTTAACTCTATGGTAGGTACGTCAGTGAGTACAGACTGCACAATGATGATTCCAATCTCTCACAGCTACTGTTAGAATGAGATCAACCAGAGAGACTGGCATAGTGTTGAGATATCTACTATGACAGGGGTACTCCATGATGAGCACCTCACTCTTGGCGGAAAACCTTACAAAAAGCAATTGGGCAGATTTACTACTGTGGGCCTAGAAAGTGTTGGAAAATTAGTCAAATTGGTGCAGTTTGGCACAATATTAATGTTTGTACCTCACTAGACACTTTCTTAAAATATTTTAAAAAGGGGGTGTGGCTTAGCAGGAAAGGGCATGGTTTGCCTTAAAGGACGTGGCTTCAAATGTGCCAAAAATGTGCCAAAAGACGGGTACAAAATTCTTTCCCAAAATAATCCAAATCAAAAGTGGTATATGGAAGTTAAAAGTATCTAGCAAACAGGTCATGCAAGATGCCCTAAAATGATCGTACAGCATGCACCGCTGTGATAAATTTGGCGCATTTTGTGCCTGGTCTAAGTTTACGCTGTTTAACTATTAGACAGCATTAGTAAATGTGGGCCAATGTCTAAGTTCTGTCTGCAAAAGAGCTATCTGCTCTCCATGCCTCCTAAATATTATTACGATGACATATTTCATTCCTTGGAAATCACATGAACAAAATTATATTCAATGTTTCCCATGCAGTTAGAAATACAATTATTTGCATACATTACTATGCATATAAAAATATATACACTCATATCACACAGAACCTAGTTGCAGGGAATGTTTAAAAAAAAATGCATTTATGAATCCATATACACAATGGATTTGTTCCTACAGAATCTTTGAAAGAAGACTTTGAACAACGAAGGAGTGTTACATATGTATAATCAGACAGTGGGTGCTAATAATCACCTTCCTGTTCCCTGAGAAAATGAGAGGTATGATCGTTCTCGTTTGACAATGAAATGACAGAGTCAGTTACATGCTAGAATGTTCATGAATCATTTCAGTTCTGATACAATGTTACTGATTTCACAATATTACATTATGGAAATGTGTTATTCACAACAGGATACTTGTATATCAAACATTACAGGGAACTTGTTATTGTGGCTGCCCCCCTTATATTAGGATGTCTAACAGATTCCCTACTAAAGGCCCTTTTACACCGGCCGATAAGCGGCCGGTGCAGCGACCGCCGATCAACGAGACTTTTGCTCGTGTCACACGGAGCTATGGATGGGCACGATCGGTCATTACACCGATCGCTCGTGCCATACATTATTATCATGTCGGCAGCGCATCTCCCTGTTTGCACAGGGAGATGTGCTGCAGTCAACGATAGTATTTAACTTTTTTTTAAATGATACAATCAGCATATGATCGAGCGTTTGCTCCTTCATCTGCTGATCGTTCCCCTGTTTACACAGGGCAATTATTGGCAACAAGCGTTCTATGAACGCTCGTCTGCCCGGTAATCGTCCTGTGTAAATCCCCCTTAACTCTGAACTAAAGGGCATGAAAACTTTCCACAGACAGTGCTATACATCTCAGTCAATAAACGGAACCAAGAACACTACCCTGCAATCCATGATAAAAAATTGTAAAAAAGTTCACGTCCACTGGAAAATAACTTGTCCACTCTATGAGCCCCACCGTTATTCAGCAGAGCTGCTACATTTCCTTGCAGCCCTGGGAAGTCTTTATTTCTTGAGGTGTATTCACACATTCAGATTTTATGCAGGGTTTTTTTATGCAGTGTTTGAAGCCGAATCCAGGTGTAAAGAGGAAGAAAGTATAAAGAATGGATACTACTTCTCTTGTTCGAATCCATTTTTGCTTCAAAAACTTCAAAACCTGCACGTGTAAATACACCATTAGGAATAGAGGTTGGGGCTTACGTTCTTTGCCCCTACTTTAGAGGCCAATTTGCAATTAGGCTTACAAGTTCAGCTTTTGTTGGTCATGTTACAAATGCCTTAATCAATAGGAAACTTGTTTGGTGACAGGCTTCCTTTAAAGAAAACCTTCACAAAAGTTGAAGTGAATGTCCACCTTCAAACTTTTTAGTTTTGTTAATCGAAAAAGGTCCAAAACTGTGCTGATTAATTTCTCAATATGTATTTATACAGATTTAGGGCCCATTTACACAAGCGTGAATAATGTCGGTGTGCTGCGCATAGAAATCACACCCAGCACACGAACCCATTGATTTCAATGTGGCCGTTCACACATGCACGAGTTTTCACGCAGCGAGAGTCCGCTGCGTGAAACTCACTGCATGTCCTATATTGGTGCGTTTTCACGCACCTACGTGCCCATTGAAGTCAAGAGGTGCGGGAAAACCACGCACCGCACACAGATGCACATTCGTGTGTGAGGGTGATTTGCGCATCAATTCGTTGGAAAAAAAAAAAGATGTGCTTTGCGCGTGGGTGAAAAACGCATGCCACTCACAAAGCACATTGATGCATGAGACAAAACACACGGACCAGATTCATGCACGTTTTTCACGCGCGTGAATCTGATACGCTCGTGTGAATGTAGCCTATGGCTCTGTTTTTCTGACAGAGAGCTAAAAAAAACTGCAGGCATGAAGTTAAATGATACAATTCGAACTTCCTGCAGCCACCACTAGGGGGATCTTACTGCATGATAAGGGCTCGTCCAGACACAGTAGAATTGCTGCGGACGGAAAAAACACAGCAGAATACAGTAGCAGCATAGTCGATGAGAATTAACAAATCTCATCCACATGTGTAAAAATTCTGTTCAGAAATTGACCTGCGGTGCGTCATTTTCGGACCGCAGCATGTCAATTCCTGCTGCGGTAAGTGGACAGAATTGCTGTGTTTTTTAGAGGAGATGTCACCATCTCCCAGCATTGTGAAAAACGCAGCAGAATACGCACCATTTTCTGCTGGAAAAAAACGTAGGAAATGGTGCGTTTTTGCCGCAGCGGAAGGTCTGCTACTTTCAACAGAATTTCTGCAGAAATTTTCTGCACCAATTCCGTTGCGAGTGAACAAACTCTAAAACATATACAAGTTCCTAAGCCCCTTTATATTAGCGAATGCATTCAGCAAGAATTTTAGCATTTGACTCTATGTTTATGCAGCAGATTTTTTAGAGCTCTGATATCAAAATTATATATAAAATAAATAAATCAGCACAGGATGTTGGACTTAAAAGAATAGCCTGTTGTTAAAAGGTGGATATTCACTTTAAAGCAACACTATAGTAGCACTAGATTTATACACCTAAACATACTCCAGCTCGTAGAAAGTTCAGTAAACTACAGCTCTCAACTTTCTCAATAACCCAGCTAATGGCATGTAGGCATCAATTCATGTACATCTGTATATTGTACTTGCTATTGAGCTATGGAGCAGAAAGCCCAACTGTATAAGGTGTCCAAGACAAACCTCTTTAGAAGTGCAGTTGAATCTTTCACTACTGCTTGTATGATTGTCAATTGTAGCAGTGATTTTGATCCTGCACACAGGAGATATGTTTTGTGCTGTGTAACCTGGGGCATTTTCCTTTCTCCCTGTTGACAATGACAAGATAAGCCGTTGCATTTCAAAGCAGCAGATGCCGGTGATTATCATATTGCCGGTACGGAAGAAGTCTTTGTTGCAGCCACTAGAACAAGCCAACTTATTGCTTTGTTGATTGCTTTCCAATCTTTTGTTTAGATTTGTGGACAAAGACGAGATAAATATATTTCAATAGATTCCAGTCCAGGTAATGGTAGCAATATTCTATATTCGGGATGGAAGGAAATATTTCCAGAGCCAACTTCATATCACACAGCTTTGGAATTCAAACATAACTTTTATGCATATTACAGGTTAAAATGGAGACACATATAATATTTAGTCTCTCGGTCTCACAGATGTGACTTCATGATGATTATGCATATAATTATTGCAAAGTAAATGCAATACCGCATGTGGAATACTAAAAACTAGATTTACTAACTTTAAAGGAACACTTTGTGCACTATTGCAACCTTTTCTTTAATGCTCTAATGCACTAAAAAAAAACACACAAAAAACAACTTTGCAAGTGTTGAATAAAAAATTCTACCATTTTATGTATACAGCTCCTATGTATACCTATGTGAATCCATGGTTACAGACTACAAAAAAAAGTTTTTCCTCCTGTTCTTGTTAAAGCGTTTGAATGGGATTAGAAAATAGGGTATGTTTATTTTTAAAGTACAACGCCACTCTTGTCCATGGGCTGTGTGTGGTATGAACGCTCAGTTCTATTCAAGGGACAGACTGAATGGAGTGGGGTGAACACTTGACTGCACAATCAGACTACACACAGGTTTGTTTGTGGTATGTAACCTTAAATATGCATTGGTCTGCACTGGAGGTGTAGACAGAAAATGCTTGCACAGTATTAGTAAATCTCTCTCACATAAGATCAGTGAATATAGGGCTAGATGCAATGTTTCCTATAACCTTTAGTGGCTACGGAAGGAGGGGGGGCATATACAGTGAGTTACAGCCATGGCTAGCTGGAGAGAAGTGGATTAGGAGTAATAAAAGGTAACTGTTTAGATTATTATAGGTTGCCAATAAAAAACTAAACTCAATCCAAGGAAAGAACATTAAATCTATGCTACATCATGAAACTATTATTTAAAGGAGTTTTCCCACGAGGGACATTTATGACATATCCACAGGATATGTCATAAATGTCAGATAGATGCGGGTCCCACACCTATCTCTAGAACAGGGCCCCCTAAGCCCTGTTCTACCACTTTGTGTTCTGGATGATTTCCGACCATGAAGGAAGAAACAGCGAAGCTCGCTGACCTATGCTGTTTCCGTAAGCCCCATAGAACTGAATGGTAGTTATGGAAATAGCGTAGCTCACATGCTACACTTCTTCCGTAACTGCCATTCTCTACTATGGGAGCTACGGAAACAGCGTAGCTCAGCGAGTTACGCTGTTTCCATAACTCCCGACCATATAATCAGGAAGTGGCGAGGAGGCAGCGTGAGCACCAAAAACTAGAACGGGTTGTAGGGGGCCCTGTTCTAGAGATAGGTGCGGGCCCCAGAGGTGGGACCTGCATCTGACATTTATGACATATCCTGTGGATATGTCATAAATTTCCCTCATGGGAAAACCCCTTTAACTCTTCAAATGTACCCACCTAATTGCCATCAAGCCATATACTGTATTCTGGGCTGTAAATTGAAAATCTTATTACATATCAAATCTGTCAATGTGACCTATAATAATAAAAAAAAAAATCATGGTCAATTAGTTATACTCAGTCCAATGTTTTACGCAATGGGAAGATTTAGCCGATAATTGAGCAGTGAGTTTCATAGAAAAAAGAAAAATGAGACGACTGTGGCTCTAGTGAAACTTAGGGGTCTGATGTCGGGAAATGTCCCACTGACTATCTGTGACGATAAGACATCTTCCCATGAGTCAATGGTTTTTAAATATTTTAAAACTTGATGAAAATGGTTTATTTATATAATTTTATTATAAAAAAGAAATCCATAAATAATTCACCTATCTATCCAGGGGTATAATGCAAGATTAAGCAATAACAATAATACCTTGTTACATCTTTTCTACTAAGACAATGGTATTGTAAAGAGCACAATATATGTAAGTACAACAAGATCAGAATAACATCCTCTATCTCGGAATGACAAAATGCAGCTGAGTATGCCCTTCTCCATGGTGCAATTGTGATGCAGCATGACCAGTGATTTCGGGGAAGTTCATGAGAGGGCGCGGTGGAGTTATAAGGTTACTTACGTGCCTACTGTGTCTCACAAGATAAGAAAGCCCTGGCAAAGCATTTCATTAAAATATAGATATCAATATCAATAAGAAAGGCAATTGAACAATAACATAAAAAATAATATTCGTAGCCATAATAAGAATAAGAGGCAATAATAGAGATGATAGACGTCATAATGAAAAGTTTATGGTTTAACATAAATTATTCGTCAGAGGAGGATAATCCAAATGTGCGAGTAACATGCCAAACTTGCCAGTGGTGAAACAGAACATATTTGGGTTGATTGGGTTTCATGAAAGTTGTAGTTTGGAATATATATACTATATTAAGTATTTGCAGTTATATCAACAAATAGTCTTGGGATTGTTTATGAGCACCATATAAAAAATTAAAGGGATCGTCCATATGCATTAACAATATAGTTCATTTTGCAGCAAGAGGTAGGAAAATGCTCCTCAATTTCAGTGAAATTCTGCAGACTGGTTGCTAGGGATGTACTGCTACATAATCCTATTGAAAGGACTGTGGTTATTAGGCAATATATCCATAGCAACTAGACGGTCAGACAATTCAGTTGTTCAGCTCTTGAGTGGTGCTTGTTTTAGTGACAGCAGAATAGGGAAAATCAGATTGGCAGAAGCCAAGCAATATCATTCTCACCTCATGCTTCCATCTTGGATATTCCAAAAGTGACAACAGCCATTGGGCACAATTAAAGCACCCATAGAGACACCCAGCTTTCCCAGTCTTCTGAATGCTAAATCTACCTAGTTACGAAGTCATACTGTATATCCCTTATTCCCATTTTATTGCTGGCACACTTGCAGTTAAAAGGGTATTCAAACCTAAAACATTTATGACCTATCCACCAGATTGGTGATAAATATTAGATCGATGGAGGTCTGAATGTTAGGTCTAAAATCCCACACCACCCCCAAGTGGTATACCCCTTTAAGGAGTCAGGAAAGCTGTGTGTAAACGTCAGTGAGAGCTTCAATGGTGGCCATGGTAGTTGACACTCCGCTTTTTAAAAAAAACAGATCTAACTAAAAATGGACTAAATGTAATCTAAATTCCCTTCCTAATCTCAACAGCATTTAGCAGAATGACACGTCCAATATTTTATTAAAAAGTCTAAGAAAAATGCAGTAGGTAACACAAGGCTTGTTACTGCCCATAGATCTGGACTGGTTATATATCAGGATTAACAAATATTATAACACATTACAAAATGTACATAGATCAGCTGTTCATAACACGTACTGTACATAACTGTCCTCTAAATCATATTTGATATTTCATGTGGGTTTTATATTTGAAAACGGTATCTGAAATTATTATTAATAATAATAATAATATTAATAATAATAAAGCATGTATATATATATATATATATATATATATATATATATATATATATATATATATATATATATAGCATTTATACATTTTATTATTTCGCTCAAACCTATTTAATATACGTACAAATATTTGTGATCATGCACTGCAAACATTTCCTGTTACCAAAAATGGGAAACGGTACACAGGAGATATACAGGATAGCACAGATGTAGATATAATATGAAGAATACTTACTCTACATATTTGCCCCACGTTCCCAGGTCAGACATAGCCATGAACACGCAGTTTGTGAGGATAGTGCACATTATAAAGATACTGAACAATGTGAAAATATCTGTCAAGGAAAATACTTTGTATTGAAATGATATTTACACATACAAATGATGGACAGTGTATATTTAATGGTCCAGATAACTGACTTTTTGGAGACTATTGTTTTCTGGTAGAACCTATGAGAAGTCTCCACCATTTCCACCCACCTCTAAAAAGGGAACCACAACTTTATTGTGGCTGAAAGCTTCACAGACATGGAGACTCTGGCACTAGCAATGATTGATCTTAAGTTATTGAAGCCTTAAAACACATTTTCTCCCCTGTTATGTAAATTTACTTGATTTTCCAGGAATGTCACTTTTGAGTAAAATACAGCATAGACTTCTCATTTTTGGCTGCATGGTTTTTGAAGATGTTTTAACTGTAAATATAGGGTGGCCAAAAACAAGCATTTCAAAACTGCGGCCATTACTTGTGGCTTCGCCATAAAGAAAAGTCCTTTTTAAAAAGAAGCCGGCTGATTGTTGCAGGCAGGGGCGGATTATAATGGAGGGCAATCTGGGCAAGTGCCCGGGGCCCAAGGCAACAAGGGGGCCCAATGGAAAAAAAAATTATAGAAAAATTAATTTCCATTTAAAAAGCTCAGTTGCGCTGCTGTGCATTGTCTACTTAAAGGGAATGTGTCGCTAGAAATTTTTAGATATTTTTTTCAGTTAAACAATTAGTATTTAAGTGATTACATATTGTTTTCATTTTTTTACAAGTCAGGAAATATTATAAATTAGATTCTAATTTATAAAATTGCCATGTGCTGGCCACTAGAGGGAGCAGTTCCCAAAATTGCAGCATGGTCACTGTGGTAAAGCAACCTCATTGATTTCTGCTGCAAATTTGGGGTGGACACACTCTGCTCTAGTGTCCTCACACAATCCCCCCTCCCTTCTTCTGGCTAGTGCCAGTAGAGGGAGGGGTTTGAATGTCTTCAAACCTCCTACACTGTGTGCCGCCATTTTCTGAGCGACTGCACAGTGGTAGGAGGTTCTACAGCGAGAAGCGAGGCGAGGAGACGAGCGGGGAGACCAGCGAACAGCGAGGAGAACAGAACGGGAAGGCGGTAAGAAACTATGTCATGTGGTAATGCGGAGATGGGGTTGTTAGTAGCGGCTGCACTAATGCACATGATGCTTCGTTGAACATATGGCCGGAAGCCACGGCCGGAAATCATCATATTAATGTCCGGCAGCGGCTTCCGTTCCACATGAAAATGGCGCCGGATTGCGCTCTACCAACGAGCTTCGTTTTGGTCTGTGTGGGAACGGCGCATGCGCGGTTCCCACACAGACGGCGCACGCTTCTGAGAATGGAACGGCTCCCATTTGCATTCGCTATGGGGTTGTATGTGCCGTATAGCATCTCGACACATACAGAGATGAAAAAAAAATGGCAGCCCCCATAGAGTAGTAAAAGTATGAATACAGTAAAAAGTAGAAAGTGACAACACAAATAAATAAATTTTTTGTTTATATTATATTTAAAAAAAATTAAAAAAAATCATGACACCTTCCATTTAACTTTATTTCTCATCCAGCGTTTGCGATTTTACTCTCTGATGATAGGCTGTCCACTGCCCCCGGTCTCCGCCTCCAGCAGCAAGATTCTCCTCCTATCACTACCTTCAGCTCATTCCCGAGCAGAACACAGCAATGATCATTGGTGGGTAAGTGATGGAAACTAAGGCTGGCCAATAGGATGGCTTAATGAAGCATCTCCTGATTCTAACTCCACCCCCTATCTCTGCTGCATCCAATGTGAAGTTAAGAGGAGCTTCAAATCCCGCCCACCCTTCTTTCCCGCTCTGGGTCACTCACCACTCCAGCAGTAAGGGAGTGATGATGCAGAAGTCTGAAGCAATTTGTGTGTTCCATCCTGATTCCTGCTTCAGAGTGCCCGCCCTGCCTCAGCGGTGCCACTGCCCTGCAAACGGTACAGCTCAGCAGCACACCAGACAAAGCAGACCACAGCGTTTGGACACCAGTCTCTGCACAGCCGTGACCAGTGACCAGCCTGAGCCTCAAAGGAACATTCAATCGAATCCAGCAGCACACTGCAGCAGGTATGCAAAATGTAAAAAAAAAATCTGCATGGGGTGTGTGTGTGGGGGGGGGGGGGGATAGCAGCACACAAGATAATCTGTATGGGGGGATGGGAAGTAGGAGCAACAGCCCACAAAATAATCTGTATGGGAGGATGGGAAATAGGAGCAACAGCCCATAAAATAATCTGTAGGGGGGAATAAATAGAAGCAGCACACAAGATATTCTGTGTGGGGGGATGGCAAATAGCACATTTGTAGTTAAAGAGGCTCTGTCACCAGATTTTGCAACCCCTATCTGCTATTTCAGCAGATAGGCGCTGCAATGTAGATTACAGTGACGTTTTTATTTTAAAAAAAACGAGCATTTTTGGCCAAGTTATGACCATTTTTGTATTTATGTAAATGAGGCTTGCAGAAGTACAACTGGGCATGTTTACAGTAAAAGTCCAACTGGGCGTGTATTATGTGTGTTACATCGGGGCGTTTTTACTTCTTTTACTACCTGGGCGTTCTGACGAGAAGTATCATCCACTTCTCTTCAGAACGCCCAGCTTCTGGCAGTGCACAGACACACAGCGTATTCTAGAGAGATCACGCTGTGACCACTCACTTCCTGCCCCAGGTCCTGCATCGTGTCGGCCACATCGGCACCAGAGGCTACAGTTGATTCTGCAGCAGCATCAGCGTTTGCAGGTAAGTAGCTACATCGACTTACCTGCAAACGCCGATGCTGCTGCAGAATCATCTGTAGCCTCTGGTGCCGATGTGTCCTCGCTCGTCCGACACGATGCAGGACCTGTGAGTGACGACACAGCGTGATCTCTCGAGAACACGCTGTGTCTGCACTGCCAGAAGCTGGGCGTTGTGAAGAGAAGTGGATGATACTTCTCGTCAGAACGCCCAGCTAGTAAAAGTAGTAAAAACGCCCCGATGTAACACACATAATACACGCCCACTTGGACTTTTACTGTAAACACGCCCAGTTGGACTTTTGCAAGCCTCATTTGCATAAATACAAAAATGATCATAACTTGGACAAAAATGCTCGTTTTTTAAAAATAAAAACGTTACTCTTATCTACATTGCAGCGCCGATCACATGCAATAGCAGATAGGGGTTGCCAAATCTGGTGACAGAGCCTCTTTAAGTTCATTTAAAACTGCATTCAGTTTTGATTTGGTTTTTGGTGCAGTTTTTTATTTTACAGGTGAAACACGTTTATGTAACAGATTATATTTTATAGCAGATGTTTATATTTTATATAAGTGGACACTTTAAAATGTTTTATTTGTTATGTGCTCTATTGTCTGATATACAAAACTTTGACAATTGACAGCACTTATTGTGAATTCTATGGTTATGGATCTGTTTTCATATTAAATATGTTTGCTCTGTTCAAAACTATGGCTACTTGCATCTTTTCTGGTCTTCTCTTTTAAATTTGCTTTAATAATTATCTTAAAGAGGCTCTGTCACCACATTATAAGTGTCCTGTCTCCTACATAAGGAGATGGGCGCTGTAATGTAGGTGACAGTAATGCTTTTTATTTAAAAAAACGATCTTTTTTCACAACGTTAGGAGCGATTTTGGTTTATGCTAATGAGCTTTCTTAATGCCCAAGTGGGCGTACTTTTACTTTCGACCAAGTGGGCGTTGTACAGAGGAGTGCATGACGCTGACCAATCAGCATCATGCACTCCTCTCCATTCATTTACACTGCACTAGCGATATAGATATATCACTATGTGTAGCTTCATACACAAACCCTAACATTACTACAGTGTCCTGATAATGAATGCACATGAAATCCAGCCTGGACGTCATGTGTACTCAGAATCCTGACACTTCTGACTCTTTGGTGCGTTTTTGTCGCAGCAAAATATTTGCGTTTTTCAACGGAATTGCTGCAGAAAATGTGTGGACGAGCCCTTCCACTTCCATCTCCGTTGTGGATCTTTAGAGCTAGTCAGTGTTATCGTTGGTGTCTATTTTGTTCGGGGGCCTTCTCTTGTCAGGTTTGTAGTTGTGCCATATTCTTTCCATTTTGCTATAATGAATGTAATGGTGCTCTGTGGGAAGGTCAAAGTTTGGGATATTTTTTTATAACCCAACCCTGATCTATACTTCTCTGCAACTTTGTCTATGACCTGTTTAGAGAGCTCCTTGGTCTTCATGTTGCTTGCTTAGTGGATTTGTAGACTCCATATTTATACTGAACGTCGTGACAGATCATGTGACGCTTTGCTTGCCTACAAGTGGATCTTATTCAACTAATTATGCCACCTTAAGTTAATTGGCGTAAACAGACCTTATTTAGGAATTCATTGCACTGTTACACTCAAATTTTTTAGTTCTTAGTTATTTTTTATTATTTGCTTTCAAACAAGGTATTTTTTTTTCTGTAACAATTTAGACTATTCTGTCACGTTCATTACATAAAATCAAACTTAAAATCCATTTTAATTCCAGGTTGTAATGCAAAGAACAGAAAAAGCACCGAGGATGTGAAGTCTTTCGCAAGGCACTGCAGATGCCATAGGAATAAGGGAGTACAGTGAAATTAAATACACAGAATAAAAACCTAAAAGGTGAATACATAATAAATACATAACCTAAAAGGTGAATACATAATACATACTGTTTAGAAATGTTGCATGCCATTGTTATTTGCTACCTTTGTTTTGCACAACATAAAGCAGACGGATAACACTTTTGTAGAACATATGATGGCGAGTCAGCATCACAGACAGAATGTCATTTAACTTGAAAGGATATGAATGTACCAAAATTTTGATTGCAGCTCTTCTGATAGGATGGAAAGGGCTAATTATATACAAAGCAGGTGTGGCACTAAATCTGAAGATTGTCTTTCCTCTGTTTAGTACTATAAATGTCTAGGGGGAAAAAAAGCAAAAGAATGCAGTGAAATAATTACCACAGATTTAAGAGACCATGACGTGTGAGAAGTGTATTGTTTACTAGAATATTGGTTCAACAAAAATCTGGAATCATTAGGCCTCATGCACACGGCCAAACTGCGTCCCTGTACAAATTCTACGGAGCCTTAATACAGCACCCAAAAAAAATCCATTTTCATATGCCTCAAATTTTATACAGAGTCATACAGATGTTTATTCTCCTGGATTCATACTGAATTTGAGAGAAAGTAGATTGCACCATGTTCCACCCGATGTCATTTTACGGAGATGTATAGGGGAGAATACCTCCATAAGATGGTGCTATTCAGAGTCACCGTACGGTAGTATAGTAAGGAACCCTAGGGACTCTGTGTGCCGCTGTACATACTCCATCTACAAAGCCCTGCTGTGTGCATGAACCCAAAATGGTAAAGAACAACAAAGGTTAATAAAATAGCCTATGCCAATATAAGCCGGTTAGTCATTGGTGGCAAGTTATAGAATGTAATCTACGAAAAGAAGTTCCTGCACCATAGGGGAATGCACATGCTTCATATATAAAACAATAAAGACTAATATATTTTTCAACCTTATGCTGAATTTCACAATGTATTACCATAACTAAGAAAATGTTAATTTTTCAAAGGTCAAACTTCAACTGACTAAAAGACATATACTGTAGTTAAATGAAAAAATTCTGGCTTCTTGAAGACGGAGACTAGAAACTTACTGCATAAAGTTTTGTTAATAATTCATAAGCAGTATGCAGGAAGCTTCTGAGCTCCCTCTAGTGGTGGCCTCAGGCAGCCAGGATTTTATAAAGTAACCGTAGGTGTATGCAAGGAATTTGGAGCTCTGAATCAGAAGAGCTCTGAAAACAAAGATATTTTAAGAAATTAATCAGCACTTATTTATATTAAAATAATAGTACTCAGTTGTGGAAATTCCCTTTAAAAGTAGGCAACAATGTCCTCCTTCAATTAGTATCATAGTTGGGACATTGGTTGGTTACCCTACATTTTCAAGTTAAACATGACTCTTAAAGTAAAATAAGACTTTTAAAATGAAAATCTGCAAAAGTGGTATAGCTAAACGTTACTGAACCCTATTGCAATTCATTGAAGGGTCCTCACTCCAGGCTGTGATATCTAATAACCAATTTACCATACTGTATATGTAAACTATAGCTCCCAGCAAGAATGGTATCATGATTCATGGTACTTTACTCACACAATCATAAATGGATAACCAAAATCATTTAAAATAAAATGAATATAAACACAACAGCAAATTAAAATCTAGATTTAAAATCAAATTTTGATCTTTGCTATGTATAAATTCATTTTTAGTCAAAATATTTCAAGCTTATTATACCGAACTTAAAAAAAAAACATTTTAAAAAGAAAAGTAAACATGAAATATATTCTACTGAGCTTTATGTCAATTCTGAGATATAGGGAGGTGAGGAATGAATCAGGCTGATGTTACCTTCTTATTTTTGTAGAAAGGGTCAATATCCTCCAGGGGTTGCCCAATGAGACGTGAAGGAAAGTCCCCAAAGATTCGAGGCAGCTGTTTGCCAGCCTCCAAGTCGGGATGTGGTGTAGGTAATCCCTCTTTATTTTCATTGTTCTCTCCTTCTCTGTATTCATGTTTAGCACTTCTGGCCTGTTCCTCAGCGATACGCTTCTCAATAGCAGCCAATGATTCTGGGGTGAAACGGCGGAAGCTGTCAGGACTTGGTGGCAACAACAGGACTGCCATATTTTCATCCTGCTCCTTCTGTCCTAATTTTTACTTATAGCATTGGAAACAGCTGAAACAAAAACAAAAAAAAAGAGCAAATTGAGTTTATGTATCTACGAGAGGCAACCATGTCACTTTTCCCTGGATAATTTCAGGAGTCGGATTTCAAGTTTATGACTCATGGCTTTACAGAAGAGAAATTACTGGAATAGTAAAAGGGGGTGATCTCTACCTACCACCTGTCATGTTCAACATTATATAAATAGTACCTACAGGTATATGTGGTACATGTTCTGCATTTTGGAGACGGTCCCATCAGAGTTGTAGCTAGGCATACCTTCACCCTGGCCAAGGAAGAGTGGCTTTTTGGCAACTCCCATGGCACCCTACACCAGGCGAACCTGCTCTGCCAGCCCCTTACTATGTACACCCCTGAATCCCATAATGGTAAACCAAATTATTGTTTGCTGATCTATGGCCATGTTTGAAAATGTGAATGAAATAAACCATAACAACTTTCAATCAAAATTTAGTTTCTGACAACTTTAAGACCAAACTAGATTTAGCCAGTTATTACGCCAGTATGAAATAAACATCATAAAGATATTTATGCAGAGGAAGACAAATTTATATGCATATGGAACTAAAATAGAATAATAAAACATCAAAATTATCTGTGCTGACCAATGTGTTATCCATAATTTAAAGGTGGCCTATAGTTAGCCCTTCCAAAATATAGCATAATTCCCTTATTCTGCACTGTGGGAAGGGTAATGGACCATATTTACTAATGCTGTCAAATAGTTAGACAGCGCAAACTTGGACCAGTAAAGCACAAAATACACCAAATTTATCACAGTGGTGCATGCTGTATGAAAAATTTGGCGCATTTTGCATGACCTGTTACACACTTTTCTCTTCCTAATACAATATTTAATTTGCCCGTTTTTCACCAGAATTTTGTGCCTGTTTTTTTGGCGAACATTTTAACGATTCAAGCCATGCCCTTTACTGATAATTCACATCCCCTTTCCAGGTAAGTCACACCCCTTTTCAAGACACTTTTAAAAGTGTTTAGAAAGTAGTGATAATCAAAATTGCGCCAAAATTTGGTGCATTTGTCAACACATTCTGGACCCAGACACAGTGGTAAATCTTCTCTATTGTCTTTAAATAACTCATACAGTGATCCTCCTGAATTTCATCCGTGTATCTTAATCAAATTGGTTGCTCATGTATATGCTCTAGGCAGCAAAAACTTGGCAGCTTCCTCTACAAGCTTACAGCTGCTTGGCCTGTCGTGTGACCTCATATTCACTTCTGTGCAACAATTTAGGTGTTAAAGGGAAGGTGTCACGAAAATATTTTTTTTTATATAATATTGCTTTTAGTATGTCATTAAAATACATTATATTTATTTGTGTTTTTGTGTTGTACTTTTTACTTTTTTCTTTCTTTTACTTCTCTATGGGGCTGCCATTTTTTTTTCATCTCTGTATGTGTCGATTAACGACACATACAGAGATGGAATAAGGCACATACATCCCAATAGAGAATGCGAACGGGAGCTGTTCCATTCACTATAGCGTACGCCGTCTGTGTGGGAACGGCGCATGCGCCGCTCCCACACAGACCGAAAGGAAGGTCTTTGGTAGAGCAACATCCGGCTCCATTTTCATGTGGACCGGAAGCCGCGGCCGGACAGTAAGATGAAGACTTCCGGTCGCGGCTTCTGGCCATATGTTGAAGGCAGTGCAGACGCAAGGACTAGGAGCGGAGGCGGCAGGAGCAGGTAAGTTATGTTTGTGTATGTGATGTGTGTGTATGTTAGTGTTATACTGTCTGATTACCACTGTATCTAATCCTCCTACACTGTGCATTCGCTCAGAAAATGGCGGCACACAGTGTAGGAGGTTTGAACATTCAACCCGCTCCTTTCTCCTGGCACTAGCTAGGATAAAGGAGGGGGGATTGTGTGAGGACACTAGAGCGACCGTGTCTACTCCAAATTTGAAGCATAAAGCAATGAGGTTGCTTTACCACATGCAAATTCTGCAATTTTGGGAATTGCTCCCTCTAGTGACCAGCACATGGAAATGTTATAAATTAGAATCTAATTTATAATATTTCCTGACTTGTGAAAATTTTTTAAAAATTCAAACAATGTGTAATCATTTATATACTAACTGTTTAACTGAAAAAAAAAAAAAGATTTCTAGCGACACATTCCCTTTAAGCCATCACTGAGGTTCAAGCCCTCAGACTCATTCATAGAAAGGAAAACTCATTTGCACCCAATAAAATTTCCCTAAAACAAACAGACAGACAAAGACAGCTCAACAACGCACTGAAAATGTGAATATGATACATGGGAAATTAAAAGGGAAACTGCTGTATTAGTATTTCGGGACCCTCATGCTGTGTTGTTGCAGCCGTTTTCTTTATTCCTTCACTAGGTGGCATTTGTGCAGTCGTGCAATAGGCCACTGTCTAGTATTGAAGGGAGAAGATATGCTACATGGAAGAAAATAGTGGTTAATCAGGCCACTGAAAACATTATGTATATTGCATCCTGTTGCGTTTATTGAATGTTTTGATAAGGTAAGGCAAGGTGCTTCGCTTGTTTACATCTAAATTTAGGGCGCTGGGATGTGCGGCCCGGGCTCCATCTTAAGGCTACATGTGCCGTTCTGTAACAGAGTAACGGCAGACGCAAGAGCGTGTGAGCATCATCATCTGGGGCAGGGCTTAGAGTATAAAATGGTGGCGAGCTTGTCAAACAGTGTTCAGTGTTGGGAGGAAATTAGCGTGACTTGAGCTCTGCGTTACCAAGAGAGGCGTTGCTATAGGCGGGAAGTAGTGAAGAGCTGCTATTGGTAGAAACCGACTGTGAGGAGCTGGAAATGAGGAGCATGGAGAGGAATGTTGAGGTGCTACGTTAGTATCTATCATTGTGCCTAGGGTAGCGAAAGGTCCTGAAGAGAAAGCAGAGGATGGTGTGGCATATCACGACTGTACAGATAGATGAATAGTTAGCGGTGAAGGGCACGTAAAAGTGAGACGTGCCCGAAGTCAGTCAGAAAGGAGTAACGGTCAGTGGCCGGCATAGTGAAAGACTAAGGGTTGAGAATCACTCCATTTTGAGACTTACAGAGCCTTTTATATAGCAGCCAGTAGCCACCATATCATGGGTCACTAGGCCCGAGGTTACGCAACTAACAGCCACCATCTTGAGGCAGATAGACCTTGTATCAAGGAGGGGTGCCTTTGACCCGGTGTCTGCCGGTCATACAAATCACGCTAGCCATCTTGTCAGGGTGAGCTGTAAACTGATCTTGTGCCTCCCAAAGTGGAAGATTGCAAATATTGTCTGTGGGCACCATTAGCACCGGCAAGAATTGTATATAATTGAAAGTACAAGTCAAGTTTTGCCATTATAACTCCTGATTCATTTCATCTTTCTCCGCAGCATCCCTGCAGGGTTTCCACCATCTTGATAGATGTAATTAAATTGTTATAACCACGCTCCTAGTTTAAATGAATTTATCAAGTTTTGGAAAATTGTTCTAAATTTAGGTTCCATATAACTAAAAACTGGGAACCTTCCGTTATTAAGTTCATTTGCCCTACAATGCTCTTCAGATCATTCGTAAACAAAAGAAATTGATAGATCTTTTATCCGATACAGTCCACCAAGCTGAGAGCCAGTTGAGGACTCTCAGAATCAGTTTAGCAAAGTCTTAAAAGGGCAATTGACAAAGGGTTGTTCATTAATTATTTAAACTCTGATTCAAGAGAAGACCTTAAAGGGATTCTCCTAATTCAGATTTTAAATAATTCATGGATGACTCTTCCTAAAATATTTCTGTATCTGTTACTTGTTATGGATATAGCTAAGCATATGATCCAGGGAGAAGTTTCCTGGTAATTTTATTATCTACAGTCACTTCATTCAAAGTTGTTGTTATGGTATTTTTGGTGGATATAACATTAAAGAGGCTCTGTCACCACATTATAAGTGGCCTATCTTCTACATAATGTGATTGGCGCTGTAATGTAGATAACAGCAGTGGTTTTTATTTAGAAAAACAATAAATTTTGACCAAGTTATAACCTATTTTAGATTTATGCTAATGACTTTCCTAATGCCCAAATGGGTGTTTTTAGCTTTTGACCAAGTGGGTGTTGTAAAGAGAAGTGTATGATGCTGACCAACTAGCGTCATACACTTCTCTCTATTCATGTACTCAGCACACAGTCATCTTGCGAGATCACGATGTGCTGTCACTTACTCACAAATTAACATTACTGAAGTGTCTTGAGAGTGAATAGACATCGCTGCCAGTCAGGACGCGATGTCTATTCACAATCTCGACACTTCGGTAACGGTTGTGTGGAACTTAATTACAGCAAGCATGATCTCGATGTGCTGTAAGTCCCACACAAACGTTACCGAAGTGTCGGGATTGTGAATAGATGTCTGGAAGCGATGTCTATTCACTCTTAAGACACTTCAGTAACATTAATGTGTGAGTAAGTGACAGCACATCGTGATCTCGCAAGATCACTATGTGCTGAGTACATGAATGGAGAGAAGTATATGATGCTGATTTGTCAACGTCATACACTTCTCTTTACAACGCCCACTTGGTCAAAAGCTAAAAAACGCCCAGTTGGGCATTAAGAAAGTCATTAACATAAATCTAAAATAGGTCATAACTTGGTCAAAGTTGATTGTTTTTCTAAATAAAAACCACTGTTGTTATCTACATTACAGCGCCGATCACATTATGTAGGAGATAAGGCACTTATAATGTGGTGACAGAGCCTCTTTAACCCCTTCCCTCTTTGGCCGCTTTTGACCTTCCTGACAGAGCCTCATTTTTCAAATCTGACATGTTTCACTTTATATGGTAATAACTCCGGAATGCTTTTACCTATCCAAGTGATTCTGAGACTGTTTTCTCGTGACACATTGGACTTTATGTTACTGGCAAAATTTGCCCGATACATTCAGTATTTAATTGTGAAAAACACCAAAATGTAGCGAAAAATTGCAAAAATTTGCATTTTTCTCAATTTAAATGTATCTGCTTGTAAGACAGGCAGTTATACCACACAAATGTTGCTAACTAACATCCCCCATATGTCTACTTTAGATTGGCATCGTTTTTTGAACATCATTTTATTTTTCTAGGACGTTACAAGGCTTAGAACTTTAGCTGCAATTTCTCACATTTTCAAGAAAATGTCAAAATGCTATTTTTACAGGGGCCAGTTCAGTTGTGAAGTGGGTTTGAGGTCCTTAGATATTAGAAACCCCAATAAGTCACCCCATTTAAAAAAATGCACCCCTCAAAGTATTCAAAACAGCATTTAGAAAGTTTCTTAACCCTTTAGACATTGCGCAGGAATTAAGGCAAAGTAGAGGTGAAATTTACATAGTTCATTATTTTTTTCCAGAAATTCATTTTGAATCCATTTTTTTTGTACCACAGAAGGTTTTACCAGAGAAATGCAACTCAATATTTATTGCCCAGGTTCTGCAGTTTTAGGAAATATCCCACATGTGGCTCTAGTGTGCTACTGGACTGAAGCACCGGCCTCAGAAGCAAAGGAGCACCTGGTGGATTTTGGGTCTCCTTTTTATTAGAATATATTTTAGGCACCATGTCAGCTTTGAACAGGTCTTGTGGAACTAAAACAGTGGAAACCGCCCAAAAGTGACCCCATTTGGGAAACTACACCCCTCGAGGAATTTATATAGGGGTGTAGCAAGCATTTTGACCGGCCAGTTTTTTTGCAAAAATGTTTGGAACTAGGCCATGAAAATGAAAATCTAAATTTTTTCAAATAAAATGTAGGTTTAGCTAATTTTTTTTCATTTCCAAAAGAACTAAAGTAGAAAAAGCACCACAACATTTGTAGAGCAATTTCTCCCGAGTAAAACAATACCCCACATGTCGTAACAAACGGTTATTTGGACACACGGCAGGGCTTAGAATGGAAAGAGCGCCATTTGGCTCTTGGAGCTCAAATTTAGCAGGAATGGTTTGCGGAGGCCATGTCGCATTTGCAAAGCCCCCTAGGGAACAAAACAGTGGAAACCCCCAACAAGTGACCCCATTTTGGAAACTATACCCCTCGAGGAATTTATCTAGGGGTGTAGCAAGCATTTTGACCGGCCAGTTTTTTTGCAAAAATTTTTGGAACTAGGCCATGAAAATGAAAATCTAAATTTTTTCAAATAAAATGTAGGTTTAGCTAATTTTTTTTCATTTCCACAAGGACTAAAGGAGAAAAAGCACCATAAAATTTGTAAAGAAATTTCTCCCGAGTAAAACAATACCCCACATGTGGTAATAAACGGTTGTTTGGACACACGGCAAGGCTTAGAATGGAAAGAGCGCCATTTGGCTCTTGGAGCTCAAATTTAGCAGGAATGGTTTGCGGAGGCCATGTCACATTTGCAAAGCCCCTAAGGTGACAAAAAAGTGGAAACCCCCAACAAGTGACCCCATTTTGGAAACTATACCCCTTGAGGAAATTATCTAGGGGTATAGTGAGCATTTTGATCCCACAGGTTTTTTGCAGAAATTTTTGGAAGTAGGCTGTGAAAATGAAAATCTACATTTTTTCAAATAAAATGTAGGTTTAGCTAATTTTTTTTCATTTCCACAAGGACTAAAGGAGAAAAAGCACCATAAAATTTGTAAAGAAATTTCTCCCGAGTAAAACAATACCCCACATGTAGTAATAAAAGGCTGTTTGGACACACGGCGAGGCTGAGAAGGGAAAGAGCGCCATTTGGCTTTTGGAACTCAAATTTAGCAGGAATGGTTTGCGGAGGCCATGTCACATTTACAAAGCCCCTGAGGGGACAAAACAGTGGAAACCCCCCAACAAGTGACCCCATTTTGGAAACTACACCCCATGAGGAAATTATCTAGGAGTACAGTGAGCAGTTTGACCCCACAGGTGTTTTACAGAACTTATTGGAAGTAGGCCGTAAAAATGAAAATCTACATTTTTTGAAATAAAATGTAGGTTTAGGTTTTTTTTTTCATTTCCACAAGGACTGAAGGAGAAAAAGCACCATAAAATTAGTAAAGCAACTTCTCCCGAGTAAAACAATACCCCACATGTGGTCATAAACGGCTGTTTGGACAAACGGTAGGGCTCAGAATGGAACTAGCACCATTTGGATTTTGGATAGTGTCTGGGCGCCATGTCACATTTGCTGAGCCCCTGTAGTACTAGTACAGTGGAAACACCCCAAAATTGACTCCATTTGGGAAACTGCACCCCTGAGGAATCATCTAGGGGTATAGTGAAAATTTTGATCCCAAAGGTTTTTTGCTGAATTAATTAGAATTAAGCCATGAAAATGAAAAATATTTTTTTTTTCCAACAAGATGTCGTTTTAGATCAACATTTTTCATTTTTACAAGGAATAGAGAAGAAAAAGCACCCCAACATTTGTAAAGTAATTTCTCCCGAGTACGGTAACACCCCATATGTGGTTATAATAAGCTGTTGACATATATGGGAGCATTCAGAAGAAAAGGAGCGGTATTTATCTTTTGGAGCGTAGATTTTGCTGGAATGGTTTGCGGACGCCATGTTGCATTTGCAAAACCCCTGATGTACCAAACAAAAGTGACCCCGTTTTAGAAACTACACCCCTAAAGGCATTTATCAAGGGATGTAGTGAGAATTTAGACTCCACAGGTGTTTTTCAGAAATGAATACGCAGTGGATGGTGCAAAGTGAAAATTGCAATTTTTCCACTGATCTGCCCATTCACCACACAAGATGTTGTGCCCCTAGAGAATCTTACCCCATAAATTGTTAAGCGGGTTCTCCCGGGTATGGTAATGCCTTACTTGTGGCCATAAATTGCTGTTTGGGCACACTGTAGGGCTAAGAAGGGAAAGACCGCCATTTTGAGCATGGATTTTGCTTGGTAGTTTTGTTTGAGTTTTGCTGGTATTCAGTTTATAATGTGGTGGCATATGTAATCTGTGCGGAGAACATCAGGGTATATGTAAGCTGTGCGAAGTACATCAGGGTATATGTAATCTGTGCGGAGAACATCAGGGTATATGTAAGCTGTGCGGAGTACATCAGGGTATATGTAAGCTGTGCGGAGTACATCAGGGTATATGTAAGCTGTGCGGAGTACATCAGGGTATATGTAAGCTGTGCGGAGTACATCAGGGTATATGTAAGCTGTGCGGAGTACATCAGGGTATATGTAAGCTGTGCGAAGTACATCAGGGTATATGTAAGCTGGGCGGAGTATATCAGGGTATATGTAAGCTGTGCGGAGTACATCAAGGTATATGTAAGCTGTGCGAAGTACATCAGGGTATATGTAAGCTGGGCGGAGTACATCAGGGTATATGTAAGCTGTGCGAAGTACATCAGGGTATATGTAAGCTGTGCGGAGTACATCAGGGTATATGTAAGCTGTGCGGAGTACATCAGGGTATATGTAAGCTGTGCGAAGTACATCAGGGTATATGTAAGCTGTGCGGAGTACATCAGGGTATATGTAAGCTGTGCGGAGTACATCAGGGTATATGTAAACTGTGAGGAGTACATCAGGGTATATGTAAGCTGGGCGGAGAACATCAGGGCATAATAAGAGGGTATAATAATGGGGTAAATAATACAATTCTCCATAGATGTGTGTTACGATGTGAAGCGATCCGTTATGCGCAGGCCGGTGTCACACAGATAAACGGTTTTCTTTCTTATCCCCCTTTTGTAACGCTCTGCACCTTTTGGGGACTTTTTCTCCTTCGTAGTTTGGGAAATATTGCTGGGAAAGTTTTGCGCTGGTATAATACGGGCGCCCTCGATTCCAGCGGATGTGCGATGTCCAGTGGCGGATTATCATATGGGCGATTCGGGCGGCCGCCCGGGGCCCGAGGCTCCCAGGGGGCCCATGGCAGCCCGAACCGCACATTATCGTACAAAACTATTCAGCGCGCTAGCGCTGCTAATTTCCGAAGATGAGGAGGGGAGGAGCAGGGAATTGGCCGGGAAAGGGGTAGGACACGCCTCCCTGACAAGTGCGGGCGCCGCCATGAGTAACAGAACAGCGACGGACGGCTGTTCTGTTGCTCTAAAGCTGCAAGAGAAGACCCGGGCGGGCGTTCACCGGCGCTGAGGTTAGTCGGCTTATCCTCCTGCCCAACTGGTTCCCGACCGCTGGCTGTATTTTTACGGCCAGCGGTCAGGGACGGGTCCTTAAAACCCGAGCCATAGACTTTCTACGGCTCGGGTTTTAACTTGCTGCCCGCGCGATTCGGCAGCTGAATGTCGGGTCTCCGGCTGTCAGTGACTGCCGGGGACCCTGAGGAGAAGACAGAAGCAGCTTTCGCTGCTTCTGTCTTCTCCGATGTCTTCTTACACAGCGTTCAATGAACGCTGTGTATAGGAATAGAGACAGCAGCAGCGGCGCTGTCTCTATTCCTCCCGGTGATCATGTGACTGGTCACATGATCGCCGGGTGCCGTTACTAACATACTGCTGCTGGGTCTTACTAGACCCAGCACAGCCCTATTAGTGACAATCGTCACTATGAGAGGGCTGATTTCCCCTGTAACTGGGGCTGCTGTGCAGCTCCAGTTACAGTGGAAAAGATGGTGTAAAAGAAAGAAAAAAAAATATATAAAGTTCCCCAAAGGTCTTTTTTGACCTTTGAGGAACAGACCATAGTAATAAAAAAATAATAAAGTAAAGTGCAAAAAAAAATTAAATAATAAATACACATAAAATACCCACCCCCAAAAAAAACGTTCCCCCTCCCGCCAAACATTGTTGTAACGCTAGCGCTGACCCAATTACCCTAATATAGACATGTAATATATTAAAATTTACGGTAAACAATGACGATTACAAATAAAAGGTCTATTTTAGGGTAAAACTATGTTATTACCAAAAAAAATAGCTGAAACGTAAAAAAGCTTATTTTTTTTACTATTATTTTCAAACTTTATGAATAAAAATTCTAAAATAGCAAAAAAGTGTGCATAAAAACGATAAAAAAGGAAACCTGCATTGTCTACGGAAAAAAACGTTGCAAAAATCACGTCTTTTTTTTTTTTCTTTTTATAAAAATGTGTGTTTGGTGCAACTTTGTAATTCCGTTTTATTAAAAAATATTTTCACTTTTTGAGATACAGCTGCTTTGTATCCTGTATCCGTCAGGTCAGCAGGACTGACGGGATCAGTGAAACGGGCCTTGCGCTAAATTATAATCTTAGATGTGATAGATTTGAGGTGGATCCTGCGTGTCACTGATCCTGTCAGTCCTGCTGACCTGACGGATACAGGATACAAAGCAGCTGTATCTCAAAAAGTGAAAATATTTTTTAATAAACTCAATCACACACATACTAATATATATATATAAAATTATGATAACGTTTTTAAATGTGTACATAACCTCGTGGCACTATATACAAGGGGGAGCGCTGTGTGCCACTATATACAAGGGGGATATATACAAGGGGAGTGCTGTGTGGCACTATATACAAGGGGGATATATACAAGGGGAGTGCTGTGTGGCACTATATACAAGGGGGAGCGCTGTGTGGCACTATATACAAGGGGGAGCGCTGTGTGGCACTATATACAAGGGGGAGCGCTGTGTGGCACTATATACAAGGGGGAGCGCTGTGTGGCACTATATACAAGGGGGAGCGCTGTGTGGCACTATATACAAGGGGGGGCTGTGTAGTGCTATCCACAGTGGTATGTGTGTGGCGCTCTTTATAGGGGGGCTTTTTGGTGCTATTTACAAGAGGGGGAGGGCTGTGTGGCGCTCTCTACAGGGGGCTGTATGGCACTATCTATATAGGGCTGTGTGTAACACTCTCTACGGGGGGATGTGTGATATATAGAGGGGGCTGTGTATGGCGATATCTATGGGGGTGTGTAATATCTACAGGGGCTGTGTGTGGCACTATGTACAGGGGGCTGTGTGTATGTGGTGTTTTACAGTGTGTGGTATTATTATATTCAGGCGCGCAGTGTTTGGTGCTATTATATTTAGGGGCACAGTATGTGGCACCATGATAACTTTATTTTCGTTTATAGGTGTGGAAATGTTGGAAAAGTGAGGAGACGTCTGAGTGGCAAATTCTGCAGAAATGGGTCATGGCCGGGAGAAGTCGTCATGAGTGCTGGACCGGATGGAGAAGAAAAGAGGAAAAAACTACTAGAATCTGAGACGTCGTCACCTGTGAGTCACTAGATTTATAGAGAATCTGTCACCTTTCCTGACATGTTTATTATAGGAATCCTTGTATTTCACAAAAAGTCTGCAGTCCAGGACTGATAGACAATTCCCCTTGTCAGGAGGTTGTGTCCCTGCACAGTGTGATACTGTCAGTATGTAGGGACACCGCGCTGTGACAAGGGAAATCGTAACACTGTTAATGCTTGCCCAAAAAGGTAGTGTTAAAAATAGTTACGGCAGGGCGGCGGTGAGGAAGGGGGGCCCAAGTTTGGGTAACAGCCCAGGGCCCATGGTCTACTTAATCCGCCACTGGCGATGTCCCTTCCCTTTCCTAGTTCCTAAATACTAGGGTCCTGAAACTGCAGGAATGTTCCCCTCCGGCCTGCGCATTGAGATGTTATTTCATCACCGCATTACTAGTGCCGTAACTTTTTTGTTTTTCAGTTGATTGAGCGGTGTGCGGGCTTGTTTTTTGCGAGACGGGCTGTAGATTTTATTGGTACCATTTTGGAACACATACGACTTTTTGATCACTTTTTATTTCATTTTTTGGTAAAGGAAATTACCAAAAACAAGCAATTCTGGAATCGTTTTTTATTGGTTTTTTTATCGGCATCCACAGTGCGCCCTAAATTACATGTTAGCTTTATTCTGCGGGTCGATACGATTACGGCGATACCAAATTTATATAGTTTTTTTTATGTATTGCGGCTTTTGCACAACAAAATCACTTTTTTTATAAAATCATTTGTTTTCTGTGTCGCCATATTCTAAGACACATAACGTTATTATTTTTGCGTGCACAAAGCGGTGTCAGGGATTATTTTTTGCGGGACGGATTGCCGTTTTTATTGGTACTATTTTGGAGTAAATATGACTTTTTGATCACTTTTTATAGCATTTTTTGGAAGGAGATGTGACCTAAAAACAAAGATTCTGGCGTTGTTTTTCATGGTTTTTTTTTACGGCGTTCACCGTGCGGGATAAATTACATAATAGTTTTGTAGTTTGGGTCGTTACGGACGCGGCGATACCAATTATGTATAGTTTTTTTTTAATTTTTACGGTTTTTCCCATAATAAAAGACTTACTATGGGGAAAAAGTCAGTTTAGCTTTATTTTTATTTGAAATGTGTGTGTTTTTATTGTTTTACCACATTTTTATTATCTTTTTTTTACTTTTCTGACTTGTCCCACTAGGGGACATGAGGGCCTGATGCCCCGATCGCTACTCTAATACACTGCACTACATACGTAGTGCAGTGTATTAGCGCTGTCAGTTATTCACTGACAGCAAGCCTATGAGGACACGCCGAAGGCGGGTCCTCATCGGCTCCCGTACAAGGCAGACTCGGACGCCATTTTATGGCGTCCGATTGCCACAGCAACCCAGCGATTGCATCACTGGGTTGCCGATCGGGTGAAAACCTATCAGATGCTGCGCTCTATTGAGCGCAGCATCTGAGGGGTTAATCTGCCGGATCGGAGAGTAGCTCCGGTCCTGGCAGTTACAGGAGGGTGCCAGCTGTATAATACAGCTGTCACCCCGCGGTGATGGTGCCGGCTCTGCTTCTGAGCCCGCACAATCACTGCGCCGTACATGTACGGCGCTTTGTGGGAAGCACCTCCCGACAGCGCCGTACATGTACGGCGCATGTCGGGAAGGGGTTAAGGTTAAATTTCTATAACAATACTCCAGTATTTACTTCATACTAGGTTTCAGGTTAGCCAAGCATTTCGGATATCAGCATTATCCAGTAGATCAAACACAAAAGTCACTGATCAAAATGAAATTTTGTCTGTAACAAACTAGTGAAAATCATATAAAATATCCAAATTTTATAGTGTCTACTTTTGTTTTAAGGGAAATTATTTCTAAGCTATTCACAAAGACAACATCTGCCTTCTAGCACGGAAGTAGTTAAAGAGGCTCTGTCACCAGATTTTGCAACCCCTATCTGCTATTGCAGCAGATAGGCGCTGCAATGTAGATTACAGTAACGTTTTTATTTTAAAAAAACGAGCATTTTTGGCCAAGTTATGACCATTTTTGGAGTTATGCAAATGAGGCTTGAAAAAAAGTCCAAGTGGGTGTGTTTAAAAGTAAAAGTCCAAGTGGGCGTGTATTAGGTGCGTACATCGGGGCGTTTTTAATACTTTTACTAGCTGGGCGCTGTGAAGAGAAGTAACATCCTCTTCTCTTCAGAACGCCCAGCTTCTGACAGTGCAGATCTGTGACGTCACTCACAGGTCCTGCATCGTGACGGCCACATCGGCACCAGAGGCTACAGTTGATTCTGCAGCAGCATCAGCGTTTGCAGGTAAGTCGCGATCTTACCTGGGCGTTCTGAAGAGAAGAGGATGTTACTTCTCTTCAGAGCGCCCAGCTAGTGAAAGTATTAAAAACGCCCCGATGTACGCACATAATACACGCCCACTTGGACTTTTACTTTTAAACACACCCACTTGGACTTTTGCAAGCCTCATTTGCATAATTACAAAAATGGTCATAACTTGGCCAAAAATGCTCGTTTTTTAAAAATAAAAACGTTACTGTAATCTACATTGCAGCGCCTATCTGCTGCAATAGCAGATAGGGGTTGCAAAATCTGGTGACAGAGCCTCTTTAAGTGGATTATGTTACCAAACACCTTCTAATGCGGAGCACAGTGCATCAGTAACTTTCTATTGTAATGTAAAGAAATGGGACATGTATTTAAAGAATGCTGGGAACAAGAAGAATTAATCTGGAAAAATGAATCACAGTGTTGTATATGGGAAGTATCATTGAAACATAAATTAAGTGTTCTGGGAATCATTTATAAAACACAACTGCATAGTTGAACATTATCCTCCATTTCAATTACCAGTATGTATCAAGCTGCACTACACTGCTACATCTTAATGTTGCTATTGAAACTTTTTTCTTTCCAAATTTTCTCTACAGTCAATTACTGTAAGAGTGACACCTGCATGTTACAGGAAGGTACTACACATAAACAAATTAAACATCCTGGATTTGAGCATGACTCTAATTTGAGAAATGTATCACTGTGAAAAATATCTTAACAGATCATGATCACTATTTAATAATAAATGCATAGAAGTATATCGTTTTGAATATTGCAATATAATATAAGAACTGTATTAAAAAATTAATCCGAATGCTATGTTCACCTTTTACAACAATTCACTTTATTGTTCCAATGAATGTAAAATAGAAAAAATGAAGTAAAGTTGAAATATTGTACTGTTTTAAGTATAAAGCTCCTGTGCATACCTATTTGTCCCTATGGCTACAGACTACAAACAAGCTTTATCTGATACTGCAGTCTTGCTAAATATCAGTCCCACTGCCCACTCTGTTTGATAACTTAATGACAGTGGGATTGTGGACAAATAGAAAGGAGTGTCACAGGACTATAGGATCAGACTACACACAGGGTTTATTTGAAGTCTGTAACCATGGAGATACATACAGTACTGTGCAAAAGTTTTAGGTAGTTGCAAATTCTGCAAAAGAATGCTTTAAAAAAAAGAAGTGTTAATAGTTGTTTGTTTTTTTCGCAATTAACAAAATACAAAGTGAACGAACACAAGAGAAATCTAAATGAAATCAATATTTTGTGTGACCACCCTTTGCCCTCAAAACCGAGCATCAATTCTTCTAGGTACAATTGCACAAAGTCATGGATTTTGTATGATTATAGTCAGGTGTATGATTAACCAATTATACCAAACAGGTGATAATGAGCATCATTGTCACATGTAGGTTGAAACACAGTCATTAACTGTAACAGAAACAGCTGTGTAGGAGGCTTAAAACTGGGTGAGGAGCAGCTAAACTCTTCTGCAAAGGTGAGGTTATGAAAGACTGTTTCATGTCACAGGTTCACCATGGCAAGACTGAGCACAGCAACAAGACACAAGGTAGTTATACTGCCTCAGCAAGGTCTCTCCCAGGCAAAAATTTCAAAACAAACTTGGGTTTCAACATGTTCTGTTCAAGCTCTTTTGAAGAAGCACAAAGAAGCGGGCAACATTGAGGACCACAGACGCAGTGGTCAGCCAAAGGAAACTTAGTGCAACAGATCAAAGACACATCTGGCTTACTTCCCTTCAAAATCAGAAGAGGTCCAGCAGTGCCATTAGCTCAGAACTGGCAGAAACCAGTGGGACTCAGATACACCCATCTACTGTTTGGAGAAGTCTGGCCAGAATGTCGTTATGAAAGAATTGCAGTCAAAATGCCATACCTTCAACGTGCAAACAAGGCCAAGCGATTCAACTATGCACAAAAACCTAGGTACTGGGGTGCAGAAAATTGGCAGCATGTGCTCTGGACTAATGAGTCAAATTTTTTAATATTTGGCTGTAACAAAAGGCAGTTTGTTCACCGAAGGGCTGGAGAGCGGTACAATAATGAATGTCTGTAGGCAACAGTGAAGCATGGTGGAGGTTCCTTGCAAGTTTGGGGCTGCCTTTCAGCAAATGGAGTTGGGGATTTGGTCAGGATTGATGGTGCGCTCAATGTCATGAAATACAGGCAGATACTTATCCATCATGCAATACCATCCGGGAGGCATCTAATTGGCTCTAAATTTATTCCACAGCAGGATAACGACCCCAAACATACATCCAATGTCATTAAGAACTATTTTCAGCGTAACTAAGAACAAGGAGCCCTGGAAATGATGATATGGCCCCCACAGAGCCCTTATCATCGAGTCTGTCTGGGATAACATGAAGATCTGTGATTACTTCTTCATAATGTTTGCAGAGTTCCTTTAAAAACTGATCAAGTGTACCTAAAAGAATTGATGCCGTTTTGAAGGCAAATGTTGGTCACACCAAATATCGATTCAATTTAGATTTCTCTTCTGTTGATTCACTTTTCAAAGTTTTTGAAATTATTCTTACTTTGCAGCATTTTTCCACAACTGCCTAAAACTTTTGCACAGTACTTTAGGTCTGAATACAAGTTGTAGATACAAAATGGTAGGATATTTTTTAATCAAGAGCACTTTTGCTTTGATAAACAACAAATTTAATTGTCTAGAACTATTTTCAACTTTTGGAATATTCTAAGATTAAAGGGATTTTCCTAGAATCATAAATCATAAATGATCACCTATGTGTTAATTTCTCGAACCTCCCCATTCCTCCTCACTGCTCGACCGCATTCAAAGTCTCTGGGAATGATGAAAACAGCCGAGTAGAGTTCTCGGCTGTTTCCAGCATTCTCATAGACCTTGAATAGAGCGGCGGACCCAGCAGAGGGGCCCCAGAGATCAGAAAATTATAACCTCTCCTGTGAATAGGTGATACTGTATGATTCTGGGAAAAACCCTTTAACCCTTTTCCGTCACTAATATGCCTATTTACGTGGGGAAAGGGTGTTTAAAGATGGCGCCAGCTCAGAAGCAGAGCGGGCACCATAGCCACCAGGTCTCTGCTGTGTTATACAGCAGAGACCCAGCGGCAATGCTTGCGATCAGAAAAATGACCACCGACATCTGAGGGTTTTTTACTTTCACTTTTAGTTTACCGGCGGTTACCAGCTCCTACATGGCGAGATCGCGGGAGGGTGTGTGTTCCTCTAACAGATGGCAGCCTTGTGAACGCTCCCAGCTCAAGTTTTCAATCTGTTACAAAAATGCATTTATCTTCAACTTTAAAAAGATCATATACTCTATTGATGATATTCAGGGAGGATATTTATTATCTCATTAAAATTGTGTAAATGTAAAGGCCTCATCTACTTAAACACTCATTCAAAAGTGTACTACCAACGCAGGTGCTCTGGAGTCACTTCTGTTAATCCTCTCTCCAATTTAAATAATATTACTAACATAAGTAAATAAAAAGTGGCGAAATATGTTACATCAGTTCACTTTATCATAAAACCATAGCAACAGGTCCATCTGTAAAAAAAATTAATTAGCGTAACCCAAAGAACACTTTTAAATTTACAAAAACAACATAGCGACATGAAAAATGTGTTATTACTTAGAACATTGCCATTAAATGCTTACAGTCTTAAATAAAACAAAAATCCATAGCAACGTCCTCGCTATTTTATATGTACAAAGTTCAACCTGACTCATTTGGCCCCAGTAATTATACTAATACTCATGGAACTTTTCTTACTTTTTCTTATAACTAAAATAAATTTATAAATGAACATAGCAATTTATTCCACATTGCAGTTCACTCACTATCAAGTTGTTATTTCTTGATAGAAAATGCTACAGCAAGCTCGCATAGAGTAGAATTGGGTATTTATCATGGCATGGCCAAAAACCGGAATATAAAAGATATAAGCAGGGGTTTAATGAGATGGAGTCTACAAGAATTACACTAAAGAGGTCAATTAAACAAACAGCTTTGGACTCCATATTAAGGGTATTTATTTTTTTGACTATACATTGGGAACGACAAATAATAATACACGGAAACTGATCAAAGCTTTCTACTGTGGTCATTTATTTAATATAGAAAATAAACCAAGGTCCTTTTCTAACATTGTAGTGTCTATTGAGGTTCCCCAGATCAAGAAGGTTTAGATGTAGACAAGGGCCTATGTACGACAGAAGCACTGCTGCCATATGGACCAATAGATAAAGGATGCCCCTTTTATGTTGAATTCTTTATTATGACAATTTATCTACATGCTGTAGGTACTGCAACATTAGCAGGGGGAACAGGCCCACGAGTTATGTTGTCCTACTTTCCTACCAGCAATGGGTAGGATGAGCAGAGGGCTTTCTATGCCATGGCCCTAGATTTAAGTTCGGTAGCTTGTTTACCTTCTTGATGTACCTTACCATTTACTCAAGTGCAAACATACTATAGAACCAGACCATGCAGCTACTATGGCACCCTTGGAGTGTGTGGGGGCAGCCTTGAAGATCTCCCCTCTGCAGAGGTATTGCATTGTTAGTAAACAGGGCGTGGCGGATTGGCACAGGGGGTAATAAACTACAGGCCCCTCTGTCCTGAGTTGCAAAACTCGACATCATAATGGGGACCCAATCTGATATTTGCTATTTGGCCCCCTGTCTGCTAGATATGACGCTGCACTTTTTTTTCTTTGCCAACTGTTCTGTTCTACATATTTGTATTTCCCAACATTCTAAATTAAAAAGGGATAAAATTAATAAAATAAGACATTTGAGCCCCTAGAATTTGCCAATGTTCCGAAATATCCATGTTTTCCTCATGTGCAAAATCCAAAAATATTGACTATGTTGCCGAATACATACATACATGTAGCAAAATATGTATTACCTACATAATGGTAAAACTGGACATTAATGTACATTGTCATCCGAGGAGAAATAAACCAATTATAGTACATTTCCTGCTCTGTAAAAGTTAATGTAAAGTCCACTAATAGAAAATATAATTTCAATTTGTAGCTTCTGACCATAAACTGGCCTTACAGCCTACTCATAGCGCTTCCAATAGCCAACCATCTAAGACAAGCGTACTTGATGTTCTGTTTAATCTCTTTGTAACCTTCCTGTGAGCACTACATTCTGAGAAGCTCACCTTGGACTGTTTCCAATCTCTCTGTGTTACTGGTCAAAATATCAGACTGTGAACTCCTTCATTAATTTCTATCTGTTTTCTCTATTAGAATATTCAGTAATAGAGTTAACAGCTGTGATTTGTAATAAATGAAATGTGGAAAGCAAATTAGCCCATGAAAGCTTTACTTACAATTAAACAATGAAAACCACTTGAGAATAGATTTCATAATAGGCACGTGTTGGTAAAATGGGAAAACTGAGAATGTGCTTCACATGGCAAAATATTTGCAAACTATTTTATAATTGTTCCTACATAATTTAATTATCTCTTTTTAGATATATATATCTATATATCTATATAAATCCAAACAAAATGTCAGCCGCACAGCCTTTTCAATCATATGTGGGTGCCAACCCGCCCAGGTCAGGGCTGATAGACCTGCTGCAATTGAGAAAGTGAGAAAGGCTCCTGCGTTGTGCTGAAACGTCGTGTTTTTTATGGACCAATAAAGCAAATTTTTCTCCTTTGCTTATACCTTGGAGCGCTGCCTGATTTTTGGATCTTATATACATATATATATATATATATATATATATATATATATGTGTGTGTGTAAACAAGGCAACGATCGGCCGATGAACAAGCAAACGTTCATAAGCTGATCTGGTTTTTTTTGCAGCCAAATAAATGGATGCTAGTCAGCAGCACACCTCCTTGTGTAAGGGTGCTAAAACACAGCCAGATACTGGCTGAAAAAATTAGTCGATCAGCGCTCGTTGGCTCCAATTACAAAGAGCAACGATCATTAATTTATGTGGACAAATGATTGTGTATCTGATCATTCGTTCCGTTACATTTGCATCTTTTCAGGGATAAGGAGATAAGAGCAGAAGGACAGGCATAGAAACTTTGTATCACAACCAAAACACTTTATTCACACCAGTACTGGTCAGTACTTCTCTGTATATGTCCTACATGATCCTAGGGCTGTTTCTGAGTGAGAGAGAAGGTTCTAGAGCAGATTCTCCTCTTCTTACTGTGTGTAGTGTATGGCTGCTAGTCTCTACACCCTAGCTCAGAGAGAAATGCAAACTACAGATATAGCATGCAAAGGGGAAAACTGCTAAAAATGGCAAAATCAAAGTTATATAATAGCCAGAAATAGTGCTGCTCCTCATGTACACACACATGGTAGCTTATCCTGAAAAGTCAAATGAAACGAGAGGTACCCTTTATCCCCTTGGGGACATGTCACATACATGTACGTGACAGCCGCCAAGAGGAAGTATGGAGCATGCTCACGGGTTGAGCGCGCTCCATACCGTGCGGGTATCGGCTGTATGTTACAGCTGAAACTCCAGTGCAACGGACAGAATCGAAGATCACTTAGATTAAGCCTAACTACATAAATGCCTAATTTAAGCCATTAAAATGAGGGAGAATGGCAACCTCTGTCATGCCATCGGACCCCCCCGCGATGCGATGGGGAGGTGATGGTTGTCATGGCAGCCTGGGGCCTAATGAAAGCCCCCAGGTCTGCCATTTTTGTACTCCTGTGAGGGGAGTACAAAGATGGCCTCCGACGGGGCTTCATAGAAGACAGTCAGTATAGTGATATACTGTAATGCAGTAGTATTGCAGTATATCATGCAAGCAATCCAACGGTTGCTGGTTAAAGTCCTCTAAATTAAAATACAGTTGAATAAAGTTTTTTTTAATGTACAAAAAAAAAATTATTAAAGAGTAAGGCCTCATGCACACTTCCGACACCTTTTTCACGGCCGTTTGTGACGGATTTGTGTGGCCGTTTTAGCGGCCGTGTGCACTCCGTGTTTCCGTTTCCGTGCGCCGAGCATGGTACTGTCCAGGGTGCTGAAAGAGTTAATGGGCTGCACTGATCGGCGGTAACTTTTTCAGCACCCTGGACAGTACCATGCTCGGCACTCGGAAAATAAAATTTTAATGTAATAAAATAAAAAAAATTAAAATGTCATACTTACTTTCCTCCTGTCCGGCCTCCAGCGATGACGTTTCATCCATGTCGCTGCTGCAGACTGTAGATGACGTCAGAAGGCCGGCCTCCAGGGATGACACTTCATCCCACGTGACCGCCTCTGCAGCCAATCATAGGCTGCAGCGTCCTCTGCAGCCAATCACAGGCTGCCGCGTCATTCTGGAAGGTCGGACTGGAGGAAGAAGAGGTACTCGTCACCAAGACAACGACCGGGTAAGTATGAACTGATTTTTATTTTATTTTTAATCAGCAGCCTCTTTTCTCTATCAGTGATTTATAGAGACAAGTGGCTGCCGATTAGTGTAATATTTCTGTTATGTTTTTCTGCCCGCCCGGCCGTTGCTAGGCAACGGCTCAGTCACACACGGACGGCACACGGATGCCTTCCGTGTGCCTTCAGTTTCTTTGACGGCCCCATTGACTTGCATGGGCCCCACGGTCACGGAATCTCGGACCAAAGTAGGACATGCTCTACTTTGGATCGGAATGGAGCAACGGGACCGTCAAAAAAACTGAAGTGTGAATGGCCCCATTGAAATGAATGGGTCAGTGTGCTAGCCGTCAGAAAAACAGCTAGCACCATGAAGGAAAAAACTGAAGTGGGCATGGGGCCTAACTAAATGTTTAACAAAATTCTGACACGTCATAGTGACATGTCAGAAGTTTTGAATGGTGGGGTGCGAGCACTGAGACCCCCACCAATTGCTAAGATGAAGCGGCTGAAGTACTCGTGTGAGCGCTGAGCCACTTTGCTTCTGTTCAGCTTTTTCCGGAAATCGATGTAGCAGATTATGGGCTCAATAAAAAGTCTATGAGCCCGTACACCGCTACATCGGCTATCCAGAAAAAGCCGAACAGAAACTAAGTGGCTGAGCGCTCACACGAGTATTTCTGCCACTTCGTTTTAGCGATTGGTGGTGGTCTCAGTGGTCGGACCCGCACCAATCAAAACTTCTGACATGTCACAAGTTTGTTGAATGTTTGGTTACCCTTTCCGCGTCCATAAAAGTCCGAACTGCCAGAGGTAGCTGAGGGCTGGGGGTGTCCCTGCTCGAACGTGTGAGATCGATATAAGTATCGATCTCACTCGTTAGACCCTTCAGATGCGGTGCTCAATAGCGTGCACCGCATCTGAGTGGTTTTGGAGAGAGGGAGGGAGCTCCCTCTCATCCCACTGACACCCGGCGATAAAATCGCCGAGTGTCTGTGTCTCCGATGGCAGCCGGGGGCCTGTAGTGAATGCCTGCTAGGCTATGCCAGAGGCATGTCCTAGCAGATGCCTGTCCGTTTTAAACGGACAGGCAGTAATACACTGCAATAGAAAGTATTGCAGTGTATTATAATAGTGATCAGAGGATCGCATATTAAAGTCCCCTAGCGGGACTAGTATAAAAGTAAAAAAAAGTTAAACAAAGTTAATTAAAAAAAATGTTAAAAAAAAATGAATGAAAAACCCACTTTTTCCCCTTACAAAATGCTTTACTATTAAAAAAACACAATAAAGCAAAAAAGTTACACATATTTGGTGTCACCGCGTTCATAACAACCCCGACTATAAAGCTGTTACATTATTTAACCTGCACGGTGAATGCCGTAAAAAATAAAATAAAAAACAATGGAAAAATTGCTGTTTTCTGTTAATCCTGACTTTAAAAAAAAGTGATCAAAAAGTCACATGTACTCTCAAATGGTACCAATAAAAACTACAAGTTGTCCCGCAAAAAAAAAGCCCTCATACAACTGCATCGGTGGAACAATAAAATAGTTATGGCTCTTCAAATAAGGAGACACAAACAAATAATTTTGAAAAAAAAGTGTTTTTACTGTGTAAGTAGTAAAATATACAAAATCTATACAAATGTGGTATCTTTGCAATCGTAACAACCCGTTGAATAAAGTTATCGTATTTTTTATACCACACGGTAAACGACGTAGATTTAGGGCGCAAAAAAAGAGTGGTGAAATTCCAGGTTTTCTTCTACTCCCCCCAAAAAAAAAGTTAATAAAAGTTAATGAATAAATTATATGTACCCAAAAATGGTGCTATTAAAAAATACAACTTGTCCCGCAAAAAAAAGACCTTATACAGCTATGTCGACGCAAAAATAAAAAAAGTTATAGCTCTTCGAATGGGAAAATGGAGAAATATAAAAAATGGCTTGGTCATTAAGGCGCAGAATGCAAGCAGGGGGAAGGGGTTAACCTGCTCAGTGAACGCCATAAAAATAAGTAACTAAAAACACCCAAATTGCTATTTTTTTGTCACCTTTGCACCCCAAAAAAAATGTAATAAAAAGTGATCAAAAAGTCACATGTACCCCAAAATGGTACCAATAAAAACTACAGCTCGTTCCGCAAAAAAATAGCCATCACACCGCTAAATTGACTGAAAAATTAAAAAGTTATGGCTTTCAGAATGTGGCGATACAAAACTATTTTGTTTAACGAAAAGGTTTTTTTTTCTTATAAAAGTGGTAAAACATGAAAGAAACTATATAAATTTGATATCTTCAAACATGTCGTTTTTACCACACAATGTACATTGTAAATACGAAACCCAAAAAACAAAGGTGGATTCGCAGTTATTTTCCGAATTCCACCCCAGAAAGATTTTTTTTTCAGTTTCCCAGTATGTTATATGGCACATTAAATAATGCAATGAAAAACGACAACTTGACCCGCAAAAAAAGCCCTCATACAGCTATGTCAACAGTAAAATATAAAAGTTATGGCTTTTGGAAGGTGGGGAGGAAAAAACAAAAATTAAAATCTGAAAAATGGCTGCGTCTCCAAGGGGTTAAGGATAAACTACATGCATCAATCTCTCTATATACACAGCTTTTCCTTAAAGGTTTGTACTGCATTTAGAATACAAATATATTACAACTACAGTGGATATAAAAAGTCTACGCACCCCTGTTAAAATGCCAGGTTTTTGTCATGTCAAAAAGTCAGTACAAGATAAATCATTTCAGAAATTTTTCCACCTTTAATGTGACCCATAATCTGTACAATTCCATTGAAAAACAATATGAAATCAATTAGCTGGAAAAAATTAAAATAACAAAACTACAATAATGTGGTTGCATAAATGTGAACACTCCCTTGTAATTGGGAATGTGGTTGTGTTCAGAATTAGTCAATCACATTTAAACTCATTTTAAATAGTAGTCAGTACACCGCTGCCGTTATTTAAAGTGATTCTGGGTAACGCCATATAAAGTTCAGCTGTTCTATTAGGATTTTCCTGATATTTTCTTTGTTGTATGTGACAGCAAAAGCCATGGTCTGTAAAGTGCTTCCAACACATCAAAGGGATCTGATTGTCGAAAGGCATCAGTCAGGAGAAGGGTACCAAAGGATTTCCGAGGCATTAGATATACCATAGATCACAGTAAAGGCTGTCATCAAGAAGTGGATTACATTTGGCACAACAGTGACATTACCAAGAACTGGACGTCCCTCAAAACTTGATGAAAATTGATCCGGGAGGCTACCAAGAGGCCTATAGCAACATCAAAGGTGCTGCAGTACTTTCTGGCAGGTACTGGTTGTGTAGTGCATGTGACAACAATCTCCCGTATTCTTCATATGTCTGGGCTGTGGGGTAGGGTGGCAAGACGGAAGTCTTTTCTAACAAAGAAAAACATCCAAGCCCGGCTATGTTTTGCAAAGACCTACATCAAGTCTGCCAAAAGCATGTGGGAAAACGTGTTATGGTCTGATGAGACCAAGGTTGAACTTTTTGGCCGTAGTTCCATAAGGTATGCTTGGTGCAAAGCCAACACTGCACATCACCGAAAGCACACCATACCCACAGTGAAGCATGGTGGAGGCAGCATTATGGAGCATGGTGGGGGCAGCATTAAGGAGCATGGTGGAGGCAGCATTATACTTTGGGGCTGTTTTTCTGCAGCTGGAACTGGGGCTTTAGTCAAGATGGATGCAATTATGAACAGTTCCAAATATCAGTCAATATTGGCACAAAACCTGCAAGCCTCTGCTAAAAAGCTCAAGATGAATTTCACCTTTCAGCAAGACAACGACCCAAAGCATGCCTCCAAATCAACAAAAGAATGGCTTTACCTGAAGAAGAGCAATGTTTTGGAATGGCCCAGACCTGAATCCCATCGAAAATCTGTGGGGTGACCTGAAGAGGACTGTACATAGGAGATGCTCTCGCAATCTGACAGATTTGGAGCGCTTTTGCAAGGAAGAGTAGGCAACAATTGCCAAGTCAAGATGTGCCATGCTGATAGACTTCTACCCAAAAAGACTGAATGCTGTCATAAAGTTAAAGGGTAATTCAACAAAGTATTAGTTCAAGAGTGTGCATATTTATGCAACCACATTATTTTTGTTCTTTATTTTTCCACCTTAAAAGATTCCAGTTTGTTTTTCAATACAATTGTACAGATTATAGGTGACATTAAAGGTGGAATATGTTCTGAAATTATTCATCTTGGACTGATTTTGTAACATGACAAAAAAATTGGCATATTAACAGGGGTGTGTACACGTTTTATATCCACTGTATAAGGCCTCATGCACACGAACTTATTTTTTTCCTCCCGTAAATACTGGCGGAAATACGGGACCTTGGTCACACGTATCCGACCCGTATTGCACAAGTATTTACAGACCCGTGCCCATAAATACGGGTCCGGTGTCACCAGTATTCCACCCGTATTTACGGGCACGTTTTCGCTGCAAAATTGCACTGCACTAATCGGCAGCCCCTTCTCTTTATCAGTGCAGGATAAAGAGAAAGGGCAGCCCTTTCCGTAGTAAAAGTAAAAGAAATTCATAATTACCCTGCCGTTGTCTTGGTGACGCGTCCCTCTTGCGACATCCAGCCCGACCTCCCTGGATGACGCAGCAGTCCATGGGACCGCTGCAGCCAATCATGGGCTGAAACGTCATCCCGGGAGGCCGGACTGGAGGAAGAAGCAGGGAGTTCTGGGTAAGTATGAATTATTTTATTTTTTTACACATTGCTCTATATTGTGATCAGAAGTCACTGTCCAGTGTGCTGAAAGAGTTACTGCCGATAGTTTAACTCCTTCAGCACCCTGGACAGTGACTATCCACTGACGTCGCCTAGCAACACTCCCGTAATTACGAGTGCACACACATAGTCACCCGTAATTACGGGAGCCCCATGGACTTCTATGGGCCTACCCGTGCCGTAATTACGGCCTAAAATAGGACATGTTCTATATTTTTCAACGGCCCGGGCACCTTCCCGTAAGCATACGGGGAGGTATTCATAGCCAATAGAAGTCTATGGGCCCGTAATTACGGGCCGTGATTACGGGCGTTTTTACGTTCTTGTGCATGGGGCCTAAGTGCTCAGTCTGTGAACACCTTCTAAGAAAGTTATTTGATATTTCAGCCAATACCATGATCCAAAATTGAGCAGCAATATTTCGCTGTGCATAAAAATCACACTGTGGCCGGCCTTCACTTTAAAATGTATATGGAAGGGGGGAAATAGAGAGGATTAAATATCTGCCATATATTATATCTGTTTTGTATTATACATGCTTGTAGATGATTAAGCTACTTGACATTTGGAAAATGATCTGTCCCATGTACCTTGTATTTTGTGAATAATGTATTCGATATTTGGTACAATTTCTATTTCATATACTATCTAATTTGGAATTTTGTGATGGTGCCTGGGGGGAGGGTTTGGGATAGGGTTTGTTTAATATGTTTTGTTCTATATAATTTTGAAAACTTCAATAAAAAAATTATCTGATTTAAAAAAAAAAAAAGTATATGGTGGAAGTTTTAATGCACTTTTAATGCAATTTTAGTTATGACCTAAGAAGCTTTGCTCAAGGAATTTTATTTCTAAAGCAACATAAAATACAGATAAATGAATAAATAACTAAAAGCGGCATAATAGCAGTGTGAGCATTTTGATGCAATTCTAATAAGATCTGGAAATAATTAACGAGTTATTATTCTAAATCAAAATCCGCAAATAATTTACTACATATGGTTCCACAATCAGCTGCAGAATTAGGCCCTGTTCACACGGAGTTTTTTGACACGTTTTTTGACGCGGAAAACGCGTCGGAAAACGCGCCAAAAACGACCCAAAATGACTCCCATTGATTTCAATGGGAGACGGAGGCATTTTTTTACCGCGAGTAAAAAAAACGCCTCGCGGCAAAAAGAAGGGACATGACCCTTCTTGATGCGGTTTCCGCGTCCAAAACCGCATTGAAAGCAATGGGGACACGTCAAAAAACACCTCGAACTAGTGAGGTGTTTTCTGACGAGTATATTGCCGAGAGTTTTGGAGGAGTTTCTTGCAGTCTCCTGCTGCTAGTCCAGCCCAGAAAGGGGCTGTCATTTCCTGTCTGCTCGTGGAGGCTGAAAAACATCGTGGACAGAACTCAGGGATACAGAAAACCGAAGTCCTGCATCCAAATACAAGTAAGTGCACTTGCTCCTATGTTCCATACATGCTATACATGTATGGAGCTGTGCATTTTTTTTTTTTTAGAATTTTTTTTTTAATTTTTTTTTCTGATTTTTTTTTTAGATTTTTTTTTTCAATTTTTTTATTTTTAATTTTTTAATTTTGTTATGCAGTTGCTCATGTATGTCATCTCTTTTTTTATTTTTTTTTAACATTTCAGGAACAGAAATGACGACAGCAGAGGTGTACCACCGAATGGACATTGATGTTGGGAAATTGATTCAAGAAGTAAGTATACTTTTTTTTTTTTAATGTGGGCCTGTTCACATCAGCGTGGTTTCCGCTGAGGGGTTCCGTCGGTGCTTTCAGTCAGGGGAACCCCTCAACGGAAAGGCAAGTGTGAAGTGGTGACAGATCCGTTGCTAATTGTTTCTGTTTGTCCCCGTTGTGCAAAGGGTTCTGTCGTTTCGACTGAACCAATACCGCAGTGTAGGGAATCCCATTAGCAACGGATCCATCAGCATTGAAGTCAATGATGATGCAAACAGAAAACAATGTTTTTTTTAATGTGGTTTCTGCTCAGGGGTTCCGTCGGTGCTTTCAGTCAGGGGAACCCCTCAACGGAAAGGCAAGTGTGAAGTAAGTTCCGTTTGCATCACCATTCATTTCAATGGTGACAGATCCGTTGACAGAAGGCTGTCAGGCTGGGTTCACACGACCATGTTACGTCTGTAATGTACGGAACGTATTTCAGCCGGAAACCCGGACCGAAGACAGTGCAGGGAGCCGGGCTCCTAGCATCATAGTGATGTACGACGCTAGGAGTCCCTGCCTCGCTGCAGGACAACTGTCCCGTACTGTAATCATGATTACAGTACGGGACAGTAGTTCCACGCAGAGGCAGGGACTCCTAGTGTCGTACATCACTATGATGCTAGGAGCCCGGCTCCCTGCACTGTCTTCGGTCCGGGTCTTCCGGCCGAAATACGTTCCGTACATTATGGACGTAACATGGTTGTGTGAACCCAGCCTCATGCGTGTGAAAACCTCGGCAAAAACAGCCTGAAAAACCGCCTGGAAAACCGCGTCAAAAACCACGTCAAAAACCACGTCAAAAACCACGTCAAAAACCACATCAAACATGAAAACCTCCAGGGTCAGTTTTTACAGGAGGAATTTTCCTCCTGCAAAAAACTCCGTGTGAACAGGGCCTTAGACTAATACAATTTTACAGTCCACTGGATTTATAATACCTCTACATAATAAAGGGTCGGTGCATCCCATAGCGATTACATCCATGCGTCACATACACTTTTAAATAGTTAACATATACCTGGTTTTCCAGGTCAGTAACATGGATTTGTCCAAACCACAAACACCCTACACTGCAATTTGTACTGCTGCAAGCAGGACTACCTAGGCAGGAAAAATCACTATTGACATCAATGAAACCCAAACAGTCCCTAAATGGAAGGATAGTGAAATAAATAGAAACACAAGTTCTATCTAAAATCTTTTAATACTCAACTTTTAACCCCACCATACTGCATGATGGAAACAGGTTCCAAATTTATATTAGAAATTGATGGAAATGTTTTTTTTTCCTGAGCTTACTGTAATTTAATGCACCACAGCTGATCATACACATTAGGCTTCGTTCACAGCTGCGCTAGGGCTCCTTTCCAACGTACCGTCTGAGCTTTCCGTCGGAACGGAGCCCTGACAGACAGAAACGGAAACCATAGGTTTCCGCTTCCATCACCAAACAGACACCATTGGCACTGGATCCATCACCATTAAAATCAGTGGTGATGGAAACGGAAACCTATGTATTCCGTTTGTGTCTGTCAGGGCTCCACTCCGACGGGAAGCTTGGAATGCCCTAGCGCAGATGTGAACGAAGCCTTAGATAAAAGTTGTCCCAACTATCTCTTGTAAATGGGGGTCCTCGCAACTGTCACCTGATCGCCGATGTCAGAGAAAGAAAGATAAAGCATATTGGACTATTGGATTTCAACATGCCTAATCCTTTGTTCTCAACAAGAGATAAGTCAGTGTCAGAATGGTCTTGTTTATGGTGGCGTCGAGAGCACCAGCTATCTCATGTGTATGGCTTGCTTTAGTATGAACTACCATGGAAAATGTGTGACGGGAAGTGAAAACTGCTCTGAATTTCTGCATTCTAGTACTGATCTAACAAGCTTAGTATAATATCATTACTGCTACCATGCTAATAACTATAATACTGCAGCCAGCGACGCACCTCCTGTGAGGCGGGATGAGAGAAACTCGCCTCAGGCACCGCCCTGGAGAGAGGCAAAAAAGTTAAGACCTGCCAGCTGATGTATCCCACTATCCGCTCATTTGTCTAACTGCCTTCCCGTCCACTTTTTTGCCCGACTGTGCCCGCTCATTTACTGACTGCTTTGATTTTTGCCTTAGGGTACATCCCTAGTCACAACCCTTAACTGAGCAAAAGCCGTGACGCTAGGTCCCTTATTAGTCATCAGATGGAGCCAATAAGCGATTGTTCTACTGAGCAGTGATGAAGCCAACCAGCAGTCCCGACTCCTGTGCAGTGTAAGCAAATACATTGTGTGAAAAAAAGTACTTCAGTGTACACAAAAATTTCCTAATTTTCCAAAATTCACAGCAGTAACAGAAGTTTTGCCATGATTATATTAAAATTTGCTATGTTTAGTGGCTTTCTACTCTTCTCTGTAGCATATTGTTGTCTCCACAACTTTGATAAGAAGTATAACCTATTTCATGGATATAGTTGTACTGGGATAAATTAACGATGCATGAGTACATGCCAGAGTCTAAAGCCGGGTCCAGACATGGCAGATAGATGCAGATTTCATCGTCGATTTTGCTGCGAATTTCACCATATTACAACCTATGCATTGCAAAGGGTGAAATCTGCATTGAAAATCCGCTGCAGTTCCACAACAGAATGAGTATACTACAGATTTAAATATCCTCAGCATTTATTCATTTCTGAGTGGAATTTTTGCAGTGCATGTGGAAAGTGTTTCAAAAACCCTTCCACTTGTATTGTACAGTGAATTGCTGCAAATTTGCAGTGCAGAATTCACAACGCAAATTCGTGGCAATCACATGCTGCATATTTATTGCAATATTTTCTCCGACTGAAAATTTCATACAATACAATTGAATGGGGTTTCATGTTCTTAGATTTCTGCAAGCCGTGTGTGTGTATATATATATATATAGCCTTCAATGTAGTAGAGGCTGTGACGTCATCGGTTTTCACTTCCCATCTCCAACCTTCACATCTGACAGATTCCCTGGCCACTAACAAAGTATACTCAATGCTCGGTTGTGATTTTTTGAAGATGGTACAGCTGCATATTATACAACTAGTAGTTGTTGTCATAAGTGATTTTGAGTGCTGTAAATCCTACAATGGTTCCCACAGAGATCACTGGAAGTAAAACACCTGCCATATGACACTCTTCTCATGTGTACAGAGCGTATGTATACAAAGAAGGGATAATTTAGCCTGCAATTTTTTGGTTTGGCTTTTATTTTATTACTTACGGCCACGTACAAAAAACTTAAATCCCCGAGCAGGGTAGTATAACTTTACCTTTAAAATATTTTCTACAAATTACCTTTTGTATTAAGCCTTCCATAACCTATGCGTAGCATGAGCAAGCTTGTCAACAAATAAACAGGGAAGCTACATTTCATGGGCACCTTTTCTTTTTAGCTGGACATCTCATTACCAAAATCTGTCAAGACCTCTGTTTATTTTTAGCTCATTTACAGAGACCAGAGACGGCCACTGATGACAAAGGTGAGACTTCCTGGGAATCAATTAACAGGAATTTTCAGAATGACCGGATGACAACTATTATTGTCATGTCAGAGATCCCAGGAAGAACACACTGGTGTATTTCTGGAGGTTTGTTTTATTTTTATTATCACGGGAGTCCTGCCAAGACGGAGGGACTTTACCACAGCAGAATATAATGTTCCTCTATTTCACCTATCGACTGGAGCCCTTACAAAGATACTGAATGTAAATATAGGCCCGCTGAGCGGAAACATTAGAAACAAACAGCCTTAGGAAAAGCACGATACTAAAAAATAGACATGTTAGTTAATATAAAGCAGAGGATCGTCAAGTTAATTTGTTATACTTTGGTGATTTCCAAAGATTTGATTATAAAACAGATTTGTAAAGAAGAATGGGTCATATTTTGGACAGGAACTTATTATTGTGGTCAAGACTATGAGATACTTTGAGACACTTCTTGGACTATTTTTTTTCTGGTTCCAGTGGAATTATGATGTCATGTTATATTTGGCTTTGTAAGTAGCGACGCTTATTTAAGACAGAAAAATGTATTGTTGCCTGTGAACGTGTTTCTTCAACCGGTTGTGCAGCGGCTTGTCCACCCCCTTGTACTACACAGGGGTGGCAACCCATATATGCCACCTCTTTAGCTGCACAGGGGCCCAGTCGGTAGTGTGGCCCACTGTTACCTTAAAAGCAACTTCCTACTGTTATTAGATTGTGTGTACGGGACTGAGCTTATCATTTTAAAGGCTCACATTTGGGGTGTGTTCAAACAGGTAGGATATGGTAAGAAAAAGTCCTACAGCGTATCTCATCTAGAACCTGCAGGGAATTCCTGCCGAAAGTCTGCACCAAATTGTTCCGGGTGCCGAGAAAAGAAAACAATACTTACCTCACATGCATTGCCATAGCAACACCTCCTTGCTCACCACATCTTGTCTCCATGCAGCCTGGCCTTCTGTGATGACGCTGCCAACCATGTGACCACTGCAGTTTTTGATTGGCTGCAGCAGTCACATGAGATGAAACCGTCATACCAGGAGGCCAGCAGCACAGAGAACAGCCGGGAGAACAAGGAGCTGTAGCTATGGCAACGTTAGTGAGGGCAATATTGACTTTTATTCAATTTAAACAGAAAAAAAAAATTATGTTTTTGCTGCGGATTCGCAACATTTGCTATTTGTTGCAGATTTTTACCTCCCCATTGCACTTAACAGGGAAAATCTGCAACAAAAGTGCAATCATTCCGCAGGGTAAATTGACACGCTCAAAAATCTGCACTGCAGGTCAATTTATGTACGTTTTGTCAGCAGATTTTTTTGTTCAAATCTCATTGACTTTGCTGCTACTGTAATATGCTGCAGGTTTTCGGTCAGCAAATTTGGTCGGAAAATCCATAGCAAATCTGCCCTGTGTGAACATAGACTTACTGGTTTATTGTAGGAGAAGAATAAGGGGGTCTATAGTGAGCTATTGGGGACACCAAGAGGCCCATTTGCGGTTCTGCTGTCTATGTCCGCCCATGAGTAGACAATTAGCAAAATGTACGTCTGTCAAAACATATCAAAACTAAGATTGTTCAACAACCAGACATTTCACTTACATCAAATCCTTAATCGCATATATCTATGGTCTCTTATACCAAACCAACTATCATAAAGACTGCAGAAGACCAACTATAATTTCCACAACACTATTTCCTATATAATTCAGACGTTACATAACATTGGGAAAAAAAAATACAAACTTGAATATTTTCCAGAATTTTCACTTCAGACCACCTAAAACCACAAAAACTTTCCATGCCATAAACTGGAAATTGTTAATACCGATCTTCTGTTTAATTAAGAAGGGGAATTGATTCTGAATATTATTGTGATTATTAGTATTATATGTAGCATGGATTTCCAAGTTAACTTCTAATTGCAGATTTAAGCTTACAAGTCTAAATGCAAAATATAATGTAAAATGCATATGCTTCTGCTTAAATGTTCTAGAGTTCACAAGGAACAAATGAACTACTGCAGATAAAATATGTGCACCCCCTTGAATATTGTTTATGTGATTACCCATTTTCTAAGATGAACATTTATTGCAGTTAAAGGCTGGGGCTACGCAAACTTTTTCAGAACATGACTCTTCTAAAACAAATGTCGCATTTGCACAAAAAGTCTTACCCATGTGACATGAACATCATAGATAAACACTTCTGCTTCTTTCCATATGAAGTAATTTCTCATGTAAAAATTGCAAGTACATGTAAATAAAACACAACATTCATCTATACTCAATTGAGCGACTTTTGTTAGAAGGGTTCTGCCACAATGAGATGATCACAGGGTACCATGCTGCTGGGACCACCAACGATCATCTGTAATCTGTCAGGAAATCCAGGCACAACTGTTCAATGTCCCTGCAGCGCCACTGCAGGAGAAAAGTAGCATTGCACAGTTTCCATTGTAGTTTATGGGCTGTCTGCGTAATGCACAGACTTATCAGGTCCTCCAGAGTGTGAGATGCTCTTTGTAGCCATAGATGAAGGTTGTGAATGGGATAAATATGCCTCAGAATTCCCTTTTAGGGCATGACCAGACGTGGCGGAATTGCTCTGGAATTCCGCAGCGGACAGTCCGCAGCGGAAATCCGCAGCGTACACGTTTCTCCATTGCTTTCCACAGCTTTTTAGTTGGGTTCGTTTAAACGTTGCAGACAATTCCGCTGCGGAGCATAGGCTGCGGTGCGGAATTTGGTGTCCGCAGCATACACTGACTGTTGCGGACGTGTAGCGGACTTGTTGCGGACTCACTGCGGAATTTCTCCATTGACTTCAATGGAGAGTCATAATTCCGCAATGAAGTCGTCCGCAGATGTTATGTGTGCTGCGGAGCGTATTGGTTTTACTAACATGATAGTTCTTCATTCTGGCTGGATCTATGTATTTCTAGGTCTACAGCCAGACTGAGGAAGTCAATGGGGCTCCCGTAATTACGCTTGACTACGTGTGTGCATCCGTAATTACGGGAGCGTTGCTAGGCGAAGTCAGTAAATAGTCACTGTCCAGGGTGCTGAAAGAGTTAAACGATCGGCAGTAACTGTTTCAGCACCCTGGACAGTGACTACTGATCACAATATACATCAACCTGTAAAACAAATAGAAGTTCCTACTTACCGAGAACTCCCTGCTTCTTCCTCCAGTCCGGCCTCCCGGGATGACGTTTCAGTCCAGGTGACGGCTGCAGCCAATCACAGGCCAATCACAGGCTGCAGCGGTCACATGGACTGCCGCGTCATCCAGGGAGGTCGGGCTGGATGTCGAAAGAGGGACGCGTCACTAAGACAACGGCCGGGTAAGTAGGAATTTCTTTTACTTTTACTAGGGAAAGGGCTGTCACTTCTCTCTATCCTGCACTAATAGAGAGAAGGGAAGCCCTCTTCCCCTCAATACGCAACGGCTAGTCCGCATCAATTTAATGCCCATTTTAGGCAGAGCCGCAACAGAATCTGCAACGCAGATTATGTGCGGCATTGATGCGGACAGTGTATCCAGAACTCCGCCACGTCTGGTCATACCCTTAGGGTATTTGAAAATGGGTTTTCTAAATCAACAACATTAACCCCTTAATGAACATCACTATAATTGTACGGCGCTAGCAGGAATCCTCATAGGACCAGCGCTGTACTATTACGACACTCTAGTTGTGTGGATACTTTTACTATGCTCGCACGATCAGAAGCCGTACCACGGCTTTAATACACAGCCATGGTCCTGCCTCAACTGGATATAACTCTAATTTAGGCAGTTTAGCCAACTCGATGCCAAAGTCCATAGTGACCTCGGCATCTAAGTTGTTTAACAGAGGAAGGGGACTCGCTCTTTCATTGGCGCCCCGTGATTTGACTACAGGGTGCCGATTGGTCACCATTGCAACCGGGGGCCTAACAAAGAATACGGTAGAATACTGGAGATGGGACCCACATCTATCAGACATTTATGGCATGCTATAAATGTCTAAGATGGGAATACCCCTTTAAGGCTCAATATAGGACAGTCCTTAAAGTGTTAATGATCATTATCATTTATTACCTAAAATTATTTTCTCTTCAAGATACTTTCAAAACGGTATGAATGTTCTGCCACATCTATATCATCTACAGGTATACTGTACAGTACATTGGTGCTGTCATTTGTGCATTGTGAGAAACCAGCTGAAATAATTATCAGACCTGTTAATCCATGTTCCTACAAATATCAAAATAATGACATGAATGAATGAATGAATGAATGAATGAATGAACAGGAAGGTGACAAAATCATCATCACAGCATTTGTGTTACTTTTCTTAGTTCAATTTACTTTGCAATGAAGTAAAAATTGACTAATTTAGGGAATATGTCATGAGTGGTATGAGGTGACTGCAGCTCTTCTTACCAATGTGCCATACATTTATCTTACAAAGTGCAGTGGTAAAAGCATGAGTCACCTCAATTAGATGCAGGAAAAGGAAAGTAGTCCTATGTCACTACAAGGTACTGTACACAGTGAAAGCAGGATGACATGTGGTTAAGGCCTCGTTCACATCTGCGTCAGGCTTCCGTTCATCGGTTCCATTAGACTTTTCCGTCAGGGGAACCCATGAATGGAAAGCCAACCGGAAATCATAGCTTCCATTTGCATTACAATTGATTTCAATGGTAATGCTTCCGTTGCAAATGGTTTTACCTTGTCTACGTTCCCTAAGGTTTCTGTTTCTTTAGCAGAAACAATAACGCAGTCGACTACGCTATTGTTTCGGAAAAAAAAAAAAAAGAAATCTTATGGAACGGAGAGAAATGGAAACTATTTGCAATGGAAGCATTACCTTTGAAATCAATGGTAATGTAAACAGAAGCTATGGTTTCCGTTTGGCTTTCCGTTCATGGGTTCCCCTGACAAAAAGGTCTAACGGAAGCCCGACACAGATGTGAACGAGGCCTAAGATGAGCATTTGGATGCAGAGATGGAGTAAATTCACTTCACTTCACACACAGAACCACATTTTCTATTGCTGTCTAATAGTTAGACAGTGTAAACTTAGACGGGGCAAGCACTAAATGTGCCAAATTTATCACAGTGGTGCATGCTGCACGATTATTTTGGCGCATCTTGAATGACCTTTTAGACACTTTTCTCTGCCTTATACCACTTTTGTTTTGGGTTATTTTGTGCCAGAATTTTGTGCCAGTTTTTTTTTTGCGCACATTGACGCATTTTAAGCTACACCCCTTTCCCGTTAAGCCACGTCCCTTTTCTAAACACTTTTCAAAAGTGTCTAGTGAGGCGAAAAAACGTGGCACATTTTTCAACACTTTCTAGACCCAGACACAGTAGATCTTCCCTTATGTGTTTCACACACAACATTTTGACGCCCTATCGTTAGTATTTTTTTAAAGGGGCAAAAATGCTGCAGCCAGATATTAGTTTAAAGTCTATAGTAAAATAGGAGAAAATCTATTTATATAGCATTTCGTTTTTTTTACTTTTTGTAGCATTTTTGGGATCAGTGGAAATGTGTAGTAACATGCGTTTTATGTGACATTTTTAGATGCATTTTTGGTGGTGTTTTTCATTTGGTGTCATTTTGTACAGGCTTTTGTCCTGTTCTATCAATTATTAAGTAAAGAACAACATGAATTCTCATTGTATACTGAATGACAGCGATGAACTGCTCACCTGTAGGCGACAACAGTATAAATACACATCATTTTTTAGAATATTTTTTTTTCATAGGCTTATGTATAGAACAGGATAAATGCCTATACAAAATAACACAAAATATAAAACATCACCAAAAATGCATGCAAAAACATCATTACAAAACTTTGCCATACATTTCTACATGCATTTTTTTCATGCAGTTTAAAACGCCTGACAAATACCAGACAAGTAATCCAAGTTGCATAGGAGTTGAAGATGTTTCACTAGGGACTAATAAATAAAAATGTTACAAACTAAATGATCGAATCACACATAAGGTATATAAATTCTGAATCAACAAAGTAAATGTATAATTGCAAATCTATTGATCAATTCCAAAAAAGCATTTCAAGTGCAAAGAGGGAATCAGGTTAAAGATAGGGACTGTCCCTCCAAAACAGGGAACTGAGCTGCACAACTGGCAGCCTTGAACTTGATAATTGTCATTAAATCAAATTCATAGAGCTATCAATCGATTGGTTGAGTCTTAGAACTCTTAGAGCTCTTTAGGTATATTGGTGTAAATTATTGGCACATGCGGTAAATGACTGGCATTCCAGTAAGAGACATTACACATTATCTATGTATTTGCGGCACTTTAGTAGTTTCTGTTGATATGTCCTGAGTTAAATTAGTTAACTTGTGTGAATAATTTTGTAATTGAAGTCATGAATTGTGTATTATTTTCTGTTCACACTTCACACTGTTCTGTTCGCACTTTACACATACTTCATTTCCATCAGGTTTCTGTTCCGCTTTGATGGCCAAAATAGTGTAGTCTTAGGCTACATTCACACGTAGTGGATTTGCTGCCAATTTTTCGAAAATCCGCTGCAAAATACAGTAGCAGCATAGTAGATAAGATTTGAACAAATCTCATCCACATGCTGTGGAAGTTTTCTGCACAGAAATTGACCTGCATCAATTTCTGCTGTGGAAAGTGCACAGATTTGATACAGATTTTCCCCATTGAACTCAGAAGAAATCTGCAAGAAAATCCTATTGTTGCGGATTTTGCTGCAGATTGTCTGTGGATCTGCAGCAAAATCCGCATTTGCAGATAGTTTAAAATACGTTTAAAATAAGTAAAAAAAAAAATTAAAAAAAAATATATATATATATATATATATATATATATATACACTCACCTCCCGTGGCAATGCTTCCCAGGTCTCTCGCCAGTCTCTGCACACCCGGCTTCCAGCAATGACATGTCACAGGCTGCAATGATCAAATGGCAGAACACGGGAGTGCCAGGGGTGAGTATAATGTTTTTTTTGTTTTTAGACGCCCAGCTGTTGCGCTTTAGTGCAGAGTTGCCTCTGCAGCTTTCTTCAAATTTCCTGCCAATATTTTAGGCTGCAAATCCACTACGTGGGAATTTAACCATATGAAGGACCGTAAACAACCTATTATAAGTTGATTGGATCAGTCAAAAAACTGATTTTTGATATCTGTTATGTATCCTGCAAAAACAGTAGACAAGACGCCAGTGTGAACAAACCAAAAAAGTCCTGCACATGGAGTAATGAACAATGTCTGCAAGACGCCAGTGTGAACAAAGCCTTACATGATGTTTCCCTGTTATAATAAAGAACTGACATTGATATACAAAGACCATCTTGATAAATAATTGTTAACACGTGTGGACTGGCTGGTACTAGTGACTTCAGAAGCTCGGTTTGTGTATGGTGAACAATGTCCTTCACGCCGATGTATAATGTAAGGCTGGGTTCACGCAACCTATTTTCAGGCGTAAACGAGGCGTATTATGCCTCGATTTACGCCTGAAAATAGGACTACAATACGTCGGCAAACATCTGCCCATTCATTTGAATGGGTTTGCCGACGTACTGTGCCGACGACCTGTAATTTACGCGTCGTCATTTGACAGCTGTCAAACGACGACGCGTAAAATGACTGCCTCGTCAAAGAAGTGCAGGACATTTCTTTGGACGTTTTTGGAGCCGTTATCTCATAGACTCCAATAAAAACAGCTCCAAAAACGGACGTAAAAAACGCAGCGAAAAACGCGAATTGCTCAAAAAACTTCTGAAAATCAGGGGCTGTTTTCCCTTGAAAACAGCTCCGTATTTTCAGACGTATTTGCAGTTAGGGTATGTTCACACGTACACGTCTGTTACGGCTGAAATCACGGAGCTGTTTTCAGGAGAAAACAGCTCCGCAATTTCAGACGTAATGGCACGTGCAGGCGCTTTATCGCTGCGTCCATTACGGACGTAGTTGGAGCTGTTTTTCCATGGTGTCAATGGAAAACGGCTCCAATTACGTCTCAAGAAGTGACAGGTGCTTCTTTGACGCAGGCGTCTGTTTTACGCACCGTCTTTTGACAGCGGCGCGTAAAAAAAATGACCGTCGACACAGAACATCGGAAAGCCCATTCAAATGAATGGGCAGATGTTTGCTGCCGCTTTGGAGCCGTATTTTCGGACGTAATTCGGTGCTAAAACGCCCGAATTACGTCCGTAAATAGGGCGTGTGAACCTAGCCTTATCGTGTGCACATACCCTTAGACCCCTTCATTTGTGTGAGAAGTGAGACCTGTGAGTCCCCTCAACACTGGACCCGTTGGCATGCCACAATTGTCTGATTGCTCAGTTCTAAACCTTGTGCAAATGTTACAGAATTTATTGCAGAATTACTTTATAACATGACCTTTAATTTTCAGCAAAATCTAAAATTTATTTGTAAAATCCATATCCACTAAATTAGGAAATAATTTGTAAAAGAGCTTATCTAGCGCCTTCTGTAAAAAAAACAAGCATATGTTATTGTTTCATCTAAACAGTCGCTTACAGGCCTTGCAAACAGCAAGGGTTCCATATGTTCAAAAATACAAACTAAGGGTATGTGCACACACACTAATTACGTCCGTAATTGACGGACGTATTTCGGCCGCAAGTCCCGGACCGAACACACTGCAGGGAGCCGGGCTCCTAGCATCATACTTATGTACGATGCTAGGAGTCCCTGCCTCGCTGCAGGACCACTGTCACGTACTGAAAACATGATTACAGTACGGGACAGTTGTCCTGCAGCGAGGCAGAGACTCCTAGCATCGTACATAAGTATGATGCTAGGAGCCCGGCTCCCTGCACTGTGTTCGGTCCGGGACTTGCGGCCGAAATACGTCCGTCAAATACGGACGTAATTAGTGTGTGTGCACATACCCTAAGATCTCCAAAAAAAAAACCTCAACCCATTCATACATGTACGTCATAGTCAGGAGGGGGAAGCATGGGGTGGGCTCTGGAGTTGATCTCGCTACATACACATCGGGTGTTAGCTGTATAACGAGACTTAGATGTCGTGGTGAAAAGCAAATATGGCATCTAAACTGTTAGACATTCCACTGTCACCCCATCGACACTCCCCCACCTCCCGTGATGCGATTGCAGGGTGCGGATGGGTTGTCATGGCGGACAGGCAGTGCCGCATCTACCATTAGGCGATGTGAGCCGACAGCCTCCGGCGGCGCAGCCCAGCTGAAAGTGGGGGGCGGCATTTTGAACCAGAGACGGACTGGACCGGGGGATTATTTTACTTAGCAGACGTGCCCGTCTGTGAGAACACTCTTGCTCCTCTCTGACGCTGTATGAAACACGCGCCACCAGAGAGGAGCAGGTCTGCAGGAGGAGCGGCCCTCTCCTCAAGCAAGTGACCAGACGAATGAGGTGAGCGGTGGACTGCTGTGCATACAAGCTACGTCCTCTCCCTCTCTGTCCCTTTCCTCTGAAGCAGTCGGTGCAGAGAAGAGGGGGAGGGGAGAGTTCACAGCCTCAGCATCTGCAGAGAGAAAGCTCCGTGTCTAGTCCTCCCCTGTGTCCTTCTCATGTGCCCTCCTCCTCTCCTGTGTCACTCTTCTGTGTCCCCTTGCTTCCCTCTACTCTGCCCCCCTCCTCTCGTGTGCTGTGTCCCCCTATTTGTCTAACAGACCAGCTACTTCTGCAGCTGGTTATATCTGCTGTCCTGGGATGCCTCTGCTGCTTCAAGAGACTGCATGAGAGATCCTACATAGAAGGTAAGTGTGTGTATGAGTGTGTGTGTGTGTGTGTGTGTGTGTGTGTGTGTGTGTGTGTGTGTGTGATTCTCGTCTATATATGAGACTGTCTGCATTAGAGATCCTACATAGAAGGTAAGTGTGTGTATGAGTGTGTAAATGTGCGATTATATATATATATATATATATATATATATATATAATCTGTGTGTATGTGGAAATATGATTCTCGTGTACATATGATACTGTAAGGACATTCACACATTGTAGTTTTGCAGCAATAATTTAGAAACTGTTTTTGCTGTGCTTTTGTGTAAATAGTGGGAAACTGATGTGTAGAGTATATAGTGTATATACTGGTATTGTGTGTGTAGACTGTGTAGCAGTATTGTGCGTAGTGTATGTTGCAATATTATAGGCAGTGGCGTAGCTATAGGGGTCGCAGCGGTCGCAATTGTGACCAGGCCCCGAAGCCAGGGGGCCCGCAGCCCCCCGCACCACATCAATAAAAAGTTACAATAGTAACTCGGGCCGCAGGCCCCTGTTACTATAGTAACTGACGGTACTTACCCTCCTGGTTCCGGAGCGCAGTGGAGGTCCTGACGTCACAGCGCTGTGCGCAGTGCATGACGTCACAACGCTATGCTCCGCGCGCAACATCGTGATCCTGGATAGAGCTAGGACAGAGCTTCCGCAGCGGCTGAAGAGGAGGGTAAGATTAATATCCGTCTGCTGAAGCTGATTGGCGGGGTCTGACTCCTGGGACCCGCCAATCAGCTGTTTTGAAGGGGCCGCAGGGTTCGTACGAGAGCTGCTTCCCCTTCGTTCCGGTTACACTGTGAATCGGTGTCGGCGATTCACAGTGTGAGCAAGTAAGGGAAATGAAGGGGAAGCAGTTCTCGTACGAGTGCTGCGGACCCTTCAAAACAGCTGATTGGCGGGTCCCGGGAGACGGACCCCGACACATCAGCTATTGATGGCCTATCCTGAGGATAGGCCATCAATGTTTAGGGACTGGACAAGTCCTTTAAGCCTACGATGTAGCAGGTTTAGAGGGTCCATGAGACAGGATCACAGATTGTGTGATGCTGTCTGCAGGGCCCTGTATCTAAGCCAATCACATGGTAGGCTTAGATACATGGCCCATGTGTGATCCTGTCTGATGGGCCCTGTATTACTGTATAAGATTACTGTCTGCCTGACCCTGTATCTAAGCCTACCTTGTGGTAGGCTTAGATACAGGGTCCCACAGACAGTATAACACATGGGCCCTGTATCTAAGCCTAACACATGTGTTACTAATAGTTTTTTGTGTGTTTTCTTACACAAGATTTTAGATTCCAGGACTACTTCGATGACGGCTTTTTTTATTATCAATAAAATGGTTAATGAGGGTTGTGTGGTTTATTTTTATTTCAATAAAATATTTTTTCTATGTCTTTGTGTTTTTTCTTAAACTTTATTACTACCGCCTTAGTAATGGCCGCCGGCTGAGTGACAGCGTCCATTGCTAAGGCGGGGCTTAGTGTTAGCCGGTGCTGAGGCTAACACTAACCCCCTTTATTACCCCGGTACCCACCGCCACCAGGGGTGCTGGGAAGATCCGGGTACGATCCAGTACTTGACCATCTGTAGTGATGGTCGGGCAATGGGGCGGCCGCAGGCTGTGTAAGGCCTTATACAGTGAGCCTTCCCACCCTGGTAATGCTAGGCTGCTGCTGCTTTATTGTATCTGGCTGGTTATGAAAAATGGGGGGGACCCCACGTCATTTAAAAAAAAAAAAATACAAAATAATTGGAAAGAACGATGTGGGGTCCCCCCTAATTTTCATAATCAGCCAGATAGAACACAGCAGCAGCAGGCAGCATTACCAGGGTGGTAGGGGCCACTGTTTTTGGCCTTCTCCAGCCTAATACTACGAGCCTGCGGCCGCCCCGGTGTCTGGCCGTCACTGCAGATGGTCGGGTATTGGTTCATACCCAGCTCTTCCCAGTACCTCTGGTGGCGGTGGGTACCGGGGTAATAATGGGGGTTAGTGTTAGCCTCTGCACCGGCTAACATTAAGCCCCACCTTAGTAATGGAGGTTGTCAATCAGCCAGCGGCCATTACTAAGGCGGTAATAATAAAGTTTAAAAAAATCACAAGCACATAGAAAAAATATTTTATTGAAATAAAAAAACACAACCCCCATTAACCATTTTATTGAGAATAAAAAAACGCTGTCATTGAAATTGTCCTCGAATCCTAAGTCCAACAACCGAACCTGTAAAAAAACACAAACACACAAAAATAATCAGTAACACATAAAGAAGCAAAATTATTATTCTTACCTTTCCTGGGTCCAGCGCTGGAGCCGCAATGTCAGCGTGCTGGGCCCTGTATCTAATCCTATCATGTGTGATACTGTCTGCTGGGCCCTGTATCTAATCCTATCATGTGTGATACTGTCTGCTGGGGCTCTGTATCTAATCCTATCATGTGTGATACTGTCTGCTGAGCCAATGTATCCTATCCATAGTTTATAGGGTCGTAGTGCTATACACACACACACACACACATTTTTTGGGCCAGACACATATATATTGGGGCTATTTCCCCAGTCACTGTGGTTATGGTGTGGTGGTATTATTCAGTAACAGTATGGGGGTGTTATTCAGTCACTATGTGGTTATGTTGTGGTGGTATTATTCAGTATCAGTACAGGGGTATTATTCAGTCACTATGTGGTTATGTTGTGGCGGTATTATTCAGTAACAGTATGGGGGTATTATTCAGTTACTGTGTGGTTATGATGTGGCGGTATTATTCAGTAACAGTATGGGGGTATTATTCAGTCACTGTGGTTATGGTGTGGTGGTATTATTCAGTATCAGTACGGGGGTATTATTCAGTCACTATGTGGTTATGTTGTGGCGGTATTATTCAGTAACAGTATGTGGGTATTATTCAGTAACAGTATTGGGGGTATTATTCAGTCACTATGTGGTTATGGTGTGGTGGTATTATTCAGTAACATTATGGGGGGTATTATTCAGTCACTATGGTTATAGTGTGGTGGTATTATTCAGTAACAGTATGGGGTATTATTCAGTAATGGTATGGTGGTATTATTCAGTAACAGTATGTGGTATTATTCAGTCACTATGTGGTTATGGTGTGGCGGTATTATTCAGTAACAGTATGGGGGTATTATACAGTCACTATGTGGTTATGGTGTGGAGGTATTATTCAGTAACAGTACGGGGGTATTATTCAGTCACTATGTGGTTATGGTGTGGGGGTATTATTCAGTAACAGTATGGGGGTATTATTCAGTCACTGTGGTTATGGTGTGGGGGTATTATTCAGTAACAGTATGGGGTAATATTGGTAATGTTGGTGTTACAATCTATGTAAATTACTGTGGTGGGGGCTCTGGGGAAGCGTGAGTGCGGCAGCAGATGATCAGGCTAAGAGACAGTCTGCAGAGTGGCATGTGATGTACTTTGACATGTAGGTGAGACTTACGTGTGGGATGTGGGCCCATAACTTGTGTACAGCCCAGGGCCTAAGATCATATTAATCCACCACTTGCATCAAGTCAGCACAGGCAGACCACTACAATACAGCAGGTAGAGCAAAGAAACCAGCCCAGGACGTGCCGCTTCAAAACAGCGCTAAGCGCGATCCGTCCTGGACTGGCCTGAATGTAATTGCAGAGAGTGACGCCGCAAATGAGACTGGCTGCCGAGGAGAGATATGGGGCAGTGCAGGACAGACTGTACTATTTGCACTGCACTGATTGGCAGTAAGAAGAATTCTTTAAATATTTTCCATACTTCAAACAGCACTTTAAGGCCCTGTTCACACAGAGTTTTTTGCAGGAGGAAAATTCTGCCTCAAAATTCCGTTTGAGATTTTGAGGCAGATTTTGTCCCTTCCTGCAAGTCGTTTGCCGCATTTTTCACCGCGTTTTTCGCTGCGTTTTTCGCTTGCGCCCATTGAGTGCTACGGGCAAAAAACTCAGCGAAATACGCTTTCTCTGCCTCCCATTGATGTCAATGGGAGGTCAGAGGCGTAAACGCGTGAAGATAGGGCATGTCCCTTCTTTTACAGGAGGCATTTTCAGCTGTTTTTGACGAGTTTTGCGGAGCGGTTTCCGCGCCAAAAAACTCGTCAAAATACTCCATGTGAACAGGGCCTAACAAATAAACATCAAATGTTTTCCTATTTAAAAAATTTATATATTGCGTGTTTGTGTAAAGCTAGTAATATGAAAACTCTGATAGATTTGGGGGGGGGGCGCCTTTTTATAGTCCGCCTCAGGCAGCAGAGGGGCTAGGTTCACCCCTGCGGACAGGGCCTAATAAAGGCCCCCAGGTCTGACATTTTACTACTTCTATTAAGCCCTCGGCATAATGGAAAAGTGCCAATGAGATATTATACTGCAAAACAGAAGTGTTGGTCTGTATTTTGTATTATCAAAACGATCAAACAATCGCATATTTAAGTCCCCTAGTGTGACTAAAAAAAAGTAAAAAGATAAAGTTTAAGAATGCATAAAAAAAACATTAAAAGTAAAAAAGACCTTTCTAATTTTATGTAAAATAATGTAAAAAAGAAACATAATTAGTATCGCTGTAATGATCTGAACTATGAAAATATAATTTTATTGTTTTTATAATGTGAACGCCAAAAACACAACAAAAAAAAACACCTTGGCTGCCAAAAAAAATTAAAAAAAGCTATCAAAAGTCATATGTAACCCAAAATTGTACCACTAAACACAACAGCTCAGCCACTGCTCGTCTGTTTTCATAACTCCTATAGAACATAAGGGAGGGAGCCGCGCACATGCGTGTCCACTTCTTCACTTAGTCCCTGTCTGAAATCGGCAGCCAGCAGCCCCATTACCAGGCTAATCAGGATTGGATGACCCACGTTCTCGATATAGGTGTAGGTGCCATAAATGTCTGAATTGAGAATAACCCTTTAAGGGGTGAAAGGACACTAAACAGAGGAAATACAAAACAAGAAAAACTATTCTAGCAATTCCTTCTTTCATATCCTCCTCTCATCTGATTCTATTTGTCTCATATTGTAAGCAAAACAGAACAACATAAAATAATCTTATCCATGTGCCCCAGGAGATCATCTATGTCGCTCCACCTTCTCCTCACAAACCTGTCTGGTTGTAAGACAACTGGCTGCAGCACGAGCACCCCCCCCCCCCCCCCCATGCTCCATCTGCAGTAGGACACAAGGATAGTTAAGTCCAGCTCCTCAGCTTTATACCAGCAGAAAAAGGAAGAGATTAGCAGGAAATTCACCCCTGTGTTCTGGACAAGATTTCTAAAAGACTGTTTGTTTCAGGAACATGCAACAAAACATACAGAATGACAAACAGTGGAGGCAAGTTCATCTGCCTGTTTACTTTTATAATTTATTTTTAGGTTTAGTGTTTCCTCAATGGGGTTGTAATGACGGGGGTAGGGAGAAGACAGGTGAGCCCTAATCTACCCGCCACTCAGTCCCTGCCTACTTACAACTGGGCGACGGTCCCTGCGCTCAATATGTGCACGAAAGACAAACAGACAAGGGTACACGGAAGCTAAGGGAAATGGGGCAGGTGCCCACGGAAAGACCGTGAGCAACAAGAGTAGTGAACGAGCCGAGTAAAACCAGGAGTGTACGAGGTAGCAAACGCAGAGCAGGAGCGTAGTCAGTAAAGCCAGGGTCAAAATGAAGCAAGGTCAATAATGATAGCAGGAGCAGCAGAGCCAGGAAACAGGAAAGAATCACAGGCAGAGACAAGCAGGAAATGAAGGTATAAATAGATTGAGGGCGGGAGCTAGAACCGTCTGGCCAGGCTGTGATAGGTTCTCCCACTCCTGAGCCTACCAGCCTGAGTGGTAGCAGATCGAGTCACTCTATCAGACTTAGGAGCAGGTGCAGACTGATTACCCACGGGGCGTCGACACAGAAGCTGTGTCTGGCAGATCCTTTACAGGGGTTGTCCAGAATTAGGGTATGTGCACACACACTAATTACGTCCGTAATTGACGGACGTATTTCGGCCGCAAGTCCCGGACCGAACACAGTGCAGGGAGCCGGGCTCCTAGCATCATAGTTATGTACGATGCTAGGAGTCCCTGCCTCTCTGCAGGACAACTGTCCCGTTCTGTAATCATGTTTTCAGTACGGGACAGCAGTTCCACGGAGTAGCAGGGACTCCTAGCATCGTACATAAGTATGATGCTAGGAGCCCGGCTCCCTGCACTGTGTTCGGTCCGGTACTTGCGGCGGAAATACGTCCGTCAATTACGGACGTAATTAGTGTGTGTGAACATACCCTTAGAAATAACAGTCTGCTTTTTTTTCCCCCAGAATCAGTGCCACTCTTGTCCATGGGCTGTGTCTGGTATTGCAGCTCAGCCTGTTCACTTGACTGAGAATAAGGTTCAATGCCAGCCCCATTTAATGAGAACAACTTTTTGCTATTTATCAACACTTAGTGATAATTGATAAACAACCCTTAGGGTCCATTTACACTGGCCAACTTTGGCCGTAACAATGAGCGCCAATCAACGAGACAGCTTGTTGATCGACGCTTGTCTGCTCATTTCACAAGGAGCTATTATCAGTAATGTATGGGGACGAGCGCATTTCTATCATCTCGGCAGCACGAGATGTGCTTCCGACAACGATAATATTTTCTGCTGCAGAAACCATACAATCAGCCGATGAACGAGCGTTTGCACAGGCCGTTCTGTGATTGCTTGTTTGCCTGATAATTGTGTAAAAGGGCCCTTAGAACTTTGGACATACTCTCCCTTGAAAAGATAAGGGAGGCTCAGCTAATGAGTCTTCTCTGCCTGATCAATATGTTGATATAAACCCTGTAAATAAAGTATACCTGCTAACACCAGCGCGGGATATTTTATATTTACTTAAAAAAGCATATGTTCTCGCCAAACAAATGTTTATTAGGAGATACTGTCTTGCATGGTACCTCATAAAGATGATCATACATGATGCTAAATTGCCCAGATGGCAGGAAGCAATTATTTTCATAACAAGCTAGAGTCGGCTGAATAATGAACATTTTAGCAAGATAGCATCTCATCTAGTGTTTCCCCAACCAAATCATTCTTTGATAAGGCAAAGCACAAAGACTCATTTACTGTACCTTGCTAACTGTGCTAATCCTATAGGTGTGCTGAAGAAAAACATGTTTCATTTCACAAAGCTCAGATAATGCATCTGCACTCTATTTTACAGCTTGTTTTTAGGTAATAAAAAATAACTAGTAAAATATAAAAATATTTACATTATATCAGTGGCGTAGGTAGCGGGGAGGCCCTGTTCCACTAAGAAGGTGGGGCCCGCCGCTCCAGCCATGACTCCTGCCGCGGCCACATTACAATATTCATCAATCTAAAATTGCATGTGCAGAAAAGGGCTACGTGTGAGGAGAGGATGAGCAAGCACCCCACCCAATAGATGGATGGCTACAGGGATGATGGGGTTTATATACAGGGATAATGGCTGGTATATACAGGCATGATGGCCGAACTAGTGGGTCCCATCATCTCAGTGGTCCCACCGCCCCCCCCCCGCTACCTACGACACTGATACAATGTAAATATTTTGATATTTTAGCATTATCTTTTTAGTATCTAAAAACAAGCTGTAAAATAGAGTGCAGATGGATCATCTGAACATGGTGAAATTAAACATTTTTCATCAGCACACCCATAGGATTAGCACAGTCTACTAATGTTTTACTCCAAATTGACAGAATTGTAAAAATTGAGACCTGGCTACAAAAGGTGCTTAGACTTGTTGGACAGATTTTGTCTACTTTGGCCACCCAAATGATGGGCAAAATTAGACATTACCCTTTCACTTAACCCTCAGATTGGGTAACATTATATGGCTCTTAAAGGGGTTTCTTCCCTTTGGAAAATCCCTTTTTATTAGTAAGAGTCCTTAGAAATAAACTGATCACTGGATGCCCAGCTACTAAGACTTCCAAGCGGTCAGATGTAATTTGCAGGGAAATGTAGAAGAAAGTGTTAAATTTCACTGCAGCGCCACCACAGGGGAAATGAAGAATTACACAGTTCCTTGAATTACGTCCTCCAAAGAGAGAGATGTAGTCAATCTTTGATCAGGTTAATTGATGGAGGTCCTGAATGAGGGATTCCCCTCTATTAACTCTAATAGGGTATTTGAAAATGTTTTCTTTTAATCCAGGCAACCCATTCAATGTCTAGCACAAGTTGGCATTCTTAACTTGTAATTTGGTGGTGACCAAACAAGATTGATATTTATATTTATCAGAGACATATCCATTTAACTAAAACAAGTCCAAAAATGCTTTGGTTCATCAGCCAATCGGAATGAAGTTATCCTACTGATTTGTGATGCTAGCTTTGAAGTCAATAGGGTTAATTTGTGTATTTTTTTGTAAACCTACTGTAAGAGTTGTTTAGCGATCAGGCCCTCTGAAAATTTTTGCTGCTAAATCTATTATCACTTTTTTTTCATTTTAGAATATGAATGTTGTTCATTAAAAGCATCTGTTTTACGTTATTTAGTTGTCATTTGAAATTATTTTGAAGCTCTTGCAATAATTTCCATAGAAAGTCACATAGAAAGTTATGCCTATCAGTGCTGCTTCATATTGTAGTCTTTAAAGTAAACGGTAAGAATAGGACTGAAATTACCGAAACAAACCTCGAGTGACACAAGTTAATTATTCATTTCTAATTTATGTTTCTAGGGTTTGTTCTTCTTTAAAGATGGCTCTTGCTATAACCTTGGAGACCACAGTTTATTTGCTGTGAGTCTGGGATGCACACATGTAAATTAATGTAGTCATACAGCAATTAGTAGCAGTTATTAAATTAAATGTTTTGCTAACACAAAGTTATTTGTGTTTGTGATTTACAATAAAGATGCAGCCATACCCCAGATAGCACAGGCAACATCTTCTTATTAGAACACTTTATACTGATTTATTAACTTGAATCTTTCCATCTCTTCGGTGGTCGTATATCTCCAAAAAACAAGACTTTACTGAGTGGTATAACGCTCCAAAGGTATTTTATCATAATATGTCAAATAAAAATATAATGATAAAATACCCTATTGACCCTCTTATGCAATTAATCATTCTAATACATCTGAATACGGTAAAATGCTGTGTAAATGTGTTTACCCCTATAATGCATATTTTCACCATGATTGGCTTCTAATTAAAAAGGCTCTGTCACCAGATTATAAGTGCCCTATCTCCTACATAATCTGATCGGCGCTGTAATGTAGATAACAACAGTGGTTTTTATTTTGAAAAACGATAATTTTTTAGCAAGTTATGGGCAATTTTAGATTTATGCTAATTCATTTCTTAATGCCCAACTGGCCGTTTTTTTACTTTTGACCAAGTGGGCATTGTATAGAGAAGTGTATGACACTGACCAATCAGTGACCAATCAGCGTCATACACTTCTCTCCATTCATGCCCATTTGTACTCAGCACAGCGAGATCTCACATACACCCACATCAACTTTACTCTAGTGTCTTGAGAGTGAATAGACATCGCCTCCAGCCAAGACGCGATGTCTATTCACACTCCTGACACTTCGGTAAAGTTTATGTGGGACGTAATCACAGCACTGCATGATCTCGCGAGATCACGCTGTAAATGACAGCATGCTAATCGTTTTTCAAAATAAAAAACACTGTTATCTACATTACAGCGCCGATCAGATTATGTAGGAGATTATAATCTGTTGACAGATCTTTAAATATATTAGACAAAAAGAACATGAGTAAATACACAAACCAGTAGTTGCCTAAAGACACATTTTAGATTTTCCCTTACGTACTGCTTCTTTCCGGTTTAAAAGAAATTAGATAAAAGATTTCTGAAATATATCAGTCTTGAAAGTTTTGCCAAGCCATGTCTATGACTCTGGGACTCCATCAAATAAAAGTGAGAGCCAAGACTTGCAACAGTAAGGAATCTTTGAGGGGTACAGTGATGACTTGTTCTATAGACGTACGTGTCGGTAATTGCAACTGTTTTGACAACACAAGTCCCATAATCTCTGGTGTCAAATGACCACTAAAGTGTAACTAAACTTAAAAAAATTGACATGTCATAGTGATATGTCAGAAGTTTTGATTTGTGGGGGTCCGAGCACTGAAACCCCACCGATTGCTAAAACAAATCAGCAGAAGCACCTGGTGAGCGCTGTGCTGATTCTATTCTGATCGGCTTTCCTCGGAGCAGTGTATGGGCTCAATAGAAAATCTAATGACTAGAAACAAAAGCGGCACAGCGCTCACCTGAGAGCTTCTGCCGCTTAGTTTTAGCAATCAGTGGGGGTCTCAGTGCTTAGACCCCCACAGATCAAAACTTCTGACATGTCAAAGGTTTTTTTAACAGTTTAGTTACCATTTAAACAATAAGATCACTGTACCAACAGACACACATGGTGGTGGTAGTGTGATGGGGTGGGGATGCATTATTGCCTTAGGACCCTTAGGTTACTTTGCCATTATTGAAAGATCCAAGAATTCTGCATTGTACTAAAAAAATTCTTAAGAACAATGTCAAGAACTGAAGCTAAAGTTGGGTTCATACAATGTTTCATAACATAAAAAGCAAGTCTACTTCTGAAGAGCTTAGGCAAAACAAAATTACAATTCTGGACCGACCTAGTCAAAGCCCTGAATTTAACCCCATAGAAATGCTTTTGTATGACCTGAAAAAAGCCGTTCTTGTGTCTGAATGAAATTGTATCCCCTCTTTTCTAAACAAAGAAGGTTAAGCTACATTTACTGTGGTTCTTAGCTTTTTTTCTTCAATGTTTGATTTTTCTTTACGTAATCATATAATATCAGCACCACACTGGGTATATGCCGCAAATGATCTAAACAAACAGAGATGAGTGCTCTGTATAAATTCAGTACAGGAGCCTAGTTGTGCGGCTCCTATTACAGTGAACAGGATCATAACGGTAGCACCTGTACTGACATTGACAGAAAACGGGCACTGTTAGGTTATGCTCGCACGTAGCAAATCTGACCCAGATTCCACAGTGAAATCCATCCAAAAGACCGCAATCTTGTTGCAGAGAAGAAAAGGGGAGCTTAGAGGATTACATAAAAAATACCATACTCACCTCACCTGGCACTGCGGTAGCGAAGACTCTCTGCGCCCCAGCTGTTCTGCATTGACGTTTCATCCCATGTGACACTGTAGCCTGTGATTGGCTGCATCGGTCAACTGGGAAAAACATCATCCCAGTATGGCGGGCTCAACACAGACCAGCCGAGGGAGTATTCGCTACAGCAGCACCAGGTAAGTGTGGTCTTTTTTTTATGTTAAAGTTGAAAAATGTTTTTTTTTTTTTTTTTCAGTTGTGATTTTTGTTGCAGAAATGCAGCTATTTTGAATTAAAAAAATCAACATTTGTTGCTTCCCTATTAAACCATTTCGCAACATAAATTGATATGCTGAAAATGAAAATATCTGCACCGCAAGTCGATTTCTGCACAGAAATGTTCTGCAGCGTGTGGATGAGATTTGTTAAATTTCATCTACTTTGCCGCTACTGCAGTACGTTTTTTTTTGCCTGCAAATGGTACAGAAAATCTGCAACAATTACGCTACGTGTGAACATAGCGTAAATGTGAACCTTCACTAGAACATTCCAATTATTCACACTCCCGGATGGGTTGGAGCATTTCCACAAGTCACAATATTCAGCTTTTTTTTGCACAAAACAGGTACAGAAAAAATAGTAGACAAGCCAGATTAACAATAACAATACCAGACAATGTAACAAAACAGCTTTATAATTTATTAGGTACAATAATCTCATATATTTTGTAGTAATCTTATTGGTTCACAGAGCACTGATCATCCGAGCACTGTACAACTTAAATGATGTATGTGACAATCTACCTATACATTGTACATTTAGAAAACATGTTCACTTTTATGAATTTTTACTTCTATACAATATATATTTTTCAAAGCTTTTAATTATTTAATCTATTATTTTTAAATTTGTGGGATTTTAGATCCAATTATATATTGCTTTGATTTGGAGCTATGCTTATTAATACTTTACGTAATTACCGTAGGTATTAGATGTCTTTTTAAGTTGAAGGTTCAACATTTATCTCACTTCACACATATGTGACCTGTAAATTATACTGACTATACAAAATATTCACAGGAGATTAAAAGATAAGTGATACTTCGGGAGAATACACAAGATATTAGACTCTAGGGGATAGTGCGTCTTGCCCAAGATCACATAGAGGACACATTATAAAAGTCAGTTTTTCCACTCCTCTAAACCAACCTCTAATGATTTCAGCAAAGCTACTCCCAGGCTCTTCCTGTCTCAGATGTCTTGATATTGATTTGTAAAGAATCATCAGCGGTTGGTCCTTTTGCTCTTAGGAGAAACATCATTTGGCAGCAAGCTACATATCTTGGTCAGATCTGCTCCACTAAAGACATCAATGAGTTAATAATAATTGAACAGTCCTACTGAAAGTCCATTTTCAGGTCATTTCATGTGATTTCTGTGAGTGGACTTGTCATTTACATACAAAAGCTATAACAAATCCCACATTTGTACTGGGTAAATGCTGCTTCACTAAAATTGAGCAAATTGAAGAATTTCTAAACTAGTAAGTTAAAAGGAAGGTGTCATGATTTTTTTATATAATTATATTGCTTTTATATAATGTAAACAAAAATTGTATTTATGTTGTCACTTTCAACTTTTTAATGTATTAATACTTCTCTATGGGGGCTGCCATTTTTTTCATCTCTGTACGTGTCGATTAACGACACATACTAAGATGCTATACGGCACATATAATCCCATAAAGAATGCGAACGGGAGCCGTTCCATTCTCAGAAGCGTGCGCCGTCTGTGTGTGAACTGCGCATGTGCAGTTCCCACACAGACCAGAACAAAGCTCGTTCGTAGAGCGAAATCCGGCACGATTTTCATGTGGAACGGAAGCCGCTGCAGGACTGTAAGATGACGACTTCTGGCCGCGGCTTCCGGCCATATGTTCAACTAAGTGAAGGCGCAAGGAAGAGGAGAGTAGGCGGCAAGAACTTGCTAGATGAGCGGAGGCAGGAGCAGGTAATTTATGTTCGTGTATGATGTGTGACTGTGTGATACTATCTGAAAATCGCGGCACACAGTGTAGGCGGTTTGAAGACATTCAAACCCCTCCCCCGCCTGGCACTAGCCAGAAGAAGGGAGGGGGGATTGTGTGAGGACACTAGAGGAGAGTGTGTCCACCCCAAATTTGCAGCAGAAATCAATGAGGTTGCTTTACCACAGTGACCATGCTTTATAATATTTTCTGACTTGTGAAAAAAATTGAAAAATTAAAACAATGTGTAATCAGTTATATACTAATTGTTTAACTGAAAAAAAAATTCTAGCGACACATTCCATTTAAGGTCATCTGGTCAACATTCCTCAGCAGGGCCAAGAGCACGATTGCCCTTACACCTTTTATCTTAATTTAGGTTTACCACCTGGGTCTGTAGACTCTAGACTTGGCAAACAATCACTGGCTGATCGTATGTAGCTTACTATTTCTGCATGCTCACATTTATCCTCAAGCTCAAAGCTGTTCTCTGCAATTGTTGGACTCGGCCTGTAACTGTACATAATAGAAAAATCAGGACGCTGTTGTACCACCTAAATTCATTACCTCGGGATCTGGATCAATAAGGTCCCCGTAATTTTTCAGTTTTATTCATCTTCTCTGAACACATTTATGTAAAATCGTTTACATTTATCGTTCTAAGTAACATATCTAAAGCTGAACATAAATGGGACAATTTAGACAAGAGAATTTTTCAACATTTTGGAAATTCTTAGTATTATGACCTGATCCTTTGTCATCTTTGTGCAGACATCTGCCCATTTATACGTAAAAGGAGAATAGGGACGCAAGCCATCATTTATTTATTGTGACAGTTAAAGGCCAACAACACTCTAAACCTGAGACTTCTAGTGTGAGTGCAGCTTGTCCTAATATCTAACTCCCCTGATGGCATTCACAAGGGTTCAGGAAGCTAAGATATGGAGAGTTGTTGGCATTGTCTGCACACTGGAGAGTTGGAAATGACCAAACATTTTTGTCCCTACAAAAGATCAGTATTAGCATCGGTATTCGTAAATAATTCTGTTCCTCATGAAATAACAATTATTTCATATTTTCTTAGAACTTTGCATTGCGGCGTTCCTCTTTTATTCCTCTTGGAAAGGTATGAATAAATTAACAACTTGGTGTTATCATTCCTGTTGTAAAAGTTTGTGTCCCTATACAGTCTGACACTCATAATTGATTGGACAGTTTCAGACTGTGTAGGAACACGCCCCATTAAAAAGGGTAATGGTAATACCCAGTTGTCAATTTATTGATACATTTCCAGAAGAAATAATAGAGCAACGATGCAATAATGAGTTCTTAGAAAAGATGCTCAAGAGTTATTTTATGGGGAATACAAGTATTTACTAATACAGACATGACAGAAGAGCCAATAGGTCCTATTTAAAGGGGCTGTACTCGGCTGTTTCTGTCAGTACCATAGACTTTGAATAGGGGCAGAGCGCAAGCTCGATCTCCACTTCATTCAAAGTCCACCTCACTGTGGTCGAGCAGTTAGGAGGAAAGCACACCATTCTTGCAATGGGTGGGGGTTACTGCTGTGGGGTCCCCCAGTGATCAGACAATTATCATCTTTCCGGTGGATAGGGTGTAATTGTCAATTCTGGCACAATTTCTTGAAGCAATTATTATGTACATGGCCTTCCTTCTATCTTAAAGGGGTATTCCTATCTTAGACATTTATGGCATATCCACAGGATATGCCATAAATGTCTGTCAGATGCAGTTTCCAGTTTCCGGACCTACACCTATTTTGAGAACGGAGAAACAGCGTAGCTCGTGGTTTTATGCTGTTTCTGCAACTCCCATTCCCTTCAAGCATATAAAACCGAGCTTAGCTCTTTCAGTAATTCTGTCCGCCTCTCAACTGCGTCTCTACCTAGCAATGGCAGCCAGCAGCCATGTCACCAGACAATAAAGGTCTAAAATGGGAATACCCCTTTAATGTATATATAATTATATCCAATCAAACTTGCCATTCTAGAAAAATAGAAGATAATGATTTATCATAAGCTGCAGAGTAGGAAGAAGCTGTACTGTATGCATTGTACTGTATGTAGAAAGATTACAGATCACTTAGACCATATTAAACCATATATGGTTTCCAGGTAAATAAAAACTAGTTGCATATAAAGTTGGTCGCTTAATTTTAAAAAGAAAATCCAATATTATTTTTTTTTAGTACACAATTGTTTCAGTTTAAGTGTTTGATAAACAAAATTATTTACATCCATAACTAATACGTTCAATATGTTCCATTCACCACTCATCAGGTAGGTAAACATATATCATTAATACAGTCAATGATCAATTAACGGGACTGTCTCATGAAGACAACCCCTGTCCATATGCCATATTAGGGCATGTGGACCTCATAGGGTCTCCGTTACATTATCTCTTACCATATGTCTTAAGCACCTATGGACGTTTTGCACTACTCATACACAGTCGAGTCACATTATTATGGCTATCCAGAGTAACTGCTGTGTGCAGCACAGACATCAGCTAGACGGGCTGGGAGTGACTCAATAAGGTGCTGGTAGGTTGTCTCAGGTATTCAGAGCCATGCTGACTGCAGTGCATCCCACATTTGCTGGAGGGTGCGTGGGGGAGGATCTATAAAGGCAATCGAGGTGATCCCACAGATGCTCAAGTAGGTTCAAGTCTGGCGAATTAGGAGGCCAGGGCAGTACTTGGAAGTCTTGGTCGTGCTCTTCCAACCACTGTCGGACATTTCTACCCGTGTGAAATGTTGTATTGTCTTGCTGGAAGATTCCATCTGCCCCAGGGAAGACAAACAGCATCTATGGGTGGACGTGATCTGCAACTATGAATTTATACCCAAATCGGTTCAGAGTGCCTTCCACATGGATGAGTGGGCCCAGACAATACCATTCCCCAGACCATAACGCTGCCGCCACCAGCTTGTGTTCTTCCAACAATGGTTGCAGGGTGTTTGTTCTCTGATGTCTCTCGCCTGACACGCAACGTCTATCCGTTCGATGAAGCAGAAAACTTGACTTATCGAAGGAGGCAACTCTTTGCCAATCATTGGTGGTCCAATTCCGATACTGCTGTGCAAATTGAAACCGATGCACCTTTGTTAGCATAGGAGCAGTGACCATCCGTCTGCTTCAGAGCCCCATACGCAGTAGGGTTCACTGAACTGTTGTTTTAGACACACGTCTGGTAGCCCCCTCACAGTGAGCTGCTCCACTGTAGTGTGTCGTTTGGCCCTCGCGTACATTTGTAGCCGACGTTCACCTCTCACATCAATGGCACATGGTGGTCCGCAGTTTTCATGTAGTTTATTCCTAATGATGCAATTTTTCCACTCCCGATACACTTTCACTACATGCCCCTTTTACCCATGGCAACAACGAGTGATATGTGATCAGACAGCCTATCGCACACCTTATATACCCACCAAGCCAGCCCACGACTCATCAGCTCCTTCATGGGCTACGGGCTCCCGACGTCGAAAGTAGGAGGTGGTCATAATAATGTGACTCAACTGTTTATAATACAATATGCTGGGCAGAGCTCTCTGTCCTATTATATCTAGTGTACACTCTAGCTGTGCTGTTGTTAAGCATTTTATGTGTGGGTTCCATAGAATCACTAAGTCTTATAGGATGCGACTGTTACTGCAGTGGGTGATGATTTTGAAAAGTTGAAGTAAACTACGACCTTCTGTGATCATCATGTCGTGTTTGCATTAAATTGCACTTTTAACCAAATTTAATTGATGAGACTCAGTATTGTGCAACCCCAGCCTCCCATGTTGCCCCAGCTGAGCACATGAAGATTTCAGCTAGTGTCTGTCAGTCTGTCTCAAAATTGCTCTTTAATGCTCAACTTGGATTTTATTATTCTTTTTATAGTTCTTTTAATCTTTCTTAAGGTATTACAATCATTTGTAATACTTTCAGCTCCACATTATCATATTACTTGCGTATGAGAGAAAAACCCAATTAAACTTAGGTCACGCACGTTATTTTGCTATTTATCATCTATACGATTTTCTAATTCCATTTGAAATTACTGTTGCAGCGAGAATAATGTTAGAATCCGAACTCATCCAATGTCTTTATCTATTTATGCAATTGCATTGGTTTTATCCTCGTGGCTGAACTGTTGCTCTTCAATTCATTGTCAGCAGACCCTAGAAGTAGCGGCCAGGCCTGTTCATAGCCAAGTGACATGTGCAGGACAGGGCATTGTTTGTAAATGTCACATGTTCAAGCTGACTATCATAACCTCTATGTCTGGATACTCCGCTGCTCATTCCAGATTTTCTTAACCCAATCAGGGCTGAAACATATACTGCACTGTGCTACTGTAAATAATAATGAATATAATATCTAGGCATGATCCAAATATGTTCTGTAAAATGGAAATGTTACTGGACCTGCTAAAAATGATTAAACATCATCGATGGAAATAATCTTTGCAATAATTGGTTGACAATTTCATGTGAAGGGTTTTTACGAGCAGAACAAAGAAAAAACATCTGATCTTATCAAAATGCACGTGATTTAAAGACAAAGTGTTCCAATATAAAACCTTTGTCTGATCATAGCCGAACCTTTGTTTCCATGGCCTATAAATAGCTGTGATATTATTTAGAAATCTCTATAGTACAAGGAGTTAAAGAGACTTTGTAACCAGTTTATCAATTCCCTATCTCCCAACTAATCTAATAAGCGCTTTGCTGCTGTGTTAGGCTATGTTCACACGGAGTATTTTGGGGGAGGAATATCTGCCTCAAAGTTCCAAACGGAATTTTGAGGCAGATATTCTTCCCCCAAAATACTCCGTGTGAACAGCAATTATCGCGCCGTTTTTCGCCCGCGGCCATTGAGCGCCGCGGGCATAAAACAGCGAGATATACGCTTTCTCCTGCCTCCCATTGAAGTCAATGGGAGGTCGGAGGCGGAAGCGCCCGAAGATAGGGCATGTCGCTTCTTTTTCCCGCGAGGCAGTTTTACTGCTCGCGGGAAAAAGACGCCGACGCCTCCCATTGAAATCGATGGGAGGCGTTCTCGGGCCGTTTCTGCCGAGTTTTGCGACGCGGTTTCCGCGTCAAAAAACTCGGCAAAATACCCCGTGTGAACATAGCCTTACAGTGTGATTTGTTTTAAAGAAACGTTTATTATTTTCAAAGTTATGAGCATTTTTCTAAATATGCTAATGTGGTTCTAATAGCCAAATAGAAGGAGACTCTTTATTTTCACTCTGGGCGGTGTAATGTTTTCTGTATGACGCTGTCCAATCAGCATACAGCTTCTCCCCCTTCCCTGCCCAGCAAGACAGTGTGATCATATAGTACACAACTTCCATTACCGACTGTGTATTCAACTGGCGGTATCTCCAGTTGTGTTAAACTGGAACTGCAATCCTGGTGTAATTTGAAAGATTAGAATCTCCACTTTCTTATGCCGCCAGAAACACTGTCCTAGGTGGTCCACAGCCCGAGATATGGCTGTTTGAAGTAATCCCTCTTCCCTCTAGAATGTCTCTCATACTGTGTGTGAAGCAGCTTCATGCTGATACGACGTCATCAGAGTCTGTGACGTAGCTCCACCTCAGGAGAATCGCTGCGGTTATCTCCCAGTTGTCTAATAAAGGCTAATTTACATATTTAGAATAAAGCTCATAACTTTTAAAATAATAAAAGTTTTGGGACACAATCTTCAACTAGCTAGGAGATAGGGCATTACCAAACTAGTGACAGAGCCTCTTTAACCCCTTAGTCACCACAATACGCCTTTTCACGGCGGTCACTAAGGGGCCTTAGGCTAGCCCGTTGCCGTTTCACGGAGGCCCAGTCTAAGTCCTGCACGGCAGTCTCATGACAGCCGGGCTCCTGCTCCAATGGCTGCGATCGAAGTTACTTGCATTTCACTTGTCTACAGAGTGAGCTCCCTCTCTCACCCATCGGCGGCCCGCAAATGCAATCGCGGGCCTCCGATGGGGTGCCATGGTAGCCGGGGTCCTGATAAAGGCCACCAGGTCTGCCCAGGGCATATGTCTATTAGGACGTGCACGTCCTAATAGATTGCCTGTCAGATTTACGTTGACAGGCAATAATGCTCTGGTATACTAAGTATACCAAAGCATTGTAGCAGCGATCTAAAGATCACATAGTAAAGTCCCCTAGTGAGACTAATAAAATAAGTAATAAATGTGAAATAAAAATGTATAAAAATTATAGTAAAAAAATAAATAAAACAATTTTTTCCCATAAAAAGTGCTTTATTTTGTAAAACTGTAAAAAAAAAAATAAAAGTACACATATATGGTATCACCGCGACCGCAATGACGCAAACAATAAAGTTGATGTAATATAAACCACAAGGTGAACACCGTAAAAAAAAATGCAAAACACAATGGCGGAATTGCTATTTTTTTCCATTGCTCCCCAAAAAAGTCATAAAAGTTAATCAATAAGTCTCATGTACCCCAAAACAGTAACAATCAAAACTGTGTCTCATCCTGCGAAAAACAAGCCCTCACATGATTACATTGACGGAAAAATAAAAAAATTACGGCTCTTGGAAAGAGACGATGCAAAAAGCAAATAATTTAGTTTAAAAGAGTTGTTATTGTGCAAAAGTCGTAAAACATAAAAAACCTCTACATATGTGGTATTGCCGTAGTCGTACTGGCCCATGGAATAAAGGTAATGTGTTATTTACGTCGCACAGTGAACGGCGTGAATTTAAAATGCATAGAACATTGGCAGAATTTCAGGTTTTTTTTTCTATTATCCCAAAACAAGTTAATAAAAAAACGATATGGACCCCAAAATGATGGCATTAAAAAGTACAACTAATCCCGCAAAAAAACAAGTCCTCATACAGCTATGTCGACGGAAGAATAAAAAAGTTAAAGCTCTATAATGCGACTATATTAAAACAAAAAGAAATAGCTTGGTCATTAGGGCCTAAAACAGGCTGGTCACTAAGGGGTAAGAATAATTTTTAACAAACATTAGATCTGATGGAAAGCTGTTGCTTTGGTGAGGAACTGTAGTCAGAATGTTCATAGTATCAAGGGTAAAAGGGGCTTTAAGAGCAAATATTAAAAATGTTTGTGCAGATTTACTAATACTATCTAAGTTTTAGACAGTGTAAACTTAGACAAGGAAGTTAGAAGATGCACCTGATATAAAGTAGCGCACGCTGTATGATAAATTTGGCACATCTATCTAGACATGTTAGCGACTTTTCTCTTCCATACACCACCTCTTGGTTGGCTTTGTTTACGCCATTTTTGTGCCTCAACATTTAGACCAGTATTTTAAGCCACACCCCAATTTTCACTAAGTCTTTCTCCCTTGTCGAGCAAGGCGCAAAAAGTGTCTAAAACAGTTAATAAATGTGGCACACAGCATGTTCGCCTGAATCATGGCTCAACTTGAATAGTAAATCTGCTCCAATGAGTTTTAACAAAAATATACTGTACATACCTCCCAACTACAGTTAAGGTACCCCTGTTATCTTGATAAAACACCTGTGATGCAGCTGCCCACACCAACTCCTTCTACATATATATATATATATATATACACTACCGTTCAAAAGTTTAGGGTCACTTAGAAATTTCCTTATTTTTTAAAGAAAAGCACAGTTTTTTTCAATGAAGATAACATTAAATTAATCAGAAATACACTCTATACATTGTTAATGTGCTAAATGACTATTCTAGCTGCAAACGTCTGGTTTTTAATGCAATATCTACATAGGTGTATAAAGGCCCATTTCCAGAAACCATCACTCCAGTGTTCTAATGGTACATTGTGTTTGCTAACTGTGTTAGAAGGCTTATGGATGATTAGAAAACACTTGAAAACCCTTGTGCAATTATGTTAGCACCGCTGTAAACAGTTTTGCTGTTTAGAGAAGCTATAAAACTGACCTTCCTTTGAGCTAGTTGAGAATCTGGAGCATTACATTTGTGGGTTTGATTAAACTCTCAAAATGGCTAGAAAAAGAGAGTTTTCATGTGAAACTCGACAGTCTATTCTTGTTCTTAGAAATGAAGGCTATTCCATGCGAGAAATTGCCAAGAAACTGAAGATTTCCTACAACGGTGTGTACTGCTCCCTTCAGAGGACAGCACAAACAGGCTCTAACCAGAGTAGAAAGAGAAGTGGGAGGCCCCGCTGCACAACTGAGCAACAAGACAAGTACATTAGAGTCTCTAGTTTGAGAAATAGACGCCTCACAGGTCCTCAACTGGCAGCTTCATTAAATAGTACCCGCAAAACGCCAGTGTCAACGTCTACAGTGAAGAGGTGACTCCGGGATGCTGGCTTTCAGGACAGAGTGGCAAAGAAAAAGCCATATCTGAGACTGGCTAATAAAAGGAAAAGATTAACATGGGCAAAAGCACACAGACATTGGACAGAGGAAGATTGGAAAAAAGTGTTATGGACAGACGAATCGAAGTTTGAGGTGTTTGGATCACACAGAAGAACATTTGTGAGACGCAGAACAACTGAAAAGATGCTGGAAGAGTGCCTGACGCCATCTGCCAAGCATGATGGAAATAATGTGATTGTCTGGGGTTGCTTAGGTGCTTGTAATGTGGGAGATTTGTACAAGGTAAAAGGGATTTTGAATAAGGAAGGCTATCACTCCATTTTGCAACGCCATGCCATACCCTGTGGACAGCGCATGATTGGAGCCAATTTCATCCTACAACAGGACAATGACCCAAAGCACACCTTCAAATTATGCAAGAACTAGTTAGGGAAGAAGCAGGCAGCTGGTATTCTATCTGTAATGGAGTGGCCAGCGCAGTCACCAGATCTCAACCCCATAGAGCTGTTGTGGGAGCAGCTTGACCGTATGGTACGCAAGAAGTGCCCATCAAGCCAATCCAACTTGTGGGAGGGCCTTCTGGAAACATGGGGTGAAATTTCTCCTGATTACCTCAGCAAATTAACAGCTAGAATGCCAAAGGTCTGCAATGCTGTAATTGCTGCAAATGGAGCATTCTTTGACGAAAGCAAAGTTTGAAGGAGAAAATTATTATTTCACATAAAAATCATTATTTCTAACCTTGTCAATGTCTTGAGTATATTTTCTAGTCATTTTGCAACTCATTTGATAAATATAAGTGTGAGTTTTCATGGAAAACAGAAAATTGTCTGGGTGACCCCAAACTTTTGAACGGTAGTGTATATATATATAAAAAAACAAAGAAAAATTAGCACCGTTCCTTCTGTGTAGGGTGCAAAAAATTCCCGTTCGGACACTCGACCAGTGTCCCAAATAACCAGCACACTCCAAGATACGAGACAGCACTCCAGTAGTAGTAGTAGTGAAAAATAGGATCACTTTAATCACCCCTTTTGCAACAGGGGTGATTAAAGTGATCCTATTTTTCACTACTACTGGAGTGCTGTCTCGAATCTTGGAGTGTGCTATATATATATATATATATATATATATATATATATATATATACACACACACACACACATACATATATACACATATATACATGCTCACATATTGTTTTTGCTTTCCGTCTGAGGTATACGTAAGGAGTATATGCATACAGTGGCATGCATCGCCTATAGGTTTCTATTGTAAAAAAAAAAAAGTACCGCGCAGTATACGATATTTACTTGATGCCTCTGTATAAAAAAAAGCACAGCAAACTACGCTTTCCTATACAATGAAAAAAATAAGTAAACCGACGCATGTTATGCCTATGGACGCCAAAGAGACACTCTTTTGGCATCCATCAGGTAAATGGGGTGTTATTTGTGTCAGGAGCTGTACCGGCACTTACACTGAGCATACAGCAAAAACGACTCATGAACAGAGCCTAATAGTTAGTAAGGGGGTTAATTAATAAGAGTTGGGGGGGGGGCACATAATTAGAATTCTTAAGTTTTGCCTTTAATTACATTTTACATTTGTGTGTCTATTAATAAATTAAGTAAAATGTAATTTGTTAAAACTGACATTGGTCGCTTAAATCTTGGAGGCCTTAAGAAGACTGACATATATATGCTGGGTATTAAGAGAGCACTGATTGACAAACCATTCTCTTTAATCCTAGACATGGAAGCTAGGATTTATAGACCACTGAGTAATATGACAAGCATCCCTATTTACATCCATTAAGATGTCTGTCTAAAAGACACAATCAAATAGAATCTAAACCTGGTCAATGGCACTCATGGATTAACAGCCCCATTTAAGTACAAAGTGGAACAGAGATAGAAGTAAATTGATTTTTATATATATATATATATATATATATATATATATATATATATATATATATGCAGAAAGCACCATTTCGTCATATTGGAGTGCTGCAAGTTTTCTCTTTTTATATATCATATATATCATAGCAATTGCTTAATTTTGGTGACATCACTAGTTTTAAAACCACAGGGAAAAGAGTCAGTGCTCATTCGGACGAGCTTAATACTCATCTGTTGAAATAACTCACAGCACACAGACCCATTAATTTCGATGGTGCTATTCAGACATGCAGCGAGTGTCTCTTGCGTGAAACTCATTGCATGTCCTATGTTGGTGCGTTTTTGCGCACCTAGTCGCCCATTGAAGTCCATGGGTGCGTGAAACCCACGTACAGCACAAGGACGACATCCGTGTGCTGTCCATGTTTCAAGCATCAGTTACATAGAAAAGCAGAGAAGTAAATAAAAAAAAAAAAAAGAAGTGCTTGCAAGGACGTGAAAAACAAATGCCACATGAAAAGCACACTGATGCCAATACACAACGCACACGGACATGAAATGTAGGAAAAACGCTGCGTTTTTTACGCGTGCAAATCGGACACGCTCGTCTGAATGCAGCCTTAAAGGGTTGTCTCATCATAACCCATTTCCATGTATATGGATGTCAAAGAGGGGTTTTAGGATTCCCTCTATGAGGTAGAGTGGATAACAAGTACCCAGTCCAGATGAATGACCGCAAGCAATTCTACATTTACCCTGTGTAAGCAGCCAACAGTAACTTTCCCCGACAAAACCAGTCCGGGTCAGTGCTAAATTATAGTGGAAAAGATAGTGAGAGCTGTCAACCACACTATATATGCTGGCTATAGACATTGAAAATGTCCCACGGAGTGCTATGGTTGGTGAGACATCGCCTGTTCTCAGAACCAACTCTGTGATGAGAAACCTTGATGGAAAACTGGCAGCCCAAATAATAAGTCAATGGGGTCCACTAGGACTCATCTGTATCCATTTGCCAACGGATCTGTAGCCATAGCTTAGTTGAAAATGTAAGCCATGACACGAATGTGGACTAATGTGGAGCCTAAACTACTACTATTGTGTAAAGGGTCAGTCAACAACAGACTTTCTTATTTTATATTTATATATATATATATATATATATATATATATATATATATATATATATATATATAATATATATATATAGGTTAGTACAACTACTTGACCATAGCAGCATCCAATGCATTAAAATACATATACAAAATAATGCTTTGTGGAAATTACTTAAAAGCTCTTGAAATTTAAAACTACAAATTTCATGTGTTTTATCCAATGTATTGGCAAAACAAGAAACATACTTTGTGCTTTTAACAAATTAACCCAACATTTTCTCCAATTACATTTCAGGAGGTTATTGATTTTGTGTTAACTGCAAGACCTTGCATCTGATAAGGAGTCTGCTGAAAGATAGGCTTTATGTTGTTTTTTTTCTTTCAGACAATTATGGGAGCGAATTCTCTGAGGGCAGAAGATGGTATCTTCTACTAAGCTCTCCAGTTTCATGTCAAACATACAAGATCAACCTCCTGCCAAACAATTCAAGCTCAGAGCACTGTAACAACCCTCAAACTGAAAACATATGCACGATGAAGCAAAAACACCATTGTTTTCAAAGAAATAAGTCTTTTTGTGGACACTAACTCTAGTAGTAAGGAATTCTTCATGCTTCAACTGTATAATATCGGTAAATATTTCTGACATTTGAAGGACACTTTTCTTGGGTAATAAATAGGGTACAGTTCCAGGAGACATAGATGTACACTAGGCTTTAATTTTCTCATACAAACAAGCTGGAAATAATTTGTTGATGTCAAGGCGTAACTTTCTGCGTACGGAGGACTCTTTAAGCTGACCACCACTAAATTATATATTGAACGCGTAGACACAAAATGAAGGACCTAGTGCAATTATCTGCATGACTTCAACTTGTAGTGACTCGTAGCCCGGGCAAGGAGGATTATGTTTAAGAGGAAGTTAATTATAAATAAGATATATCTAGAAAAGGGGAAAATGTGGAGTTAAGAGACAGTTGTGGATTACAAGAAAAGAATAGTGACTAAATGAGAGGAGACAATATGCCTCAAATTAAGTGATATGCAAACTGGAAAAATACAGTCCATTAGAATAGCAACAGAAGATTGTGAGCCCAACACTGCAAAAGTTTCTAAAGGCCATTGGAGGAAGGGATCGGTGGACCGAGGAAAGGGAAGATAGAAATCCCCTGCCCCACATGTAAGAAGAGTGTTCTCAGTGATAAGTCACTAGCTTATTCCATCTCTCTGCAATTCACACTTCTTTGTAGATGTACTCAAAACTTTGACTATTGGCATACATAGTGTAGTAGACGACAAGCGCAAAGCATGTTTGTGGGATGAAAAAAGCATGCACAAAGCAAGATATAATAAACTGGATCATAACAATAGGGGCAGTAGTTGCACCCAGGCTCGGTGCCTGATAGGGCCCAACGGCCGCATGAGCAGAAACCAGTATTATTGATGGTACAAGGTAGGTGGGGGGGGGCTGTTACAGATTTTCCATTGGTATCCAGGAGCACTAAAGGCGATGTAAACCTTTGAGGGTCATTTAAAAAAAAATAGAAATAAAATAAATGTGCTTATTTATTGATTAAAAAAAACATTTGCAATTGACTTTTATTAAAAATTATGTTTACTTTCGAGATTATGCTTTTTATGAATTCACTATTCATAGAAGCAGCATCTCTGCACTAACAGTCAAATCCGTCAGTGAACTGCAATGAGGACTCGGCCGTCAGCGCTTACTGTGTCCCCCTGATACCTTCTATAACCCTATTAATAATCATATCTAAGTTGATCAACTTAATAGAGTTATAAAAGGAATCAGAGGGTCTCAATAAGCGCTGACAGCCAAGCGGTCAGTGCAGTTCATTGACGGATTTGGCTCTTAGCGCAGAGATACAGCTTCCATGTATCGTGAACGCATAAAAAGCAGAATCTCGAAAAGTAAACCGTTTTTAATAAAAGTAAGTCACAAATGTTTTTAGCAATAAATATGTACATTAAAAAAATGCCCTTAAAGGTTTACATAGCCTTTAAGTTATGCCTATGATTGCATATACATGATAAGCCATAAATAAAGACAGAGAAGGAGGTAAAACTTATGATACAAAAAGTAGGCACAAAAGTAGAGATGTTTGGCATGGACAGAGTATGGAGGCTTGGAATGAAGATAGGTAAAAAATGACAATATTAAAAAATTCTGTTGTAAGAAGAGAGGAGAAAATCTGTAGATGGATCATGATATAAACACAGCAGGGTATGAAGGTGAGATGATGATAATATGATGAGAGAAGGGAAGTGAGAAAACAAAATATGACAAGAGCTGTAAAGAAAGAAGAGTTGATATAAAGAGAGCTGAGAAGATAGAAGTCATGATTATCTCAAAAGAGCAACATCAAAAATATTGTGATGGTTTGCAGAGAAAGAAGAAAGATATTGAGATAGTGTAGAAAGGATAGTAGTTAATATAAAGGAAGGAAATGACACGAGACCACCACAATACAAGAGGTATAACAGAGTTTAGGGGGCTCTGTTCTAGAGATAGATCTGGGACCCAGAGGTGGGACCCGCATCTAACATATATGACCTATCCTGTGGATATATCATAAATGTCGTTGATAAAAAAACTAAAAACTTTAAGTCACCTGACCACACTTAATGCGTTTAGGACAGGTCCTATGACTACACTACAGCTACATTTCGGCCTCAGCTAAATATTTCAAATTTTAGGTCAGGGGCAGATGGAGCCAAGTACTGTCATTCACTACTAGTGAATGAGGATGCGGCGGTCTGAGTGAGGAGGTCAGTGCGCGTCAGGTGACTGGACTGGTCCACTCCCGGGCTGGCACGCACCGGCCTCACTCAGACCACTGCCATACTTGACTGCCGCCCTCCTCCTGCCCCTAAATGTGAGTGAGTAGGGCGGACGGACAGGTCCAAGGAGGGAATGACACGGCAGCAGCGGCGGTCAGAGTGAGGTCAGAGTGTGCTGTGACGGGAGTGGACCAGTCCAGTCACCTAACCTCACGTCATTGATGTGAGGTCAGGTGACTGGACAGTGCCGGCCCTGGAGTAGACCAGTCCAGTCACTTGACCTGAGTCCCCTGACCTCACGTCACTGACCAGTCCACTCTTGGGTCGACATGCTCCGACCTCACTCAGACCGCTCCCGCGATACTTGGCTCTGTCACCCTTCTCCTGCTCCTAAATGCGAATGAGTAGGGCGGACGGAGCCAAGTAGCGAATGACACGGTCTGAGTGAGGTCGGGCCGGACATTCCCCACCCCTGCCTTAAAGGCTTTGTACACTTTTGTAGCAAAAAAATATTTTTTTATTTTAGTAAATCAATGTTTTTATCTGATTTTAAACAACTTTTAAACTTTTTATTGAATTTTTTTCGTTTTTAAGATACAAGATACATAGAGGATGTATTTAAAGTGTGTTTTGCTTCAAAAGTGTACGTAGCCTTTAACCCCTTAAGGACTGAGCCTGTTTTGGCCTTAAGGACACAGCCTATTTTTTCAAATCTGACATGTGTCACTTTATGTGGTAATAACTCCGGAATGCTTTTACCTATCCAAGCGATTCTGAGATTGTTTTCTCGTGACACATTGGACTTTATGTTACTGGCAAAATTTGCTCGATACATTAAGTATTTAATTGTGAAAAACACCAAAATTTAGCGAAAAATTGCAAAAATTAGCATTTTTCTAAATTTATATGTATCGGCTTGTAAGACAGGCAGTTATACCACACAAAATTGTTGCTAATTAACATCACCCATATGTCTACTTTAGATTGGCATCGTTTTTTGAACATCCTTTTATTTTTCTATGACATCACAAGGCATAGAACTTTAGCAGCAATTTCTCACATTTTCAAGAAAATGTCAAAAGGCTATTTTTACAGGGGCCAGTTCAGTTGTGAAGTGGATTTTAGGGCCTTATATATTAGAAACCCTCGATAAGTCACCCCATTTTAAAAACTTCACCCCTCAAAGTATTCAAAACAGCATTTAGAAAGTTTATTAACCCTTTAGATGTTTCACAGGAATTAAGGCAAAGTAGATGTGAAATGTTCAAATTTCTTTTTTTTTTTGCAGAAATTCATTTTTCATCTATTTTTTTTGTAACACAGAAAGTTTTACCCAAGAAATGCAACTCAATATCTATTGCCCAGATTCTGCAGTTTTTAGAAATACCCCACATGTGGCCCTAGTGCACTTATTGACTGAAGCACCGGCCTCAGAAACAAAGGAACACCTAGAGGATTTTGGGGCCTCCTTTTTATTAGAAAATATTTTAGGCTCCATGTCGGGTCTGAAAGGCTCTTGCGGCGCCAAAACAGTGGAAATCCCCCAAAAGTGACCCCATTTTGGAAACTACACCCCTTGAGGAAATTATCTAGGGGTATAGTTAGCATTTTGACCCCGCAGGTTTATTGCAGAAATTATTGGAAGTAGGCCATGAAAATGAAAATCTACATTCTTTCAAAGAAAATTTAGGTTTAGCTAATTTTTTCTAATTTCCACAAGGACTAAAAGGAGAAAATGCACCACTACTTTTGTAAAGCAATTTCTCCCGAGTAAAACAATACCCCGCATGTGGTCATAAACGGCTGTTTGGACACACGGCGGAGCTTAGAAGGGAAAGAGCGCCATTTGTCTTTTGGAGATCAAATTTAGCAGGAATGGTTTGCGGAGGCCAGGTCACATTTGCAAAGCCCCTAAGGGACCAAAACAGTGAAAACACCAAAAAACTGACTCCATTTAGGAAACTACACCCCTTGAAGAATCCATCTAGAGGTGTAGTGAGCATTTTGAACCCACAGGGGTTTCATAGATTTTATTAGAATTGGGCAGTGAAGATAAAAAAAAAACATTTTTTTCCAATAAGACGTAGCTTTAGCTCAAAATTTTTCATTTTCTCAACAAATAAAAGAATAAAAGAACCCCAACATTTGTAAAGCAACTTCTCTGGAGTACGGCAATACCCAATTTGTGGTCATAAACGGCTGTTTGGGCATACGGCAAGGATCAGAAGAGAAGGAGTGCCATTTGGCTTTTGGAGCACAGATTTTGCTGGATTGGTTTCTTGACACCATGTCACTTTTGCAAAGCTCCTAGGGTACCAGTACAGTGGAAACTCCCCAAAAGTGACTCGATTCACGAAACTACACCCCTTGAGGAATTCATCTAGGGGTGTAGTGAGCATTTTGACCCCACAGGTGTTTCATAGATTTTATTCGAATTGGGCAGTGAAAATAAAAAAAATCCTTTTTCTTCAATAAGACGTAGTTTTAGCTGAAAATGTTTCATATTCTCAACAAATAAATGAAAAAAAGCACCCCAACACTTGTAAAGCAACTTCTCCTGTGTATGACAATACCACATATGTGGTCATAAACTGCTGTTTGGGCACAGAGTAGGGCTCAGAAGGGAAGGAGCGCCATTTGGCTTTTGGAGTACAGATTTTGCTGGATTGGTTTCTGGGCGCTATGTCGCATTTGCAAAGTCCCTGTGGGACCAAAACAGTGGATCCCCCCCAGAAGTGACCCCATTTTGGAAACTACACCCCTCAAGGTATTCACCTAGGGGTGTAGTGAGCATATTAACCCCACAGGTGATTGGCAGAAATTGGTGTGCACTCGATATTGCAGAGTGAAAATGGTTTTTCAATAGATATGCCAATATGTGGCGCCCAGCTTGTGCCACTGGAGATACACACCCCAAAAATTGTTAAAAGGGTTCTCCCGGGTATGGCGATGCCATATATGTGGAAGTAAACTGCTGTTTGGGCACACTGTAGGGCTCAGAAGGGAGGGAGCGCCATTTGGCTTTTGGAGCGTGGATTTTGCTTGTAGTAGTTTTGTTTTGAGTCTTACTGGTGTTTCCGTTTATAATGTCGGGGTACATGTAAGGCAGGCGGAGTATATAAGGGGCATAGTCAGGTGGTATAGTGGGGTAAAAAAAAACAATAAAATTATCCATAGATGTGTATTACGCTGTGATCGATCCTTTCTGCACAGGCCGGTGTCGCACTAATAAATGGTCTTTACTTATTCCCCTTTTGGTCCACACTCGGCACCTTTGAAGTTTGGGGAATTTTGCTGGGAAGTCTTGTCCTGGTATAATACGGGCACCCTCACTTCCAGCAGATATGTTTGGGCCCTCCCCTTCCTGGTTCCCTAATTTTAGGGGTCTTGATAATTCGCCACTTGAAACAGAAGAAACGTTCCCCTCGGGCCGGCACAACTACATATTTTTCTTTCCTGATTTATTGGTGCCTTGACTAATTTTATTTTTTCATAGACGTAGTGGTATGACGGCTGGTTTGTTGCGGGACGAGCTGTAGTTTTTATTGGTACCATTTTGGGGTACATACGACATTTTGATCACCTGTTATCCTTTTTTATTTGGGAGGCATGGTGACCAAAAAACAGCAATTCTGGCATTTTTTTTAGTTTTTTTTATACAGCGTTCACCACGCATTATAAATTACATGTTACTTTTATTCTGCAGGTCAGTCCGATTCCGATGATACCTAATTTATAGCACTTTTTATGTTTTACAACTTTTTGCACAATAAAATAACTTTTGTAAAGAGAATGGATTTTTTTCTGTCGCCAAGTTGTGAGAGCCATAACGGTTTTACATTTTTAGTCGACGGAGCTGTATGAGGGCTTATTTTTAGCGAGACGAGTTATAGTTTTTATAGGCACCATTTTTAGGTACATGCGACTTTTTGATCACTTTTTATTAAAATTTTTGGAAGACAAAGTGACCAAAAAATAGCAATTATGTCAGTATTTTTTAGTTTTTTTTTTACGGCGTTCACTGTGCGGAATAAATAACATAATATTTTTATAGTTCAGGTCGTTACGGTCGCAGCGATACCAAATATGTATGGCTTTATTATTTTTTTCAATAATAAATGACTTGATAAAGGAAAAAGGGCGATTGTGTTTTGTGTTATTATTTGAAACTTTTATTGTATGTTTTACAACTTTTATTTTTACTTTTTTTACACTTTTTTTTTACACTTTTCTTTAGTCCCACTAGGGGACTTGAAGGTCCAACTGTTTGTTTGATGTTCTAATACATTGCACTACCTATGAAGTGCAATGTATTAGAACTGTCAGTTGTTCACTGACAGCAAGCCGATCAGGCTCCGCCTCCGGGCGGGGCCTAATCGGCTAACGTAATGGCAAATAGGAAGCCATTGTTAGGCATCCTGTTGCCATAGTAGCAGTCGCCAGCCTTGCCATCGCATGGCAGGGCTGCCGATTGCATACAAACCACTTTGATGCAGCGATTGCATTGAATCGCTGCATTGAAGGTGTTAATGGCAGGAATCGGAGCTAGCTCCGGTTCCTGCCGATAGATCGGGGTGTCCGCTGTAACATACAGCGGACACCCACTGCTGATGACGCCGGCTCAGCTTCTGAGCCGGAAGCTGAGCCGGCGCCATCTTGCCGATGGTACCGGAAGCCTCCTGGGCCCCGCCGACGACGGGGCATAGGAGGATTCCGTTACAGGCTCATCGGGAGGTAAGCATTAGCCCTCCGATCGCCTTTGCAGCCACCGGCAACCCAGCGATCACGTTGCTGGGGTGCCGATGGCTATAAACTCCTCACATGCTGCGATCTCTATTGAACGCAGCATGTGAAGGGTTAATCGGTCGGATCGGAGGCTAGCTCCGGTCCTGCCCGATACCTCAGGGTGCCAGCTGTAACATACAGCTGTCACCCGGCGGTGATGTCGCTGGCTCAGCTCCTGAGCCAGCTTCATCTCCATCACGTACAGTTACGTGGAGATGCGCGAAAAGGCCATCTCCCATCACGTAACTGTACGTGAAATGGCGCGAAGGGGTTAAGTGTATTTTACAATTTTCTCTTATTTTGTTTGCCCCTATATCTCCTGTAGCGTCCATGGCCGCGGGCCGTCGGGTTTGCACCTCCCAACACCCGCAGCCATGAATCCGTGAGCGCTGGTACCCGTCTCCTTCCTAGGAGATGCCAGCACTCACTTCCGCTCCTGTCTGCTGTGTCCCATAAAGGGCCAGCGCGCGCACAAAGGAAATCGTCATCATCATCAACTGCCATGATTTCCTGGTCTATAAGAAGGCCCCAGGCCTCCTGATCCTTGCCTGAGCGTTGTTCGTTTTCCCAGTCTGTCTTGCAAATGGTCCTTTAGTGTTTCCTGTTCCAGTTGTTACCCGTGCCTTGTTACCAGTTCCTGTTTCCCGTGCTGTGCCTATAGTAACGAGTCGTGCCACATCCTGTGTCATCTGCCACGTCTGAAGGAATCCGCCATGTCCTGTGTCAACTGCCACGTCCGGAGGAATCCGCCACGTCTGGTGCAACCTGCGGCACCTGTGTCATCCGCCACGTTTGGCGTTATCTGCTGCACCCATCTCCATCAGTGCCAGAGCTGCGGCCACTGTTTTAACTGTCCAAGTACCCTTGTGCGGGACATTGTATTGCTGGGGTTTCCTGTTGTTTGGCAAGCTGCCTCCCCGCTACGGCGGTACGGCCTAGTGGGTCCACTAACCCGCTTCGTGTAATCTCCCTAATTTTTCTTTTCTGTAACCCTGTTTTATAAGTTTTTTATTTCTCAATAAAGCTTTAAATAAGCTAAAAAAAAAATAATAGGACATTAACATGTACTTAAAGGGGCTCTGTCACCAGATTTTGCAGCCCCTATCTGCTATTGCAGCAGATAGGCGCTGCAATGTAGATTACAGTAACGTTTTTATTTTTAAAAAACGAGCATTTTTGGCCAAGTTATGACCATTTTCGTATTTATGCAAATGAGGCTTGCAAAAGTACAACTGGGCGTGTTGAAAAGTAAAAGTACAACTGGGCGTGTATTATGTGCGTACATCGGGGCGTGTTTACTACTTTTACTAGCTGGGCGTTGTGTATAGAAGTATCATCCACTTCTCTTCACAACGCCCAGCTTCTGGCAGTGCAGCACTGTGACGTCACTCACAGGTCCTGCATCGTGTCGGCACCAGAGGCTACACTTGATTCTGCAGCAGCATCAGCATTTGCAGGTAAGTAGCTACATCGACTTACCTGCAAACGCCGATGCTGCTGCAGAATCATCTGTAGCCTCTGGTGCCGACACGATGCAGGACCTGTGAGTGACGTCACAGTGCTGCACTGCCAGAAGCTGGGTGTTGTGAAGAGAAGTGGATGATACTTCTATACACAACGCCCAGCTAGTAAAAGTAGTAAACACGCCCCGATGTACGCACATAATACACGCCCAGTTGTACTTTTACTTTTCAACACGCCCAGTTGTACTTTTGCAAGCCTCATTTGCATAAATACGAAAATGGTCATAACTTGGCCAAAAATGCTCGTTTTTTAAAAATAAAAACGTTACTGTAATCTACATTGCAGCGCCTATCTGCTGCAATAGCAGATAGGGGTTGCAAAATCTGGTGACAGAGCCTCTTTAATTACTCACAAGATTTCCTTTTCAATAGGCTCTAGTGCAAATCCGTGTTTCCAATATATTACATCTATTATATAGACAAAATGCTACATATGGATGGATGAAAACATATGTAAGACCCCATAAATCGTGGCTTGGTAAGTTTATGTGTCTTGGCTGGTTGCAACAAAGGAAGCCTCAAACTAGGCCAAACTTTTTTGCCTTATTTTATACACAATTATATGACTCCAGTACTTAACATAAAACATGGGGAATTTATTTTAACAAAATAGTTTCTGCTGTTAACATTTATTGCTATATAATTGTGAATTTATGCACTTCCATTAATCATAGTATCCAAAAGCTCATCCTAACAAAAGTGGCATTGACCAGATATGGGCCAATGAAGACCAAGGTATTTACACAGAGAGAGAGAGACATTTTTACATATGTCCATATTGTGCAAAAGTCAGATACCACCACCATTTATTTATTTATTTAATTTTCAGTCAAAAAAGAGACAATGGCTCATTCCGTAATGCCCAAATGCTTCAATGGAAAAGGCCACGCACCATTGAGGCCACCTCGCTATTGAAATCTACAGAAAAAATGTCCACTGTGAATCCACTCTCCACTCACTCATGTAGAGGTCCCAGGACTAACACCGATCTATAATGTCTATATGCCCGAACAAGGCATATGGAGCGGGGCTGCCCTCAACAGACAACCCATGTATGTACTACTTATATGATGGTGCTAGTTCTGCTGCTCTACTAGATCCTGCAGTTGTCAGGAGTCATATTTTTTCTATGTCTTTTAATAATTTGTTCAACACAAGCTTAATTGAGTTGATAGCTTATACAAGATATAAAATACATGAATGTGTGGATAGTGAAAGAATATTAAGCAATGAATGTGTGGATGATGTATATACATGAACGTGTGGATAATACAAGAATACTGAAGCAATGAATGTGTGGATGATGTATATACAAGAATATTGAAGCAATGAATGTGTGGATGATGTATATACAAGAATATTGACGCAATTAATTTGTGAATGATGTATATGCAAGAATATTTAAGCAATGACTGTGTGGATGATGTATATACAAGAATATTAAAGCAATGAATGTGTGGATGATGTATATAGAAGAATATTAAGCAGTGACTGTGTGGATGATGTATATGCAAGAATATTGAAGCAATGAATGTGTGGATGATGTATATAAAAGAATATTGAAGCAATGTATGTGTGGATGATGTATATAAAAGAATATTGAAGCAATGTATGTGTGGATGATGTATATACAAGAATATTGAAGCAATGTATGTGTGGATGATGTATATACAAGAATATTGAAGCAATGAATGTGTGGATGATGTATATAAAAGAATATTGAAGCAATGTATGTGTGGATGATGTATATGCAAGAATATTAAGCAGTGACTGTGTGGATGATGTATATAAAAGAATATTGAAGCAATGTATGTGTGGATGATGTATATACAAGAATATTGAAGCAATGTATGTGTGGATGATGTATATACAAGAATATTGAAGCAATGTATGTGTGGATGATGTATATACAAGAATATTGAAGCAATGAATGTGTGGATGATGTATATACAAGAATATTGAAGCAATGAATGTGTGGATGATGTATATAAAAGAATATTGAAGCAATGTATGTGTGGATGATGTATATGCAAGAATATTAAGCAGTGACTGTGTGGATGATGTATATAAAAGAATATTGAAGCAATGAATGTGTGGATGATGTATATACAAGAATATTGAAGCAATGAATGTGTGGATGATGTATATACAAGAATATTAAGCAGTGACTGTGTGGATGATGTATATACAAGAATATTAAGCAGTGACTGTGTGGTTGATGTATATACAAGAATAATATTGAAGCAATGAATGTGTGGTTGATGTATATACAAGAATATTAAGCAATGACTGTGTGGTTGATGTATATACAAGAATATTGAAGCAATGAATGTGTGGTTGATGTATATACAAGAATATTAAGCAATGTATGTGTGGATGATGTATATACAAGAATATTGAAGCAATGAATGTGTGGTTGATGTATATACAAGAATATTGAAGCAATGAATGTGTGGGTAATGATGAAATGATGAAATCACATTGAAGATTAGGATTTCCTACAGCAAAATAAAGCACATTTATAAACTATGGTTTCACAACCAAAACAACAACTTTTCAGTTGACATTTAACCTTAAAATGTGAAGTTTCCATGGAAATGCTCAAATTGAAAATATTTTATCAACTTGTCATTTAACTTAAAAGTACATTCTCAGGAAGAAAATAATGTCTATTTGGATAAGAATCTATGTTTTAATAATCTCTCATACTTTCATATAATAATGTATATTTAGACAGGATCATCCCAGAAGGCATTATAGACAGTTGGGTAACACCAGTGAGTAGAGAGGCTTGTGTATGAGAATCCATCATTCTGGCCAGTCATTGCAATCACTATTTGAGCCCTACTGGAATAACATAGATACTGTCTATTATATATGAGATAATGTACCACCTACTATGAATTATAAGAATGTTAGGGTCCCCACATCCCAGCGACTGCAGAATTTATTTATTTTTTTACATTAGTGAGCATCATGTCAAAGAATTCTACAGTAGCTGTGGCAATGTACATTTATAGTACCCCCAGTAACTTCTTTGGTAAGAGAATATACTTAATGTGTGATATTACTTGACAAAGGATCTGAAGTCCTAATATGTAACTGTACTGGGCAAATAAAAACTGAACACTGCGGCTCTTGACTCGTCCTGTTGATTCTTATAATTATCTTAGGGTATGTTCACACGCTTAATAAAAAACGTCTGAAAATACGGAGCTGTTTTCAAGGGAAACCAGCCTCTGATTTTCAGATGTTTTTTAAGCAACTAGCATCGTTTTTTGCAGCGTTTTTAGAGCGGTTTTTCTATTGAGTCAATGAAAAACGGCTCCAAAAAAGGCTCAAGAAGTGATAAGGCACTTCTTTTTACGGCCGCGTAAAAAACGCCACGTGGGAACGGAGCGCCGTTTTTCCTATTGAAATGGGCAGACGTTTGGAGGCGTTCAGCCCCCGCATTTTTTGGGGCATTTACGGGCCCGAAAAACGTCTAAAAATAGGCCGTGTGAACATACCCTTACCCTTTAAATGCCCGTCACTCTTTAAAGGGAGTCTGTCATCACATTTTCACCTCTCAAATTTCTAATACTGCAATATAGGGAAGGATGATAGTTTGTCAAATACACCTATGTTGCCCAAGTCAGTCCATCGTGAACCATAAAGAAGTGCTTTTATTCCTCCGGGCGCTGTATGTAAATGAGCACTGAAGAGTCCTGCAATCCAGGAAGTGTCTTCCATTCTACGTGGTTTCTGCTTAGAATCCCAGCCACCGGGTTGCAGGACTCTTCAGTGCTCATTTACATACGGCGCCCGGAGGAATAAAACAACTCCTTTATGGTCCACAATAGGCTGACTTGGGCAACATAGGTATGTTTATAAAACTATCATCCTTCCCTATAGAGCGGTATTAGTGGTTTGGGAGGCGAAAATGTGATGGCAGATTCCCTTTAAAAAAGGAAAATCTGCAGCATCTGGGGGTATAATATATATTTCAAAGAAGAATTTGCACCACGGCTTGAAGATTCTTGTTTGATGGGCACTGCTAGTATAATGAGTATTTGAGTTCTTTGTACAGCAGATTAAGGGTTACAATATATTGTTTGAGGGTAGTTCTGTAGTAGACTAATCACTTGGAAGGGAGTGTGTGTGTGTGTGTGTGTGTGTGTGTGTGTGTGTGTGTGTGTGTGTGTGTGCGCGCGCGCGCGCGCATATGTTTGTAAGTGTATGAGTGTGAGATCATGGGGACCAATGCCCAATGTTTACATGGTCCACCAACTACCATGTACCATTTATAACTACTTCATACATGGCAGAGGAGTCATTGGGCGACTGCTACCTCAGCATCCCTGCACCACAACAAATATTATTTTATGGATGAATATAAAACTGTTATAAAACTTATTTTTATACAAACAAGTGGAAATAAAGTTTGAATGATTTCAGCATCAGCATTTTCCATATCTTTTCTCAAGTACCAGTGTTATTGGAAATCAAGTTAAAGGTGGAATTAAAATAAACATATCTTTAGCACCTTACTATTTCCCTGGTCTTTACTGGGTTCACAAATCTCATTAATTACGTGCGAGCAGACAAAATCATTCAGGAATGACAGGTGCTGTTGACAATAACTAAGTGCTTTTGTAAGTCTCAGCACCACGTCTGTCACAGAGGGTTTGCAGACTTATTCATACAATGCCAATGTACATAGACGTCAAGTGAAGCAGAATGCTATTCTTGCTTGTGATTTGTCCAGCAGCAGAACCCGCATATGCCACTGCCACCGAAGAGCATCCTAAACACGGCTAACCAAGTTATTTCCAGTCTTGCGTCATGCTCTAAAGAATACCATGATGTAAAGTTTCCTAAATGTATTCATCTTGGCTAAACTAAACATAAATAAATTGTTTCCGGTCTGCAAAAATTAAATCTTGCAAATAAGTCTGCAATAAATATTAAATAAACAATCTCTTTGTCCAAGTTACTGTCTGGAAATCATCCATGCATTAAACAATATTCTCTGTCTATATGGCATTACGTCTCAAAAACTACTCTGACAAGTTATTCAGGTGAGATACTCATAGAACTTTAGCAAAAAAAATACATATAAAAAATCCTCAGTATATATTAATTATTGAGATATCCACTTATGTTTCTGGGAAGGATGGGTGACAACCAATTTGGCTACCATTACTACTCTCATAGAGGTTCTCACTACTCTTTTCCTAAGTAATGAATGGCAAATCTGCCTAGTTATGCAATAATGTGGGAAATCTAGATGACAAACTCAGCAAGAGATGTAAAAGTGACTCTACCGGTTAAACCTGTCCATAAAATGATACTGCTAAACTGCTGAATGAAATGTTTAAAGTGGATGTCTGGGTAAGAAAACCCATTTTCAAAAATCATATTAGGGAATTCTGCGTTAGTAGAAGGCGTTCCTTGTTCCGTATCTTCATCTATTAGCCTCACCAGAGAGTAGATATGGAGAGCATCTCTAATTCTGGAAGACCTGGTACGTCGGTGCATTACATGACAGATTATTGATTCCAATGAGGACTGTGTAATGCCTAATTTCCTCTGTAGTGGCGCTTATGCAGCAATAAATATTATCGTTGTCGGCACTTCATCTCTGTGTAAACACGGAGCTGTGCTGCTGACATGACAGCAATGTATAGGGACGAACGATCGTAGTAACGATTGCTCATACCCATACATAACCAATCATTGCTCCATGTGAAAGGAGCAAACGAGCACCGATTAACGAGCTGTCTCACTGATTGGCACTTCTTTTTTCACGGCCCATATTGGCTGGTGTAAAAGGACCTTAAGTGTTCGGAAGCAAAACACTCTGTAATCAGCTTTTTGTTAGTAAATCCTTATGCAATGTTAAATACTTTTGTGTCAAAAAAGACAAAAGTATAGTAGGTATGAAACCTTGATTGGCTAACCATAAAAATTATAAATGCAAGCTTTCAGAGCACAGAGGCTCCTTCTTCAGACAAGTTTACAAATGAATGACTTAGAAAAAAGCACAACATTTAAGATGTTAAATTCTTCAAATGAAAAGGGATTCTCCTAAGCAGACAACCCCTTTTAGAACTTGGCAGAAAACGACAGTCAATGATTTATGTTTATTTTTGTTGTTTTATTAATGTTTAAAGGGATTACAATTCAGTAATAATAAACTAATAGATACATTTTTGATACTTTAAAATACAGACAACTAAGGCCTCATGCAAACGAACGTAAAAACGCCCATAATTACGAGCCGTAATTACGGCCCGTAATTACAGGCCCATAGACTTCTATTGGCCACGGGTACCTTCCCGTATGCTTACAGGAATGTGCCCGTGCCGTTGAAAAATATAGAACATGTCCTATTTCAGGCCGTAATAATGGCACAGGCATGCCCGTAGAAGTCTATGGGGCTCCCGAAATTACGGGTGGCTACGTGTGTGCACGCGTAATTACGGGAGCATTGCTAGGCGACAGTGACTGTCCAGGGTGCTGAAAGAGTTAACTGATCGGCAGTAACTCTTTTAGCACGCGGGACAGTGACTACTGCTGGAGTTAATAGTATTAAAAGTTAACTTACCCAGAACTCCCTGCTTCTTCCTCCAGTCCGGTCTCCCGGGATGACGTTTCATCCCATGTGACCACTGCAGCCAATCACAGGCCAATCACAGGTTGAAGCGGTCACATGGACTGCTGCGTCATCCAGGGAGGTCAGACTGGATGTCAAAAGAGGGACGCGTCACCAAGACAACGGTCGTCGTACGTATGAACTTTTTTTTACTTCAAACGCTGCGTAAACTCTGATAGAGAGAAGGGGCTGTCGATTAGTGCAGAGAAAACGGGTCCGTAAATACTGGTGGAATACGGGTCGAATACGTGTGACAATGGACCCGTATTTACGGGAGGAAAAAAATACATTCGTGTGCATGGGGCCTAACAGTGTACAGTTTCAAAACTTTAAGGCTTGGATGTTATTTTAATACAACTATCATGTCACATTGAGATTAAAGTAGCCACAGAGGTGGACATAATCTGTGTGCAGCTGCCCAGGGACCCTGTAGGCAAAGGCACCCAGCACCATCTTAAAAAGAAAGTGCGTTTTACAATCTGCTGGATTGCATGTAAGGGACTGTTAATATTAAGGAAATGCAGCAACTGAAATCTCATCATAGGAAATGATGTACGGTTTGCTCTTAGGCTCTGTATACAGTACGTTTTGGTCCGATGTTTAGCGTGTAATTCGGGAAAGCTCCAGACGTACATGCTAAATGTGTCCATAGGGTTCCGTTAGTTTCCTTTCGACCTTCGTTGGATTGGTATACGTCAGTATACCTTTTTTTAGGGGGATGGAATAGCAGTAGTAGTAGACTACGCTTTCCTATCCCGAATGAAACCTGCAAAAAAAGTATTACGTCAGGTCTTCATTTTTTTAACATGGGAGTCATACGGAATGTATGGCTGGTGTCACAGGTATACGTTTAATGGACACCAGTATAGATTAAGGGCGACATATCCGTTAAACGGACGCCTAATTGTGGGATCTGTCACCCATAGACCATTAGGGTATCCGTTTAACATATACGTCATGAACAGGTCATGAGCGTTCATGACATATACGTTTAACGTATACAATTAAACTCTATGGTGACACATGCCACTGTTAACGCATCCATCACATGCTACATTTAAGGTATACTTCGGTAGCTTCTCCCGACATATATGTTAAACGTAGGCAACACAGAGACTAAGATGTATTTTTTATTACTTGCAATTATCCTATATTATCATTTATGCTCAGTCTTTCAGTAGTCAAACAATTCACCCACACAAATAACATCAACCTACAATCTATGGACTCCTTGGTCAGTTCCATACAGATAAATGTAACTGAGGCTTCTTTCACACTACCGTTAATATATGTTTACCTCTCATCCGTCAGAGGAAGAGAGGATCGAAAGATTAAACGGACAGCAACGGTTCCGTTAGAATTACCATTGAAATCAATGGTAATTCTAACGGAACCGTTGCTGTCCGTTTCTTTTGTTTCAGTTGCTTTCCGTTTGTCTCCGTTCGCTAGGTTTCCATTTTTTTTCACGGAAAGAAAAGTTCTGCGGACTGCAGTTTTGCTTTTGTCCAAAAATTTTAATTGCAAAAGTAAAAATAAAATCCACAATAGAATGCAAGTGGCTACAAAAATGTTTTCGATTTTTAACTGAATTTTCCCTTTAAAGGGACTTTCCACCGTTGGTCAAGTGTTCAAATGTCTAATCCGCCGTTTTAGTATCTCCATTCTTTTTTTGTCGTTTTTATTTTGTAGAAAGGCTGCAGTGTAGGGAAGCTGCTGTTCATATTACATGTTATTATTTAGTACTTAAGTACTTCGTACATAATGGTGTACTGTGTGCCTGATTGGCTCATTAACAGTTTAAGGCTGGGTTCACACACTGCGGTTCTTTGGCGTCAGGTTTTGCATGTTTTTTTTTTTTTTGGGTGTTTGGAAAGATAGTATAAGGAACACATTTGAAAAACTGAATGTGTTTTTGGCTGGATTCATACATGCAGTGTCGATACAGTTTTTGATGCAGTTTTTAACCAAAGAAGGACATGTACTCGGTGAAACTAATTTTTTAACATGTTTCACCTGTAGAAACTGTGTGGCCAATTACTGCATCGCAAGGATAGGCCAGCAAATTTATCTCTCCGGAAAACCCCTTTATTGATGCCCATGTTTTTCACACAAGCCATAATTAAAGTAACTGAATAAATCTATAATAAAAAAATCTATTAGCCGCTAGCCTACTTATTGACGGTTTCCAAGCAGCAACAGACTTTTTTCTGTTGCACAATGTAAGACAAACAGATGTAATAAGTAAAACAGCAAAAAAAAATAGACCTTTTGTTAGAGAGATCTACCCGCTAGGTAATTCAAAGTGAAAGAACCCTTGATATTTTTTGGGGGTCACAAGTACTAGTTTATTCACAGAGTGCTTGATAGTAATACTTGATGGTATACTAGCACATCTTTATTACATGCATTAGTTTGGCCCTGGGTTCTCTGTTACATGGGGACTGATGGGAATGTTTTCCAGATCATTTTCTAGTGACCATCACTAATCAGGTTAAGATGTACACTATCTAAAGCTACACAAATGTGTTTTGTGTGTGCGTATATTCATAACTTTGTCTATTTAAATATAGTTATTTTATATGGATGTTTTTGATCATGAACCATCGTACCAGCAGAAATTTCCAATTAATTAAGGACACCCTGTAAGGAATTCTCAGGCATAACGACAAGTCCAGGAATGATGATTCACGTGATACGTGATATCCTGTCAATCCCGACAGTTCCCTCAGACACCCTGTAATGTCAGCACTCAGTAACACAGGACACTTCCTTTGATATGATATCACGTCCTTCAGACATGGTCCAATGCCAAACAAGTGTTCAGAACGTGTATAACAAGACACAAGATCCAGAGACTTCCACTCACATAGCTCAAAATCTCCATTTGGGATCTTTAATGCGCAGAATATACTATGTCAATAGTTGTTTGATTAGATGCATTATAAATATGGAAAGCAATAGTTTAAGTATAAATATTCATACAATAATTAAGTGATATAAAACGATTATAACATTAATATATTAATGGTAGCAGTAACGTAGTAGAACAGAGCCTCTTAGTTTACGTACAGCTGAGTTCTACTGTTGCAGCAGGAATGAGTCTGTCAGTATAGCAGAGCTGAATTTCTCACTTAGAACAACTGATGGTGATATCACAATGTGGAAACATAGGACACAAGATAAACCTACTGTGAGTTATCACCGTACACAAAAGAAAGTGATAAATGAAAGTGTTAAATTATAAAATAATCTCTGCTACATCTGGATCAGAAATGATCCACAATGAAAGTAATAAGGAGAGTAAACACTATTTGCTTAGGAAATTACACTTGTTACCATGGTAACAGATACCCGCCGTAGATTAGACTTCTTTTTGACCTCACTTCAACCTGTCCGTAGTGTCCATATTAATGCAGTCAGGACACCAGAAAGAACGGGCGTGGGTATTGGCTGGTTGAGAGATGACTGAAGCCACCATGTAACCCCAACCTGATATGATAAATGCAGAAAGTATCTACATTATTACAAGTACCAGGTTCTCCAGTCCCAGCAATTTCCGAGAGAACTGGTTTATTAGGTTTATTTACAGTCTACATTATAATGTTGCAGCTTGTTCTGGGCTCTTGGTACCCCCGTTGACCTTTGTACTATCTCCACTATAGTCCGCAGAAGGCCACACACTTATCTGCAAAAACTTTGGGAGGATGCCCAGTCACAGCCACAGTACAGAGGGCCATGCTCTATAGTCTGTAACCTTTATTGGAGATGGTACAAACGTCACCAACATAATCATAATGGGCAGCAACAATGACAAGTAACATTACAACTCTAAATATACATAATAATGCTATAGTTCCCCAGTCCTAATGATTTGGCTGGAAAATTTGGGCCTCTGTGACAACTGTAGAACTCAATGCAAGTTCCAATATTGGGTGATTGGGATTGACAAAATATTCACAGGACAGTTGCCAGCATATGCCTGCTTTTGCGTATTAAGAATATAAACCTCTAAAGTCAATAGAGAACTACTATTTCAGGAGGATCTCATAGGTTGCCGTTCAAATATGAAGCCTCACTTATTCATGATAATCCCTTTTTTTTAACAATTTATTCATCGTAACATATACATACACTTCTTTCAGGGGGAAGTGGGACTGACAGGCCATGTGCACCCAAAACATGGTGCCAGGAGGGGGCCATAAAGCAACTCTGCCTTGGCCGGGGTGTTTAGATATAATACTAGGTGTACATACTAGTGAATGAAAACCAGGATTATTTCTATACACTGCGACATCTTTATCATCATCATCATCATTAATATGTAAAGTATAGGAGAATAAAAGCTTATGAACTATTATTTGGCCCACCAGAGATAATGGTGACAATGAGTAATGGAGGTTAGAGGACGCATTTGATAAAACAGCACATCCTCCTTTTCAAAATTATCAACTGTTGAGAATCAATTAATATTACATTAACTACTATTTTTCTACACATTGACTGATGGGAGTACTAGTTATGAGACATTAGTGGCCTTTCTCTCTAAGTGCTTCTGCCCCCACGGAGATTTCACTAAGCCCATTATAATTTATCAGAGGTCACAATGAGGTAGGGTCAGGTATGAAAATGTCAACCACAAACAACTTTCCCTTGCTGGATCCACAAATGACTTGCTCGGCCTACTTTAAATGTGCATATATCACTGCCGCCCATTGTGTTTTTCCATGTGATACTGACGGTAGCGGTCCAATGCCGATGTAAATAATTAATAATACATGAAACCAGCCAGGAATATCATCCAAATTGAAACATTCTGTACAACATCCATATCAAAGTCTAAAATTCAAGAAAACCTACTGTGATCAAATTACCATTTCTGAGCAAGGAAATCAATGTGTGTAAAAGGCTGAATGTCCCTTATGTGCATTGGCTTAAATAACAATCACAACCCCCCACCCGGCCCACCGCGAGAAAATAAGGTCATATACCGTTGTCGCTGCTCATCAGCTGAAAGATGAAATTCAATTATTCTCTATTAGGCAAACAATTGGATCAGATACATAGCGTAGATTCAGCAACTGTCAGGAGTTTCAAGTTGTGTTTTGCAAAGTAGATAAACTGCTCTTTCCAAGGCGGTCGCTGGTTTTATACTCCGTAACAGCCACTTAAACTACAGCTACAGATGTAGTAGAGTTGAAATCGTCATTTAACGCTTTAAAGTTTGCATTGTGATAATTCTCAAAGTTAAAAAAAAATCAGGTTTACCTGCAGTCCTATGTAAAACCACATATAGCACATTGATTGTGATTTCCCTAATGGGTTGTGCCAAATGACAAACTCAGCTTTGCTACATCTGTCACTCTATCTCATCTACAGCTTTGAAAACTCTGATTTTATCAGAATACACTCAGAAGCCAATTCTTAATGCATTAGGCACAGTTATAATGTAATACATTTGCCGCCTGTACTTACACGCTGTCAGTGAGAATGAGTCTCTGGCACAAATGTTTTACGGAGTTATAGATCCAGAAATAAAAAGAGAGTTCTGTCTGAAGGCTCGTAGTGATCGGATCTACAATTACAATACCAGTCACTTCTTGTTTTCCTAGAACAGGTCCAGCTGAAGGTGTCAGAATGTATCCCAGACCCTGCTGATTCCGTCAGCACCTTCCGCAGGCTACTACAGACTGGCAATGCTTCTCCGCACATACCAAATGGAGCTTTATACAAAGGGGTGGGGATACAAAGCTCCATCTGAAATCCTAGTTTCACCCTGAACTATAGAGCTATCAAACACTCAATATATACCTTTAATCTTATGTTTAATAATTCACAAAATGTTTAATGATACACCAGCAAGCTGATCCACGAGTCGGAAAGCACAGATAAACGGATAGACATTATAGGAGGAAGAGCAGGGCAGGATAAAATAACTACTGTACATCAATAAACACACTACAGAACTCTTACTGTTGAATAAATGTATTACCATTAGAATGATATTTCTTATTAATGAGTTATTAATATATTATTAGAAATGAATGAGTTACATTACTTTTTTTTTTACAGTCAACAACCAATCCTTGCTATTGTCACTATAGAAACATATCAATTGCACCTTCTATAGGTTGTATGCAGGTACTACACAACATGAATAAAAAATACCTGTGCAGAGTATACAGTAATAGTATTTTGCAGGATATTATGCAGGGTTTGTAACACAATATTCGACAGCATTGTATTCTTTAAACGGATGCTTAAGTGCGCCGCTTAATGTGAGACAGCCATAAAATAGCCATTTAGTGTCGACAAGCCATAAAATAGAAAAAAAGGTAAAACACTTCCATGGATCAATATTTTAAGGTAATGCGTTTAAAGCTGTAGTTACCTGAATACATAGATGTCAGGAGATTGATTAAGCAAAATTATTTTTTGCCTTGGACGGCTTGAGCAGCAGTCGCCTTAAAATAACGTAATCACCGGTAAGAATTACTACTGAACAGCCCTATTGTATCAAATTGTTAAAAATGGTATTCAGCAATTCTCAGTTCTATATATTTTTTGGAAAGCTGGGTGACCACCGATGTAGTCAATATTACAGCCTCCCCATGGGTGTGGAGTTTTAAAGATGAACTTACCTAGTTTGCAGTGACAACCCCTGTGGGACCTGTAATTGTGACCAGAGTTACTGTCATCCAGCTAATCTTCTGCTAATCCTACAACAGCAAGTACTTTACAAACTAATCAATAAATCTTTATTACCGAGGATGCTAAATTTTTATCTTCCAAAGGAGATCAAAAAGTAGCCAGACACAGCGGGCACTTCCAGGGTAAAAATAAAAAAATGTGCCAGTTGTCCCGTGTAGTGAGGAATCCTTTATTAGAGGCATGCATTTCAGGTTCGCACCAACCTATTTGTGAGTCTTATGAAGTAAAAGTTTTTATGTCCGCCAAGTACAACAGTTGACACTGTCCATTCAAACTGGCATGGTACCTGCATCTACATATTTGTGAGCAGCAGATTGTCTCAATATGGTGCACATGACTGGCATTAATTGATGCCATATCAATAAATGATCTAAACGCTAACTAGTATTTGGAAAAAAATAAAAACACATGGATGGTTTGTGTTTGACAGTTGATTCCACTGATAATGGTTTTCTGATGGTATGGCTTTAAATTTTACCCAAAGTTGTCAGTAAGCCAGATGTATAATGGAAAAAGCTCCCAGTAATATTATTAAGCCATACAAAGAAAACGCATTACATTAACATGACACATGTACAGTAAGTTATGCCAAGTTACATTAAAATGGAGGCAAACGATCCATCCAAGGCCATAAACGTTAAAGAAGAAAGTGAGTAAAACTACTAATATGGTGGGTGGTCCTACTTATCTGTGTCTTTCAATGTTTTGTTCTATGGGTCTCTTTGAAATTGTCTTCCGTGTCCTCTGTGAGATGCATTGTCTTTGTTTGAAGAGGTAGATTCACTGAAGTGATATATAAGTAAAATACAACTTTATTTTATAACTCTCTAAAAACAGGGGTACAATCACCACCGTGAAAAAGCCCCACCGTGTGTAAGGTATTTCAGAAGAGCAGAGGAGTGATATGACTAATAAGGAGTAATGGGGCAAGAGATAAGGGCAGATCCTGAAATCCTGTGCACCATTGGAATTTGCAATAATGTTTAGTAGGATAAGGTATATTACGGTCTAATAGAGGCCAACAGTTTAGTGTACTGTTGATGCATTTGGTGATCTAATATTAAAGGAGTTCTGTGTTATTATACTAGGAGGACTTATATAAAAAATCTTAAGTCAAAATGTGTCCCTTGTGCTTAGATTTCAGAGACTAATGCTGCCCAAAAAGTTCATAAAGTAGCCTATATATAAGTTGTACATATACTGATCGCTATGTATGCAATGTGTCCATATACAGTGCAGTCTCCATCGTAAACATGGTCTTAGGGGACTGAATTTGAACAATAGAACCCATTTAATAATGATATAATAAATTTTTGATTATTTGTAGGTAAAACTATTTTACAAGAAAAATTGGTCTGCTCACCACTCATTTGAAGTAAGGACGCCACATTCCATGATTGATCTGTGAACGGGCAAGAGCACTACGTCGGGAGTAGGTAAAAATCCAAGGAACAAATTTAGAGCTCCAGCACATGATATGATATGAAAAAATACAAAACTGTTTGAATCAAAATTAAGACAAGAAATTAAAAAATCCCGGGGAGAGAACGCCTTCTCGCAGCCTTCTCTCCCCGGGATTTTTCAATTTCTTGTTTTAATTTTGACTCAAATAAACAGTTTTGTAATTTTTCATATCATATCATGTGCTGGACCTCTAACTTTGTTTCTTGGAAAACTATTTTACATTGTAGGGTATTCTCTGAACATTTCTCGATAAGATATTATGTACCAGTGATTAATTCTATTGCTATGGATATTAGATTTGCCACAGCAATAGTTGTGGTTGTCAAACGTGCCACATTTGTTCTACAGGTATGTAGACACTGCTTTTCTCAAAACCTGATAGGCGGTGAAAGCGATTTGGTGGAGAAGAAACTGTTGACAGGCTCCCTTTAAAGCGTACCTAACCTTTGAGGTGACTTTTCAAAATAAGCTGTCATATGTGTGTACATGAGGAATAACACTATTTCTGCCATTGTAGGACTTATATATGGCATTTTTTTTTTAGCAGTTTTACCCTCTGCAGCCTCTATCTCTAATTCTCAGTTTTCTTTGAAGTAGTGGATGGAGCCTAACTGCTTTCATGTCTTCCATATACTGTACAAAGAGAAGAGGAGAATCCTGCTCACTTACAGTATCTCTATCTTTCAAATATAAAGACGCTACAGCAGCATGGAGGAGATTACACTGCAGTAATGAGCAGTGTAGCTGAGAATCCAGCACTGGGGTAAGATATAACTCTTACCAGAAGCTGCAGCGCGTCCATGTGTGTGTGTCTTTGTCTCTTTCTCACACTGCTCCTGCTCTCCTACTCCCCCTGCCCTCTCCCAGACTTCTATGGGCAGCTGTAACCTGATCCGTCAATGAGCTGATAATCCATCTTGTCTTGAGGAGATGGAAAAAGCAGTAAATTCAGTCAGTGAACAGTTAGAGGGAGGAAAAGAGCCTGACAAGTGGAGAAAAGGCATTTTTATCTAGTAAGATTAAAAACAAATATTCTTATATTCGCTTGTACTATTGATTTATGCAAAGTTTGTGGAAAAGTTTGTGTCCATTTAACTACTAACATTAAGTTACCAAAGATGATTGTTAAATTATCAGATGCAATTAATTCCATAACTAGATCTTGAAACCTATTGATCAATTTTGGTGCTTAGGCTTTACATTCAGTCATTAAGTGTTGCCATTATTAGTCAACTACCAGAATAGTATATCGACTGCAATGCTCGGTTTTCTGTGTGGAATTTTGTCATACAAGTCTTACACAGTTAGGCACATGACTAAAATACATGGCTACAAGCATAATCGTATCATATTCTACTAAAACTTGTGGAAGCTTCTAGTCGTGATCCATGGCTGGTACAGATCGAACATACAACTTAATGGTCCTTCCTAGCACAACTATAGCAAGTGTGATAGTGGTCAGAAGGACAAAATGCACACACATCAAAAATGTATGGGTAGTAATACTGTAAAGGATCTGCCAGACACAGCTTCTGTGTCGACGCCCGTGGTTAGTCAGTCTGCACCTGCTGCTAAGTCTGATCGAGTGACCCCTCCTTCTACCAATCAGGCTGGGAGGCTGAGGAGTGGGAGAGCCTATCACAGCCTGGCCAGACTGAGCTAGCTCCCGCCCTCTGTCTATTTATACCTTCACTTCCTGCTCCTCCTTTGCCTGTGATTCTCCTGTTTCCTGTCTCTGCTGCTGCTTGAAACTATTTGTCCCTTCTTCATATCGACCCTGGCTTACTGACTACTCTCCTGCTCTGCGTTTGGTACCTTGTACACTCCTGGTTTGACTCGGCTCGTTCACTACTCTCCTGCTCTGCGTTTGGTACCTCGTACACTCCTGGTTTAACTCGGCTTGTTCACTACTGTTGTTGCACGGTGATGCCGTGGGCATCTGCCCCATTTCCCTTAGCTTCTGTGTACCCTTGCCTGTTTGTCTGACGTGCACTTATTGAGCATAGGGACCGTCGCCCAGTTGTACGCCGTCGCCTAGGACGGGCCGTTGCAAGTAGGCAGGGACTGAGTGGCGGGTAGATTAGGGCTCACCTGTCTGTCTCCCTTCCCCGCCATTACAAATACTCAACATATTGACATGGGCATGTAAAATGGCACTTCCTTGATGAGTCACGGCTATAGCAATGTCTGATCACTGTGTCATGTCCGTGGCTGCGGACTGTCAGGTTCACTCTCCCCCTGACGGCCGCAGCCATGGGCCGGCGAGCGCTGGCCCCAGTCTCCTCCTTAGGAGATGCCAGCGCTCGCTTCCAATCTCCTCGGCCAGATCCCGTAGGCCGAATCTTAAAGGGGTAGCGCGCGCACCGGACTTTAATGAACTATCAACCCATGAGTGCCCTGGACTATAAGAGGGGTTCAGCCCCTTGCTTCGATGCCTGAGTATTGTTGTCGTACCCTAAGTTTGTCTATGCTATGGTCTCCTAGTGTTTTCCAGTGTTCCTGTTCCTGATCCTGTTACCTGTATCCCGTGCTATCCTGGTCCAGTGCCGTGCTGAGCCAAAGTCATGCTGTCCTGTATACCATGCCTGTCCTGCTTCACCACGCCTGAAGTCTGCCTGCTGCCTAGTCCCAGCCTTGCTACTGTCCGAGCTGCCACAGGTACCCTATACGAACTATAGACTTTAACCTGCGCCCTGTTGGCCAGCTGCCATACCGCCAAGACGGTACGGCCCAGGGGGTCCACGAACACTACGTGACACACTGTCTAAGAACCTAATAAACCAACCTAGCAGTCCTTTTCAGGTCGATACTGCCTGGACGTCTCCTCTCCCACATATATTGGCACCACTTGTAATACAAAATTTGTCACTGAATCAAAAAAGTATATCCATTTTCTAGACAATACAAAGTTATGGAAGACAACTGTGAACCGTTTCATCCAACATAGACTCAGTCTAAACTGTATCACAAGAAATGCGTAGGATAATATAGATAACACAAGAAGTAAATCTACATAATTAGTTTAAAAACACTGATGCTTACGTGTAAAAAGAAATTGAACAAAACAACATATTTAATAAAAAAAATAGTCTTGTCAATTGCTACCTAGGCATCTAATGTACACATGCTGTAGTCATAAGTCATCCATCTTTATAATGATTGCCATGAACAAAAACCACCTTTTGGGTTTGCACTCTTATGTTCCTTGTCACTAAAATAACCCAAACCAACAGCTGGCAAAACTGCGTTATTGGACAAAAAGCTGTCAAGAGCCATTTGCTGTCAAGATACAGTCTGTCCTTCTCGATACTCCAACCATATTGTAAGGGAGCTCGCTGACAAAACTACTTTACGCAACAATATGCTTTCAAGAGTCATTTGCTGTCAAGATACAGAATGCACTGTTCAATATAGTGAAGTTCCAGCAATACTGAATAGGAGCTCAAGGAGAAGTCATTACAAGATTCCTATGTATCTCAGGTTCTGTTTACACCCCATAACTAGAAACATTATAAATATTAGGAACTTTGCTTTGTTACATTTTCATTGAATGTCAATTGGACACATCCAGTGGGTGTATACATATAAAATACATAAAAATCAATAAATTAACCAAAGTCATGACTAGGTATTCTTTTACTCAGGGAAAAGAAAAGTTTGCTATCCTAGCCCTTTTTCCAAGTACCCTGGTAATGGCAGAGTAGCTTGTTGGTGCCCACTCTGGCATTCAGGGCACATGCCACATGCCATAGAAATAAAAGAGTTGATATAAAAAAAAATAGGTAAGACAGAAAATATTTTGTTTTCAATGTCAGACTAAACTCTTCAGAAATGAAGCATTCCATCTCCACCCACCAGGTACCTGATTACTATATAAGTGGCCTCCATCCAATAACATTATGTATAGTCTGTACAGAAGTAACTTTAAGAAACAGATTTAATAGCTAAGGGGGGAATTGTAATTGTTTTAGAGCATTAGAAAGCACAGGCAGGATGAGACGTCCATCACTGCATTTCCTGCTCTCTGTAGCATTACCTAAGATCCCTAATGTTGCTTTATGTTTTCATACTACAGTATATTGATACACTAATAACTAGACCGGCCTCTTAGCAAGCGTCTGTCTTTTTCTGCCTCGAATAGAGCTGCCTATGTGACAATATAACCCGCGGTCTTTCCCTTCTGCGTACAGTCATGCTTAATGGTCAGCTTGTTCACATCTACCGTCAATAGATAGATGGACATGTCAAATAAATAGTTTCAAAATACGTTCTGTCAACTATATCCTGATATGAATGACTTGAACGAATACTAAACTTAAAGTCTATCTTATCTACATTTCATCCGCAGTTGTATTTAAAGCATACATAACCTTTCAGACTTTTTAGAATAAGCTGTGTATACATGATGAAATAACACTATTTCTGGCCATTATATGACTTGTATCCCGCATTGCTTAGCGGTTTTCCCCTCTGCAGGCTCTGTCCCTAATTCTCAGTTATCTCTGAGCTAGTGGGCAGAAACTAACTGCTAACGTGTCTTCTGTACACTGCACACATAGAAGAGGAGAAATATACACACATATATATATATATATATATATATATATATATATATATATATATATATATACAAAATCTAGCAACAGCATGTGGGTGCAAGCTCTGAGGGACGGACCAAGTTCCAGATACACAGAACTCAAAAAATGAGCAGCAACTCCAAAAATCAAAGTGAAAAAAAGTGGGTACTTTATTGCCTGTGCAACGTTTGAGATCCGTCCACTGGAGCCTCCGTCCAGTGGACGGAGCTGAAACGTTGCACGGGCAATAAAGTACACACTTTTTTTCACTTTGATTTTTGGAGTTGCCGTTCATTTTTTGACATATATATATATTATATATATATATATCCATCTAATAAAGTTTAATTATATAAGGTATACTGTTAGATTAGCATAAGTTATTTGAAAAATTAGTGTCCGTTATACTAGTTTGGTTATCTAGTGTTGCCTGTTACCAGTCATTTTAGGCTGAGGGGCTAATTTTAGTGACAATAAACAGGAAATTTTGATTACTAGATCACTACTTTATCTCCCATATCTCCAGTTCTGAAAACCAGCATGTAATAGGCAGGGCTGTGCAAACTCTGGGGCACTTTACATTTTTTCCTATCTTCCTCTGTTATTTAGATATCAGTGCCGTTATATTTGGCGCCCAATAATTAAATAACTCCCTGAACTGTCAATGGGGCGTGTAATTGGCAAGGGGGCGTGTAACATCGCTGTGAAACTCTCCAATCAGCTACGGACAGTGTCACAGCAAGAGCTGAAAAGAGGAGAGCGTGTGCGCGCATGCGCGCTCGCAGGCTCTCACTCTTCAGCTCTCGGCAGACAAGGACAAGACTCAGATTTTTGGCGAGAGATCACAGTCTTGTCTGTCGAGAGCTGAAGAGTGAGTGAGAGCATGTGGGCGCACAGCTCCGAGCTGTGCGTGCGTGCGCACATGCTCTCCTCTCTCCAGCTATGTGTCAATAGTCACTATAACAGACATGCAGCCCCAGTTACAGTGGAAAAGTATAGTGTAAAAAAATATTGCTTAACTGTGTCCTGAAGACTCAAAAAAGCCTGGTCCTGAACTGTTACTTGCAATCCCAAAAAGGCCACATAATATTTAAAACCAGGACAACAGTTTGGAGCTTTTGTAAAGACCATATAAGGCTCTGTTCCAACTGGTGTCACAGTTTCCCTTTTTACAGGATCTATGACTGTTAGAACGGATCAGTTATTCTTCCTGCCAAAACAACGGAAACATGACGGACCCAATTGTACGCCAATGGGGTCTATCGAGTGCTGATGGTATCTGACGTTCGATAGATCGGTTTCCAGTGTTGTGCCTTCCATTATGAATTCCCTTAAGTCCCAACTGCAGTATTCAGGATGCCATTTATGATTAAATAATGATTGGCTGCTATGGACAGTATTCCCCAGTGTTTCATAACCTTCCGCAATACGAATATTTTTTCCATGGAAACATCTATAATTATATTCTTGCATAGCACTAATTCCATCAAATGTTGTAGCTGGTCACACAAACAAAAATACTCCAGATATGATTATGACAAATTTCTGTCCAGAATGACAACAATTAAACTGCATGCCTGTGCAGACAGTGGGCCACCAACATTGGAAAGATTGGCCAATTCCACTGAAAGCTCTAGGAATGGTTTATGTGCAGCACAGGAGCCTGGAAGCAAATATTCACCTATGAATAGAAAAATATCAAGTAAATATTCCTGAATGTAGGGGGGCACTTGTGATTGACTAATAACAAAGAAGTACCCTTCTATGGATCCTGATACTAAAGTGTTAAATGGCCGGGATCTAAGTTTTCTTCAATCATAGCCATCTGCTAATGATCACTCATAAGTATTCGCAATTTGGAATGGTGGGAAGGTGGACCAACCCGCTCTACCTAATCTAATAGGCGCTGTGTTGTAGATAACTACTGTGTTGTTGTTGTTCTTTAAAAAAAAAAAAAATGTTTATTAGTAAAAAAGTTCTGATCATTTTAACATTTATGCAAATTTTTTGTAAGAGCCCAACTGGGCGTTTTTTTTACTTTAACCAAGTGGGCGTTGTAAAGAAAAGTGTATGACGCTGACCAATCAGCATCATACACTTCTCTTCATTCATGTCCAGCTTTAGTCACAGCACAGCGTGATCTCGCGAGATCACACTTTGCCATCACTTACTCCCACAGTTCCTTCACTAGAGCGTCGGGAGAATGACCAGACATGGCCTCGAGCCTAAATGATAGCATAAATGTTAAAATGCTCAGAACTTTGTCACTAATAAAAGTTTTTTTTTGTTTTTTTCAAAACAACACAGTAGTTATCTACAACACAGCGCCTATTAGATTAGGTAGTAGATAAAGAAGTATGAAACTGGTGACAGAGCCTCTTTAAGTCACCTGGTACCGCTGTGTGTGTTGTCTTGATGTGGTTTGTTGGCGTCCATCCCCCTGTCTGTGGTGTCCATGTCTTTTCCTCTCCTTGTGTGTCATGTGCATTCATGATATGTTGGGACGCTGTGGCAGTGTCGGGAAGTGGTGAGGGAGCAGAGCTGCACTGTTGCTATTTAAGCTCAGCGGCGCCATGCGTCATGAGGAAGACATGCTTCTAAACAGTATATTGGAGGGAAGGGTCCACCATCTGTAGGAAAGGGAAGAACTGGTCAGAGCAGCGCTGGAGAGCCTCACAACTCTCAGTCAGGGCAGCAGCATTTAGAAGATGAGTGGGTGGAGAGGGTGGCTGGCACTGCAGCAACCCAGGGGGAGTGCGCTTTGGCCCAGTGGGACAGTTGGGAGGCAGGATGTTGGGAGTAGTAGTCCCCTATCACTGTCTGTTCACGGTGGCAGTACCCGCCTCCACTAGACCTCCCACACTTTTAGGGCTGGCACAGCTATGAGGGGTTGCACTTAGATGATGGTGGTAGTTGTTCCCCCGGGGCACCCTGTGTATATGTCTCCTGACTAGTTGAAGATGGGGTGCCCTTGATGATGTAGTGCAGAATAATAGGCCGGAGTCTGTAGAGCAATTGAACAGATAACTCACAGTTCCTTTACTTGTCAGAAAATTGCAGAACCTATAGATGGAGGGACACAATCTTACAGCAATGGGCTGGCTGACCTGGAGGAAGATTTCCAAATCTCACATGTTCCCTAAACGGCAGCAATCGGTTTCTCTGATGCAAATTCTCAAATAGCGATTCCTCTAGTATGCAGTTCCCACTGGCAGGGTCCACATATATCTCGATTTTCTGCAATTTCTAACTGCGAGGTGCAGATCTTCCACACAAAAGCAACATGTAATCTGCCAAAACCAGATGAGCCGGGCCGAGGTCTATAACTCAGTCGTCGCTGTAAGGCCCAGGGAAAACTTCTCCTCACAGACTTCTCCTCTGTCCTCCTCAGAGTACAATACATCCTCTTCTCAGCCCCTCCCAAGATTAACTTCTCTGCCACTAATGGACACTGGACTGATGGGACAAGCCTATATTAGTTCAGCTCCGCTCTCCTTCTAGAACAATCTTCTGAGCAAACTATAATAGAAATCGGGGAAATCTTACCCTCCTGCTCCAGCCTCAGATGGTTTAGCCCAGGTATTTAAAGGCACAATCACATATAATATCAATTACAATGCAAACATTAACTTAAATCAGGTTTCTGATTGGAAAAAATATGAATCCATTCCTGTACCTTAAAACAAATTACATATCACCTTTAGCAGTGTCCTAGTGGGACACTACAGCAGTACCACGTTAGAGTGGGAAGAAAGCACTGCTGTGGAGACCTGGCCTATCAGCTAAGACTATAAGGGCGTATATACAAAAACGTATGCATTTGCAACATACACTTAAGATTTTTTTTGTGGTAACGTAGTGTACGTATTTATAAGTTTGTGTCTGTTTTTACATCTAAAAACGTATACGTTTTTTGTTCTTGAGCCAAATCAATAAATATTTGTAAAGTCAAAATATAAAGTAAGAAGTAGGGAGTGGCTGTATAGTTTTCTGGCGCCAGTACTGAGGGGCTTGGCAGGGGGAGGCTCGGTTTTATCTCATAATCTGGGTAATTTCCCATATAGGGTTTAAGATTGCAAACGTCATCCATACATCGCCATTGACTTCAATACAAAAAAATAAAATACATGTGGTATACATTTTGGAAAAGTACTGAAAAGGGAATGCACAAACTACACTATTAGAGCACCTGTTATGTCCATTACAATCAATGTACAGGCTGTGGCGCATGTTTGGACACTGTCTTTTCATGTCAAAGCGGGCACGTCAGATGCACAGTACAAATTAGATGTGAACTGAGCCTTACAATACCTGCCACCGTCTGCTTTGTCTATAGCGAAGAGGAGCTAAGTACTGAGTGGCATGTTTCTTGCTCTGATGTCGAGATGAATACTGTTTCCAAAAAGCTGTGAAGTATTTGTCAAGCGAAATTACTGGCAGGCATTGTTAAGGGGATAGGGCGATATACCACTTGAACTGCACCGTTGCTATTTAAGGACTGTGGCCCTAAGACTTATATCTAGTCCATGTGGTGACTGCAATTGCTGGCGTGCCTGTCGATGTTAAGGCCGCCGACTAAGGAGGAGGTTCCTCTACCTCAGCCAGAATACCTGCCCTGGGAAGTGCAAAGGCTGATTATGTGCCGTCAGTGAAAAATACGAGGTGCTTTTCTGTTTTCATTCATTCTTTTTACTACTGTTGCGTGAATCACACGCGGCACCTGGAAGTGCTTCCGTGTGCCGTGCACGATTTGCACGCACCCATTGACTTCAATGGGTGCGTGCTGGGTGAAACACGGGCAAGTATAGGACATGTCGTGAGTTTTACGCAGCGCACATACGCTGCGTGAAAATCACTGACAGTCTGAACGACCCCATTCACTTACATAGGTCCGTGCGACGCACGTAAATATCACGCCTGTAGCACGGACGTATAACACGTTCGTGTGAATAAGGCCGTTATAACACCCAGAGTATTGCGGGTCCCGAGTTCAATGTGGGGTGCCATATCTCGGGCCCAGTTTTTCTGCATTGGAAACAGTTCTTCTTCTGGAGAAAAAAAAAAGCAGCGTCCAAATTCCAAACTTGACCTTCTGACTATGAAGGATACTAAACCAGCAGGTGCAAAACAAAAGGCATTTTACTAACATCAGTTATTCCCAACCCCTTTACCATGAATAAACAAACTGGTGTACATTTTCCGCCTCCTGGGAAGACCCTAAAACTATCCCAAGCATACTGTAAAAGTGACAGCTCTGTCTGATGCTGTGAGCTAGGGAACTCTTGATTCTAAGGAACCCTGTCTGGGAATCAGATAAACAGGCAGCATAAATGTTTGAAAAATTTGATATTCTGGACGGCTTTGACATCTCCAAACTTTTACATTTTAGAATGAAGCTGCAACTATCCTGCTTTCAAAGACTCGACGAACAAAGGAAACAGCAAGAAATGCATTACATTTTCAACAGAAACAAAGACTTATTGCACTTTCACATGTTACTAAAAAAATTATGAATATACACAGTCAGTAGGATTGAAAAGACTCAAGTTCAACCAAGGGATAAGAAAAAGGGAAAATAAAAAACTCTCTTAAATCTAGAGAATTAAAAAGGAAATACTCAATATAAATCAGTGTAATCTCCAGGGTTGCCGCTTTGTTTGGCAATCCTGGAAAGGGTCAATGGTCAACACCCTGAAACAAAAACCTGCTCACTGTAAGGGCTTATTCAGACGAACGTATAATACGTCCGTGCTACGCACGCGATTTTCACGCGCGTCGCAAGGACCTACATTAGTCAATGGGGCCGTTCAGAGAGTCCGTGATTTTCACGCAGCGTATGTCCGCTGTGTGAAACGCATGACATTTCCTATATTTGGCGATTTTTCGTGCTGCACGCACCCATTGAAGTCAATGGGTGCGTAAAAACCGTGCACGGCACACGGACGCAATTCCGTGTGCCGTGCGTGATGCGCACTACAGTAGTCAAAACTATGAATGAAAACAGAAAAGCACCACGTTTACAAACATAAAAACAGAGAGTTATAATGATGGCGGCTGCGCTAAAATCACGCAGCCACGCATCATATGCTGCTGACACACAGAGCTTTTATGGACCTTTTGCGCGTGCAAAACGCTGCGTTTGAATTCGGCCTAAGGGTATGTGCACACGACCTCTTTTCAGACGTAATGGAGGCGTTTTACTCCTCGAATTACGCCTGAAAAGACGGCTCCAATACGTCGGCAAACATCTGTCCATTGCTTGCAATGGGTCTTACGATGTTCTGTGCAGACGAGCTGTTATTTTACGCGTCGCTGTCAAAATACGGCGCGTAAAATGACGGCTCGTCAAAAGAAGTGCAGGACACTTCTTGGGACGTTTTTGGAGCCGTTTTCTCATAGACTATTGAAAACAGCTCCAAAAACGGCCGTAAAAAACGCTGCGAAATACGCCAGTTGCTCAAAACAGTCTGAAAATCAGGGACTGTTTTCCCTTGAAAACAGCTCTGTATTTTGAGACGTTTTTGACTCTGCGTGTGAACATACCCTTAGGGCATGTGTACACGGCAACGCCACTTACGTCTGAAATTACAGAGCTGTTTTCAGGCGAAAACAGCTCCTGAATTTCAGGCGTCTATTACGGACGTAATTGGAGCTGTTCTTAATTGGAGTCAATGAAAAACGGCTCCAATTACGTCCCAAGAAGTGACATGCACTTCACTGAGGCGGCCGTCTTTTTACGCGCCGTCTTTTGACAGCGGCGCGTAAAAAAAAAGCCTGTCTGCACAGAACACCGTAAGACCCATTGAATTAAATGGGCAGATGTTCGCAGACGGTTTGGAGCCGTTCTTTCGGCCGTAATTCGAGGCGTAAAACGCCTGAATTAAGTCTGTAAATAGGGTGTGTGAACATACCCTTATTCATAGGAGCACATCTGTAGGTGTCTGAAGATGAGTAGAGTAAAGGCCTTTTCATAGGACGCTTTTTGCCGATAATTGCCTTGTGTAAACAGGGCAGCGATCAACAGATGAACGAGCAAACGATCGTTCAATCGCTGATCGTATAGTTTAAAAAATTAAGAATATTATCGTAGTTGGGAGCACATCTCCCTGTGAAAGCAGGGAGACGTGCTGCCGACATGATAATGAGGGTATGTTCACACAAGCTTTGTTCGGCCGTTTTTCGGGGCGTAAACTTCCCGAAAAAATGCTGAAAAATCGGAAGCAGAACACCTACAAACATCTGCCCATTGATTTCAATAAGAATTACGGCGTTCTGTTCCGACGGGGCGTTTTTTCACGCCACGTTTTCCAAAAACGGCACGTAAAAAGGCGCCCGCGAAAAAGAAGTGCATGTCACTTCTTGGGACATTTTTGGAGCCATTTTTCATTGACTCTATAGAAAAACAGCTCTAAAAACAGCCGTAAAAAACGCTGCAAAAAACACGAGTTGCTAAAAAACTTCTGAAAATCAGGAGCTGTTTTCCCTTCAAAACAGCTCCGTATTTTTAGACATTTTCGTTTAAGCGTGTGAACATACCCCAATACTTCAACAGGTCCTTCAACAGGGCGACTCAGCGTTCCTCCAGTAAGACGGTCCCTGCATCACCTCCAGTCGTTGCAGGGAGTCGTCTTGGTGCGGCTGGAGGCGATGCAAGGACCGTCTTTCTGGAGGAGCGCCGAGTCACCCTGTTGACGGACCTGCGGCTGCAATTGACAATACAGCGTGATCTCGTTATTGAATCTGAGATCACGCTCGGCACGGAAGGGGGAGAAGCAGTATGATGATGATTGGACTGCATCACACAGACAAAATATAACACCGCCCACAAAGAAAATGAAGAGTTACCGCCCATTTGGCAAGTATAGGCTCATTAACATATTTAGAAATAAGAATCGTTTTAGAACACAGCATGCCAGCGCCTATTACATTAGTTAGGAGATAGGGCATTAATAAACTAGTGACAGATCCTCTTTAATAACTACTCCTCCCTGCTTATAATATTTTCCTTTGTTTTATCATTCACATAGATTACAAATACACAAGTAGATCCTTTGGCAGCATTAATGTTTTGAAGTACAATATAAGCTGCAGTTTAAGAAATATACTACAAAAAAAAATACTACAAAATTGACTGAGAAGGAATATTTCTATTTAGGCGGCTTACTGTTCTTCACGGCTTAAAAAACAGGTTAGGGTTGGTAATTGTGATTTGATGAATTCCCTTGTGTTCACCTCTTGTATAATCCCTTCCCCCTTGTGCCCGTGTTGGTGTTTGATTAACCTGTGTTCTTTTTTTAGCAGTTGTTTATAATTTGTTTGCTTAGTTAATGAAAGGAGCAGTGAAACAGCGGGATATACAGTATACTGTAGCCTAGCCTAATGTGCGCACCCATAATTGTAAAACATGTGACTACGGCCTCCATAAATGCACCTTTTCCACTGATACGAAGCACATACTGATAGTAAAATAAATTGTTATTGGTAGCATAATCGGTAAATTTACAAGGACCTCATAGTGACAACAATCATGCTTCCTACCCAGCAGGCGGTTTGCAGTCTTTGGGGGAGATTTATGAAAACTGACATAGTTAGTTCAGTTACTCACAGCAACCAATCAGATTTCAGCTCTCATTTTTCAAAGGTCCATTTGAAAATAAAAGGAGCAATTTGATAGGTTGCTATGGGCAACTACTCTACTTTTCCTTTGCAGCCGTTTTTAGAAGTCTCAACCATTGTGTGTAACGGACCTTTATGAATATATTCTTGTGAATTAAGATCATATGACAGGACGTCCATGGAGACGTCTCTCTGGAGGACCATGCATTACATGCATACATTACACAGACAGCCCATATATTTAAATGAAAACTGTGTAATACTTAATTTCCCCTGTGGTGGTGCTATAGGGCAATTGAACACTTGCTTCTAGATTTCCCAGCATATTACATCTTTTCACTGGGGGTCCTAGGACCTTATTTTCAGGGCACCCTTGTAACAAAAATTGATTGTCTAAAAAAAACAACCTTAGTAAGTTATAAGTAGAGTCAAACAAAACAAGGTGTATATTAAACAGTGTAGTTATTTTCAGTTTAAAATCAGAACTCTCTAAAAGTGTACTGTCTGACAACTTCAAAGAGCACGGAAGCATCACATAACCAAGTGTGTCTAATCACTAAAACTGGAATCAAACACAGCATTTACTTGCGTTTCCAGTGGCGTTTTTTTCCCCAAAAAAACGCTGTGGCCAATGTAACTTTAACGTTTGTAGTAAAAATATGAAAAAAATCTACATACACAGATTTTGGTTTATAATGTTAGGGTATGTGCACACGCTTACTAAAAAAACGTCTGAAAATACGGAGCTGTTTTCAAGGGAAAACATCTCCTGAGTTTCAGCCGTTTTTTTTTAGCAACGGCTGTTTTTGGAGCTGTTTTTCAATGAGTCAATGAAAAACGGCTCAAAAAACGTCTCAAGAAGTGACATACACTTCTTTTTCGCTGCGTTTTTTTACGCGCCCATTTTGAAAAACGGCCACATAAAAAACGCCCCGTCGGAATAGAACGCAGTTTTTCCCAATGAAATCAATGGACAGATATTTGGAGGTTTTCTGCTGCTGATTTTTCGCCCGTTTACGGCCCGAAAATAAGCCGTGGGAACATACCCTTAGTGTAGCGTTTTTGGGGTCAGTGGCGTTTTTTTTTCAAAACCCAGTATGCACTAGGTATGGCATTTTTTCGGTAGTTTTTTCCATAGGACTTCAAAAACACCAGGAAAATCATAAGTACAGAAGACGATGGTGTTTCCAAACACTGGGGGAAAAAAAAAGTGTGTGAAGGAGGCCTAAGACTTGCCGTCTATAGTATTCTATTATACCCAATTATTGCGGATCTTCTACAACAGATTTTATTGCAGAAAATCAGAGCATATTACGGTAGCAGCAAAGCGGGTGAGATTTCAACAAATTTCATCCATACGCTGCGGAAAAAATATCCAGCAAAGAAATGCTCAAATTGAGTTGCGGTGTGGATTCTCAATCTGCAGCATGTCAATTTCTCTTGCGGAATTTCTGCACAGAAAATCCATTTGGAAATTTCGAAGTGTTTACACAGTGTGTGGACGTACACATAGGGTGGCAAAAGACATAATAAAAAAAAGATGCAATAATGTTATTATGTAGGGGCAAAAATTAACAAAACGAAAGCAGAAGGCAGATATTATTATGAAGTCAAGCTCATCAATTTCTTATTATAAAATGCATCTTTTGTGTCCATGATGGATTTTTAGGGTTTGACCACGGGAGACGTATGGACTTGTGTCTGTTGCAGGCGCGTCAGTTTCACCTTTGATGTGGAAAGTCTCTTACATTTGTTTCCCATTCATCTCACCCTGAATTAGAACATATAACTTTTCTTTTTTTTTCCACCGCTGTTTGTTTGACAGTGTGACGGATAGTATTAACAGCTGCTGCTGTGTGGTCATAGGAAGCAAAACAATTTGAAGCCCGCGACAACATTAACATGAGACAACAAGTCAGCAAGCAACCCAACCTCCTGAGCCTTGCAGCCCTGCACTGATTGATTCCTGGAGCTCGTGCACAAGGCCCTGGTACGGCAGCAAGTGACAGCTGTCGTCAAGATGCGTGAAACGTAAGAACGTAGCCTTTTCTTCCTAGACTGGGAAATAAGCGGAAATGCCAAGAGCCCTATGGCACGCCACATTCCACCTGCCAGGCTGCAGGAACTTAACACTCCTGTCTCTGTGCTGGTTATACCCTTTGTAGAATATTGCAGATCAAAGTTCATCTTATTTAATGTGTCTATCTAGCTTAATTTTATACATATATTAATCAATGTTCCTTACAATTCCAATTTTGTAGCTATTGACGTGTATATACTGCATATAGATACTCTAAAATCAGCGGCACCAGTGAAAATATGAATGGGTGCACGGCTCAGGGATCCGACCAAAGTAAAGTTCTTTATTCGCCCCGATGCGACGTTTCGGCCCTAACACTGGAGCCTGACAAATGCTTGAGAAAGGCTCCAGTGATCGAGCCGAAACGTCGCACCAGGGCGAATAAAAAAATTTACTTTTTTCACTTTCTATTGGAGTGCTGTCTAATTTTGTATGCGTATATATATATATATATATATATATATATATATATTTATTTTAATTGTTTTTTTTCCCCTCAGTTCCTGTTAAATCTATGTTATACAAAGTCTGGAACCCTCAGTTTTTTCATAATCTATGTATATGATGATATATATTTTCATAATTTTTCCTTCGCTAAATTCTTCTTTTCTTTTATGCAGTAAAACTGGGTCAAAATTAGACGTGTTTTACATATTTCTGGATTCAAAGGAGTATTGCCAAAATCAACATTTATCACATGTCCACAGGGTAAGTGATAAATGTTAGATTGATGGAGGCTCCACCACTAGGCCTCACATTGATTGTCCCTGTTCTGCTCTATACAAACACTATGGGAGTTGGACTTCGCAGTGGAAGTTTTCTGCTACGTGTGAACATGGCCTAAGAGTGGATTTTACAAAACATTCATGTCAAGGAAAATCACTTAAAGAGGCTCTGTCACCACATTATAAGTGGCCTATATTGTACATGATGTGATTGGTGCTGTAATGTAGATTACAGCCGTGTTTTTTATTTAGAAAAACGATCATTTTTGACGGAGTTATGACCTATTTTAGATTTATGATAAAGACTTTCTTAATGGACAACTGGGCGTGTTTTACTTTTTGACCAAGTGGGCATTGTAGAGAGAAGTGTATGACGCTGACCAATCAGCGTCATACACTTCTCTTCATTCATTTACACAGCACATAGTAATCTTACTAGATCACTATTTGCACCCACATACACACACATTAACGTTACTCGAGTGTCCTGACAGTGAATATACATTACCTCCAGCCAGGACGTGATGTCTATTCAGAATCCTGACACTTCACTAACGTTTGTGTGAGATTTACAGCAAGGCAAGTGTAATCTCGCGAGATTACACTGTAAACTGCCATTTAAAACAAGTTTATGCTTGCCTTGCTGTAAATCTCACACAAACGTTACCGAAGTGTCAGGATTCTGAATAGACATCACGTCCTGGCTGGAGGTAATGTATATTCATTGTCAGGACACTTGAGTAACGTTCGTGTGTGTGTGTATGTGGCTGCACATAGTGATCTAGTAAGATTACTATGTGCTGTGTAAATGGAGAGAAGTGCATGACGCTGATTGGTCACTGATTGGTCAGCGTCATACACTCCTCTGTACAACGCCCACTTGGTCAAAAAGTAAAACACTCCCAGTTGTCTATTAAGAAACTCATTAGCATAAAGCTAAAATAGGTCATAACTCCGTCAAAAATGATAGTTTTTCTAAATAAAAAACACTGCTGTAATCTACATTACAGCGCCAATCACATTATGTAGAAGATAGGCCACTTATGATGTGGTGACAGAGCCTCTTTAATATAAAACGTAAAAGTTACAACTCATCTCAACCAGATACTATTAATGCATGGCAGCAATATAAACATAGAAATAAAAATGATAAAAGAACTAAGGAGGATGTATATAGGGCAGTACATAAAAGTCATGTGAAGGTCTAAAGCCCAGGCAGTCAGTACTCTGGAATGCACATTACATAACACAAATACTTATACTGGAGGCAATGCCTGTTTGATTTGGCACAGTAATGACATCACCATAAGTGAGATACACACACATAAGAATTTAACCCCTTGGCGCCATCTGTCATACCGTTACAGCAGAACGTGTCGGGCTCATGAGCTGTGACATACAGCTGACACCCTGCTGCATTGGCTTTTTTAAACATTCAATGCCGCAGCATCTAAACGGTTAGACCAGACATGGGCAAACTACGGCCCGCGGGCCACATACGGCCCGTTAGGCTTTTTAATCCGGCCCGCCGAACTTGTCCAAGATATATCCGTCCTCAGCAGCTGCTAGTTCGCGCAGGAGGACGGATATATCCGTCCTGTGATCGCGCGGGTACTGCCAGTGTACACACGCGATCGGCGGCAGGAGCACGGCTGTTATACACAGCCTGGCTCCTGCTGCAACTGCCGGAATCGAAGCACGCGCCGATTCCGGCAGTTTAACCCATTAAATGCCGCTGTCAACAGTGACAGCGGCATTTAATGTGTTTGACAGAGGGGGGAACTCCCTCTGTCTCCCGATCGGCGCCCCCGCAAACAAATCGCGGGTCGCCGTCGGGTTTCCATGACAGCCGGGGGTCTAACAAAGACCCCCAGGTCTGTCTTCAGCATCTGCCTGTTAGGCGATGCCAGAGGCATGACCTAACAGGTTGCCTGTCAGTTTTACACTGACAGGCAATAATGCTTTGGTATACGAAGTATACCAAAGCATTATATATGCGATCGGCACATCGGCACATCGCATAGTGAAGTCCCCTGGTGGGACTAAAAAAAAAAAAGTAAAACCGTTAAATAAAGTTTGTGAAAAAAAAAATAAAAAAAATTACAGTCAAAGTCAAATAAAACTACTTTTTTGCCCCAAAAAGTGGTTTTATTTAATAAAACGGTCAAAACAAATCACACATACACATATATGGTATCCCCGCGATCGTAACATCTTGACCAATAAAATGAACACATTAATTAAACCGCCGGATGAACGGCGTCCAAAGAAAACGCAAAAAACAACGGCAAAATTCTCTCTTTTCTCCCATTCCCCCCATAAAAAATAAAATAAAAGTTCATCTATAAGTCCTATGTACCCCAAAATAGTACTAATGAAAACTACACATTGTCCCGCAAAAATCAATCCCACGTACGGCCACATCAACGGAAAAATAAAAAAATGACGGCTCTTGGAATGCGGCGATGCAAAAACAAGTAATTTTTTTCTAAAAGGCTTTTTATTGTGCAAACGTAGGAAAAACATATAAAACCTTTACATATTTGGTATCCCTGTAATCGTGCCGACCCATAGAATAAAGTGAACATGTTATTTACGCTGCATAGTAAACGGCGTAAATTTATAACGTGAAAATTAATGCTGGAATAGCTGCTTATTTTCAATTCTCTCCTAAAATAAAGTTAATAAAAGTTAACCAATATATTATAAGCATCTAAAAATGGTGCAATTACAAAATACAACTCGTCCCGGAAAAAACAAGCCCTTATACGGCTATGTCGACGGAATAAAAAAAGAGTTACGACTCTTGGAATGCGACCGTGGAAAAACAAAAAATAATCCTTGGTCATTAACGTGCAAAATGGCCCGGTCATTAAGGGGTTAATGTGGCGCGTATTTCTCTTTATTTCACTTTCATTTTCACTTCGTTTCACGTCACCATTAAGCCCTTCGGTTTTCAAAGAGTACAATATCAGCCGTCACTTTGCCACGAAGCATGCAAACTATGCTAGCAAGCAGTCAACACAAGAACGGGCGGCTACTGCTCAGAGGTTGGCAGCTAATTTACAGAGTCAACAGAACTTTTTTCTTGATAAATCACATTGCGTATGTTATTTTAATCTATTTACATTTCCTCCTCCCAGTATCTGCGAAATAGTATGTAAATGCCATATCTTGCATATTCCTTGAGACAAATTTATTAACTGATAAGGGCTATTTTTCACATTTGAAAGACAGTTAATAAATTGGGTTGTAGTGTTCTTACTGTGCTATGAGGTTTGCACACACTACATTTAATGCTTTAGTATATCCGGCCCAAACACTCCCTCCAAATGCTCCTGGCCCGGCCCCTCTGTCAAATTTTAGAACCCATTGTGGCCCGCGAGTCAAAAAGTTTGCCCACCCCTGGGTTAGACAGAGGTAGGGGGCTCCCTCTGTTACACGATTGCCCCCTCTGTAAGGCGCTTGCGGGGGGCTGCCAGCCAGGCACTCCTAATGCAGGCCCTCAGGTCTGCCATCCTAGCACTCCTAGGCTTAATAAATTAATATTGACAGGCCAATACACTGCAATACTGAAGTATGGAAGTGTGTTATACAAATGATCACATGTTCAAGTCCTCTAGTGGGACTAAGAAAAGACATAAAAAAAGATTTTTCCATTTATTATGTCAAAAATATAAACAATAAAAAGATCCCTAATGATCTGAACTATTACATTTCAGGTTACTGCTTTAATCGCAGTGACCCGCAGAATATAGTTAACATGTGATTTTTCCTGCATGTTAAACATTGTAAAAATAAAACCCAAACCAGGTAGCACCATACTATCTAAGTAAAAAGGAGATTTATTCTGCCGCACGCAGTGTCTGCCGAACCAGGAAGTGTCCTGCATCTTATGCTCAAGCTCCTCCCCTCTGCAGTTGATCGACGGTCCGCTTGTACGGCTGAAACAAGTCAGACGCATTATGCAACATTATAAAAATATTTAGACTTCTAAAACTTTCTAGCCTTAGGGACCCCTAAACCACATCAGCGAAAGATAGTGCACTCGATGTATGCAAATTAAGATGCCTCTTGGCAGAGGACAAACCCTTGGCACTTTAGCTGATTCTTTCTCTGAACCAGAAGACCAAAGACTAGAAGATGATAGAGTATATGTCACATAATAAGGCTAAAACAGAATGACTGGATCCTATGGGGGTATGTTATAGGCATCAGCAGGTGTACTATGTGGTCAGTGTAAGAACATGAAAACAATTATTTCGATCTGTTTTGAGGAGGGGCATACATTTGGGATCACATGCTTTACTATATTATAATTATTTGGTGGAAGGAATCCAGCATTAAAATAAAAACCAAAACACTAAAATAAAGTATTGCTGGCGTATTTGCACATTGCCGTATTTGTCAGACTATAGGACACACCTGACTATAAGACACACCCAGGTTTTATACAACAGAAAATAGTTATAAAAGAAAACTATTGGTTAAAAAAAAAATTATTTGTTCGGTTTCACCACATTCTGAGAGCCATAACTTATAATTTTTCATCGTTTACACTCCTGAAAATGTATCTAACTTTGTTTTTTTTACATATTTTATTAGTTCCCCTAGGGGACTTGAACCAGCGATCATTAGATCGCTGGTACAATACATGAATGAGTTACAGAAACAGCGTAACTCGCTGAGCTATGCTATTGACGTAACTCCCATAGAAGTGAATGGCAGTAAATGCTGCGGTCGCTATTGACAGCAGCACTTAACTAGTTAAACAGCCAGGAAAAACGCCATCGCTGTTCCTGGCTGTTAGAGCAGCGTGTCAGCTGTAAAACACAGCTGACATCTGCAGTGTATGGAGCGGGCTCAGCACGTGAGCCCACTCCGCTCCAAACATCCCCTCCCCGCTCCATGATGTGCCGGCACATCATGGCTCAGGAAGGGGGTTAAGTAAGAAGAGGTCAGGGGGCCCGGCGCTGTCCGGTCCCTTGACTGCTGGCTATAAGATGCAGGGACTTGTTAGCAAGATTGATCCTTGCCAAAAACTGCGTCTTATAGTCCGAAAAATACGGTATGTGTATTATGTATAACTCCTAACATCTGAAATGTTTTTGATTTTCTTTGATGATAAATGAGGGCAACTGGCCTTATACAAGTGCTCCTCCAAACTGGCATGTCAAGAATCTGGTCATTTTTAGAAAATACAGTCCACAGAAACCAGTAAGATCATGTCTAGGAGTCCAGTGATGTCTGTACAATGTAGGGGCATGTAGAGGCCAGCTAATGGACACCTGACCTTTAATCTACACCTTAGCCACAGGGTATGAAAGCTGCATACCAAAGAACTCTTCATGTCAACAATTGCCCACAGCAAAGTGCTGGACAAAATAATGACTCAAATCTACTCTACAAACTGAGAAGTCCCGGATCTAATCAGGGCCAAATAAATGCAAGTATGATGGATTTCACGCAAGGTTTACAAATATAAACAATAAAAATCACCTTACAGCATAGTCAAATAATCTTATATAGGTCTTTCAAAGGACTACCTTATAGGAGGTAGTTAGAATTTCTGAAATTTGCAACAAAAGTATCAATTTTTTCAAAAAAAATTAATTTTGCAAATATTTTATACTTTATACCAACTTTTTTAAAGTCAGGAGCGGTCAAACCAAGGATGATTTAACAATGAGCTGCCATCTAAGAATACTAAATGTAGAATATTCGATGTCTTCTGGATCAATACAACCTGTTCTCTCACATTTTGTGGTTTTAACTAACATGGAAACATGATGGTTCAGGAGAAGCTAAGCCATGTTCACTGTGAAGACCTGGACAATAAAATGTGTTACATAGATCTGAAATACCCTATTAAACTATCAATGTCATTTAGACACACTCGAGTCTGTCCAAGTCATTACCCATGTTCGGTGGTTGTGCCAAGAAAGTGAACAATAAATCTGAGCTGGCATTTAAAGGCAGGAAGGACTCTCGGATACATCTATGTATGGATATCTCAGATCCCTCAGACAAAGTGTGTGAATTTACTGGAAATATGATATGGCAAAATGAAAAAGACAAAGGATGAAAACTAGTTTTGTAAAATGGTATTAGGCTATTTGGTGGTCCAGCTGTTAAATATGAACATGGAAATTGGATCTAGCAAAGATCTAGGTGCTAAGTCATTGCTAATTGCAGTTCTGCATTCTACCATTTAGTAATAAATGTTCTCATTGGTTAAGACTTGGATTATGCTACAATTTCTACCAATGTGACCCCTAACCTTCTAAAGTAGTCAACAGTAAGTTATATAGTGTTATAGCTATGAAGCTTCTGGTCGGCAGAGGAAATTTTTGTTAACTAGTGTATATGATTGATACAAAAGGGCCATGCGACAGTGTCGCGTTGAAAAAAGTTGTAGGCGATTGCCACTTTTAGAAGCCATTGCGACCACATGGAGTCCCATATGTTGTGTGGTGTAGTTAATTCCTATTGGTAAAAAAGCTGCAAAAAGTTGCCTTGTAGCCCTGTCCTAATTGTTTTTAATGTTTTGGGTCTCAATAATGTCATTTAGGCCAAATTCACACACATTGTTAAGGCCTTATTCACTTGAGCGTATTTCACGTCCGTGTTACGAGCGTTAAAACAACGGACGTCACACGGACCTATGCAATCCAATGGGGACATTCAGTGTTTTTCACGCAGAGTGTGTCCGCTGCGTGAAATTCACAGCATGTCCTATACTTGTGCGTTTCTTGTGCATCACGCACCCATTGAAGTCAATGGGTGCGTGAAAATCACGGACAGCACACGGACGCACATCCATGTGCCATGCCTTTTTCATGCCACTGTTGCTAAAGAAATGATGAGGGAAAAAAACCACCTTCAGCTTAGTTTGCTGACGTAAAAAACGCGTGAGATACAGATGAGATATGCGCGTAAAAAACACAGACACGCACCGTACGCGGGTGTGACGCGGAACTGCAGTGCAGGAAAAACGCTGCGTTTTTTACGCGCGCAAAATGGAAACGGTGTGAATTTTCTTTTTCAAAACCAAAAGTGTTAGTCTATAGTAATGTAAGAATATCTTTACACATAATGTTTTGGTCATTTTGTTTTTTCTTTTTTTTAGCGTCTGTGGCGTTTGTTTTTTTGTCGTTTTTTGTGACATTTTTTCCCTATAGACTTCAATAGTCTTTAAAAATAGCATTAAAAAACTGCATGTACAAAAGAGATTATTTAAAAAAAAAAAACACTTAAAACACCACAAAGAAACACTGCAGGTATTTTTGTAGGCATTTTTCAGGTGCAGATTTAAATGCTAAAAAAACCTCTGTATGAACCTGGCTCTTTTTTACGGAACCATAATAGGGCTGCCATAGGGTACGAGTCCTTTACTTCATGTAAGAGGCATATGAAATCCAACAGAAAAATTGTGGCATGGTCTCAATGAATCTCTGTAAACACATGGTGTCCGCACTGCGAAACAGGCTTTTGTTAGAAAAATAACTTTTTAAGGTGTCTAACTGATCTCATAGATTTAGCAAAGGGAAATTCCAGTAAAAACGCAAGTAAAGTTTTATGACGGTGCAATCGGTGCAAAAGAGAAGTGGAGCAGTAGCCCATAGCAACCAATCAGGTTTTCATACATCTCCATGAATTGTCACTGAATTTCCCAATGTAATTATTCAGTGCTCAAACAGAGAATTATCACTGACAGAGTTCGCTTCTCGGTTCTGGAGCCTGGAGTGAGGCAATTAAACAAATGTATATGGCAGGTTCTATAGGCATCTCTTCCTAAAACACTCTGCCCATGAACTCCCAAACTTCCATCAGTGAATATTGGTCTTCCTGTCAGTGTCCAGGTAATCTTCCCTGTATTGTTGATAGATTCTAGTCAGTCCTCATTAAAGAATAAATACCTAAGATCCCAGAGAAACAATGACGATTCTTCTCAGGGTCGTAATTAGCACAGAATTCTTCTCTGCGAACACTGCTATTACAATGTCTCCTATATTGCCCCCATATATTGTATATCTTCCACACCAAAGAAGAAATATAAGCATCAGTGGTATAACTATAGGTGGGGTGGGCGGTGGTAGTAGACACACCCGGCCCTGGTACCTCATGGGGTTCAAAGGTCACATAAGAGGACATCAATACTATAAATGGTAAGTGATGGCAGGGGCCCTGTTACAGGTTTTGCATTGGGGCCCAGGAGCTTCAAGTTACACCACTGATGTGGGCCGTGTAATCGAGCGCCGATCAACGAGACAGCTCGTTGATCGGTGCTCGTTTCCTCCTTTCACAAAGAGCTATGTATGGGGACGAGCGCTCGTTACTACCATCGCTCGTCCCCATGCATTTCTTTCATGTCGGCAGCCCGTCTCCCTATTTACACAGGGAGATGTGATGCCAACAACAAGAAAATGTTCAGCTGCATAAACCATACAATCAGCCGATAAACGAGCGTTTACATAGGGTAATGATCGGGAGCAAGAGTTCTGTGAACTCTCGTTTGCCCTATAATTGACCGGTGTAAAAGGGCCCTTAGACATAGATGTAAACATTCCCTGACAAAAAGATGAATAATTTGATATTAATTCAGTATCAGAACTTTCTGATAACATCTTTCTTCTAAGGGCTCATTCAGACGAGCGTAAAACTTGTCCGTGTGCTGTGCGTGGATACACTCATTTGAATGTAGCCTAAGGCCTCATTCAAATGACTGTTAGGGTATGTTCACACGGCAGCGTCCGTAACGGCCGAAATTACGGGGCTGTTTCCTGGAGAAAACAGCCCCGTCATTTCAGCCGTAACGGCATGTGCAGGCGCTTGAACGCCGCGTCCATTACGGACGTAACTGGAGCTGGTTTTCCATGGAGTCCATGGAAAACGGCTCCATTTACGTCTGAAGAAGTGACATGACACTTCTTTAGCGCGGGCGTCTATTTACGCGCCGTCTTTTGACCGCGACGCGTAAATATACGCCTCGTGTGAACAGACAAACATCAGCCCATTGCTTTCAATGGGCTGATGTTTGCCAACGCTATCAAGGCGCATTTTCTGACGTAATTCGAGGCGTAAAATGCCCGAATTACGTCCGTAAATAAGCCGTGTGAACATACCCTCAGGCCTCATTCACACGAGCGTATCAGATTCACGCGCAATTCACGCACAGCACACGGATGTGCATACGTGTGCAGTACGTGGTTTTCACGAACCCGTAAACTTCAATGGGCACTTAAGTGAGTGAAGAAACACAAATATAGGACATGCAGTGAGCTTCACGCAGAGGACTCTCGCTGCGTGAAAACTCATGCATGTGTGAATGGCCCCATTGAAATCATGGAAATCACTCGCAGCACACGGACGTTATTCACGTTCGTCTGAATGGATCCTAATACTTCATATCGCAGCAGAAACAACCGGACCTCCCGTGGATCAACTGAACCGAAGTTCAATTACTATAGGAGTCTTTGGTGATCCAAGTTCGGTTCAGTTGAACCACGGCAGGTACGTGTGTTATGGCCTTAACATGGAACCGAATGAGGCCTAACTATGATTATTTTTTTACATGGAAAATCCTGCCTATGGCAAAAAGGCATTTTTGCGTTCGTTTAAAAGAGAAATTGGAGTTTCCATCATCAGACTGACAGTTTAGATTTACACCATCTATAACATAACCTAAGAGTTCCCCTAATGCTCCAACTGTGAAAAATGATGAGTCCGTTTACAATTAAAGGGTCTTCTGGGGACAGATACCATGTAAACACTATATATAATTGTAACTAGCAACCTAGATGAACTTTACTATATATAGCATAGAAAGGGGTATTCCACAGGATAGAGATAAGTGTCAGGGTATGTTCACACGAGGGCGTCCGTAACGGCTGAAATTACGGGGATGTTTCAGCCTGAAAACATCCCCGTAATTTCAGCCGTAACGGCATGTGCAGTCGCTTGAACGCCGCGTCCATTACGGACATAATTGGCGCTGCTATTCATTGGAGTCAATGAATAACGGCTCCAATTACGGCCAAAGAAGTGACAGGTCACTTCTTTGACGCGGGCGTCTATTTACGCCTCATGTGAACAGACAAACGTCTGCCCATTGCTTTCAATGGGCAGATGTTTGTCAGCGCTATTGAGGCGCTATTTTCGGACGTAATTCGGGCAAAAACGCCCGAATTACGTCCGTAATTAGTGCGTGTGAACAATCTTAGGGTATGTGCACACACACTAATTACGTCCGTAATTGAAGGACGTATTTCGGCTGCAAGTACCGGACCGAACACAGTGCATATGATACTAGGAGCCCGGCTCCCTGCACTGTGTTCGGTCCGGTACTTGAGGCCGAAATACGTCCGTCAATTACGGACGTAATTAGTGTGTGTGCACATACCCTTAGATTGGTGGGGACCGTTGGGACTCCCAATTAGGCCTTATTCACACAAGCGTATTTCACGTCCGTGTTACGCGCGTTAAAAAAACGCACGTCACACGGACCTATGCAATTCAATGGGGCCATTCAGACATTCAGTGTATTTCCCGCAGCGTGTGTCCGCTGCATGAACCTCACTGCATGTCCTATACTTGTGTGATTATTGCGCATCATGCACCCATTGAAGTCAATGGGTGCGTGAAAATCACAGACAGCACACGGACGCACATCCGTGTGCTGTGCGTGATTCACGCAACAGTTGCTAAATAAATTACGAGAAAAAGAAAAACACCTCCTTCAGTTGTTTTTGCTGACGAGAAAAACGCGTGACATAAGGATGACATGTGCGCGTAAAAAACGCAGACACACACCGTACACGGATGTCACACGGAACTGCAACGCAGGATAAACGCTGTGTTTTTTACACGCACAAAACGGACACGTTCGTGTGAAAAAGGCCTTATCACTAGAACATGGGACCCAGTGAGGAGGAGTTGTATGGAGCAATAGGTGGGAGTACCAGCGATTAGATCTATCATTGACGGCCTATAACACCCTTAGCATAAAAATATGAATTAATCAAACAATATAAGAACCATACCTGCATTGTGATAAATATGGTCATTTATCAATCATTTCTAACAGATATTACATGATTAACATATATAAACTATGCCATCCTGTGTATTACTGTGGTCATTTAGTGTAAAGAATGAACATAAAAAAATGAAGTGATGTTCTGCCTGTATCCAGTGGCCATGTTATACTGGTGGTAAAGAACCTCTTACCCTACACTGCTGTGATGCGTTTACACGTGGCTGCCCAGCAGAACATTATTTTTCCTAGGTTGGGCAACTTTGCCAGAGTGCATTTAGAGTTGAGCATTGTAATTTAATATGGCCAACGTCAGCATATGACAAGTGTAACACAGCAGATCATACCAGACTTCCCCAAAAAACCCTGTAACCTGAAATTCGGACCATATAGTATATACACCAACACATTGTTTCCTGTATATATAAATATGAACTTTGAAACATACCAAAATTGCATTTAATATTAAAAGCATTTGCAGATGTAGCGGAGCTGAATTGGTCATTGTATCATCTGTACATTGCGGTACGATTACCTGCACTTAGAGATCACACCTTGGTATCACAATCAGCTCTGCCTGATAACACACGTTTTCCCTCATCTGGCCAATTCAGCTCTTATATATCTGTATTTTTGTATTTTGTGCCTTCAGTATAAGGGTATGTTCACACGCAGTGTTTTCAGGCGTAATTCGGGCGTTTTACGTCTCAAATTACGCCTAAAAACATCTGCCCATTGCTTTCAATGGGAATTATGATGTTCTGTTCCCACGAGCCTTTATTTTACGCGTCGCTGTCAAAATACGGCGTGTAGAATGACGGCTCGTCAAAAGAAGTGCAGGACACTTCTTGGGAAGTTTTTGGAGGCGTTTTTCATTGACTCCATTGAAAAACAAATTTAAAAACGGCCGTAAAAAACGCCACGAAAAACGCGAGTTGTTACAAAAACGTCTGAAAATCAGGAGCTGTTTTCGCCTGAAAATAGCTCCGTATTTTCAGACGTTTTTACTCACTGCGTGTGAACATACCCTAAGGGTCTATTCACGCAAAGCGGTCCAATCGCTTTTTTTATGACATTTTTGTGAAACTGCAGCAAAATTCGCAGCACCGTTTGATTATTCCCTAAGATTGGGACTCAACAATAATAAGGGGTCGTCCGTGAGTAGCGGTAAACTTGCCGGATTGACTCAACTGTCAGCATCTCAGTGTTACACTTTGGGCAAAGTGCCATGTAACCTTGTGACCGTGGCAAAATACCATGTTGGATTTCTTGCGATGTTTGCTTGCAACTTTTTCCCTATAGGGGAAACATTGTGGTTGCAGTATACCACTATTTAACCGGTTTTACAGATCAATAACGACATGATAATTTACTAGATCCTTATGAAAATTCATGTACAAAAGAGTGATCCACTGCACATAGATAACAGAAAATAAATTTTTTGGGGGGGGCACATTTTTCAAAAAGCTCCATTAAGTCTACTCTGAAATGGATTCACAGATTTCTCAATAGACATTGGCCATACAGACAATATTAACAATAAAAAACATCATCGTTTTAGCACGATCAAAAAATGAACAAACATGTGGAAAAAGTGCAGTACATTACAGCCAGAGTCATGTCCGGACGCGGCACATTACTGCCCCCAGGGGAATTGAATTTCTGCCCCTTGGGAATGACCAGGTGAAAATCCCTGACCTGAGAGTTCATTAATCCTAAATAATCCTGGAACAAGACGTGAGCAGAGAACCGGAAGGAGATAGTAAGTAAGATCCCATCCGATCACGTATAGTTTCCGGCGTTGCGCACATTGATTAACATTTCCCAGCATGTTAGTAGCCTTCCATACAATGTAATAAAGAGACTCTGGCTCTCTATCAGGTGTACAAATCTGAATACATCAGCACCATCCATTTATATCTAACTACAGACTTAATGCACTACAGATGTAGCAGAGCTGTCAATTGACACAAGTCAATGTGATACTATATGTTAACAGTAATTTTACATAGGACTGCACTGTAGTTAAACCTCCTGAGCTCAAAGAGTAATCTCTGGGCACAAATGAAAGAGTTAAATTACAATTCCAGCTGCTACATCTGTAGTAAATGTCACACCGCTGGAAATACATTACTCTAGATCTGTATTCCATGAAATGAACTACTGTATTTCCATAAATCCCCTCAACTCTACTTCTCATACTGTAACTGGAGAAAGAAAACATGACACTTTATTGAGAATTCTCTAGTTTGCTGTATGGTAAAGCAATAATCAATATGAACTCTTCACAATACCGTCTGATATGATGCCCTGTCTATATCTGCTAAGTGTTTTCTTGACTATTGACAGAAGACCAAACATCATCATTATTACAATTATTATTATCAGTATTAGTATTACATTATTATAATATTCTTTATGATCCTTTTTATAGTACTGACATATTCAATTGCATTATACAGATAGTACACTCACATTGATTTTAAATAAATAATATTACTACTATAACAATATTATTATTATTAATAATAATAATAATAATGATGAAGATAAAAACATAATAATAATAATAATGATACATTACTTTATTAACCTTACATATTCAGTGGTGCTTTACAGAAACTGCAGAGAATTGGTCCTAAATAATATAATTACTATAAAAAAAAAATACATTGATTAAAAGTAATAATAATATAATAGTGGTTATAGTGGTGGTAATAATAGTAGTAATAATAATAATAATAATAATAATAATAATAATAATAAGATAATAGTAGTAGTAATAGCAGTAGTAAGAATAATAGTATTATAGTAGTAATAATAATACTATGATTATAATCACTAGCTACAATGACAGACAACACAGTGACTCATACTGTAATACTGCACTATAATAGTAATAATAATAGTGCAATCGTAGAAATAATAATACAAATAGGACTAATAACAGCAACAGTATAATAATGGTATTAATAATAGTAGTAGCAGTAGTAATAATAATATTATAACAACATCACAATAATAATAATAATAATAATAGTACTCATCATTGTCTGATTATAATACTATCACTAGGAGCAATGACAGACACATCCCAGTGAATCATACGTTATAAGATGAGATCAATGCATTGAGGGAGCAGCGCAGCCAGCAGCAATCCTTGCAGGATAATTCAGTTACATAATCACATGGCAGGATGAGCTCTATACTGTACAGCTGGATAACAACTTCTGCTTGCCTTTTGCACCCATCACATGTAATCCAATTGAATAGTAATTATTGTGGAAGGAGCAAAAAACTATGTGATAATGGATTTTAATTCTCCATGTAAGGAGGGTACAGCTGAATGCAGAAAACCCTGATGCTAAAGTAGGTTCTCTGCTGATACTTTACACAAAGTCTGAGATGTCTTCCAGATCTGTGTTCTATGTCTATTCTATGTGCTGCCTTACTTCCAGCTTTGAATTGGCAGGTTTACAAGTATCAATTACATGTAAAGGTCTGAGTATAAGTAATATCTCTGCTCGCACAAGTTTACTAAGGCTTGAAGGTCAAGTGTTATTGCAATGAATAATGCTAATTAATTCATTTATGGAGCTGGTGACTTATTCTGGATGAGCAAGACTGAAGAAGTCAAGGCTTTACTACTATAGAAGAAGATCAGATACTTACAGTGCTTGTCAAGTAGGTCTACAGAATTGCCTAGATCTGTAGATAAATTCTGGGATAAAGTCCACAAACTGTTCTGCTCTAGCCCTGATGTTTAGTCCAATTAAAGACCCAGCTCATGTTGCTTTTGTGGGAGGCACAAAATGAGGGGGAGTCCGCCCCCCCCCCAGCAGCTGCTCTATGCCAGGTTGATCTATAAAAATGAGGAGGGCAAGTAGGAGCTTTTGTTGGTCCAGAGGAGGAGGGGGGATTAGTTACCTGCTGAGGCTTGTATGACTGGAAACCCTCTGTGTGATCTCTGATCAGCAGCTCAGGACTGGTCTCAAGGTAACCACTCCCTAAGAATGAGCCTGGCAGCAGCTGCCTCCAACACTTACAGGGCTGGGAGGTCTCACTCTTATCAGGCACCAACAATTGGTCTTCCAAATTTTTTAAGGAATTCCATGTTCCCTCCAATACTGAAGGAGTCCTGTGCATGAATGTGATGAAGAATCAGACACCATAAAGCTCCTTGACAGTCTTGGTAGTGCAGCTCCTTGAAGCCCAACCCTTTAGTTTCCAGGTGGACACAAATTAAGATATCTCCAGGTTACTCTAATGACCTTCTAAACAGGATTTCTTGCTACAGTCAATTCAAGGTTAGTAATGGTCATATAACTCCGCAAGTCAAGAGAAATAGGTGGATTTCATGGAAGAGGTCTATAAACCAACACCAAAACCCATGCATCCAACTTTCCTGGTAGACTCATCATGACTTCTTCCTTCATTAAGTCTCCTGGATCATCCCAGAAGTTGCATAAATATCATTCCACAATAAGAAACTTTAAAGCATCAACCACAAATCCTGCAAAACTCTAGTTGTGTTGTCTTCATCCTGTTCATCTAGCTGATGTTGCTATCAAAGTGCTTTACTGTCATCCAGAAATCACAAGCTCCACCTGACAATGAATACCCAGTGCAGGTGTGAGCTTTAACATGTAATCATTATAATAGGGACAGCAGGGGACTAGAAAGATGTCAAGCTAGAAGATTCTCCAAGCTCTAGTCACTCCCTTCCCTAAACCTCCTACCGCAACTAATTTAGAAGTAATTTCTAGGCTGGAGTTATGTCGCCACCTAGTGGTAGTCACAGAAACAATTCTGTGTTAAAAAAAAACAAATATAAAATTAAAATATACACATTATACACAAACGCTATACCTGTTTTTAAACCTTATTTGTAAAAGTAGACATAAAAAATTCGTTGTAATCAAACCAGTATATATCTATTCACTGACGGAACAATTGTATAACAACCCCTCTACATGGAAATATATTTTGGTCAATATAAAAAAATGGTACATCTATAAAAATGTGAAGTTCTTTGTGGTACCTTTTGCTTTTACCATTTGTTTCCATAAGGCATTCCGGTTTCTGTAAAAGTTAGGTTCTGTTCACATTATATTTGAGCCTTCTCAGCATTTACGTATCCATAGGGCTCCATTCACCAGACGGAAGCCAAATTAGTGTACTTTTTGCCTCTGTCAGGCTGATATACATCAGTATACCTTTTGTTTTCTGCTTTATAGAAAAGCGGTCTACTACACTTCTCTAAGCAGAGGCATTGTGCACAAAAAAATGCATACCACGCGCTTTACAATTTTTTGACATAGGAGCATATGAGCGATGCATGCCACTGTATACATATATGTGGCATACGTCAGAGCCTAACATCAGAGGTATACGTCACAGAATACTCCTGGCATATTTGTTGGTAGGAAGGCTCATATGTGATGTGAATAGAGCCTTACTTATGTACTCGGTGTAGATAACATATGGGTAGTGAAGTTTCCTGCTTTCAAAACAGTCCTTCTTGACAATATTTCAGGAGAGACAATCTACCCATATGGCAGTTCTTACATGGCTCTATAAAAATGGATGTGATTTTTCTCCATTGACTTCTATTGGGGGGAATTGGCAAACAGCATCCGATAGAGCATAGCATGTTGTTTTTGTTTTTTTCATAGGGTAGCAAACAGAGCTATATGGTAAAAAATTATTTTGGAATTTACCAATATGGAAAATTGTCTGTTAAGTTTTATTATTTTGTTTTTTGTGAGATAAAGTGCTCATTGACACTCATTAAAGTAGTAGTAGTAGTAGTAGTAGTAGTAATAGAATAGGTATTGGTTACTATGTTAGTAGTAGTAATAGAATAGGTATTGGTTAGTAGTAGTAGTAGTAATAGTAGTAATAGAATAGGTATTGGTTACTATGTTAGTAGTAGTAATAGAATAGGTATTGGTTAGTAGTAGTAGTAGTAATAGTAGTAATAGAATAGGTATTGGTTACTATATTAGCAGTAGTAGTAGTAGTAGTAGTAATAGAATATGTATTGGTTACTATAGTAGTAGTAGTAGTAATAGAATATGTATTGGTTGCTATGTTAGTAGTAGTAGTAGTAATAGAATAGGTATTGGTTACTATAGTAGTAGTAGTAGTAGTAGTAGTAGTAGAATAGGTATTGGTCACTATATTATTAGTAGTAGTAGTAGTAGTAGGAGGAGTAATAGAATAGGTAATGGTTACTATATTAGTAGTAGTAGTAGTAGTAGTAGTAGTAGTAATAGAATATGTATTGGTTGCTATGTTAGTAGTAGTAATAGAATAGGTATTGGTTACTATAGTAGTAGTAGTAGTAGTAGTAGTAGTAGTAGTAGTAGTAGTAATAGAATATGTATTGGTTGCTATGTTAGTAGTAGTAGTAGTAGTAGTAGTAGTAGTAGTAGTAGTAGTAGAATAGGTATTGGTTACTATATTATTAGTAGTAGTAGTAGTAGTAGGAGGAGTAATAGAATAGGTAATGGTTACTATATTAGTAGTAGTAGTAGTAGTAGTAGTAGGAGTAATAGAATAGGTATTGGTTACTATATTAGTAGTAGTAATAGAATAGGTATTGGTTACTATGTTAGTAGTAGCAGTAGTAGTAGTAGTAGTAGTAGTAGTAGTAGTAGTAATAGAATAGGTATTGGTTACTATAGTAGTAGTAGTAGTAGTAGTAGTAGTAGTAGTAGTAATAGAATAGGTATTGGTTACTATAGTAGTAGTAGTAGTAGTAGTAGTAGTAATAGAATATGTATTGGTTGCTATGTTAGTAGTAGTAGTAGTAGTAGTAGTAGGACTAATAGAATAGGTATTGGTTACTATATTAGTAGTAGTAGTAGTAGTAGTAGTAGTAGGACTAATAGAATAGGTATTGGTTACTATATTAGTAGTAGTAGTAGTAGTAGTAGTAGTAGTAATAGAATAGGTATTAGTTACTATAGTAGTAGTAGTAGTAGTAATAGAATATGTATTGGTTACTATAGTAGTAGTAGTAGTAGTAGTAATAGAATATGTATTGGTTGCTATGTTAGTAGTAGTAGTAGTAATAGAATAGGTATTGGTTAGTAGTAGTAGTAGTAGTAGTAGTAGAATAGGTATTGGTTACTATATTATTAGTAGTAGTAGTAGTAGGAGGAGTAATAGAATAGGTAATGGTTACTATATTAGTAGTAGTAGTAGTAGTAGTAGTAGTAGTAGTAGTAGTAGTAGTAGTAGTAATAGAATATGTATTGGTTGCTATGTTAGTAGTAGTAATAGAATAGGTATTGGTTACTATAGTAGTAGTAGTAGTAGTAGTAGTAGTAGTAGTAGTAGAATAGGTATTGGTTACTATATTATTAGTAGTAGTAGTAGTAGGAGGAGTAATAGAATAGGTAATGGTTACTATATTAGTAGTAGTAGTAGTAGTAGTAGTAGGAGTAATAGAATAGGTATTGGTTACTATATTAGTAGTAGTAATAGAATAGGTATTGGTTACTATGTTAGTAGTAGCAGTAGTAGTAGTAGTAGTAGTAGTAATAGAATAGGTATTGGTTACTATAGTAGTAGTAGTAGTAGTAGTAGTAGTAGTAGTAGTAGTAGTAGTAGTAATAGAATAGGTATTGGTTACTATAGTAGTAGTAGTAGTAGTAGTAGTAGTAGTAGTAATAGAATATGTATTGGTTGCTATGTTAGTAGTAGTAGTAGTAGTAGTAGTAGTAGTAGTAGTAGGACTAATAGAATAGGTATTGGTTACTATATTAGTAGTAGTAGTAGGACTAATAGAATAGGTATTGGTTACTATATTAGTAGTAGTAGTAGTAGTAGTAGTAGTAGTAGTAATAGAATAGGTATTAGTTACTATAGTAGTAGTAGTGGTAGTAGTAGTAGTGGTAGTAATAGAATATGTATTGGTTGCTATGTTAGTAGTAGTAGTAGTAGTAGTAGTAGGAGTAATAGAATAGGTATTGGTTACTATATTAGTAGTAGTAATAGAATAGGTATTGGTTACTATATTAGTAGTAATAGAATAGGTATTTGTTACTATAGTAGTAGTAGTAGTAGTAGTAATAGAATATGTATTGGTTGCTATATTAGTAGTAGTAGTAGGAGTAATAGAATAGGTATTGGTTACTATATTAGTAGTAGTAGTAATAGAATAGGTATTGGTTACTATATTTGTAGTAGTAGTAGTGGTAATAGAATAGGTCAGTGGCGTAACTACCACAGTAGCAGCCGTAGCAGCTGCTACGGGGCCCGCGGCATGGGGGGGCCCGTGTCGCCCTGACAGGCACATTACATTATGTGCCAGGCCTGGAGGCACGGGTCCCCTCATGCCTAGTAGTAGCATCACTAACGTTTCACTAGGCATCCGGGGGCGGGGCCCGTTAATAGCCACTGCACTGCACACTGTGCGCTGATAGTCTGCCACAGTTGAATAGGACGGCGATAGGTGGTAGGGGGAGAGCTCAGGCGGTGGAGCGGACAGGGGGCGGAGGCCACTATGTGTGATCCTGCAGTCATGTGTTGCTCTCCGTCTTTTGTAACCTGCAGACAATAGCACAAGGAGCAGATGTGTGGTGAGCTCGGATCCACTGTCCCGTCATGTGATTGATATTTGCAGAGCAATTTCTCTTTGCTCTGGGCTCCTTGCGAGTATTACAGGAGGTAGAGGCTTACAGGAGGCTTAACATGTGTCTGACCTTGCCGTGTAGACTCTTTCTGTTCCCACACTCAGCATGTACCGTGGGGCTGACCACCATTCTGTGCCCTGTTATTCTTGGCCTCCGCTGGCTGGAGAAGCGCAGTTTGGGGTGACACAACCCTGTTATATGTTATTTGGAAGTGACTGACCACCCACAGCTGGGAGCGGGAACAGAGGTGTCCAGCTGCACTCAGAGCGCCGGTTCACATGGAGTCTGTTATTTTTGTATTAAACATTCTATGTTTAGAACTCAAAAAGTATAAATTCATGTAAATTCACAAAGACAAAGCTGAAATCATCATGTCCTTATGGTTCAGGTAGAGCATGTGACGACCCTGGCTTCTTGCAGGGCTATGATGGTAGCCTTGTGCCAACTATATGAAAGACACATTTTATGTAATGTAGGGTATGATGCCTGGTGCTAGCTATATGAAGGACACATTGTATGTAGGGTATGATGCCTGGCAGTGGCATAACTACCGCAGTAGCAGCCGTAGTGGCTGCTACTGGGCCCGCAGCACGAGGGGGCCCGCTTCGCCCGCCGGCACGGGCCCCCACCATGGCCGGAGGCTCCGCTAGCAGCCACTATGGCTGCTACAGTGCGACGCAACTGAAGGGGTTGTTCCTACAAAAGAGATGTATCCCCTATCCACAGGAGAGGGGATACATGTGTGATCGCTGGCAGCGATAAGGAGAACAGGGGACCGGAAGTCCCCAAAGTTCTTCCATGACAAACCTCGGACTTCCGGGGTCTGTCTGCAGCTCCATAGAAATGACTTGCGCAATGGTCGCAGACGCCAGAAGTCCGAGGTTTGTCATGGAGAACTTCGGGGGACTTTCGGTCCCCTGTTCTCCTTATCGCTGCCAGCGATCACACATGTATCCCCTATCCTGTGGATAGGGGATACATCTCTATTGTAGGACAAACTATAGGCCGTTTTTTGTTGGGGGCTGCATGGCGTTACCTACAGGGGGGGGTTTAGGGCTGTATGGTGTTATCTACTGGGGGCTGTCTGGCGTTATCTACAGGGGGGGCTGTCTGGCGTTATCTACAGGGGGGCTGTATGGCGTTATCTACAGGGGGGCTGTATGGCGTTATCTACAGGGGGGCTGTATGGCGTTATCTACAGGGGGGCTGTATGGCGTTATCTACAGGGGGTGCTGTATGGCGCTATCTACAGGGGAGGGCTGTATGGCGTTATCTACACTGGGGCTGTATGGCGTTATCTACAGGGGAGGGCTGTATGGCGTTATCTACAGGGGGCGGCTGTATGGCGTTATCTACAGGGGGGCTGTATAGCGTTATCTACAGGGGGGTCTGTATGGCGTTATCTACAGGGGAGGGCTGTATGACGTTATCTACAGGGGGCTGTATGGTGCTATCTATAGGGGCGCTGTGTGGCGGAATATATAGGGAGGCACTATCTACAAGGGGGGGGTTGTGTGATACCCAGCGGAGGGGGGGCCCCAGTCAAAAGTTTGCTATGGGGCCCAGTCTTTCCTAGTTATGCCCCTGGAATAGGTATTGGTTACTATAGTAGTAGTAGTAGTAGTAGTAGTAGTAGTAGTAGTAGTAATAGAATATGTATTGGTTGCTATGTTAGTAGTAGGAGTAATAGAATAGGTAGTAGTAGTAGTAGTAATAGAATAAGTATTGGTTACTATATTAGTAGTAGTAGTAGTAATAGAATATGTATTGGTTGCTATGTTAGTAGTAGTAGTAGTAGTAGTAGTAGTAGTAGTAGTAGTAGTAGTAGTAATAGAATATGTATTGGTTACTGTAGTAGTAGTAGTAGTAGTAGTAGTGGTAGTAATAGAATAGGTATTGGTTGCTATGTTAGTAGTAGGAGTAATAGAATAGGTAGTAGTAGTAGTAGTAGTAATAGAATAAGTATTGGTTACTATATTAGTAGTAGTAGTAGTAATAGAATATGTATTGGTTGCTATGTTAGTAGTAGTAGTAGTAGTAGTAGTAGTAGTAGTAGTAGTAGTAATAGAATATGTATTGGTTACTGTAGTAGTAGTAGTAGTAGTAGTAGTAGTGGTAGTAATAGAATAGGTATTGGTTACTATATTAGTAGTAGTAGTAGTAGTAGTAGTATATTTATTAGTTTTAATTCACTGAGTATATAAATGTCATGTAGTTCCCCCTAGTACAATTCTGAAATTCACTGGTTAATATATCATATCCCTAAAGACATAAACCAGTGAATTTTATGTTTATTAGTTTGCCCTACAGACAGTGATCAAAATGTATTCCCCAGAAAACCTGACCCTAATCTTGAACTTTTACAATGTATCTTTTACTCTATCCTCTATCAGAATAAGTCGTCCAGGCCTAAAGATAATTGTTTTCAGAAACCTGTTGCTTCTTACAGAAATACAGACATAACCCCATAGTCCTGAATAAGGTCACCAATGGATGTCTTTTCTAAAAAATAAATAATATATATGTTCCTCTTGTTTCCACTCATTCTTTACCAGATGTGGGGGGGGGGGGTGACGGAGGTCAGGATGAGAGACAAAATCAAAGAGACTGACTATTACATTATTGTCTTTCAGGTAGCACTTGGCATGTTGGCATTTGTCAGGAGAGCAACTCATTATATTGGCAGGCTAAACATTTCATTTTAAAGGCTAATGCAGGAAAAGAACTCAGGCTATGCATTTGACCCCTGGTCAGGTTGAGGTCTCAATACCAGAGAAGCCTGGCTGCACTGAGCACATGACAGCTGCTCTAACAACAGCAGATACTACAAATACTTTGACTTCCCAAGCTGCTTTTATCATTAGCTTTCTGTCCTGACATACATTCCTACACAACGCTCCCTCTTGTGGTGATACCTAGGTAGTACAGCTTTATCTGAAAATATTGCAAGATTTCAGAGCCCAACAAGCACTTGGAAGTGTCTTCAATAATTACTAGTTCAAGTCAGGGGGAAAGTCCTAATTAACTGCTGGACCTGTACAGTCTCTATTTAGGAATGCAAAGGTTATATAAGAATTGTGCTGATAAGAGCAAGAAACTCGGTTGAACTGAGCAGTGAAGTTTCAGCACCTTGGACAAGAACACTGTCAGAATAATCAGGGATGCCAGCAGTGACTACTGCATATCAAAGTACAGGTTACCTATGTCCCTGTGTATAGGTCAGACACACAATGCAAGTGCAAGTTTTCAATTTATACCGTATGTGCCGAATTTTTCATATTCATATTTCAGATTCATACACCCAAAATGCATTGATTCAGACAGTATGCATGCATAAATATAGCAACAAAGTTCAGGGTTTTTTTTGTTTTTTTTTAAAAAAAGTACCTAAAATGCTTCTGTTAGAGGTATAAGTTGGATGCCCATCTCAGGCAAGGATGCGATTCAGTGTATCACTGAATTTAGAAATCTCCTAACTTTGACAGGTCTGCCTAAAATACAGACTGGTGCTGCACTACACTTACTTTGTTGAATATAATTTGATAAATGTTTTGTAAGAATGGGTACACTTTAAGGGGGGGTTTCCAGTCTATAGGGTTTTCAGCCTCATGAATGTTCCCATTCACAACAACAAGCTGAGATCTTAAAGGAAGGGTGTCGCGAAAAAAAAAAATTATACAAATTTGCTTTTAGTGTTTTATTTAAAAAAAAAATTATTTATTTGTGTGTTTCTGTTTTACTATTTTTTATTTTCTAACTTTTTCTTCTCTATGGGGGCTGCCATTTTTTTTTTCATCTCTGTATGTGTCGATTAACGACACATACAGACATGGAATACGGCACATACATCCCCATAGAGAATGCGAACGGGAGCCGTTCCATTCACTATGGTGTATGCCGTCTGTTTGGGAACGGCGCATGCGCCGCTCCCACACAGTCCAAATGGAAGGTCTTCGGCCGAGCGACATACGGCGCCATTTTCTTGTGGACCGGAAGCCGCGGCCGGACAGTAAGATTACTACTTCTGGTCGCGGCTTCCGGACATGTGTTCTGAAGCAAGCACTAGGAGCGGAGGGAGCAGACGGAGCGGACGGACCGGAGGGAGCGGCGGCGGCAGGTGCAGGTAAGTTATGTCTGTGTTTGTTCGTATTTTACTGTGTGATTACCACTGTATGTAAGCCTACTACACTGTGTAAATGGCGACACAGTGTAGGAGGTTTGAACATTCAATCCCCTCCTTTCTCCTGGCACTAGCCAGGATAAGGGAGGGGGGATTCTGTGAGCTCACTAGAGCGAGTGTGTCTTCTCAAATTTTGCAGCATAAAGCAATGAGGTTGCTTTACCACATGCCAATGCTGCAATTTTGGGAATTGCTCCCTCTAGTGACCAGCACAGGGAAATGTTATAAATTAGAATCTAATTTATAATATTTCCTGACTCGTGAAATTTTTTTAAAAATGAGAACAATGTTTAATCATTTATACACTAACTGTTCAACTAAAAAATAAAAATAAAAATTTCTAGCAACACATTCCCTTTAAAGATTGTGATAAATTGAAACACAAAATATTTTGGAAAGTTGACAAATTTTGCATTATACCAAAGTATCGAAAAACTCCTGTTTGGCCTCCTTCACACACAATTGTTTTGCCAATTTAAACTGCATAAAAAAAAAAAACACCACTGACCACAAAATTGCCTTAAGAACGAACACAAACAGAAATGCAGTTGATATTTTACTACAGACATTAATGTAACATCTGGCCGCACTTAAAAATGCAAACAAAATGCTGTTCAAAACGTCATTAAAAATACCACGGAAAACGCACAAAAACAAAGCAAAACGTTGTGTGTGAATCCAGTCTAAGGCCCTGTTCACACAGAGTATTTTGCAAACAGAAAAAAATCTGCCTCAAAATTCCTTCAGGAATTTTGAGGCAGCCTGTGACCTGCCTGCACTTTCTTTCCCTGGTTTTCGTTCCGTTTTTCGTGGCTGCGAGCAGCTAAGAGCCGCCGAGGAAAAAACACGCCTCCGCTACCCATTGCAATTAATGGTAGGCAATTTCAGGCGGCTTTTTTGTGCTGATTCTGGCACGGTTTCCGAGTCAAAATCAGCGCAAAAAAAACTCTGTGTGAACTGGGCCTTAGACCACTTTCACACGGCAGTATTTTGCATCTGTGTTTATAAACCCAAACCAGAAGTGGAACCCTGACAGAAAAAGTTTAAAATAAAGATTTGCACCTCTTTGCATATTTTGGACCCACTTCTGGTTTTGGCTTATAAAAATTTTTTGTAAAATACTGACCAAAATATTGCGGTTGAAAGTGACCTAATACAGATCCATAATACAGACATATTAGGGATGATATTGCATCAGTTTGTGATCAGTATTGCATCAGTATTACAGATCCGTATTACTGATGGGCTATCTTCTAGAGAGATATCAGACCAGAATTGGAAATCCTGTGGATACCTCGCAGCAGACACACACTGTTGTTAAAACAGACAGTACACGGATGATAAATACATTCATGTGAACAAGGCTTGTTTTCTGGTTTATTTCAGTGCGTTAAACGCTTGTGTTACGCTCTGAAATACCCTTTTAATACCCTGCAAACATATATATATATATATATATATATATATATATATATATATATATACAGTGAAGGAAATAAGTATTTGATCCCTTGCTGATTTTGTAAGTTTGCCCACTGTCAAAGACATGAACAGTCTAGAATTTTTAGGCTAGGTTAATTTTACCAGTGAGAGATAGATTATATAAAAAAAAAAAAAGAAAATAACTTTGTCAAAATTATATATATTTATTTGCATTGTGCACAGAGAAATAAGTATTTGATCCCTTTGGCAATCAAGACTTAATACTTGGTGGCAAACCCCTTTTTGGCAAGCACAGCAGTCAGACGTTTTTGGTAGTTGATGATGAGGTTTGCACACATGTTAGATGGAATTTTGGCCTACTCCTCTTTGCAGATCATCTGTAAATCATTAAGATTTGGAGGCTGTCGCTTGGCAACTCGGAACTTCAGCTCCCTCCATAAGTTTTCGATGGGATTAAGGTCTGGAGACTGGCTAGGTCACTCCATGACCTTAATGTGCTTCTTTTTGAGCCACTCTTTTGTTGCCTTGGCTGTATGTTTCGGGTCATTGTCGTGCTGGAAGACCCAGCCACGAGCCATTTTTAATGCCCTGGTGGAGGGAAGGAGGTTGTCACTCAGGATTTGACGGTACATGGCTCCATCCATTCTCCCATTGATGCGGTGAAGTAGTCCTGTGTCCTTAGCAGAGAAACACCCCCAAAACATAATGTTTCCACCTCCATGCTTGACAGTGGGGACGGTGTTCTTTGGGTCATAGACAGCATTTCTCTTCCTCCAAACACGGCGAGTTGAGTTAATGCCAAAGAGCTAAATTTTAGTCTCATCTGACCACAGCACCTTCTCCCAATCACTCTCAGAATCATCCAGATGTTCATTTGCAAACTTCAGACGGGCCTGTACATGTGCCTTCTTGAGCAGGGGGACCTTGCGGGCACTGCAGGATTTTAATCCATTACGGCGTAATGTGTTACCAATGGTTTTCTTGGTGACTGTGGTCTCAGCTGCCTTGAGATCATTAACAAGTTCCCCCCGTGTAGTTTTCGGCTGAGCTCTCACCTTCCTCAGGATCAAGGATACCCCACGAGGTGAGATTTTGCATGGAGACCCAGATCGATGTCGATTGACAGTCATTTTGTATGTCTTCCATTTTCTTACTATTGCACCAACAGTTGTCTCCTTCTCACCCAGCGTCTTACTTATGGTTTTGTAGCCCATTCCAGCCTTGTGCAGGTCTATGATCTTGTCCCTGACATCCTTAGAAAGCTCTTTGGTCTTGCCCATGTTGTAGAGGTTAGAGTCAGACTGATTAATTGAGTCTGTGGACAGGAGTCTTTTATACAGGTGACCATGTAAGACAGCTGTCTTTAATGCAGGCACCAAGTTGATTTGGAGCGTGTAACTGGTCTGGAGGAAGCTGAACTCTTAATGGTTGGTAGGGGATCAAATACTTATTTCTCTGTGCACAATGCAAATAAATATATATAATTTTGACTATGTGATTTTCTTTCTTTTTTTTTTATATAATCTATCGCTCACTGGTAAAATTAACCTAGCCTAAAAATTCTAGACTGTTCATGTCTTTGACAGTGGGCAAACTTACAAAATCAGCAAGGGATCAAATACTTATTTCCTACACTGTGTATATATATATATATATATATATATATATATATACATACATACACTATCGGTCAAAAGTTTAGGGTTACTTAGAAATTTCCTTATTTTTGAAAGAAAAGCACAGTTTTTTTCAATGAAGATAACATTAAATTAATCAGAAATACACTCTATACATTGTTAATGTGCTAAATGACTATTCTAGCTGCAAACATCTGTTTTTTAATGCAATATCTACATAGGTGTATAGAGGCCCATTTCCAGCAACCATCACTCCAGTGTTCTAATGGTACATTGTGTTTGCTAACTGTGTTAGAAGGCTAATGGATGATTAGAAAACACTTGAAAACCCTTGTGCAATTATGTTAGCACCGCTGTAAACAGTTTTGCTGTTAAGAGGAGCTATAAAACTGACCTTCCTTTGAGCTAGTTGAGAATCTGGAGCATTACATTTGTGGGTTTGATTAAACTCTCAAAATGGCTAGAAAAAGAGAGCTTTCATGTGAAACTCGACAGTCTATTCTTGTTCTTAGAAATGAAGGCTATTCCATGCGAGAAATTGCCAAGAAACTGAAGATTTCCTACAACAAAATACACGTTCTGTGTGGGACTGAACCAGGAAAATGTATATCTGTGACATATGTAATACACAGTGATATAACATGAATATAAGGGTATGTTCACACGGCCTATTTTCTGCCATTTTTCGGTCCGTAAATGCCCGAAAAACGGATGAAAACTCGGAAGCAGAACGCGTCCAAACATCTGCCCATTGATTGCAATGGGAAAAACGGCCTTCTATTCTGTGCATGCTCGATCGGGTTGGGATCTGGTGATTGACTTGGCCATTGCAGAATATTCCACTTCTTTGCCTTAAGAAACTCCTGGGTTGCTTTCGCAGTGTGTTTTGGGCCATTGTCCATCTGTACTGTGAAGAGACGTCCAATCAACCTTGCTGCATTTGGTTGAATCTGAGCAGAAAGTATTTTCCTGAACACTTCAGAATTCATTCGGCTGCTTCTGTCTTCAGTCACATCAACAAACACTAGAGACCCAGTGCCTCTGGCAGCCATGCATGCCCATGCCATCACACTACCTCCACCATGTTTTACAGAGGATGTGGCATGCTTGGAATCATTAGCCGTTCTCTATACTTTCTTCCTCCCATCATTCTGGTACAGGTTGATCTTAGTTTCATGCTGTTCCAGAAATGGGCGGCTCCTTTAGATGTTGTTTGGTTAATCTGGCCTTTCTATTTTTGAGGCTGATTAATGGTTTGCACCTTGTGGTAAACCCCCTGTATTTGCTGTCATGAAGTCTTCTCTTTATGGTAGACTTAGATACTGATAGACCTACTTCCAGGAGTGTTCTTCACTTGGGTAGATGTTGTGAAGGGGTTTTTCTTCACCATGAAAAGGATTCTGCGATCATCCACCAGTGTTGTCTTCCATGGAGTGCACAAGATCACAAGTGCGCTCTTTTTTTTCAAGAATGTACCAAACTGTTGATTTAGCCACTCCTAACATTTGTGCTATCTGTAACGACGGGGGTAGGGAAACGAACAAGTGAGCCCTAATCTCCCCGCCACTCTGTCGCTGCCTACTTGGAACGACCCGCCCTAGGCGACGGGGTACAACTGGGCGGCGGTCCCTACGCTCAGTAAGTGCACGAGACAAACATACAAGGGAATACAAAGCAAAGAGAAAGGGGCAGTTGCCCACGGCAACACCGTGAGCAAAGAGTGGTGAACGAGCCAAGTCAAACCAGGAGAGCACGAGGTACCAAACGCAGAGCAGAAGAGTAGTCAGTAAGTCAGGGTCAGTATGGAGCAGGATCAAATAGTTAGGAGCTGTAGCTGGGCCAGGAAACCACACGGAAAGAATCACAAGCAAGGGAGAAAGAGGAAAGGCAGGTATAAATAGACAGAGGGCGGGAGGTAGCTCCGTCTGGCCAGGCTGCGATAGGCTCTCCCACTCCTAAGCCTGCCATCCTGAGTGGTGGAAGAAGGAGTCAGTCTCAGAGACGTAGATTCAGGTGTAGACTGATTACCTATGGGAGTTAACCCCGAAGCTGTGCCTGGCAGAACCTTTACACTATCTCTCTGTGATGGATTTCAACATTTTTTTCAGCCTAACGATGGTCTGTTTCCCTTGCATTGAGAGCTCCTTTGACTTCATATTGTGGGTTCACAGCAACAGCTTCCAAATGCAAATGCCACACCCGGAATCAAGTCCAGACCTTTTACCTGTTGAATTGATGATGGAATAACGAGGGAATAGCCCATGCAGCCCATTAAATAGCTTTTGCGATGATTCTCCAACTACCTTTGGTTCCTTGAAAAAGAGGCAGCTACATATTGAAGAGCTGTAGTTCCTAAACCTTTCCTCAAATTAGGATGTGAATACCCTCAAATTAAATCTGAGAGTCTGCACTTTAAGCCCATATTGATGTTTGGCTAAACAGCTAAAATGACAAAACTTGTGTCACTGTCCAAATAATTCTGTACCTAACTGTATATAGTTTTTATAAAAAAATATTTCTACTTTTTGAGATACAGCTGCTTTGTATCCTGTATCCTGTATCATTTGCTAAGACCTGAATGCGTCTGGTCCGTGGGACTAACGGGATCAGTGTCAGCGGGTCAGACACGTAGGATCCACCTGTAATCTATCACATCTAAGTCAGACACACAGGACCCGCTGACGCTGAACCCTTCTGTCCCGCGGACCTGACAGGCACAGGATTCAGAGAACGGTACAGCTGCTCTGTATACAGAATACAGAGCAGATGTATCTCAAAAAGTAAAAATAATTTTTAGTAAAAACTAAGTTGAAAGTTACACCAAACACACTGATTGACATTTTTATTAAAAAACAAAAATCAATTTAGAACTTTTAAAGTTTACTTAGCCTTTAATGCAGTCAATATTGTGTATTGGCATAAACAAAAAAACACTCACAAAACAAAAATTGTAAATAATATTTAATAAAGTTGATGTTAGGATCAGTTTACACTGAGGTTTTTTTGCGCTGATTTTGACACGGAAACTGAGTCGGAATCAACTCCAAAAAAACGTCTGAAACCGCCATTCAATGGGAGGCGGAGGATTTTTTTCCCAGGAGTGGCCTTTAGACATGCTCTTTCTTGCCGCGGTTCTGCCTCCTATTGAAATCAAATGAGGCAAAGAAAGCGTTTTTCGTTGTGTTTTTTGACTGCGGTGCTCAATGGCTGCAGCCGAAAAATGCTGCAAAAAACCGGGGGGTAAAATTTGTTTTCTGCCTGCAAAAAAAACTGTGTGTACAGGACCTTAGAAAGAACTTTGCAAAAGTAGAATAACATAATTAAAAACATTAAAAGAAACAATGAATAAGGCTCTATTCATACAACAGGGTCCGAGTGTCGGCCGATAAAAACTGCAGTTTTGGTCCGTTTTTCTCGGCCGTTTTGCATCCGTTCCTTTTCCATTCCAGACCGTGTTTCCATCTTTAACGGCTGATTTTGACTCGTGTTGCATCAGTTTTTTCCCTGTCCGTTTTAAAAATGGATGAATTTCATTTGTACATTTTTTACCACACACTTCCCTCTGTAGATAATGCCACACACTGCCCTCTGTAGATACTGCCACAGCCCCCTTGTAGGTAATGCCACACAGCCCTCCTGTAGGTAGTGCCACACAGCTCCCCTGTAGGTATTGCCACACAGCCCACTGTAGGTAATGCCACACAGCCCCCTGTAGGTAATGCCACACAGCCCCCTGTAGGCAATGCCACAAAGACCCATGTAGGTAATGCCACACAGCACCCTGTAGGTAATGCCACACACTTTTACATAGCACCCGCCCCCCCCCCCCCATAGATGGAACCCCCTACCTTTCTATAGATAGCACCACCGTTCCAGGAGAAGTCCCTGCTTCAGAAATCCCTGACGTCACTGTGTCCATATATGGACAGTGAAGTCAGTGACTTCTCCTGGAGCGGAAACACCGGCCACAGCGTCGGGGATCCCGCTTCAGAAGTCCCTGACGTCACTATGTCCATAGATAGGCAGTGGAGTCAGGCACTTCTCCTGGAGCGGAAACACTGGCCACAGCGCCGGGGATTCCACTTCAGAAGTCCCTGACGTCACCGTATCCATATATGGACAGTGGAGTTAGGGACTTCTCCTGGAGCGGAAACACCAGCCACAGTGCCGGGGATCCCACTTCAGAAGTTCCTGACGTCCCTGTCTCCATATATGGACAGTGAAGTTAGGTACTTCTCCTGGAGCAGAAACACCAGCCACAGCACTGGGGATTCGCTTCAGAAGTCCCTGACGTCACTGTGTCCATATATGGACAGTGAAGTCATACACTTCTCCTGGAGCAGAAACACTGGCCGCTGGATGCTGATTGGTCACTGATTGGTCAGCGTCAAACACTTATCTCCACAATGGCCACTTGGTCAAAAGTAAAAACACGCCCAATTGGGCATTAAGAAAGTCATTAGCATAAAGCTAAAATCGATAATTTTTCTAAATAAAAAGCACTGCTGTTACCTACATTACAGCGCCGATCTCATTATGTAAGAGATAGGGCACTTATAATGCGGTGACAGAGTCTCTTTAAGTTACATGTTGAAATAGGGACACAAAAATAATGCATCTTGTCCTGCAAAAAAAACAAAAAAAGACTTTAGCAATTGCAATAAACATTTTTTTTAAAAACTTGATCAATTGTAAGCTGTTAGGGAGTCCGGAAACAAGTCTTTAATAACCACCACATCGAAAATTAAGCATTACGCAGTTCTCATTGAAATTGATGGGCTGTCTGTGTTATGCATGGATGTGCTGGATCCCCAGAGGTAGAGACACTCTTAGCTGCTCTCCCTTGTGGCTAATAGATGAAGATCACCTTTCTCATCTCTCTGCTGAATATGCTGCCCTAGATAAGGGTAGCGCTCTGTTCTGAGCTAGCTGAATTATGTGGCTTGTCATATAAGTGGAGTTATAAAACTGGAGTTAAAAAGAGGAGTTAAAGCCACAGTAAGTACTCTTCTTTTATTTTACTTTAACAATTGTTCATTTTTTTTTGTAACTGGGATAATGGACAGCGAGATTGGAGGTTTTCTTCAGTGCACAGTTTGCCATATGTATGCACGACTGGAGCCGGAGTTTCAGGGTGAATACCTCTGTGGCAGATGTGAGCATGTTGTTCACCTGGAAGTTCGCATTAGAGATTTGGAGGAGCAAAATGCAACACTGAGGGCGATAGACAATCTTGTGTGTACATCGGGGCGTGTTTACTACTTTTACTAGCTGGGCGTTCTGATGAGAAGTATCATCCACTTCTCTTCACAACGCCCAGCTTCTGGCAGTGCAGATCTGTGACGTCACTCACAGGTCCTGCATCGTGTCGGCACCAGAGGCTACAGTTGATTCTGCAGCAGCATCAGCATTTGCAGGTAAGTAGCTACATCGACTTACCTGCAAACGCCGATGCTGCTGCAGAATCATCTGTAGCCTCTGGTGCCGATGTGTCCTCGCTTGTCTGACACGATGCAGGACCTGTGAGTGACGACACAGCGTGATCTCTCGAGAACACGCTGTGTCTGCACTGCCAGAAGCTGGGCGTTGTGAAGAGAAGTGGATGATACTTCTATACACAACGCCCAGCTAGTAAAAGTAGTAAACACGCCCCGATGTACACACATAATACACGCCCAGTTGTACTTTTACTTTTCAACACGCCCAGTTGTACTTTTGCAAGCCTCATTTGCATAAATACGAAAATGGTCATAACTTGGCCAAAAATGCTCGTTTTTTGAAAATAAAAACGTTACTGTAATCTACATTGCAGCGCCTATCTGCTGCAATAGCAGATAGGGGTTGCAAAATCTGGTGACAGAGCCTCTTTAAACTAGGGCTGAGGAGGGAGGTCAATGTAGAAAAAAAAGGGCTAGTTAGGTTAGAGAGGGGTCAGACTATATTGGTGGGGGGAGAAGCAGACTGTGGGGAGAGGACTAGGCAACAAGATAAGGAGATCCTTTTGTTACAAAACAGCAATGAAAAAAAAAAGCCCAAATAATGTCAAATAATCACAGGGTTTTACACTGTTTCGGAAAGACAGGACAAATAGGAAAGGCGGTGGTGTATGTCTGTATGTAAGAAGTGATATGAAGGTGAGTGTGAAAGAGACATTAGTGGGTGAAGATTGTGAGGAGGTTGAAATCTTGTGGGTGGAATTACAAAGGGAGGTAAACACTGAAAACATTACTTTTGGGGTAATATATAGAACCCCCCCCCCCCCCCCCCAATATAACTGAGGAGCTGGAAGGTCAGCCATATAAACAGATGGAGCGGGCTGCACAGGCTGGTACTGTAGTGATAATGGGAGATTTTAATTTCCGGGATATACATTGGTGTCATGGTTCAGCTTCAACTGCAAAGGGGAGACATTTCCTCAACCTGTTGCAGGAAAATTTTATGGGCCAGTTTGTGGAAGACTCGAGGTGAAGCTCTGTTGGATCTGGTCATTTCTAATAATGCAGAGCTTGTTGGGAACGTCAAGGTTCGTGAAAACCTCGGTAACAGTGGTCACAATATTGTTATATTTTACCTATAGTGTAAAAAACAAACACAGGCTGGGAGGGCAAAAACACTTAATTTTAAGAAGGTCAATTTCCCCAGGATGAGGGCTGCAATTCAGGATATAGACTGGGAAGAACTAATGTTAAATAATGGGACAAATGATAAATGGGAGATTTTCAAATCTACTTTGGGTAATTATAGTGCAAAATGTATTCCTATATATAAGTATAAACGACTAAAATTAAACCCTACATGGCTTACACCTTCTGTAAAAAGGGTAATACATGACAAAAAAAGGGCATTTGAAAAATATAAATCTGAGGGTACAGCTCTAGACATTGTAAATTATAAAGAGCTTAATAAAATCTGTAAAAATACAAAATGAAGGGCTGGTGGCCAAGGAAAGTAAAACAAATCCCAAAAAATTATTCAAGTATATAAATGCAAAAAAGCCAAGGTCTGAACATGTAGGACCCCTAGATAGTGGTAATGGGATCAAGAGAAGGCAGAGTTAATAAATGGGTTCTTCACCTCTGTATATACAACAGAAGAAAGAGCAGCTGATGTAGCCGGTGCCAGTGCTGTTACTATATCAGTTGATATAAACTGGGATTGGTGGGGGTCCAAGCACTGAGACCACCACCAATCGCTATAACGAAGCAGCTGAAGCGCTCGTGTGAGCGCTCAGCCGCTTCGTGTCTATTTGGCTTTTTCCGGAAAGCCGATGTATCGGAGTACGGGCTCATAGACTTTCCGGAAAAAGCTGAAAAGACACGAAGCAGCTGAGCTCTCACACGAGCGCTTCATCTGCTTCGTTCTAGGGATTGGTGGGGGTCTCAGTGCTCGGACCCCCACCAATCCAAACTTCTGACATGTCGCTATGACATGTCAGAAGTTTGTCAAACGATTAGCTATACTTTAATTCATTTTTACATGAATTAACCGTTAGATGTTATATACCAAAAAATATACCCGAGACGCAAAAAACTGGACTTCACAAAGTAATGTAACGAAAAATATAATGCAGCTCCTAAATAAATTCAACAGACATTGCTGCGGCCAGTTCTCCACGCTCCGATCACTCACATAGGGCTGACATACACTGACATACACTACCAGCTGAAGGGGAGGCAGCAGCAGGAGAAATGCTGTCTCCCAGGTGGAGTACTTCTTCAATAAGTATACTAAACACAGAGATATGGATATTTGCAAGCCAGCAGTAGGTTCGGCATGTCTTACTCTATCTGTACAAAAAAACGTAACGCCAATCAAGTTTTCCTTATGCGTCACTCTCCCCTATTTGATAAATGACTTCCGAAAGCTCCAAGGAAACAGTATTCCTTGCTGCACAAATGAATGTTAATTAAAATACAAAGCATCGGAATAGAATAGACCTCTCCCAGGTAACATAATAATAAAATCAATCTGTACAACAGACTATTGAAATGCATGGCACGGCACAATTGTTAGAACATTTATTCATAGCAAAAATGCTACAATACAAATCCAGAATTTCACTGGTCGGCTAATTATATGGAAATGATTCAGTGACTCATATAACAGGAAGTATCAGTTATGAATAAATGCTTTATGGGTATGAATAAAAATATGAAGGTTTGTCAGTCTGGGAGAACAGGAAAATAAGTAGTTGCAAGCCAATAATTGCACATGAAAATTTTTGCTGGTAGAGTAACTACAGTATATCAATCACTACACCAATCCGCAAATTTGCCCGCCAGCACTCCTTATCAATTCACTCACTTCACCCATCCTCCATTTTAGCCGGACTGCGTAGTGGTTGCTTAGCAATAGCACTTCTAAAGCAAAAGGGTGCCCTGATGATGGCGACACATGCTGTTAAATTGCTGTGGATTTGTGGACTGATATTATAGCGAACTTAAACTTAAAATAACAGCAAAGCTTAAAGATTATATTCACTTTTCAACATTCATTTGCATATAGATTTAATCTACATAAAAATGTATGCAACTTGGCAAATACTTAGCTTTTTTCATCTTGTACAGATCTTGCGTTACAGCCTGTAGGATAGCCATTAGTTGCATTCATAATTTTGCAGACATCAGAGCTGAAATCTCCCAGCATTTCTTGCTTACTCATTGCCTGCACAGAGCTTTCTATGGTGATTTGCATTCCGGGAAGTGTCATCTTTACATCAGGCACTGTATTCTACCACCGCCTTAGGGCACATTCAGACGTGGCGGAATTGCTGTTGAATTCCGCTCTGGACAGTCCGCAGTGGAATTCTGCAGCAGCCGTTTTTTACATTTCTTTCTATACATTTTTAGGAAACTTAGTTCAGACGTTGCGGAAAATAACTGTGCTGAATTTAGGCTGCTGTGCAGAATTTCCCGTCCGCGGCATGCTCATTATGTTGCAGAGAAGCAGCGGAATTTCACTATGGATTTCAGACTTTGCAATGCAAAAACTGAAATCGGCAGCAAGTCCGCTGTGATATCTACAGCGTCAGAATTACGTGTCAAATATGCAAATGTTGCTGCAGATTCGTTGCATAATTGACAAGAAGCTGCAGCAACATTTGCAGAGGAAAAATTCTGCCCTTAGGCCTCATTCACACGAGTGTGAATCACGTCCGTGTGCTGTGCGTGGAAACGACGCACAGCACACGGACCGATTATTTTCAATGGGGCCATTCACACATGGATGAGTTTTAACGCAGGGTGAGTGCGTTGCGTGAAACTCACTACATGTCCTATATTGGTGCGTGTTTGCGCATCGCAGTCGCCAATTGAAGTCTATGGGTACGTGAAAACAACGCACTGAACACTTGTATCATTCGTGAGCAGCGCGTTATTCATGCAGAGTTGCAAAGCATATTGGGACTTTATAACAAAAACTAGGAAGTGGGCAGAGGAGGAACAGATCAGTCCTGTGCGCAGCAAACTAGCAAGAAGTGATGCCTCGACCAATTGATGTGGGGAGATTAATAACTTTGGGCAAGGAGAGGCCTGAGTTATGGGACACCAGGTCTGATTTGTACCATGACTGTCATAAAGACAAGGCATGGGAGGCCATTTCAAAAGCCATGTTTACGCAGTGCCAGTCCTGCTGAAAGAAACAACTTTGGTAAGGCCTCATGCACACAAACGTATTTTCGTCCTCCCGTAAATACTGGCGTAAATACGGGTCCTTGGTCACACGTATTCGACCCGTATTGCCCCAGTATTTACGGACCCGTGCCCGTAAATACGGGTCCGGTGTCACCAGTATTCCACCCGTATTTACGGGCACGTTTTCGCTGCTAAATTACACTGCAGTAATCGGCAGCCCCTCCTCTCTATCAGTGCAGGATAGAGAGAAGGGGCAGCCCTTTTTCGCAGAAAATGTAAAAGAAATTCATACTTACCCGGCCGTTGTCTTGGTGACGCGTCCCTCTCTTGACATCCAGTCCGACCTCCCCGGATGACGCGGCAGTCCATGTGACCGTTGCAGCCTGTGATTGGCCTGTGATTGGCTGCAGCGGTCACATGGGCTGAAACGTCATCCCAGGAGGCCGGACTGGAGGAAGAAGCAGGGAGTTCTGGTTAAGTATGAACGTCTTTTTTTTTTTTTACAGGTTGATCTATATTGTGATCGGAAGTCACTGTCTAGGGTGCTGAAACAGTTACTGCCGATCGTTTAACTTTTTCAGCACCCTGGACAGTGAATATTTACTGACGTCGCCTAGCAACACTCCCGTAATTACGGGTGCACACACGTAGTCACCCGTAATTACGGGAGCTCCATAGACTTCTATGGGCCTGCCCGTGCCGTAATTACGGCCTGAAATAGGACATGTTCTATATTTTTCAACGGCACGGGCACCTTCCCGTAAGCATACTGGGAGGTACCCATGGCCAATAGAAGTCAATGGGCCTATAAAAACGTGCCGTAATTACGGCCCGTAATTACGGGTGTTTTTACGTTCGTGTCCATGGGGCCTAAGTAGAAAATTAGTTTAGCCTGTAAATATTGTATGAAGCTGCCCTATTTTTCCAAAAATATGACGTTTTGTTTTTATGTAAAGCCATGTTGTCCTTATAGACACAGTATATTTTTGCCCCTTTTGTCATGTGTCGCTGTTGATCAAGTGTCTGGTCAATAATTTATTACTTGTGCAGCATGTGGCCCTGATAGAGACGCAGTCAACTGTTTTAAAGAAATTAAATATGGGCCGCATAGTACATCTACACTTTATATTTTTATGTGTAAGTCAGGTGGGGAAGCACGAGGGACCAATACCGCCGTGAAATGAACACCAAAGGGAAGAGTGGTTCCGCTCTGAGGAAAAAAAGGCCATATCAGTTTTCTCGCCAGTTATCCTTTCTCAAACCCGTTTTGGAACTTCGTGCATATGTATCCGTTAAAATATGAGGAATTTCCCTTTTAAAGTTTTTCCCCCGTCTAGGGAAAAAAAATCAGTATCGCACCAAATATGTAATAAATGTCTGAGATATTTGTTTCACACTAATACCACCTGGACCAATGCCTTTAAGGGGTCCCCTGAACACCAAATTTCAGAATTTGATCCTGATGCAAAAAAAATCCTGTAAGGCCTCATGCACACGAACTTAAAAACGCCCGTAATTACGAGTCGTAATTATGGCCCGTAATTACGGGCCTATAGACTTCTATTGGCCACGGGTACATTCCCGTATGCTCACGGGAAGGTGCCCGTGCCGTTGAAAAACATAGAACATGCCCTATTTCAGGCAGTAATAACGGCACAGGCTTGCCCATAGTAGTCTATGGGGCTCCCGTAATTACGGGTGGCTACGTGTGTGCACCCGTAATTACGGGAGCGTTGCTAGGCGACGTCAGTAAATAGTCACTGTCCAGGGTGCTGAAAGAGTTAACTGATCGGCAGTAACTCTCAGAACCCGGGACAGTGACTACCGCTGGAGTTAATAGTATTAAAAGTTAACTTACCCAGAACTCTTCTTCTTCCTCCAGTCCGGCCTCCCGGAATGACGTTTCATCCCATGTGACCGCTGCAGCCAATCACAGGCCAATCACTGGCTGCAGCGGTCACATGGGCTGCCGCGTCATCCAGGGAGTTCGGACTGGATGTCAAGAGAGGGACGCGTTTCCAAGACAACGGCCGGGTAAGTATGAATTTCTTTTACTTTTACTGCGGAAATTGCTGTCCCTTCTCTCTATCCTGCACAGAAGGGCTGTCGATTAGTGCAGTGCAATTTTGCAGCGAAAATGTGCCCGTAAATACGGGTGGAATACTGGTGACACCGGATCCGTATTTACGGGAACGGGTCTGTAAATACTGGTGCAATACGGGTCCCGTATTTACGCCAGTATTTATGGGAGGACAAAAATACGTTCGTGTGCATGAGGCCTAAATGTAATATGAATAATCATAAATTCTCATTAAAAATCAGCTCTGAGGACAACCAAGTGGGTGATCCGGAGGAAGACGACAACACAGAGATGGTGGAGAGGAGAGTTGTGGAAGATTCCACAAGTCCAGAATAGGAACAACAGGATTGCGAGATTCCAGTGACATCACCTGGGGCGGTTCTGAACACTCCAGAGAATACTTCTCGCTCCAGAGCTGCACCAAAAAGAAAAAAAAGAGTGGAGCCATCCACAGCGAGCCACGTGGACACAAGGGTTTTGGATTACTTGTCACGACATCAGCCTGAGGATGAGGTGGACACATTTGTTCGTAAACTTCATGCGTGGCATCACTAGCGGATAGCGTCCCGCTGCCAGGGCACTGCACCCTCGGGGATCAGGAAATTGTAAAGAATTCCGTGTTCAGAGGCCAGATGTTCCAGGTCTTCCTTGCGCTGTGTTGTCAATAATCAATGATCCAGTGGACATAAGATGTTCCACTTCACCATCGGCTGTTGCGTCGTACATTCGTGTGTAGTTGTGCAGGATGACACATGCTTTGATGACTAAATTTACATTGTTTGCATCCATTTGTATTGTTGACATGAACACTCTCCAATTGTTTGACATAATACCGAAGGCGCACTCCACATAGCGACGAGACCTGGAAGTGAGTATGCGCCATAGTTCGTCCAAAGCACGCCTAGGAAAGGGCTGCATAAGATTGGTGGATAGTCCGAAGGCCTCATCTGCAACTATCACAAATGGTGCTGGGGTCCAGAATATCCGGGCAGTAGGCAGGGTTCAGGGAGGCCTAGCTGGTTGCTTAGAAGCCGCTGACCCATTCTGGAAGCCCTGAAGAAGCTATCATCCGCTTCCATAGGAACCAATATCTACAATTACAAACCGGTATTGACTGTCAGCCAAGGCCAACAGCACTACCGAGAAATACTGTTTGTAATTGTAGAAACGGGACCCTGAGTGTGGCGTCTTCTTTATCCAGATATGTTTTCCGTCCAGCGCCCCAATGCAATTGGGGAATTGTGCATTGGTCATGAACCCATCAGCTATACTCATCCACTGTTCTGTTGTGGGTTGAGGCGTCACGGTATCTTTTAGTTGACGTCAGATTAGATCAGTGGTGGACCTGATAATTCCAGAAATGGTCGACGTCCCCACTAGGAATTCGAAATGATTGGTACGCAAACGAATTTCCAGTGGCAAGGAATCTGAAGATAAAAGAACGAATATAACTTTAATTACACAAAGTCATTTATAACTGCTAATTTGAAGGCATTTTATCATAGTTCTAAACTAGCACACTGAGAATTACTTTTAAACAGAGACAGTATGTATTCTTACCTGAGGGTGGTGATGAGACATTCCTCAGGCGAAATGCTGCGTCTCATGTTCGTATTTTTGAAGGTTAGCCCGGAACGCAGCTTCTCCAGCAGCCGATCAAAAGTTGCGACTGACATCCGACAGAAGGCTTGAAATTTTGCCGGAAGCAGCCGCAGGTCCTCATAAAGGGTGTGGAAGTGCCCTTTGTAATTACATTGGGAGACAATGGGATGAACCCTATGCCGCCGCCTCCTCCTCCTCTTTGGTTCTTCCTCCACCATATGGCGTCGTTCTCCATATGTGCGAGAGATCAGCCACATCATAAGAACATGGTCCATAGCTTTGGATGTCATGTTCACACAAAAAAAGTGCTCTAAAATCAATTCTCAACAAGCACAGGAATCACACAAAGCTCTCTCTATGCTGTACAGCAATAGGAAATGGCGAATCCCGACCATTTGACCTTCCTGTGGTTGGGACCAAATTTTAGCTTAAAAAGTTCCTCCTTCTGTTTTTCACGCGCGTATAAAACGCGTGGTATACGCAGACAATCGGAAGCACAATGCATGCACTCATGTACGCATAAAGCTCCGCAAATTCGGACACGCTCGTGTGAATGAGGCCTTATAGTTCAGCTAAAGGTTTGTCTATCATCAAAGTTGTCGACTGTTTCCAATAACAACCAGCAGAACTGAATTTTAGGGTGTAACTCAGAATCAGTACAAGTAAAGTATTTGCAAAGATACTCAAGTTTTTATACAAATTATATCTTTATACAGGCTGAAAAATTATGTACAGTGTTGGAAACACTGTAAATAATATTACAATAATAATATGAATAATAATAATTTTATAAAAAAGTTTCTTAACTTTGTGAGTACATTGTAATATTTATCTTGTACTGATCCTGTGTTACAGACTGTATTATAAGCATCCTCCTCCGCAGCTGCATTCACCGTTCTGCAGGATGCTGAACTCAAATCTCCCAGGGATCTCTGTTTAGTCAGCACTAAATTTGATCAGGAGATTTGCATTCTGAAAAAGTGAATCCTTTAGACCAGATTCTGCAACAAAAGTCAGCAACAGTTTCAAGTGTGATACATGTGGACAGGGTTTTCAAAAATCTGCACAGATTTCAGGGCAAGCTGCGTATGTTTCAAAATCTGCAGCATGTTCAATGTGTTGTAGAGTTGCTGCAGATTTTTACAGTGGATCTCGTCCTTTTTAATGAAATACATGAGTATTTTGATGCACATTCCCTGCAGATTCGCAATGTAGAATATATATATATATATATATATATATATGACCCCACTAGTTATTGGACCTATTAATATGTTCTATGTACATAATGTAATGTCTTTGCTGCCCACTTTGCTTACCATTTGTGATGAAGGCCTGGCATGACTACATGGCCAGTCCTTGCCATGAATGTAGGAGGTGGTGCTGGAAGTCAATACGGGCCCTCTGAGAACTTGGCACTGACGTGATGGTGAGCATAGTGGCGTCAGGACGCTGGTTAGTATGTACAGTGTGATATAGAAAGGATATATAACGGGGAGAGTTGGTGGCATTGAAGTAGTTTGTGGCTAGACCGCGTGTAGTGCTGTGGGACCCTGTGTCTGTTGAAAGCTTGTAGTTGGGCACTATACCTTGGAACTACAGTGTGTGTAATTGGGTCCTAACTTAGCCACCGCAAAGCTGTCAGTGGGCTGTGAAGTATAGTGACCAGAACCGTTACTGTATTGTTACTACTGTTACCATTCTGCTTACAGCAAGTAAAGTTAAGTGTCCGTAAAAAGAGACAGTAGCCTTTTCTGTTAAGGATTTATTCTAGACTTCGTACATATCACCTAGCGGTCTGGGACCATACTTTGTGTTGTCTGTTGTGTACTGTACTTTGAACGTCAACATTATTGGTGGTTGGGCTATTCTGTGAAAGATAGTGATGAACCAAACACAAGGACTGACGGAGACAAAGTGACTGGTGCAACTTCGCAAGTTACACTAAGGTTGGTAATATCTACATCTCAGATTTACACAAATAAAGGGGAGCCCCCGTTGCAGCATGCTTAGGTCATTTAAAATTGTACACGTGTAGTATGATATCATTTTCATAGACAATATGATATTATGGGGGTTACATTGCACTTTGGCTCTTGCTTGGCATTTTTGCTGTACCCTATTAAAGTGAATCCACCTCATTACCCTACTGCTATGTAAAAATAAAGATAATGCCACTTAGCCAAGAAATTACAGACAAGTTACAGTTCAGTGGAGCTAATTTTCTCTTTATTAATGTATTTCTCTACAAATTCACACATTCGACTCAGCTTACATTTATCTTCTGTCCTCACCCAACCCCACTTCACTGTAACTCATCGCCACCTGCCGTATCCTAGCGCAGCTTTTTGTACTGTTGTCAGTCTTCTCCTCTCTCATTTTCACCTTTCAAACAAAATGCAAAGCCCTGCACTACCAGTAAGTCATCTAATGTGGTGACACAAGTAACCGTCAGGTAATATTACCTAGTCAGAATATATTACAAGTCTTCCTTCAATTACACTGGGCCTGTTATCTCATTTTAGACTACACTGAGGATTTCAAATCAAAAAAGGATTTATTGGGCAAAAAAACAAAAACACAAAACATGAAAAGTTGTATTAAAATGTTACCAGATTGTTGTGTAATATGTTTCTCATCTATAAACTGTGCACTTACGTCTGATATCACGTCATACTTAGCCCCTTCCTGACGCAACCATTTTTAGTTTTTTCCTCCCTGCATTACAAGAACCATAACTTTTTTCTTTTTTCATTGACATGAGGGCTTATTTTTTGGTTTTGAATGGTTCCATTACAACCCTTTCAGGACTGAGCCTGTTTTGGCCTTGTGGAACAGCTTATTTTTTTCAAATCTGACTTGTGTTACTTTATTTGGTAAAAACTTGGGAATGTTATTTCCTATCCAAGCAATTCTGAGATTTTTTTCTCGTGACATATTGTACTTTATGTTAGTGGAAAAATTTGGTCAATAAATTCAATATCTATTAGTGAAATTCACCAAAATGTTGAGAAAATTTTCAAAAATGTGCATTTTTCTAAATTTAAGTGGATCTGCTTGTAAAACAGATAGTAATACCACACAAAATAGTTACTAGTTAACATTTACCATATGTCTACTTTATGTTGGCATTGTTTTTTGAACATGCTTTTATTTTTTTCTAGGACGTTACAAGGTTTAGAACTTTAGCAGCAATTTCTCCCATTTTCAAGAAAATTTCAAAGGGCTATTTTTACAGGGACCAGTTCAGTTCTGAAGTGGTTTTGAGGGCCTTATATAGTCGAAACTACCAATAAATCACCCCATTTTAAAAACTGCACCCCTCCAAGTATTCAAAACAGCATTCAGAAAGTTTCTTAACCCTTCAGGCGTTTCACATGAAATAAAGCAAAGCAGAAGGAAAATTTACAAATTTCATTTTTTTTGCCGAAATTAATTTGCAATACTTTTTTTTCTGTAACACAGAAGGTTTTACCAGAGAAACACAACTCAATATTTATTGCCCAGATTATGCAGTTTTTAGAAACATCCCACATGTGGCCCCAGTGTGGTAATGGACTGAAACAGCGCTCTCAGAAGCAAAGGAGCACCTAGTGGATTTTGGGGCCTCCTTTGTTTTAGAATGTATTTTAGGCACCATGTCAGGTTTGAAGAGGTCTTGTGGTGCCAAAACAGTGGAAACCGCCAAAAGTTACCCCATTTTGGATACTAAACCCCTCAAGGAATTTATCTAGGGGTATAATTAGAATTTTGACCCCACAGATCTTTTGCTATATTTATTGGAGTTAGTCTGTGGAAGTGAAAATCTACTTTTTTGCTGAAAAAACATAGACATTTTTAATATTCACAAGGAATAGAATACACCCCAACATTTGTAAAGCATCTTTTCCCGATTAATATCCCATATGTGGTAATAAGCTGCTGTTTGGACCCACCACAGGGCTCAGAAGGGAAGGGGCGCTATTTGGCATTTGGAGCTCAAGTTTGCTGGATTGGTTTCTGGTCGCCATGTCGTATTTGCAAAGCCCCTGAGGGACCAAAACAGTGGTCACTCCCCAGAAGCGACCCCATTTGGGAAACTACAGCCCTAAAAGAATTTATCTAGGAGTATAGTGGTTTTGGAGAGCAGATTTTGCTGGATTGGTTTTCGGGTGCCATGTTGTGTTTGCAATGCACTGGAGGGACCTAAACAGTGGAACCCCCCCCCCCCCCCCCCCAAAAGACAATTTTGGAAACTACACCCCTCAAGGAATTTTTCTAGGGGTATAGTTAGAATTTTGACTCCACAGTTATTTTGCATAATTTAGTGGGATTAGGCCGCGAAAATGAATAACAACATTTTTGTCCACTTAAATGTTGAATTTTTTCAAGCTGCCCAACATTTGTAAAGCAATCTCTCACGAGTACGGCAATACACCATATGTAGTCATAAATGTTTTATTTATTAGAAATTAATTAACACTTTCAGGACTGATCCTTTTTATGCATTTTCGTTTTTCACTCCCCGCCTTCCAAGAGCCATAACTTTTTTATTTATCCATCAATAGAGTGGTGTGAGAGCTTATTTTTTGCGGGAGGAGTAGTAGTTTCTATTAACACCATTTAAAGTACTATATAATGTACTGGGAAACTGAATATAAAATTCTTTGTGGGGTGAAATACGAAAAAACTGTGATTCCTTCATTGTTTTTTGGCTTTCGTTTTTACCGCTTTCCCCGTGCAGTAAAAAAGACAATTTAACTTTATTTTGCATCTCATTACAATTACGCTGATACCAAATGTATATAGTTTTTTTTTTATATTTTACAACTTTTACAAAGAAAAAAACTATTTGTTAAAAAAAATAGTTTTTTATCAACATATTCTGAGAGCCATAACTTTTTTATTTCTTGGTCGGTGTGAGGGCTTATTTTTGGCGGGACGAGCTGTAGTTTTTATTAGTACCATTTTTTGGTACATACAACTTTTTGATCACTTTTTATTACATTTTATTTAGAGCTAAGGTGACCAAAAAACTGTGATTTTGGTGTTTTAAATTCTTTATTTCTTATGGCATTCACCGTGCGCTATAAATTAAATTTTACTTTATTCTGCGGGTTGATACGATTACGACGATACCATATGTATATAGTTTTTTTTATGTTTTGCAGCGTTTGCACAATAAAATCACTTTTTTATAATATAATTTGTTTTTTGTCTCACCATATTCTGAGAGCCATAACTTTTTTATTTTTCAGTCAAAAAAGCTGTGTAAGGGCTTGTATTTTTGCGGGACGGGTTTTAGTTTTTATTGGTACTATTTTGTGGTACATGCGACTTTTTGCTCACTTTTTATTCTATATTTTGGGAGGGGTGGTGACGAAAACAGTGATTCTGGCATAGTTTTTCGTTTCTTTTTTTTGCGGTGTTCAACGTGCGGGAAAAATAACATTACAGTTTTATAGTTTGGGTCGTTACGAACGCGGTGATACCAAATATGTGTACTTTTTTTTTACCTTTTTTATTTTTTTCCTATAATAAAAGACTTATTATAGGAAAAAAAACCTTTAACTTTTACACTTTTATAAAACATTTTTATTAACTTTTTTTTTAACCTGCAGCACTGATCGCTGCTAGAAAATATTACACTACCTAGGTAGTGTAATGTATTCCAACTGTCTGTGTGATGTCACAGTCACTCTCACAGTAAGCCTATGACCAGAGGTTGGTCCTCATAGGCTTCCATACATAGCAAACCTGGAGGCCGTTATCTGGCCTCCAGTTGTCATGACATGTCGGGGACAGCTGACCTCCCAGTTCCTGATGCACACTGTTACCAACAGTGTGCATCGGGAACGACTCAGTTACTTCTTGTCACTCTGAGAGGGAGCCTATCAGGACCTCCGGCTGGTCCTGATCGGCTTCCGTACATGGCAGACACAGAGGCCATTGTTTGGCCTCCGGTTGCCATGCCAACCATCTGCAAAAGCCACGAAACCCTGATGTGCTAGAAACCCCTAAAATGCGGCAATCGCCGCATTTAAGGGGTTAATCGCCTAAATCAGCGACAGTGTGCATCGGGAACCGCGCAGTAACCGTATGTGCTGGTTCACTAACACACTGGCCACCAGGATGTACAGTTGCGTCGTGGTGCACCTAGGGGTTAAATGTACCATTTAATGTACTAAAAAACTGAGAATAAATTATTTGTGGGATGGAATAGAAAAAAGCAATATATATAGTTTCCCTATGCTTTACCACTTTTACAAAATAAAAACCATTTGTTAAGAAAAAAAATTTTTGTCTCACCATATTCTGAAAGCCATAACTTTTTTTAGTTTTCGGCCAATGGAGCAATGTGAGGGCCTGTTTTTTGTGGTGTGAGCTGTAGTTTTTATGGGTACTATTTTGGGGTGCATACAACTTTTTGATCACTTATAATTCAATTTTCTTGGGGAAGTGAGGTGATGAAAAAAAGCAATTCTGGCGGGTTTTTCTTACGACATTCCTGTGCCGAATAAATAATGTTATATTGTCACAGTTTGGACTTTTACGGACGGATACAAATTATGATTTTTATTTTATTTTTTACATTATGGGAAAAATACATTTGTTCCTATTATATTTTTTCCTCCTATATTAGTGAAAACTTTATTTAACCCCTTAATGACCAGCCTATTTTGGACCTTAATGACCAGGCTATTTTTTACGTTTTTCAATCGTCGCATTCCAAGAGCTATAACGTTTTTATTTTAGCGTCGACATTGCTGTATAAGGTCTTGTTTTTTGCAGGACGAGTTGTATTTTTTAATAGCACCATTTTGGGGGACATATTATTTATTGATTAACTTTTATTAACTTTTTTTTGGGGGGGAATAGATAAAAACCTGAAATTACGCCACTCTTTTTTGCGTCCTAAATCTACGCCGTTTACCGTGTGGTATAAATAACACAATAACTTTATTCAGCGGGTTGTTACGATTGCAACAATACCAAATTTGTATAGTTTTTGTATGTTTTGCTACTTTTACACAGTAAAAACGCTTTTTTTTCTAAATGATTTGTTTTTGTGTCTCCATATTTGAAGAGCTGTAACGTTTTTATTTTTTCGCCGATGCGGTTGTATGAGGGCTTTTTTTTTGCGGGACGACTTGTAGTTTTTATTGGTACCATTTTGGAGTAGATGCGACTTTTTGATCACTTTTTATCACATTTTTTTAAAGTCAGTATTCACAGAAAACAGCAATTTTTCCATAGTTTTTTATTAATTTTTTTTACGGCGTTCACCGTGCGGGTTAAATAATGTAATAGATTTATAGTCGGGGTCGTTACGGACGCGGCGATACCAAATATGTGTAACTTTTTAACTTTATTTATTTTTTTTAATAGTAAAGCATTTTGTAAGGGGAAAAGCTGGGTTTTTCATTTTTTTTCAAATTTTTTTTTTTATTAACTTTATTAAACTTTTTTTTAACTTTTTTACTAGTCCCATTAGGGGACTATAATATGCGATTCTCCGATCGCTATTATAATACACTGCAATACTTTTGTATTGCAGTGTATTACTGCCTGTCCGTTTAACACGGACAGGCATCTGCTAGGTCATGCCTGCGGCATGATCTAGCAGGCATTCACTCCAGGCAGCCTGGAGGCCTTTATTAGACCCCCGGCTGCCATTACAGACACAGACACTCGGCGATCGTATCGCCGGGTGTCGGTGGGGGAGAGAGGGAGCTCCATCCCTCTCTCCAAAACCACTCAGATGCGGTGCTCGCTATTGAGCACCGCATCTGAGGGGTTAAACGTGTGAGATCGATACTAATATCTATCTCACACGGCAGAGCAGGGACGCTCCCAGCCCTCAGCTGCCTCTAGCAGCTGAGAGTAGGGAGATCTGACAGTTCCCTGCTCTGTTTACTTATTCCGATGCCGCGACGTAAAAAGTCTATGGCATCGGAATAAGGCCCGTTAGTGACCGACGTAGAAACACGATGGGCCGGTCACTAACGGGTTAACTAATTTTTTTTCGTTCTTGCTAGTCCCACTAGGGGACTTGGACAAACAATCATTAGTTCGCTGGTACAATACACTGCAATACTTATGTATTGCAGTGGATGATACTTTTACCGGCTCCTATTTAACTCTTCCTCTGGCAGGGCTTAAATAGAGGACCAAGATGTAAGACCTGCAGGCCTTCATTAGGCCCCCAGGCTGCCATGACAACCATCGACACCCTGTGATTGAGTGACGGGGGCTGATGGGATGGTGGAGGGTGAATGATGCTGTAGCCGCTATTGACAGCGGCCCTGGGGCGTAGCTAAAGGCTCATAGGCCCCGATACAAAAGTTCTTATTGGGCCCCCCGGGTCCACCCACCCGCAAACTTCTCATGGCCGACCGCCCGCAGCTTTAAGTTGCATCGCTGGGTCTCCTAAGTGACCAAACAATTCAGCACCAGCAGCCTGGGGCGTCACTAAGGTCTTAAAATGTCAGGGGAAATAGCCCCGATACATATGTCCCCCCCCCCCCCAAGAAAATGTGTGTGTGTGTGTGTGTGTGTGTGTGTGTGTATAGGAGACAGCATATCTATAGCACTACGACCCTATAAACTATGGATAGGATTCGATACAGTGGCTCAGCAGACAGTATCACACATGATTGGATTAGAGACACAGCTACGCAGACAGTATCACACATGATAGGATTAGATACAGTGGCTCAGCAGGCAGTATCACACATGATAGGATTAGATAGAGGGCCCAGTTCACTGACATTGCGGCCCCAGCGCTGGACCCAGGAAAGGTAACAATAATAAATGTTTTGCTTCTTTATGTGTTACTAATTATTTTTGTGTGTTTGTGTTATTTTACAGGTTCGGTCGTTGGACTATGTTGGATTCGAGGACTACTTCAATGACAAAGTTTTTTTTATTCTCAATAAAATGGTTAATGAGGGTTGTGTGGGTTTTTTTTAAATAAAATATTTTTTCTATGTCCTTGTATTGTTTTCAACTTTATTATTACCACCATAGTAATAGCTGCTGGCTGATTGACATCCTCCATTACCAAGGCGGGGCTTAATGTTATGCCGATGCAGAGGCTAACACTAACCCCATTATTACCCCGGTACCCACCACCACCAGGGGTACTGGGAAGAACTGGGTACGAACCAGTACCCGATCATCTGTAGTGATGGTAGGGCACTGGGGCAGCTGCAGGCTGGTAGTATTGGGCTGGGGAAGGCCAAAAACAGTGGCCCTTCCAACCCTGGTAATGCTAGCCTGCTGCTGCTGTGTTGTATCTGGCTTGTTACGAAAACTAGGGGGGACCCCACATTGTTCTTTCCAATTATTATTTTTTAAATGATGTGGGTTTTTCATAACCGGCCAGATACGATAAAGCAGCAGTACGCTAGCATTACGGGGGGGGGGGGGGGCTGTTTCTGGCCATTCTCCCAGCCTAATAATACCAGCCCACAGCCACCCCAGTATCGACCATCACTACAGATGGTCAAGTACTGGATCGTACTCGGCTCTTCCCGGCACCCTTGGTGGCGGTGGGTACCAGGGTAATAATGGGGGTTAATGCTAGCCTCTGCATCAGCTAACACTAAGCCTCGCCTTAGTAATGGACACTGTCAATCAGTCAGCGGCCATTACTAAGGCGGTAGTAATAAAGTTTTAAAAAAAACACAGACATAGAAAAAATATTTTATTGAAATAAAAAAAAACACACAACCCTCATTAACCATTTTATTGATAATAAAAAAAGCTATCATCGAAGTAGTCCTGGAATCCGCCGTAGTCCAACGACCGAACCTGTAAGAAAACACACAAAAAACGATTAGTAACACATGTGTTAGGCTTAGATACAGGGCCCATGTGTGATACTGTCTTGTGGACCCTGTATCTAAGCCTACCACAAGGTAGGCTTACATACAGGATCCAGCAGACAGTAATCTTATACAGTATAAGATTACTGTCTGCGGGGGCCCTGTATCTAAGCATAACACACGTTAAAGGGGTTGACCAGTCCCTAAACATTGATGGCCTATCCTCAGGAAAGGCCATCAATAGCTGATGGCTCAGGGTCCAACTCCCGGGAGCCGGCCAATCAGCTGTTTTGAAGGGGCCGCAACGCTCGTACGAGAGCTGCTTCCCCTTCATTTCTCTTACTCGCTCACACTGTGAATCGCCGACATGGATTCACAGTGTGAGAAAGTGACCGGAATGAAGGGGAAGCAGCTCTCGTACGAGTGCTGCGGTCCCTTCAAAACAGCTGATTGTTGGGCTCCCGGGAATCGGACCCCGCCAATCAGCTTCAGCAGACAGGAACATTAATCTTACCCTCCTCTTCAGCCGCAGCGTATGTCCTGACTCTATCCAGGGTCGGGATGTTGTGCGTGGCGCATAGCATTGTGACGTCAGGCGCTGTGACGTCAGGACCTCCGCTGCGCGCGGGTAAGTACTGTCAGTTAGTATACTAACAGGGGCCCGCAGCCCCAGTTACTATAGTAAATTTTTATTGATGTGGTGCGGTGGGCCGTGGGCAGTGTAGTAGGCTTACATACAGTGGTAATCACACAGTAAAACACGAACAAACACAGACATAACTTACCTGCTCCTGCCGCCGCCGCTCCCTCTGGTCCGTCTGCTCCCTCCGCTCCTAGTGCTTGCTTCAGAACACATGTTCCGGAAGCCGCGACCGGAAGTAGTAATCTTACTGTCCGGCCGCGGCTTCCGGTCCACAAGAAAATGGCGCCAGATGTCGCTCGGCTGAAGACCTTCCATTTGGACTGTGTGGGAGCGGCGCATGCACCGTTCCCACACAGACGGCGTACACCATAGTGAATGGAACGGCTCCCGTTCGCATTCTCTATGGGGATATACGTGCCGTATTCCATGTCTGTATGAGTCGTTAATCGACACATGCAGAGATGAAAAAAAAATGGCAGCCCCCATAGTGAAGAAAAAGTTAGAAAATAAAAAAAAGTAAAACACAAACACACAAATAAATAAAAAATGTTTTAATAAAACACTAAAAGCAAATCGATATAAAAAAAAAAAGTTTCCGCAACACCCGTCCTTTAATTAATGACCAGGCCATTTTGCACGTTAATGACCAAGGATTATTTTTTGTTTTTTCACGGTCGCATTCCATGAGTCATAACTGTTTTTGTATTCCGTCTATATAGCCGTATAAGGGCTTGTTTTTTGCGGGACGAGTTGTATTTTGTAATTGTAACATTTTTAGATGCTTATAATATATTGATTAACTTTTATTAACTTTATTTTAGGAGAGTATTGAAAATAAGCAGCTATTCCAGCATTGATTTTCACGTTATAAATTTACGCCGTTTACTATGCAGCGTAAATAACATGTTAACTTTATTCTATGGGTCGGCACGATTACGGGGATACCAAATATGTAAAGGTTTTATATGTTTTCCTACGTTTGCACAATAAAAACCCTTTTAGAAAAAAATTACTTGTTTTTGCATCGCCGCATTCCAAGAGCCGTAACGTTTTTATTTTTCCGTCGATGTGGTCGTATGTGGGCTTGATTTTTGCGGGCCAATGTGTAGTTTTCATTAGTACTATTTTGGGGTACATAGGACTTATAGATTAACTTTTATTTTATTTTTTATGGGGGGAATGGGAGAAAAGAGAGAATGTTGCCGTTGTTTTTTGGGTTTTCTTTGGACGCCGTTCATCCGGCGGTTTAATTAATATGTTCATTTTATTGGTCAAGTTGTTAGGATCGCGGGGATACCATATATGTGTATGTGTGATTTGTTTTGACAGTTTTACTAAATAAAACCACTTTTTGGGCCAAAAAAGTAGTTTTATTTGACTTTGACTGTAATTGTTTTTTGTTTTTTTTCCACCAACTTTATTTAACTGATTGTCATTTTTTTTTTTTTAAAGTCCCATCAGGGGACTTCACTATGCGATGTGCCGATCGCATATATAATGCTTTGGTATACTTCGTATACCAAAGCATTATTGCCTGTCAGTGTAAAACTGACAGGCAACCTGTTAGGTCATGCCTCTGGCATCGCCTAACAGGCAGATGCTGAAGACAGACCTGGGGGTCTTTGTTAGACCCCCGGCTGTCATGGAAGCCCGACGGCGACCCGCGATTTGTTTGCGGGGGCGCCGATGGGGTGACAGAGGGAGCTCCCTCCCTCTGTCAAACACATTAAATGCCGCTGTCACTATTGACAGCGGCATTTAATGGGTTAAACTGCCGGAATCGGCACGCGCTTCGATTCCGGCAGTTGCAGCAGGAGCCAGGCTGTGTATAACAGCCGTGCTCCTGCCGCTGATCGCGTGGGTACAGTCTCAGTACCCGCGCCATCACAGGACGGATATATCCGTCCTCCTGCGCGAACTAGCAGCTGCTGAGGACGGATATATCCGTCCTTCGGGGTTAAAAGAGCCGCCCTATGAAGGACGAGCCGGTGAGTGCTCCTGCACCCGAGCAGGCTTCGAATTTCCATAGGTTGAAAAAGACTATGTGGCTGCGTCTACGGCGCCATATAAACGAAAGTGCCACAAATGTTCCCTTGTGTTTCAGATCGGTGGGACGTAGGGCTACCAATACCAACAGTCTGTAAATATAGGGAACATTTTTTTAGTGTCCCTGATCAGCATAGCCAAACTGTTATTATTTTTTAAGCTGGGGGTGCTCGTAGAGGCTGGTGCTCTATAAACTGGCTGCCACTTATGGCAACAATGTAACAGCCTCCTACATCTGCATTTGATTTGACAATTTTGTCGGTTATATAAAGGTAGACGAGTAGGATAACATTAGCAGCTTCCTAGGATCTGTGACAGACGGGCGCTGACCAACGGCTCTCTGGCACGAGCAGCACTGCAACAACTGACAATGACGTATTAACTAATGGCGGAAAAAGCGCTCCTGGTCTCAGTTTGGGCGGAAGTTGTAGTTAACCCCAATGAAGGCGTACGTCCATGTCCTTTGGGTATGGGCGGAAGTGTTAGGATTTAGGAAGTGACGACAGAGTGTCAACATGCAAGATGGCAGCTCATCACAGGCAGAACACGGCGGGGCGGAGGAAAGTTCAGGTATGACAGGTAACCGGGACGTCATCCTGGTCCCGATGGCAGGTGATGAAGGGGTGCTCCTGTGAAAGGGGGGGGTTTCCTTGTTGTTTGGCAGATCCGCTGTGACCGGGGATTAACGGAGACGGGGCGGGGCTGTGAGCACCCCCGGAGGACACCCATTCACAACGAAACTGCCGGCACGGGACGTGCTGCTGGGTGACTCTTCTACCACGCATGCATCACACGAGCCTGACCCGCCGCCGCACACCCGTATTTGATGTGTGCCCGGTAGATAGTATTATCCATATGTAACTTTCCTGTAGTGAAGCAGACACCGGCACCGCTGGCTAAGAAATGGCTGAATAGAAACCTGGGTTATTTAATTATTTTTTAATTTCTTTTTGGGAAACCTCTTTTCTAAAAATGGTGGCCCACTGCTCAGGCCATTGTCACCGGTACAACGCCTGGATCCCCCTGATCAAACGTAATGAATGGGCAGCAATGTTCTGTATGTCCGGACTGAGTCTGCCGGAGCCCCTGTTATTTATCAGCTCTTTGCTTTATCTTTCTTTGAGAACTTGTATCCAATAAATATATTTTATATTCTGATTCTTTACATGAGAACTTGGCGTTACCATTTTACTACAGTACGTGTATTATTAGTTTACATGCGCCATTTATGAAGAAGGCGGACGTTTGGCTCACCGACTCCACAGCCCTGTTTGCAGTAATGGCGTTGTATTTTACGTGAGATATAGATATCGATTTGTTTAGGCAATAGAAGTTCTATAACTTTCCAAATCTTTTCTGGGACATCTCTTGTACTGATCCTGACTTGTCTGTGTTATATTCTGAATACCACTGGTAATGTCCGCACTGCGCTGATACACTCCTATTATATCTGACGTATTGGCTTCATTGTCCACCAAAAGATCAGTGAACAGTTAAAGGGGTTGTACAGTTTCAGAAAAACATGGCTGCTTTCTTCAAGAAACAGCGCCACAGCTGTTCACAGGTTTTATCTGCTATTGCACCTAAGCTCCATTAAAATGAATGGAACTGAGCTACAATACCACACACAACCTTTAGACAGATGTGGCGCTGTTTCCAGAATACAGCCATGTTTTGTTTTTTAATCCTGTTCAACCCTTCTAAACCATTAACATATATGATGGGCTCCACAGATCACGCATATTCATGTCCGTGGGAGATTCAGGGGCATCACCTGAGACACTCTGTATACAGAGGTCGCAATAACTCCTCTACAGGCGTCTTTGATGACTAAAAAATCATTTCACACTTTAATATCAGCCTCCTGCGTAGTTCTATGAATGAGACTGGCTGCTGAACTGAAGAGGGAGAGCCGCGCCACTGCGCTATTGTTGGACCGTCCAGCCAATAAAAACGCTTTTTACTTAAAGCTGCTTGCTATAGGCTGTGAGTAGACCAGCGGCTGATTGGCTGCCGTGCAGCAGCCCGGGATGGAAGTTCTCTCACTGGGATCACGATTGCAAAATGCATATTTTCCGTTCGGAATTGCGGACGGAAAATACGCAGCAGAATACAGTAGCAGCAAAGTGGTTGAGATTTAACAAATATATAAAGTATTGTATATGTAAATATTCAGGGCAGAAATGACCTGCGGTGCGTATTTTTTGTACCGCAGCATGTCAATTCCCGCTGTGAAAAGTAGACCGAATTACTGCGTCTTTCAGAGATTTCACCTTCTCCCATCATTGAGAAAAAGGCAGCAAAAGCTGCAACATTTTCTGTCATCAAAACCACAGGAAACGGTGCGTTTTTGCCGCAGCGGAAAGTCTTCTACTTTAAACGGAATTGCTGCAGAAATTTTCTGCAGTGATTCCGTTACGTGTGGACAAGCCCTACAGGTAGACGATAACCAAGATGCTGGTCGGTGACATTATCTGAACGTGAATGTCCCTTTATAAAGAAGCCCGATGTTCCTCATTCCATAAAGTAAATCTATATTTACTGTATTGCATACACAACTGAGAACATTGCCCTTGTATACAGAAATCCCCTAGGTGCAGTGGCACATGACCGAGTGCCTCTCAGGCTGTTTTGCACGGCATCCAAGTGGCACCCGTTAGTTTTCACGGCCCCATTCACTTTAACGGGTGAATCGGGTCTGTGAAAACTGACACGATTCTCCGATACATGGAAAGATAGGACATGTCCTTTTCTTTCCACGGATCACTGACGGGACCGGCCGGCACACAACGGTCGCGTGCATTAGGCGTAAAGGCTCCAGCACACGACCGTGTGTGCCGCCCGTGTACTCCGTATACCTTGAGGGGACACCTGTCTGCTGCACATTTTTTCATTGCTGAGAACAGACGCCCAGAGGTTTAATCTGAAAGGGTGACTAAACGTTCAACAAACTGAGCGCTGAGCCACTTCGGTTCTGTTCGGAAAGCCAATGTAGCGGTGCATGGGCCCATATACTTTCTATTGAGCTCGTACTCTGGCTCAATACGATCGCTTGCTTCGTTTTAGCGATTGGTGGGGGTCTGTGTTCGGACCCCCACCAATCAAAACTTCTGACTTCCCTATGACGTCAGACGTAAGTTTGTTGAACGTTTAGTTACCCTTTAAGTCTGACGCACAAGGCCGCATTATGGATCCGTGTAGTACAGATTTCTCTGTTTTGGAGGCTGAAGTTTTCCTCACAGATTCTGTGAACATCTCCATAAAAAATGGTGACATTTAGCATCAAAATCCATATTCTAGATCGATTCTTCCATAGGGGAGAATCCAGTGCCTCATGGATGCGCTATATGGGGCACATCTACCTGGAGGTTCTTGTGGTGCCACTGTACTGGGTCTATGGAAGTGGCAATGCCATGTCCGTACACATAAGATAGGTGTCTGCTGACTGATTGCTATTACCCCAAATGCATGACAGTAAGGGTATGTTCCCACGCAGTGACCAAAAACGCCTGAGAATACGGAGCCGTTTTCAGACGTTTTTTGTAGCAACTCGCGTATTTTATGGATGTTATTCGAGCTGTTTTTCAATGGCTCCAAAAACATCCCAAGAAGTGACATGCACTTCTTTTTCGCGGGCGTATTTTTACGTGCCGTATTTGGACAGCGACACGTAAAATAACGCCTCGTGGGAACAGAACATCGTAAAACCCATTGAAAGCAATGGGCAGATGTTTGTAGGCGTAATGGAGCCGTTTTTTCAGGTGTAATTCAAGGCGTAAAACACCCGAATTACGTCTGAAAACACTGCGTGTGAACATACCCTTAGCTTGCATGCTATCTCAATGGGGAGGGGGCAGACCCATCTGGTTCTACTTCTCTTCATGAAATTTAAAGGCGCAGACTAGGTAAAATTGACTCTGTAGTTTGGCTGTCCCTATACAAATATCTAATCTATATGGCCTGTTCTGGTTACCTGCGTTGTACCTGTTACATGTTGGCCTTGGTCCAATTCTGCATTGCATCCCTCTGGGGTGGGACAACATATGGCATAGAGGCAATCCATGAGAGCTACGGATGACGCCATTTAGCCTGGATCTGCATAGCTGAGCCAGGATGAATTTGTAGACTGTGAGTCTTTTATACAGCGCTCTTCTTCTTCTTCATTGGATGATTTAGTTGTATCGCTGTGTAAATATATATACAGTGCATGTAGTTACGACTGTGTGCTCATTGGCTTAATATTAACTATACATTCTCATTGTTCACAGGTCTCCTATGTAATTAGGGATGAAGTGGAGAAATATAATCGCAATGGGGTGAACGCCCTGCAGCTCGATCCTGCACTAAACAGACTCTTCACAGCTGGACGGGACTCGATTATCAGGATATGGAGTGTCAATCAGCACAAGGTAAGTTAAAAGAAACATATATATATATATATATATCTCTTTATAGGAAGCTATGCTGTTAGTTCGGATGAGCTGACCCGTGGCCGCCATAATACGGGCGCAAGAATGCACGTATTAGGCCCTGTTCACATCATGTTTTCGCCTTCTGTATTTAGCATGAATGCCAGGAAAGCTTCCGACATACATGCTGAACGTGTCTATATGGTTTTTTTAGCCGACAAAGGCCAGAAGTGTCTATTCTGTCAGCCTGGTATACGTTGGTAAACCCATTTCCCCCTTATTTTTAGACTGAAATCCCACATGGCGTGACAGGCACCTGTTAAATATATATGTCGTGATCTTCCAATAGCTTTTCATGACGTATATGTTAAATTGATCCCATAATAGTCTATAAGTAATGGATGCCACTGTTAGGCATCCATCACAGCCTACGTTTAGCGTATACACCTGGCGTATACGCTAAGCGTAGGCCAAAAAACGTAATTAGAACAGGGCCTACGCATATTTAGTTCTTGATAACATACAGAGATAATTTCTGGGAATGCTAATTATTTCTTGTTTATTCCAGCAAGACCCGTACATCGCATCCATGGAGCACCACACAGACTGGGTGAATGACGTTGTACTGTGCTGTAATGGAAAAACTTGTAAGTATGTTATGTTGGTGACCGTTGTAATACGATAACTGGTCACATATATGTGGTGAGACGGAAAATTCTTAATACATTAAGGACGGGATCACACACACAGTTTTGGTGCAGTTTTTGGTGCAATTTTTTGAGCCAAGGCCAGAAGTGGATTCAAACGAAAGGTATAAAGAAAAGTCTGATGCAACTCCTTCCTTTTGTGTTCACTTCTGTGTTTGGCTAAAAAAAACGTCAAAACCAGAAAAAGAAGCAAGTCACGACCAAGTATTTGAAAAATTACAAACAATCTTTATTACAATCAATAAAATACAGAAAAAAACACATAACTATACACAATAAAATAACATGGACCCTCGAAAAAGGATGGAATCCGAACATACAAGTAGACTGGCCCCCCAGATGTTAAGCTGGTCAAACGATCCCTCGAAAAGCGAAAGTGCATAAATCAATAATTTTAGGCAGGTACTAGGCATACTACATTTGCACAGATAGATATCTAAATATAATAAATGCGCGTTTCAACGCTGGTGCTTCGTCAGAGGTTGAACCCTTCAACCCCTGACGAAGAACCAGCGAAACGCGCGTCGGGTCCAGCAGCGGTCTCCCCCCTTGGTCTTGATCTCCTACTCACTCTCCACTGCGTAGGTATACTGCTCTGTATGCTATATTTAAACTAGGACTGCACTTTGCATTTATTATATTTAGATATCTATCTGTGCAAATGTAGTATGCCTAGTACCTGACTAAAATTATTGATTTATGCACTTTCGCTTTTTGAGGGATCGTTTGACCAGCTTAAAGGAACAGTGTCATCACAAATAATTTTTTTATATGTTAAAGATGTTAGTGCTTTATTAAAAACGTTTATATTTGTGTGTTTGTGTTTTACTTTTTCTTATTTTTACACTTTTTCTTCCCTATGGGTGCTGCCATTTTTTGTTCCATTTCTGTATGTGTCGATTAACGACACATACAGACATGGAATACGGCAGCCACAGTCCCATAGGGACTGCGAACGGCTCCCGTCCCATTCACTTGTGTGTACGGCGTCTGTGTGGGAACTGCGCATGCGCCACTCCCACATAGTCCAATGTGAAATTGGCGCCGTCCGGCGCCATTTTCCTGTGGACCGGAAGTCGCGGCCGGACAGTAATATTACTACTTCCGGTCGCGGCAGGAGCAGGTAAGAGATTTCAATGTATGTTTGTGTGTGTTTACTACTGTATGTAAACCTACTACGCTGTGTGTTAGCTCAAAAAATGGCGACACACAGTGTAGGAGGTTACACCGTTCAAACCCCTCGTTTATCCTGGCACTAGCCAGGATAAAGGAGGGGGGGGATGCTGAGAGCTCACTAGAGCGAGGGCTTTTTACCCAATTTTGCAATGCTGCAATTTTGGGAATAGCTCCATCTAGTGACCAGAAATGGGAAATATTATAAATTAGAATTAATTTATAATATTTCCTGTCTCGTGAAAAAAATAAAAAAAATTTGAACAATGTTTAATCACCCACACACTAAATGTTTAATTAAAAAAAACAAAACATGTTTTTCTGGCAACACATTCCCTTTAACATCTGGGGGGCCAGTCTGCTTGTATGTTCGGATTCCATTCTTTTTCGAGGGTCCATGTTATTTTATTGTGTATAGTTGCTATGTGTGTTTTTTTCTGTATTTTATTGATTGTAATAAAGATTGTTTGTAATTTTTCAAATACTTGGTCGTGACTTGCTTCTTTTTCTGGTTTTGTTATATTAGTCACTAAGACCACTGGTATAACTTGGGGCATTGTTCGTTTTGCTAAAAAAACACGTCAACAAAAATTTGTGTGTGATCCTGGCCTTAGGGTGAATTCACAGGGGGCAGATTTGTTGCAGAAATTTCTGCAACTGAAAATCTCTTCCGTAAATCTGAGTGTAATTGTTCTTCCAGCAGGTGCGTGTCTGCAAAAATCTGCAGCGTGTGTATATACCCTAAAACACAAATACTTATCTATAGAGGAGACCTGGACAGATCCCAGGAACCGGGTGGCCAATGTTACTAGGTTATTCACTTCTGGCACCAAACTTTTTTGGTGGTATTCCCTGCCTACTAAAGGCGACTGTACTTTGCCCATCAAACCCTAAACTACAGCCTACAGCTGGTGGCTTGTAGCATGGGACATCTGAATTTTTACATGGGTCTTTGACCTGTTATGTGACCTGCTAACTCATGAGGCCAGTTCATGTGCGCTTCCTCCATCAATCCTGGAATTGTGGCCATCTTTACATGTAAAGAGAGGGCAAGGGATTGGCACCAATTCCCACTAGAATGTTACATAGCAACCAGGGGAAAATGTTTGCTTTCACACTCTGCACAAAAGCCAATGGTAGATCCAGTCCATGCAGTGAGGTGTCTCCCGCTGCCTGCCCCTCTCTATTCTGCATAGTGCTGTTTACTAGCATGTGAATGTATTTGGCTGCTGTCACTTAGTTCTGTGTGCAGGGGGCGCCTGCTGATGCCGTTCACTAACTTCTTTATCAAGCCTAAAATTGTATGAAAGTGGATATGGTCTGTGACACTCCCCAGGATTCATAGCCCGTATAGCATTACCTAATTTATTTGGGTACACGTGACAGTCAATGTAGGCAGGCTAATTACCCATGCTATAACATTACACTTTGTGTGTAGTTTGAATATACTGTATATATGATGTTTTGCAGTCTCCGTAATATCAACTCTTCTATTTTCTGCAGTAATATCCGCATCTTCTGATACCACTGTTAAAGTATGGAATGCGCACAAAGGATTTTGCATGTCAACCTTGAGAACACATAAGGTGAGAAAAATAAATAAAATGTTAAATAAATAAATATTTGTGTGTGTGTGTGTGTGTGTGTGTATATATATATCAGCATGAGCTATAATATTGTCATCCAGCACAGTTGCACTTGGTCAAAAATAGAAGTTGGTACTTTACATTATGTCCTTTGTAGTTTTAAATAGTTTGACTCCAATCCATGATTGTAAAAGGGGGTGTCGCATATCAGACATTTAAAGTATATCCACAGGATATCAACTGAATGGGGGTCCTTGAACCCGACTCACTTACTGAGCTGGCCGCCGCCTCCAGGTCTAAAATCCGTGCACAACGGTTGTTGCCAGAAACAGCCGAGCTCGCTCAGCTACACTGTTTCTGTAACATCATTAGTAGTGAATGAGAGTTACGGAAAGAGTGTAGCTTGGCTGTTTCTGGGAATCCCTTCCTGATTTGCACTGATTCTCCAACTTAATGCGACGGCTAGCGGCCACCTTGCTAGCAGGGACTGGGTTGTGGGACCCCCATTCGGGAGAAAGGTGTGGCACCTTCATCAGAAATTTATTTCAAGTCCTGTGGATATGCTATAAATGTCTGTCATTAGACAACCCCTTTAAGGAGACTTACATGAAAATGAACTCATTAAAGTGATGTCTCGTGCAGATAACTCCTTTCAAAAACAGTCATCTGATTGCTGCAGATCCGGCTTCTTGAACCCCCAGCGATCAGTGGTTATTACTGTGGGAAGCCTCTCAAATTAATGGCTTGGTACATAGAGAGGGGGTCCCAAGTCGGTAACCCACCTCAATGACATCAATATGCTGTAAAAGGGCATATGGACGTGGGTTGTCGTCCTGGGAATACCCCTTTTTAAACACATGGAAATTTAAACATTTTTTGTAATTCTCATGTCTACTCAGTACAGCTAGTTCTCCATATAGTGCTAAATTATTGTTATAACTTTTAATATGATATGTGTATTCTTACGTTCGTGTTCTTCTCCCCTAGGACTATGTGAAAGCATTAGCATATGCAAAAGACAAAGAGTTAGTGGCATCTGCGGGACTAGACAGACAAATATTCCTCTGGGATGTAAATACTCTCACTGCACTTACTGCATCCAACAATACAGTCACTAGTGAGTAATACAAGTCTTCAGTGTCCTGCATGTTAATGGGTCGTTTCAATGATTTGATTTCTAAATTGGATATGGTATTTATGGCTACACTCCTAACGTGGACAGAGAAACCAACAAATAATGCAGCAAATGCCCGGTTCCACAGCCGATAGGAATCACTATCCTGGATCCTGTGCAGCCCTATCACTGTTTGGCCCCGAGCACTATTTCTCAACCAAGTCCTCAACAAAAAGCCCAACAGGTCATGGTTTAAGAATTGTGCGCCTGTCTGTATCTCCCATAGAGTTATGAGTTGTAACAGTGTGCATGTTCGTACGCTGCTCCCGACAACTCCTCCACGGATGTTGAGAAGGAATGTGGTCCTGGGTTGGTCCCCCTTAACAAGTGATCGGTGGGACTCCCAGTGTTAAAACATTTTAGCACATTTTATGTGTATAGGTAATAAATGGTATTAATAAAAAATCCCCTTTAACAGTACTATAAAAAGAACGTCATCAATGGCTGGAAAGCTACTGAAAAGTGGCAACCAATATGGACTCCGATCCAGTTGTCACTCGGAAAAAAATATTCAACACCGCTGAATACAAATATCCGCTTTAGAAATCCCTACTTAGAAGGGTCCCTTGACAATAAGCCGATTACAGTGTCCCCCTGCTGGGACCCCCCAGCGATCAGATGAAATCTGTGAGGAAACCTGTCCGTAAGTGTTCAATATCCCTGCAGCGCCACCACAGGAGAAATGAAGCATTACACAGTGTCTATATTCAATTCAATGTGTTGTCAGTGTAATACAGGACAGGACAGGTCCTCTAGACGAGAGACACTCTTTGTAACCGCTCTCCACTCTGGCCAAGAAAAGAGGTTCCTGAACAGAGGACCCCTATTAACTAAGAATTTACTAATCGGGTGTATAAAACTGAATTTTAACTAGATTGACGTCTGGCTATTTACTAATATATGGCAGTTTTGGGGGGAAATCCTCTATCATTTAACAAATGCAAGTCATAGATGAATTTGCTTAGGGAAAGATTTATTGGTTGCTATTGTAATATAAGATTTAGTTAACCAGTAACTTTTTGTTTTCACCAGCTTCATCCCTAAGTGGAAATAAGGATTCTATATACAGTCTGGCCATGAACCAGATGGGGACTGTCATAGTTTCTGGCTCTACTGAGAAGGTAACGCTGTGAGCTGCATTTGTCATCCAGTATCCAACAAGCACCATTTCCACCCGTCTGCACTTAAATAGCATTCCTGGGTGCAGTGCTATGACCCCATTTCTATCCAGCAATGTAGTGTACACGAGTGCAGAAAATGTAACCAGCCGTGATCAGCAAAGTAAACCGCATTGCCTTTGTCATGTAGCATGGGTTGCATCGATATAACCATCTTCCCTCTTAGTACCGCTTTAAGCCAAAAACTACTACTACAGGAATGTTGCCCATATATGACATGACCGTTCCTCCCCCCCCCCTTCTTTTCGGCACTACAGGTGCTGCGAGTCTGGGATCCCAGAACATGCGCAAAACTGATGAAATTAAAAGGACATACTGACAATGTAAAAGCTCTGCTGTTAAACCGAGACGGCACACAGGTAATGGAAGTCTCACTCCGCTTTTATCCTTTTCATCTGTGTCTTTGGCAAGGTTGAAAAACATTTTCTTCTTAATGTATTATTAAATGGTGGCTATTCAAATGGCTGTCCATGTAATACAATGACAGGCCGGGTCTGCCCGAGCAAATTAGCATCTTTCTATTCTTTTTAATAGAGGGCACTTTCCTCTATGATGTCCATATCTCATACAGGGCAAATGCAAAGGTTTTGTCTTGATGAAACAGCCGCTTTACCCATGTACAGTACATGGCCAGTAGACAATGGGACTTGTAAAATGGAGCTATAAGGCTACATATTTAAAGGAACACTAGAAATGAATCATAAAAGTTTGTCAGTCTACAGGATTTTCTAATAGTTTCTAAGGAAATTCTGTATAATCGCTTTCATTTTCATCTAGCAGTAGCCTGAGAGGAGTGGTTTAATCCAGGGGGTGGGGCCTAATATTCTTTGTCTCCTATTGCAGCCAGTTGTCTTACAGCCAGACACAGGATTGTGAAAAAGAGGAGGGGACAGTGGATGATCTCTTGTAACACATGTATAAGAATTCATTATATATTTCTCCGTTATGATTGCACTATGAGACAAAAAAGGATCAAAAGAAAAGAGGATATTAAAATGGAATGTTTTTTTTTTGTGTATTTTCTATGTTGAATGTTCCTTTACTTGCTGTAATATGAATTATTAGAGAATCGTTTATGCCTTAAACGTATTAGTATTTTTTTAGTCTCTGTTCACATCACATTTGTCCTACGTACTAGATATATACAAACCTACTGTAATCTGCTCATAGCTTTATGTTGTGCTAACTTATTCCAGAAATGTCATTATGTAATACTTATGTATTAAAAACGCATGATGTGAACAGAGACTAAATCCTACCGACATTTTTAGTGCCTTTCAGGCAGTTCAGATGGAACAATCCGCTTGTGGTCTCTAGGACAGCAAAGGTGTATAGCAACATACAGGGTCCATGATGAAGGGGTCTGGGCACTCCAGGTGAATGAAGGCTTCACTCATGTGTACTCTGGAGGAAGAGACCGGAAGATCTACTGTACAGATCTGAGGAATCCGGATATGAGGCTGCTTATCTGTGAAGAAAAAGCACCCGTTTTAAAGGTGATGATTAAATATAAATGTTATGTGTCAGTTTCTTGTATTACCTTAAAGGGAATTTCCTAGAGGCTTTTTTTTTTTTTTTTTTTTTTTATATATATGTTTTTTTTTTAAATATGTATAATTAATTTTTTCTTATATAAATTCTAGTGGTGGCTGCAGGCATCCCAAATTTTATCATTTAAATTTATGTCTATTCGGTGGATTTAGAGACCTGTATAAAAAAAACTGAGCTCCAACCGCTATTAGGAGAAAAATTAAATATTAGAGCATTTTGGACCTTAAAGGCTATGTACACCTTTTTGAATGTGTTTTTTTTAAATTATTATTATTAATAAATCATCTGTTTATTGGATTTTAAGCACTTTTTTGTAATTTACATTTATTTAAAAAAAATGTTTTACTTCTTACAATACAGCTTCTATCGTTCTCTCCCAGCCGATTCCGTCAGTTTAGTTGAACTGACTGCTCGGCTGAGTGCGGGCCCTGTGTGTCTTTGACACATAGGATTCACCTTATATCGATCACTTCTAAGTTCATCAACTCAGGACCCGCTCTCAGCCGAGCCATCAGTTCAGCTGAACTGACAGAATCGACTGAAAAAATTATACAGCTTCTTTGTATACATGATACATAGAAGCTGTATCGTAGAAAAAAAAAACAACTCTTTAAAAGAGTAAATTTAAAAAGGGCTCAAAATCCTAAAAAACGTAAGTAAGTAATAAAATTTAAAATCACCCTTTTTCCCTTTATAAAGTCCTTTATTAGAAAAAATAAATAAACTATGCATAATTGGTATCGCCGCGTCTGTAACGGCCTGAACTATAAAAGTATAAGGCAATTTTATCCCGCACGGTGACCGCTATAAAAAAATAATACAAGAATTGCTATTTTTAGTCACTTCAGCTCCCCAAAAATGTAATAAATGGGGATCAAAAAGTCGCATGTACCCAAAAATGGTACTTATAAAAATGACAGTTTGTTCTGCAAAAAACAAGCCCCCACACAGCTTTTTTGATGGAAAAATAAGAGTTATGACTCTTTCTACACTACTCCTTATCCCTACAGCAGTCATGGTTTCTTTTTCTTTTACGGTCTGTTTGTTTTCTCTCTTTAGTTTTGTACTAATGTTGTACCTCCTATTCCTTTGGACTAAGGATGTGCAGATTGATGTCATTTCTTATTATCTTAATTAAAAATAAAACATTTTATTTGGGAAAAAAGTTATGGCTCTTGGTGACACAAAAACAAAATTTTTTTAAAACCAAGATTTTATCGTGCAAACTCTGTAAAACATAAAAAAGCTATATACATATAGTATCGCCGTAATTGCATCGATCAGAATAAATTAAATGTAATTTATAGCGCACGATGAATGGCGTAAAAAAAAAGAATAGAAGTTTTCACGGCCTAATTACACTAAATTCAGCAAAAAAACTGTGGGAACAAAATGCTCACTATACCCCTAGATAAATTATTATTTTAGGGCTGTAGTTTCCCAAATGGGGTCACTTCTGGGGAGTGACCACTGTTTTGGTCCCTCAGGGGCTTTGCAAATGCGACATGGCGACCAGAAACCAATCCAGCAAACTTGGGCTCCAAAAGCCAAATGGCGCTCCTTCCCTTCTGAGCCCTGCCGTGTGTCCAACCAGCCGTTGTTTACCACATATGGAGTATTGCCGTAATCGGGAGAAATTGTTTTACAGATCTTGGAGTGCTTTTTCTTCTTTATGCCTTGTCAAAATTGATCATTTCTAAGTTTTATTGTAAAATATAATTTTTTTTATTTTTACGGACTAATTCCATGAAATTCAGCAAAAAACCTCTGGGGTTAAAATGCTCCTTATACCACTCTATAAATTCCTTGAGGGGTGTACTTTGCTAAATGGTGTCTTTTTTGGGGGGGGGGGGGGGTTTCACGGTTTTGGCCCCACAAGACCTCTTTAAACCTGACATGGTGCCTAAAATATAGTCTAATAAAAATGAGGCCCCAAAATCCTCTAGGTGCTCCTTTGTTTCTGAGGCCGGTGCTTCAGTCCATTATCACACTAGGGCCACATGTGGGAGATTTCTAAAAACTGCAGAATCTGGGCAATAAATATTGCGTTGCGTTTCTCGGGTAAAACGTTTTGTGTTAGGCTATGTTTACAAGCTTAACCAAAAACGTCAGAAAATACAGAGCTGTTTTCAAGGGAAAACAGCTCCTGATTTTCAGACGTTTTTTAAGCCACTCGCATTTTTCACGGCCGTGTTTGGAGCTGTTTTCAATAGTCCATGAAAAATGGTCCAAGAAGTGACATGCACTTCTTTTCCGCGGCCGTTTTTCAAAACGGCCGCGTAAAAAAACGGTCCGTCAGAACAGAACGCCGTTTTCCCATTGCAATCAATGGGCAGATGTTTGGAGGCGTTCTGCTTCCGATTTTTCGACCGTTTACGGCCCATAAAACGGCCGAAAATAAGCCGTGTGAACATACCCTTACAGTAAAAAATAAAAATTTGTCAATTTCCCCTCTACTTTGCTTTAATTCCTGTGAAACACCTAAAGGGTTAAGGAACTTTCTAAATGCTGTTTTGAATACTTTGAGGGGTGCAGTTTTTTAAAATTGGGTGACTTCACAACTGCCACTGGTACCTATAAAAATAGGTTTTGGAAATTTTCTTGAAAATGTGAGAAATTGCTGCTAACGTTCTAAGCCTTGTAACGTCCTAGAAAAATAAAGGATGTTCAAAAATCAATGCCAATCTAAAGTAGACGTATGGGAAATGTGAACTAGTAACTATTTTGTGTGGTATTACTATCTGTCTTACAAGCAGATACATTAAAATTTAGAAAAATGCTATTTTTTTGCAAATTTTCTCTCAAATTTGGTGTTTTTCACAAACAAATACTGAATTTATTGATCACATTTTTCCACGAACATCTCCGAATCGCTTGGATAGGTAAAAGCTTTCCAAAGTTATTACCACATAAAATGAGACCTGACAGATCTCAAAAAATCTGCTGCGTCCGCAAGCCCAAAACAGGCTCAGTCCTGATGGGGGTTAAAGGGTTGCCTTTTTCAATTTCCCTTTTATAGCGTTCTTGGCAAGTAGTAGTGGGTCCCCTATTCAGGAAACTCCTTTAGCGAAAGTTGGGATAAGGGCACTGAAGTTTATCTAGAACATTCAATTTAATGATTAATCTAAAGAACCTGATATCTTGCAATAAAAAATCTTCCGTCAGGCCACATTGCGAGATCCTTGCTTAGTGTTGGTTGCTGTGGATTGTGTAACACTGTACAAATATCACACTGTCTGTCTTTCCAGATGGAGCTTGATAGATCTGTGGATCCCCCGGTTGCACTTTGGGTTGCAACAACCAAATCTTCAGTAAATAAGTGGGTAAGGAACTGTTTCTGGCTTCATATGTGATTCTAAAGTCTCATTGCATGTGACGAATTTGCCGTTTGATCCATTCAAGTGTTTTAAACCCTTCCACCCCCATCTCTCGGAAACGTTAATCCTGACATAGTTTTCTTTTAGCCTATAAAAGGTATTCTGAACTTCCGATCCTCAGGGGATTATGAGAATGACTGTAGCACGCCACTGAGCCCGATCTGCTCCCAGCCGGACCAAGTTATTAAAGGTAAACGGCCACTTATTGTATGCAGAGAATTCTCCCGCTGTTGTGTACCGGGCTTCCTAAACTGCATGTTTCATCACTAGGGAAGGGAATCACTTTGCGATTTGATGGCCATTAGGATGCATTGGGTGAATAGGTTTTCCAGGTTTGAGATTCGCTTTTGACAGATTTTAACAGAATAATAGACAAATTGAGCCTCCCATCGTTCTCTATGGACTGGAAAATCGGGTGAAAGAATTCGCTAATCGCTATGCATTTCTTATATAATGGCTGCCACTGACTATCCCCTTTTATAAACCGGTATTTATTTATTTTTTTATTTTTTTTAAACATGGGTATTTTTATATATTTCCCATGAAGCATAGCTTTAAGATACCTGAATAATGACTACTACAGACATATCTGTGACTGTTTCAGGGAATGCTGTCGTCTTTCTAGAATGTACAGACTTCCAATGGAATGTTCATACGTGTAAATAGGCTTCCGGGTATTTCAATAGATTGGGGTTTTGTTTTTAAGAATGTAAATGTTAATTCTTAGAATTTTCACACAGAACCACTCAATGGTTAATGTTGAATAGACTACACCACTCATCTAGTAGATTGGCACTAATGGACCTTAGATTTACTTCGGATTTCCCAAAAAGCTTTTCTAGTAATGCAAACCTTATACACTTGTATTGGAGGTGTCCAAAACTGCGGTGCTACTGGGTAAAGATCATGAATGAGATTATCTGTATGTATGGGTTAAAAATCTCCATGGCTTTCAAATTGTTTATTCTTGGTGGTACAAGCCGTATCAAATTTTGTGGCAATGACAAAATAGCGGCTCTTAAATTGCTAATGATGGCCAGAGTGGTGTTAATGCTACATTGGATGTCTCCGCAAATCCCTCCCATTCTGTGTTGGGAGAACCGGGTATCTGGTAATAGGGTTTGAAAAGAATATTTATCAATCGAGGAACCAACTGGTTAAATTTCATGAAATATTAGATAAATAAGTGAAACAGAGATGGGTATGGGCACCTTGATGGTGATACATGTTATAAACTGCCCAAGTTAAAAGGGGTTTTCCCATCGGAGACCTTTATGACATATCTACAGGATATGTCATAAATGTCAGATGCGGGTCCCACCTCTGGGACCCGCACTTATCTCTAAACTGGGGCCCCCTAAACCCAGTTCTACCGCTGTGTCGTGGCTGACGCGTATGATTTCCACCCATCAATTCCGGAAACTCCCATAGTAGTGAATGACCGTTACAGAAGCAGCGTAGCATACGAGCTACGCTGTTTCCGTAACTACCATCCAGTTCTATGGGACTTACGGAAACATTGTAGCTCAGCGTGCTACAGAGTTTCTATAATTCTTATGTTATATTCGTATATGTTATATTAGGGTCCCCTCTGTGTTGTCCCAAAATGGCCACAGTCCTCCTTGGACTGAGTCTAAGACACTCCCTCTGTTCACGGGTTGGATAACACTGCTCACAACCGCTCTGGCCAATCAGAGAGTGTCTCAGACCCGTAGTCTAAGAAGCGCTGCAGCCATTTTGGGACCGCAAAGAGGGGACCATAAAATAGCGGAGGGTCACAACTAGAGGGCATCAGATATTACTCCATATACACCATCATATTTGAAATGTACTGGGACTGGGGGGTCGCTTTAAGTGTATGGTCCGCTTAAGAGTTCACCAATTATGACTGTTTTGGTCCATTACGTTTTCAATTTTAACCGGTCTGTCAATATAATGTATATCACATTTTACACAACTTAATGTAGTTCTGAGCTGTATAACTTTGTATCCACAGCCAGGGAGATCTAGCAGTACATCAGGGGTACATGTGTGATCTTATTTAACCCCTTAACGACTGGCGTATAGTGTTTCTACGTCGGGTGTTAAGGGTAGTTCTTCTGAAGCGCCGCCTTTTCACGTCTGTGCTTTAGAAGAAGTTTTTCGGGCTGGGTGCTCCTTTAATCCGGGCTGTTCCTAACAGCCTCTGGGTTCAGGGCTTCGATCTAGCAGTGGTCTCCGATCATGTTTAACCCCTCAGATGCGGCGCTCAATAGCGAGCGCCGCATCTGAGTGGTTTTAGAGGTAGGGGGCTCCCTCTCTCACCCCACCGGCATCCCATGATTCAATCGCGGGGTACGGATGGTTTCTATGGGAGCCTAACAAAGACCCCCAGGTTTGCCTTTAGTAAAGGTCTGTTAGGCCATGCCAGAGGCCTGGCCGTTTTACACTGACAGACCTAATACACTGCAATACAGAAATGGTGCTATTAAGAAATACAACTTGTCCCACAAAAAACAAGTCCTTATACAGTTATGTCGAAGCAAAACTGAAAAAAATGATCGCTCTTTGAATGTGACGACGTAAAAACGTAAAAAATTGCTTGGTCATTAAGGTGTAAAATGCCTTCGGTATTAAGGGGTTAAAGGAAGCGATGTGGTAGACTACATTTGTATTGATAGTTTATTATTCTCGGGGCTGGAGGGGTTAAAGTACCCATAATGAGTTAGGAGGGGCTGTGACAACCACATGATTTTCTGATCTTGTCCTAGTGAGTGGCTGCAGCGCTGCCCTCCTCTCCATTGTGCGGGATAAATTGATCATTACTCAGGTTTATTAGATTGTAAGTCACCAGCAGGTTATCTGTATACACAAGAAGCCATTGATTCTATGAATGTGGATGTTTTCTGTCTTTCTAGGGGGTGCGAGCATTATCCAGTGTAACATACTGAATGACAAGCGGCACATACTAACCAAAGACACAAATAATAATGTGGCATATTGGGACGTGTTGAAGGTAAGTCTCGGTCTAGGGTCCCAGAAGCGGTAAATGAATAGACCCCATATTCTAATCTTCGACCCCTATAACTGAGCACATCTTCCCGCACGGCCTCAGCTTCCTCCTGTCAGTTCTGCCATGTGTGTAGTGTCTTCACTCACATCTCTATCATTTTACAGGCATGTCTTCACTCACATCTCTATCATTTTACAGGCATGTCTTCACTCACGTCTCTATCATTTTACAGGCATGTCTTCACTCACGTCTCTATCATTTTACAGGCATGTCTTCACTCACATCTCTATCATTTTACAGGCATGTCTTCACTCACATCTCTATCATTTTACAGGCATGTCTTCACTCACATCTCTATCATTTTACAGGCATGTCTTCACTCACATCTCTATCATTTTACAGGCATGTCTTCACTCACGTCTCTATCATTTTACAGGCATGTCTTCACTCACGTCTCTATCATTTTACAGGCATGTCTTCACTCACATCTCTATCATTTTACAGGCATGTCTTCACTCACATCTCTATCATTTTACAGGCATGTCTTCACTCACATCTCTCTCATTTTACAGGCATGTCTTCACTCACGTCTCTATCATTTTACAGGCATGTCTTCACTCACATCTCTATCATTTTACAGGCATGTCTTCACTCACATCTCTATCATTTTACAGGCATGTCTTCACTCACATCTCTATCATTTTACAGGCATGTCTTCACTCACGTCTCTATCATTTTACAGGCATGTCTTCACTCACGTCTCTATCATTTTACAGGCATGTCTTCACTCACATCTCTATCATTTTACAGGCATGTCTTCACTCACATCTCTATCATTTTACAGGCATGTCTTCACTCACGTCTCTATCATTTTACAGGCATGTCTTCACTCACATCTCTATCATTTTACAGGCATGTCTTCACTCACATCTCTATCATTTTACAGGCATGTCTTCACTCACATCTCTATCATTTTACAGGCATGTCTTCACTCACGTCTCTATCATTTTACAGGCATGTCTTCACTCACGTCTCTATCATTTTACAGGCATGCAAAGTTGAAGATTTGGGAAAAGTGGATTTTGAAGAAGAAATTAAAAAGAGGTTTAAGATGGTTTATGTCCCAAACTGGTTCTCTGTCGACCTGAAAACTGGGGTAGGTTTTTTTTTGGTTTTTTTTTTAACAATTACACCTCCCCTTCCTTTTCCTTCTAACTATATGTTCTGAACCCATTCAGGTTCCCAGTTATTTAAGTATTTTTTTGTTTGCGTATTCACCCTACTTTGATGTCATTTTTACCACATGTATGTAGATCTTGATGACCTCCTTGGGCTACAGGCCTGAACTTTGGTTATGGCTATAATAAGGACATCATTTACACTTTGTTTTCCATCCTTTTATGTGAACTCTCAAAAGCATCCGATCAGTCATAGGTGGATTATTATTTATTTTTTAACCCTGTGCTACACTGCGCTGTGTCTAGATGTATTCCCAGAACATTAATAATTACATTGTTATCCAGTTCTAAACAATACACTTGGCACGCTGAGTTTTTAATGGTTTGTTTAAAAGAGAATTCCAAGCAATAATTAAAACCTAGTTCACAGTTTTATTGCACCTCATCATCAGGTTTACTTAGGGAAAAATCTGCCTCAAAATTCCTTCAGGAACTTTGAGGCAACTTTTGACCTGCCTTTTCTTGTGGCGTTTTTCACTGCATTTTTAGCCCACTGCCATTGAGCGCTGCAGGCAAAAAACGCCACGAAAAAAACACTTTTTCTGCCTCCCATTGATTTCATTGGGAGGTCCAAGGCGGGACCGTGGCAAGAAAGGACATGCTACTTGCTATGTTACTGCTATAAGCCGCTCTGAGGAAAAAAAAGCCTCGGCCTTCCATTCAAATAGGAGGAAGTTTTTGACGCCGACTCCGACGCGGTTTCCACGTCAATATCCGCGCCAAAAAAACGTTTTGTTTTTTTTGGGGGGGGTCCTGTAAATTTTTTGATGCCAAGAATCTACTCTAAGGCCCAGTTCACACAGAGTTTTTGGCGCCGTTTTTTGGCACATAAACTGCACCAGAAATACAGCCGAAATCGCCTCCCATTGATTTCAATGGGAGTCGGGGGCTTTTTTTTCCCACAAGCGGGGAAAAAAAACGCTCACAGGGAAAAAAAAAGCGACATGCTCTTTCTTCCCGCGGTTCAGTCTATGACCTCCTATTTAAAATCAATGAGCAGCAGAGAAAGCGTTTTTTGCCCACAGCGCTCAATGGGCGCAGCTGAAAAACACAGCGAAAAAATGCAGCAAAGAATGTGCAGCAGGGCAGAACCAGATTTTTCTACCCGCAAAAAACTCAAAAAGTGTGAACATACCCTTAGGGCTTATTAAGACGAACGTGATATACGTCCGTGCAACGTGCGTGATTTTCACGCGTGTGGCACAGACCTTTGTTAGTCTATGGGGCCGTGCAGACAGTCCGTGATTTTTGCGCAGTGTGAGTCCGCTGTGTAAAACTCAAAACATGTCCGTTATTTGTGCGTTGTTCGCACATCACGCACCTATTGAAGTCAATGGGTGCGTGAAAATCACGCGCAGCACACGGAAGCACTTCCGTGTGACGCGCGTGATTCGCGCAACAGCAGTAAAAACTATGAATGAAAACAGAAAAGCACCACGTGCTTTTCTGTTTACAAACATCCAAACGGAGTGTCATAATGATGGCGGCTGCGCGAAAATCACGCAGCCACGCATCATACGCGGCTGACGCAGGGAGCTGTTAAGTACCTTTTGCGCGCGCAAAACGCCGCATTTTTTGCACGCGCAAAACGCACACGCTCATGTAAATCAGGCCAAGGACTGTCCACGGCATCTGCTAAAAAGACTGAGCATGAAGGAATCTTTCTGTATTCCCAGCTCCAGAGTAACAAAATATTAGTTCTCCTGTTCTAGCAGACACAATAGAATCAGTATTTTGTTATTTCGAGTCCCGGGACGAATCAAGACATGTTGGGTGCCACAGTCCTGCAGAAGACACACAAAGGCGGTATGAGAGGAGCCTCCAGGGAATCACACGAGGATCCTTCTCAAATCAAGAAATTAGGGATCCATTGTGAACATGGATATTTTTATTTTCTCCCAGAAGCCCCCTTGTTACACCCAGCATTACTGTGGGGCAAGAAAAGCAAGTAAGGAAAGCGCTGCGGTCACTGAACGAATATTTTCTGTCTGATGTAGGAGCAGAATATAACATGATGTGGATTGTATAGAAGGTCGTTTTGTACAGGTAATGAGATTTGCAGTCAGTAGCCCTGACATTTGACCGTGTCTTCCTCACAGATGCTGACCATCACTTTAGACGAGAGCGATTGCTTTGCAGCGTGGGTTTCTGCCAAAGACGCCGGGTTCAGCAGTCCAGATGGGTCTGATCCAAAATGTAAGGGTTCAGCTGAAAGCTTTCTGTGTGATTCCAGCAATAGAGACATTTTTGTTGTTGGAGACACCAGACCCTTTCGTTCGGTAACCTGAGTGATTGTTTGGTTTTGCAGTAAATCTCGGGGGACTCTTGTTACAAGCATTGCTCGAGTTTTGGCCAAGAACGCATATAAACCCCATGGAGGAAGAAGAGAATGAAGTAAATCACGGTGAGGAACCTTGTATACATCTTGTGATTGATTGGAAATATTCATTGACTTTCTATTAATCTAATATTCTATGTTTATTTCTTGTGTAGTGGCAAATGGTGAGCAGGAAACTCGGATACAGAAGGGCAATGGCTATTTCCAAGTGCCGCCTCATACTCCGGTTATTTTTGGAGAAGCTGGGGGCCGCACTCTTTTCAGGTATGTCATCTGTGCAGATATATGTATACAGAGGATAAGAGTATATGATACAGAGGCTGATTTCTGTGAATGCGTACTGTGCAGCCGTCCGTCAGTCTGAGTCTGGTCTGCTTGTTCCTTCTAGGTTACTTTGTAGAGACTCTGGCGGAGAGACGGAATCCATGCTCCTAAATGAAACTGTCCCACAGTGGGTGGTTGATATCACTGTGGATGTAAGTACCCCCCCCCCCCCCCCCCCCATCACACACCCAAGCACTGGCTCTCATTTCTTATGTCATAATGTTAGCGGCTTTATTTCTAAAATGTCACCAGTCACTACTTGATGGAGTTTTATAAGATTAGAGAAAAGAAAAACTCTGTGTACTATGCCTGGTATTTCAGCCTATCCCCGCTCTGCAATACCAGCACATTGAACATGTACATTAGACCTGTAAACTTTTTTTTTTCCCCTTCAGAAATAATTTTTTTCGTAATGGTGTTAGTCGGCATAACCTGGATCAGCCGCACCTGCTGGAGGTTAAGCGACCCTCCGTCCTCCACATAAACATTACATAATATGGAGAATGTATAGTTAAAGTCTCAGTGTCCTTCCTTTTTAGCGATTCTACTACCGATTCCCGGTCCTGTCTTAATTTATCAAAAATGCCTGCCCGCTTTTGCGTATATCCCACTCAGTGCTGCCTAGATGGTAATCTGACACCCCCCGGTGGACCAGCACTGTAACGTCGACTCTGTGTCTGCTAGTGCTGATGTCATCAATGCTGGTTCATCGGAGAGCAAGAGGAGCGTCTCAGGACTATCATGGAGTACACTGAAAAGCTGGCAGGTATTTTAGATGAATGGAGAGGGGTCTGGGAATTTGCGAATCCGCTGTAGAAATGCTAAACAGGAGGGCACCAGACACTCTAAGGCTGAGTGCACATGTTGCAGATTTGTCACAGGTTTTGTTGTGGATTTGATGCAGATCTCACCCTTTTGCATTGGTAAATCTGCAATGAAAATCCATGACGTGTGAACTCAGCCTAACTGTACATTCCCCATATTATGTAAGATGTTTATAGAGTATCGGAGGGTCACTTTAAGTCTATGTTCACACGGGGTATTTTGCCGAGTTTTTTGACGCGGAAACCGCGTCTCAAAACTCGGCAAAAACGGCCCGAGAACGCCTCCCATTGATTTCAATGGGAGGCGTCGGCGTCTTTTTCCCGCGAGCAGTAAAACTGCCTTGCGGGAAAAAGAAGCGACATGCCCTATCTTCGGGCGCTTCCGCCTCTGACCTCCCATTGACTTCAATGGGAGGCAGGAGAAAGCGTATTTTCTCGCTGTTTTATGCCCGCGGCGCTCAATGGCCGCGGGCGAAAAACGGCGCGATAATCGCCGCGAAAATCGGCGTGCAGGGAGAGGAATATCTGCCTCAAAGTTCCAAACGGAATTTTGAGGCAGATATTCCTCCCCCAAAATACTCCGTGTGAACATAGCCTAAATCTCCTGCCTGTTTACTGTTCTTAGCTGGTAGATTTCTTTATCTTTGGGCTAGGCTCACTGCAGTTTCATTTACTTCAATGGAGCTGCACAGCGCATGTAATGCCAGTAGATCGCCCGCCACGGACCTCTTTATTCCCAGATTACGCACTCCCTCCGATACAATGACATGTCAAAAGATAAATAAAAGTATACTGTGTGAATTCTAGTTTTGGGCATGGAGTGCTTTCTGTCTATTGTTTTGATGGTATTAAATGTGTTACAGGGATTGTCCAGCAGTGTAAATAAAGTTTCATTATTCTATATTAAAAGTTCTGAATCTTTTTCTACTATTTGTTTTCAAGTTCTTCGCTGTTTTCATGATCTCCGGTTGCTACTTTCAAAGCCTGGAAACAGTCATACCTTGCTCTGATCACTGCTGAGGATTTGTTACAATGCATCCATCTAGGCAGCAGCGCAGATCTCTCTCCTGCCCTGGAATCGCTCCTGCATTGTAATAAACACTAGGTTGTGTGAGCAGGACTAGGTCGATCAGGTTTTAGTCTGGTAGTTGAATTGAAACGCTTACTATAGTTGGAAGTTGCATAACTTTTCATTATACAGTGCTTATGCTTTTTTTTTTTTTTTTACATGACATTAAATTTTTACCTCTTTATAAAGCACTAGCATGTATTTAGAATGTAATGTTTTGTGACATCTGCTGTGTAGTTACAATGCTCTGTGAATTCTGTCTTGTAGAAAAATATGCCCAAATTCAATAAAATTCCATTCTACCTCCAACCACATTCATCGTCGGGAGCAAAAACTCTGAAGAAGTGAGTAGAAAATGCAGATCTCTTAAAGTCTTCCAAATTAAAGATTAGCAGAAACACGACTTTCCATCATTGTGCCCCTTCCCCTGCACTTTCCTCACCTAATTGTCTATCCAGCTCTGCACATTTCTGTTTATTGTAGTCCCTTCCCTGCAGCCCGGCCTCCTGTCTGTTTCTGATCAGACACCAAATTTTATATTTCACCTCGCTTTCTCTTCCTTTGTGCTATGCTATCAATCCCATGATTCATCAGCACAGTATCACATGAGCAACTAGAGCCGATACCATCTGCCTGCTGGTGAGGACAGTGTGATTATTCTTCCCTCATAATCTCTTATTTTATTTAGGAGAATATTAAGTATAGAGCCTTGGAGGCTGAACTGTGATCATCATTATAAGGCTATGTTCACACGCAAACTCAAAAACATCTGAAAATACGGAGCTGTTTTCAAGGGAAAACAGCTGATTTTCAGATGTTTTTTTAAGCCACTCGCGTTTTTCGCAGCGTTTTTTATGGTGGTTTTTGGAGCTGTTTTTCTATACTCTATGAAAAATGGCTCCAAAAACGGCTGAAGAAGTGACGTCAACTTCTTTTTCGCGGCCGTTATTTTACGCGGCCGTTTTTCAAAGTGGGCGCGTAAAAAAAGGGACTGCTGCCGATTTTCCGGGCGTTTACGGCACGAAAAACGGCCGAAAATAGGCCGTGTGAACATGATGATCGGGCAAACGAGCGCTCCTATGAACACTCGTTCCCGATCATTTCCCTGTGTAACAATCAGGCAACGATCAACCGATGAACGCGCAAACGCTCGATCGTTGGCTGATCTCATTGTTTATGCAGCACAAAATATTATCATGGTCGGCAGCACATCTCCCTATGTAAGCAAGCAGATGTACTGCTGACATGATGGGGATGAGTGATCGTAGTAACAATCGCTCGTCCCCATGCTGATTACTGATCATCGCTCCTTATGATTGGTGCTCGTTTTTACGGCCCATGTTGGCAGGTGTAAAAGGACACTTGTTCTTAACTTGTGCATTGTATTTCCCTCATGTCCAGAGACAGATTGTCAGCTAGTGACATGCTGCAGGTCAGAAAGGTGATGGAACATGTCTATGAGAAAATTATAAATGTGGATACAGAATCCCAGACGACCAGTTCCTCAAATAATGAAAAACAAGGAGAACAAGAGAAGGAGGAAGACATTGCTGTGCTGGCGGAAGAGAAGATTGAGCTCTTATGTCAAGACCAGGTATCTAGACTTCTTATATTACTTATTGCTGTAACGTCACCCTCCTCCAGTTCTGGTACATCATCATTCTTATTCTGTAGTATTTTGCATGGTCACTCACTCGTTTGTAAGGCAGCTGTGCAATACAACATTTCCTTTGACCACATATGGATAGAGGTTGTCTAAAACAGCAGAGCAGTTTTTTAAAAGGGGTTGTTTCATGAAGACAACCCCTTTTATAAAAAGAAGCGGGTCTGGGTTATCTCAGCTCTGGCGATCATGCTGGTGCCGGGACCGCCTAAGGCGAGCCGCTCCCTGTTCTGGAACATATGGTGGGGTCCCCCTCTCTGACGTCCATATAGGGACTATGGACTGGGGTTGTTGTGTTAAGCAACCCCTTAAAGTGTATATAGACATTTTAAATTGCTGGAAAAGAACAGAGGGCCGGTTTTGACTGCCCTGTAAAGCCATACGTTCCGCCTTCAGTACCGCTTCAGTATATATGTGTAATACTTTCCTAGTGTGCAAACATTGTTCACTTTATCACTTTCTTTCGGAAGCTAATATGCTTGAATAGTTCTGTTTGTAATGCTGTTGTCCAGATATCTGTTTAATCAAAGTGGAGGGATCTTGAATCTGGGTTTTCCCATGTAGAAGCTGGTTCGGCGATCAGATGATCATTGCGGGTCTGGCCTCGGAAACTCCTAGCAATTCGCTGTTGTCCAGGGGAAGCTATGTCTGGTCATATATTTTCCCTGTAATACATGGATAGGATGGAGCTTCTCCTTGTGTGCGGCTCTCCACTCTGGCTCACTCACATGTTTTTCATGCCACTACCTCTTACCAAACATCTGTAACCAAAGGGAGTCCTTGAACTGATCCCTGTATTTCCTTCCTACAGATTCTGGATCCGAACATGGACCTGCGGACTGTGAAACATTTCATTTGGAAGAGCGGTGGCGACTTAACTCTTCACTACCGCCAGAAGTCAACGTGAAAGGATTCCAAAGGAGCGACTACACTGACCTTATCGTTGTGGACTAAAAACTAGTACTGTATGGAAGCCCTACTGAACTCTTATACATAACTGTCAATTGAGCCAGTATGGACATTCACATGTACCCTTAGTCAACCTTAATGTAACAGATGATCCCACCACCTTAGTTCCTTGGGTTTCAACATAAAATGACAACAGATAGACAAAACATTGTTTGTGTGTGATTCAATGTACAGATTTGTTGATAAAGATTTCTAATACTTCGTTCATTGATTTGTTCCAAGACAATTTGCATCAACTTAAAATTGGGCGCCTCCAACCCCATGTGTGGGTGCACGTTCCAAGCCATAAGCAGTCATTTTAGAGGTCCGTTGGGGTGGGGGAAGGGGTTTAAGAAACATAACATATGTTATAAATGGGGTTCAATTTGTGTATGTGTCACCTACAAACAGTAAGCCTTTTGTGGGCTGTCCTCTCCGTTTACTAGGAGGTGCTGCCATATTGGGGAGTGAGGGACAAACCGTAGAATAGCACAGCAGCGTTATCTACACATCCGTGAAAAACGTCAACTGTTCTTGTGGAACAATTTCTGTGTATGGGGAATACTATATGTCCTGCTTCCAGACAAGGTGTGTCTCCTGATGCTGTGCATCATATAAAATCCAACTAGTACCACACCGAGCCGCATTATGATGACTTAACGAAATATCAGAACGGTCACTATGGCAATATATTTTGTAGCATTAACATTCAGAGTTGTGGGGACCAGTTTCTGTAAATTTAGGACCTAAAAGTAGAAAGACCATTTCATATTGAGTAGATGGGTTTTGGAAATGTAAATAAGATTACCATTTTTGCCAGTAGAATTATGTACAGGTTTATTGGTCATGATGTGAAGTGTTCTTTTAACGGCTGAATGGACAGGCCATGTCGTAAAAACTTTTATTTAGGTTAGTAGTAGGCAATGTTCAAAAAATCTAGTTTTTTTTTATTCTCCAACATTTATCATCATGTTGTTTTAGGTCCAAAATTTTGTGCCGATTTAATTTAATACATTTTTATAGTGCTCAAAGCTTTTGTTTTTCTGATATGTATCTCCAAATCCTCTGCATAAACAGTTAAAAGATGACATGCTTGCTACCTGTAGCCACCACTAGAGGGAGCTTACTGCATTCCGTTTATACATTGAATGCAATAATAAGACCATGTGCAGTAAACTTCTAAGCTCCCTCTAGTGGTGGCTGCAGGAAGCCAGCATGTCATTTTTTAACTGTCTATGCAGAGGATTTGGAGCTACGTATCAGACAATAGAACTCCGACTACTATAAAGGTATATTTAGGAATTTTTGGACTTATTTGTATGGAGAAAAAAAAAAGACTAAGGGTGGAGTACACCTTAAATATATACTTTTACCTATTGTGTTAATAAAGGTTGTTTTTTTTTTTTTGTGCAGCAGTTCTTAAAGGGGAAGTCTTTAAACTCCCTCAAACTCTCTCTTCCTGAGCTGTCCGACAATGAAAATATTTGCCCAGCCTAATAGCGGGGCAGATATCCTATGACTACATATTTCCTATGATATATCCTATGTAGATAGGATACATCCTTCATTTTTTTTTTTTTTTGTAAAATAAACCTCTGGTCCATGTCAAATTATGGCAGATGCTTTCTCTGTCCAGTGTCCACATAGCTTTTTTTGTTTCGCTGTGATAGTGACCCTGTTATAATACTGCATGTTTATTGCAACATTAAAGGCTACATCTACAGGTCAAAGTGTTTAGTACAAATAAGAAATGTCCTCAGAAAGTGTGAGCGCAGTGTTATGTAGACTCTTAACATTTGCTATGATAGGATTATGCCACAGAAAGCAGCTCTAAGAAATCTGGTTTGAGGGGTACTCCCGGAGGGACCTCTGTGATGGGGCTGCTTTAGTAGAAATCAATGTAAACCGCTCCATCTTCAGAGCCAAGATACAGCTAAAACTTCTCTGCCTCTTCCCTCAAAGCTGCTTTCAAAAATAGCTGCTAAACCTTAAATATGTAAAACATAAATATAATCCGCTGATTGCTGCACGGTCTAGTCCCGACCGCCCCCTAATTACCATTTAATAGCTGTGAGGGGGCGGTCCAGACTACTGCGCTGCAACTGATTATTTTTCCTGTAGTACACGGAAGCCAACAAAGCTCAAAACTTAGTTTATTAAAATGTTCAGATTCACCATCTGTTTATGAAAGGTAATGTTTAAAGTCAATGTACACATAAAGGACATATTTATTGGTATTGCACCCTTTGAATGTCTCACTAGTGCGGTGGGACTTCAGGAAAGAAATTCACCAGGGATCACCCTCTTTCTAGTTAAAGCTGCTAAACAAACCGCTCCCCTATTGTAGCCTCTTATTAATTTTTGGGTGGTCATGCTCTTACATATTTTAAAGTAAATTACACTTTACGAGATTTCCCACATGACAATTAACATTCTGTTCAAATTCATTTGCTACAGATTGCAAGCTGTCAAGTTCTCCTCCGCATGTACTTCTACTAAAAAGGAAGCTATAAAGAGTGTTTAAAAGGCTATAAACTTATTACCAGTTTTTTGTTTTTTTTACTGCTCCAAAACAAAAAGTGTTTGCAACTTTGCAAATATTCTTGAGATATATATATATCTCCTATGCAGATCTGTTTGTCTAACTGTGTAGTCTGATCCTGCAGTTATACTCCCTTCCATCTGTCCCCTAATTTTTATTGGGCTATTGAATATATGTGAGCAACAAACCAGGGAGAGATGGATGTGGGGGTATGACTGCAGGATCAGACTACACAGAGTATTTTTGTAGTCTGTTAGGCCTCATGCACACGACCGTAAAAACTCCCGTTATTACGGGTCGTAATTATGACCCGTAATAACGGGCTCATAGACTTCTATTGGCCACGGGTACCTTCCCGGTTTCTTACTGGAAGGTGCCCGTGCCGTTGAAAAAGATAGAACATGTCCTATTTCAGGCCGTAATAACGGCACGGGCAGCCCATAGAAGTCTATGGAGCGCCCGTAATCACGGGTGGCTACATGTGTGCACCCGTCATTACGGCAGCGTTGCTAGGCGACGTCAGTAAATAGTCACTGTCCAGGGTGCTGAAAGAGGTAACTGATCGGCAGTAACTCTTTCAGCACCCTGGACAGTGAATTCCGATCAGAATATACAGCAACCTGTAAAAAAAAAAAAAAAAGACGTTCATACTTACCGAGAACTTCCTGCTTCCTCCAGTCCGGTCTCCCGGCCGTTGCCTTGGTGACGCGTCCCTCTCGACATCCAGCCCGACACCCCTGGAAGAAGTGTCAGCCCATGTGACCGCTGCAGCCAATCACAGGTTGCAGCGGCCACATGGACTGCCGCGTCATCCAGGGATGTCGGGCTGGATGTCAAGAGAGGGACGCGTCACCGAGACAACGGTCGGGTAAGTATGAATTTCTTTTACTTTTTACCTCGGAAAGGGCTGTCCCTTCTCTCTATCCTGCACTGATAGAGAGAAGGGCTGCTGATTAGTGCAGTGCAATTTTGCATCGAAAACGTGCCCGTAAATATGGGTGGAATACGGGTGACACCGGAACCGTAATTACGGGCACGGGTCCGTAAATACTGGTGCAAAACGGGTCGAATACGTGTGACCAAGGACCCGTATTTACGGGTGGGAAAAAATACGGTCGTGTGCATGAGGCCTTACCATGGGGGCACTTAAATCCTGCGTAGGCAAAAACAGTAGGGTTTTTATTCAAGCTTCACAGCTAAGGGATGTCCATGTCTCCTTTTTAAGTCTCCAAGTAGGTGAAACATTAGGAATTCGGCTGGGTTCACACATCGTGGTGGGCAAAAAAACACATTTTAACCGCGACGTGTAGATTGACCAAATAAATGGAACACTTGGACATACAAAGGCCACATCTGGCAGAATTCCATACTGGTAATTGATTATGATTTATATTTTATTATGATTATATTGCTCCTTGACATTATGTGCAGATATTAATGAAGGCTTCTACTAAAAATCTACTGCCACAAAAAGACATTTCATAGAAAAGATCTCAAAGCGCCTGCTCTATGCAGAATAGACTATATCTAGGCATGGAATATTTGTTTAATATTTAGAATTACTGCAATTTTATTAAAAGTTCACAAACTAGATGGGTGTATAATGAAGTCCATTCCTGCAAATTGCGGAAAATTGTCTTTTCTAACAGGATCAGTAATTTGTGTTTGTGTCTTTATATCAAATTACTTATTTGTTCCATTCCTTTGGAAAATGTAGTTAAGTTAACTATTTGTTTAATTGTAAACGAAACCCATTTTAAAATTGTACATTTTCACTACGACCCTTCTGATAGTTGTAGTTTTGGGGAGCATACAGAATAGTTTAATGAAGTGTACTTTATGGCTGTATAGAATAAAAGATTTGATTAAATAAAGTTTGTTGTGTAAAGTTTATGGGTGAAACAACAATGTACTATTAATAAACAGACCGTAACCGTACATGTAGGGATATCGATGCGGTTTCCGGTGATAGACGTGAGACACGGGTTGTGTGTCAGAAAGGTATCCTCAAACCAATAGCCAATAAGTGCTTCTGTTACACAACTATCCAACTTCACAGATGGAATCTATGGTAATCCATGAAAACAGGACCCGCATGGGTGTAACTCGGACATAAAAAATGGCCGTTTTACACGTCGGAGTTTGCACTAGTTCGTCTGAATCTGGCCTTAGAGTGAAAAAAAATAATCTGTAGCGCTTTAACCCGTTAGTGACCGGCCCATCGTGTTTCTACGTCGGTCACTAACGGGCCTTATGCCGATGCCATAGACTTTTTACGTCGCGGCATCGGAATAAGTTTACAGAGCAGGGAGCTGTCCAATCTCCCTGCTCTCAGCTGCTAGGGGCGTCAATAGCGAGCACCGCATCTGAGTGGTTTTGGAGAGAGGGAGGGAGCTCCCTCTCTCCCCCACCGACACCCGGCGATACGATCGCCGAGTGTCTGTGTCTGCGATGGCAGACGGGGGCCTAATAAAGGCCCCCAGGTCTGCCTGTAGTGTATGCCTGCTAGGTCATGCCTCTGGCATGACCTAGCAGATGCCTGTCCGTTTTAAACGGACAGGCATAATACACTGCAATACAAAAGTATTGCAGTGTATTATAAATGCGATCGCAGAATCGCATATTATAGTTCCCTAGTGGGACTAGTAAAAAAGTTTAATAAAGTTAATAAAAAAAAAAATGTGAAAAAAAATGAAAAACCCACCTTTTCCCCTTACACAATGCTTTACTATTAAAAAAACAAAATAAAGTTAAAAAGTTACACATATTTGGTATCGCCGCATCCGTAACGACCCCGACTATAAATCTATTACATTATTTAACCCGCACGGTGAACGGCGTAAAAAAAATTAATAAAAAAACTATGGAAAAATTGCTGTTTTCTGTGAATCCTGACTTTAAAAAAATGTGATAAAAAGTGATCAAAAAGTCGCATCTACTCCAAAATGGTACCAATAAAAACTACAAGTCCTCCCGCAAAAAAAAAAAGCCCTCATACAACCGCATCGCCGAAAAAATAAAAACGTTACGGCTCTTCAAATATGGAGACACAAAAACAAATAATTTAGAAAAAAAAGCGTTTACTGTGTAAAAGTAGTAAAACATACAAAAACTATACAAATTTGGTATCGTTGCAATCGTAACAACCCGCTGAATAAAGTTATTGTGTTATTTATACCACACGGTAAACGGCGTAAATTTAGGACGCAAAAAAGAGTGGCGAAATTTCAGATTTTTTTCTATCCCCCCCCCCCCCAAAAAAAAAGTTAATAAAATTTAATCAATAAATAATATGTACCTAAAAATGGTGCTATTAAAAAAAATACAACTTGTCCCGCAAAAAACAAGACCTTATACAGCTATGTCGACGCAAAAATAAAAAGGTTATAGCTCTTGGAATGCGACGATTGAAAAACGTAACAAATAGCTTGGTCATTAAGGTCCAAAATAGGCTGGTCATTAAGGGGTTAAAGAGGCTCTGTCACCAGATTATAAGTGCCCTATCTCCTACATAATCTGATCAGCTCTGTAATGTAGATAACAGTGGTTTCTATTTTGAAAAACGATCATTTTTTACAACGTTATAAACCATTTTAGATTTATGCTAATTCGTTTCTTAATAGACAACTGGGCGTTGTTTTTTTTTTTACCAACTGGCCATTGTGAAGAGAAGTGCATGACGCTGACCAATCAGTGACCAATCAGCGTCATCCACTTCTCATTGTTAGTGTGATTGTGCAGTGATAGAAGCTAGGCTGGAACAATGAGAAGTGGATGACACTGATTGGTCAGCGTCTTGCACTTCTCTGTACAACGCCCAGTTGGTCAAAAGTAAAAACACGCCCAGTTGGTCATTAAGAAACTAGTTAGCATAAATCTAAAATTGTTTATAACTTGGTCAAAAATTATCGTTTTTCAAAATAAAAACCACTATTACCTACATTACAGCGCCGATCAGATAATGTAGGAGATAGGACACTTATAATCTGGTGACAGACCCTCTTTAAGGTATTTTAGGGAAAGGATTTAAAATCATAATTCAGATTTTCTACATTACCAGATTCTCCAATGTCTTCGTGCAACAATCTCCAATTAAAAAGATCCTGCAATTCCACTTCTGCATATTGATAGGAAAGTGTATTCTAACAGAATATACAGAACATTGCAAGTCTAAAGTGTTGTATCCTAATATATCACAAGCCTGAGGCGCATGCACAGAGCTCGATGATGGCGACTGTGCTGTGAACTCCATCCTCACACTCCCCTTGTACCCACAGCAGGACTACTTCCTATGCTATAAACTGACCAGAATTGCAGATAAAACTACTGGCATGACGAGCATTTTCTCTGATGCAGCTTCGGTGGTCAAGGTGACCCAGAAAAGCACAATTTCCGACAATTTCTCTACCTCAGGTAACGTTGCCAACCCAGTGGCCCTCAAGTCTGGTGGTAGGAATCTCTCCGGCTTGGGTATCCGCTAATGCTGCATCAGACATAGAAGGCCCGAGTCATACTCTGTACGTTTACAACATATTAAAAGCCTATTTCAGGTGTAACTGGACACCGTCTTGGACAGATGTGGTGATGGTTTGTCACACAAAGGTGTTGCTACAGTGGATTTTATTGAAGTGGACATACGAAAGTTGGACGACCATACATCTAGAACGGAGGATGGAAAGTTCTGCACAGAGATTTTACGCAGTGTGTGGTTAAGAGTTGCTAAAATTTCATCCACTTTCAAGAACTCCCATTGATTTCAGTGGAAAGTCAGCCATGCACATGCAGCCAACTTTCCAACAAAACAGTAGCTTATACTTGGTAAGGACCCATGCACACGACCATAAAAACTCTCCGTAATTGCGGACCCATTCAGTTCTATTGGCCGCGGACACCTTTCCGAATCGCTACGGATGGGTGTCCGTGCCGTAGAAATGTTCCAAAAATTATGGAACATGTCCGTTCTTTTGCATTTTACGAGCCATGCTTAGTATGGGAGCACGTCCCGAAAATGCGGGCGGGCGGCTGTGCCCACAATCACGAGCCGTGATTACGGGCACGGCCGTGTGCATGGGGCCTTACACTGGACATTGATTTGTCCCAGTTCCTGGACCCTTAGGGTATGTTCACACAGGGCAGTTATGCTACATAAACACGCGCAGCATATTCACCCTGAGTGTTGCAGGGAATTCCAGCCAAAAAAACGCACCAAATTGCGGTGCAGTTTTCAGGCCGCAATGTCCGCTGCAGATAACTGCACAGAAAAAAAAAAAGGATACTTACCATGGCGATGCGTCCCTCCGACGTCTAGACGTCAGACGCTCTGCAGCCCTGGGATGATGTTTCATTCCATGTGACCGCTGCAGCAATCACATGGGATTAAATGTCATCCCAGGAGGCCAGACTTCTGGGTATCATTTTATTTCTGAATTGCGTTCTCGCTGCAAAAAAAACGCAACATCTGCTAATGGTTTGCGGGTTTTACCTTCCTATTGAATTCAATGGGGAAATCGGACGAAAAATAAGCAGCGTTTACACAAATACAATTGACGTGCTGCGGAATAAAACTTCACACCGCAGGTCAATTTCTGAGCAGTTTTTCTGCTTATCAGTTACGCACCACGTGGATGGGATTTGTTCAAATCCCATCCACTCTGCTGCTACTGTAATGTGCTGCGTGTTTTCTGCAACGAAATCCGTTGCGGAAAAAATGCAGTATTAACCCTTCAAGTGATTCTTCTCATGTATCATAAATTATCAATAATTGCCCATTAATGAATAATAATTGAATCACGTTTAAATCTGTATCGATTGATAGTCCAAGAAAACAAATGAAATAAGACATTGGAATTGTTAGACCGCCTTTACCATGTTTGAATCACCTACTAACTCCTCTTTATTAAGACGTCTGCATTATCTTGCAATAGACAATTCGTTTACAGTCAAAATGGCCATTAACCCCTTAGTGACCACCAATACGCCTTTTCACGTGAGTCACTAATGGGCTTTAGGCTAGGCTGACGCCTTTTCACGTCAGCCTAGTCTAAGTCCTGCACGGGTCTCCCGTGCAGGCAGGAGCCGGGGCTCTGCTGTCTGATGACAGCTGAGCTCCTGCTCCAACGCCCGCGATCGAAGTTTACTTCGATCGCGGCCGTTTAACCCGTTAAATGCCGCAGTCAATAGCGACCGCGGCATTTAACTTTGTTTACAAAGGGAGTGCACTCCCTCTGTCACCCATCGGCGGCCCGCGAATGCAATCGCGGGTCTCCGATGGGGTGTCATGGCAGCCGGGGGCTTGATAAAAGCCCCCAGGTCTGCCCTGGACATATGCCTGTTAGGACGCGCCGGAGGCACGTCCTAACAGATTGCCTGTCAGATTTACACTGACAGGCAATAATGCTCTGGTATACGAAGTATACCAAAGCATTATAGCAGCGATCGGAACATCGCACAGTAAAGTCCCCTAGTGGGACTAATAAAATCAGTCATCAAAGTGAAATAAATAATAATAAAAAGTACAGTAAAAAAATAAATAAAACCATTTTTTTCCATAAAAAGTGGTTTTATTTAGTAAAAGTGTAAAAAAAAAAAAAAAAGTACACATATGTGGTATCGCCGCGACCGTAATGACTCCATTAATAAAGTTAATATGTCATTTAAACCGCAAGGTGAACACCGTAAAAAAAAAACACAAAAAACCATGGCGAAATTGCAATTTTTTTTCCATTGCCCCCCAAAAAAGTCATAATAAAAATGAATCAATAAGTCCCATGCACCCCAAAACAGTACCATTCAAAACTACGTCTTGTCCCGCAGAAAACAAGCCCAAAAAATCACTACATTGATGGAAAAATAAAAAAGTTACGGCTCTTGGAAAGCAACGATGCAAAAACAAATAATTTTAGTTCAAGTGTTTTTATTGTGCAAAAGTCGTAAAACATAAAAAAACCTTTACATATGTGGTATCGCCGTAATCGTACCGACCCATAGAATAAAGGTAACATGTTATTTACGTCGCACAGTGAACGGCGTCAATTTAAAAACGCATAGAACAATGGCGGAATTTCAGGTTTTTGTTATAATCCCCCCCAAAAAGGTTAATAAAAGTTAATCTAAAAATGATATGTACCCAAAAATGGTGCTATTAAAAAGCACAACTAATCCCGCAAAAAACAAATCCTCAAACAGCTATGTAGACGAAAAAATAAAAACGTTATAGCTCTTTGAATGCGACTATAGAAAAACGAATAAAATAGCTTGGTCATTAAGGCCTAAAATGGGCTGGTCACTAAGGGGTTATTAAAGGGGCTGTTAAACTGGACCACCCCCCATCAGAACGTACCGCTGAGGATCACGCTGCTGAATGACACGTGTGGCTACAAATTAATTGAATAACTAATATACGACCCCACTTCATACATATTAAGAAATAGTGGCTTTCCTTTCTGGCAAATAGAGGGAGGTCTTGAGCAGGGGACCCCCCCCCCCCATATGATATTATCATGTCCTAATAGGGATTATGGACGTTTTTTCCGTGTAAGTCTTGGCTACAGGTTGACTAAAACTTGTGCGAAAACGGTCGCAATGCCACTTCAATTATTTCCTGTGCAAAAAAAAAAAGTTGCTTCCAACCTTTTTATGAAGGATTAATAGAAGTTGCATTGTAAACTGTGATGTTCATGCAATTCACACTTGGTTTTTATAGTCACAATGTAGCGCCAGCCTGAAGCTCGTCCTTACTGGAGTCACAGATTCTTTTTTTACAGGATCCATAACACATATGATAAATCTGTTATTAGACAAACACACAGCGCCTACAGGGCCATAAAACATTCCATGTGCTGCCATACAGGGTCTGTGCACATGGCATCGCCTTGTACATGATGCCCTCACAGCTGATCCACGCAACAAAAAAGCCACTGATGTGTAACTTCAAAGAAACACATTCACACGAGAAACTAACCAAGTGAACCTGGCGGTCTTCCAGATATTTCTTATAAGCACATGAATGGCCAGAGGAAAAGAACTGTCAAAGGGATTACTTGGTTTGTGGGAAGCAGAAAATGCATTATTCGCTCTTCTGTAATACGTTCCACTCTGGGATCTGTATATTTAGAGCTGGAAATGGGCTCAGATCCCATTATGCGAATGTAGAAAACCAAAGGCTTTCTTGGGGGGTAAGGCCGGGTTGCCAAGGGGCAGATACGTTGCGTAAAAATCACGCAGAGTGTCCAACCTGGAACCCGCAGTACATTCAGTCTGAAAAATCGCACCGCATTATGGTGCAGTTTTTCTAATGGAATATCCGCTGCGGAAGAAAGCCGTTCATACTTACCCCCTCCCTCCTCTGACGTCCGTTGCAGTCTCCCTGGATGACGTTGCTGGTCACTTGGGATGCAACGTCATCCCTGGAGGCCGGACTGCAGGATAGAGGGCATTCTGGGTAAGTATGTTTATTTTCCGTAGCTGCGATTTTTGTGGTGTAATCGCTGCAAATACGCTGCAAAAGTCATAACACTTGGCTTTCTGTTGCAAGTTTTGCATCCCCATTGAATTCAATGAGGAAAAGCTGCAACAGACAATCAACAACGCAGCATAAACTGACATGCTGCGGAATATGATTCGGCACTGCAGGTCAATTAACGTTTACGCTGCATTTTTTTTCCGCAGTGTGTGCATGAGATTTTCTAAATCTCATCCACTTTGGTGCTATTGTAAATGCTGCTGAATTTCCTCACAGAACTCAGTTACGGAAATTCTGCAGCGTTTACGCTACGTGGGAACCCGGCCTAAGGCCTCGAGCACACATCCGTTGCTATTCGTACAGCCGTGAAACACGGATCCGTGAAACACTGACCACACACACGGATGGCTTCCGTGTGCAGTCTGTTGTTTTAAATGGATAGAAAGGTCGAGACTGATCAGCGAAAAACGGACAGGAGTAGCACCTGTTCTATTTTTCACAGAACGGACGCACGGAACCGTTAAAATAACGGAAGTGTGCATGGCCCCATAGAAATGAATGGGTTAGTGTGCTATCCAGTAAAAAAAAAACATATAGCCCGCTGAAGTGTGCTTGAGGCCTAAGGCTTTCCTGTGACTGTTCCCAACATGGCTTTGGATTCTAAGAGCTCGAACCTGAAATTTGGTTGCGTTTATAAGAAGCATGGAAAAATATATCCGCTAAGTTCTTTGAAAAAACAGAAACAAAGTCTCACAAAAAGAATGGAAGCGAAAGAGAAAATCTGATCTTATATTTAGTTGTTAAGACCCCTGTGTAATGTTTTTGTTTTCTGCTTTTTTTTTTTTTTAAGTTCAATCATGAGCTAAAAAATTATATGTAAGTACCTATAGGTGAAACCTGATATATATATATATATTTTTTACTTAGTGCTTGCTGCTTGACACATTATGGCAGAGCTTTTATCTGCGACTACAGCTTCAGTACAGCGCCTACAGGGAGTCTGAGGTAGTCAAAGACACACCTCCCGTCTCATCATTGGTTCAGGCTGCTACTTTGCCTCCGATTGGCTGCTGTGTATAAATACAAGTCTCTTCCAGGCTCACCAGGAAGTCTGGTTTCTAGAATGATTAAAGAGCACTTATTACTAAACCACCAGTGAGGAAAAGATGAACATCAGGTAATTGTCACGCATATACCAAGCTTCAGTAAGGGCGACTGGAGAGTCAATTTAATGGCAATTTTTAACTGGAAATTAAACAACTGCCAGGGTGATCGCTAACTTGTACATATTCTATTAATGGAATGAAGACCTAGACACTGAAATCCATATTTTGTTTTATTTTAGACTGGAGCTTTCCATTAAAGTCAACCAACCCCAAATCACTGTAGTACAACCTCTTACAAATAGAAGAACTGACATTTCTGAATATAACAAGACTTATTATGTACAATTTATATTCCCAAGAAATTATACCCGATCATAACAAACATCTTCGGTAATCTTATGGTACACATAGTACAGGCAGAAAAAAATACAGCAGTCCATAAAAATACAGGTTAGCAGAAGAAAACTGGTACTATAGTTTCTGAATTCCCACCTTCTATAGCTTTACACTATAAAAATAATTAGATCTGGAATTTAATAAGGATATTTAAGTAAAATAAATTCTAGACATTACATGAAAATGTGCGAAATGATAAAAACACCATCTTAGCCTCAAGTAACAATAGGAGAGATTTATCATGAATGACTATATTACAGAGAATGAAACGTTATTGACTCTCCCCCCTCAATATTTCTGCCATCACAATGGACTTTTATCATTATGTGGGTAAAAGAAAATGTTATGAAAGGCTCCAGTAGTTCTGCGCTGGACAGTGAGAAGCGCCCCCTGGTGTTTTCTAGTAGCCTGCACCATATTTCACAAGTGTCCACCTTGTTAGAGGATATGGTGATGAATACCCTGCAATTTTTGACGAGCACACTCAGGAGCAGTTCTCTAGTCGTAAAACATTTTCTCGAATGTCACAAGCTAAAAACTGAAGTCCTAAAATTTTTTGCAGGTGCCGTGTACCATATTTATCAAGCAACCCAGACATTTTTGAAAATACCAATGACACCCGAGTGACTTCTTAATTTTAATGCCCATGACAGGGTGTGCATTTTTAGTCACAGCTGTACAACATATGGATGAATGTCTAAAAACAAAGTTTTGGCTTAAAAAGGGGTTGTCCCATAAGGACAATCCCTATTCATATGTCTTATTAGGGAATATGGACATCATAAAGGGCCCCACGGCACAGTCTTTCCAGGTTGACATTTTTTTTTCCCAGTACCGACAACTTAAAGGGAACCGGTCACCAGCATACTCACCCCTCGCTGGCTGCTGCTGTCAAAAGTTCATTGCCGATTGCAAATAACGGTCTGCAAACATTTTGCACCTTTTATGGTAATAATGCATCAGTCTTGTTCGTTGCTCTTCTTTTGCCCGCCCACCGCCGAAAACTGGCCCTCCCTGAATGCCAAATTTTCATCGGAGATAGCGCGCACGCACCTGTCATGTATGGTCCGATGCCCTTCCCTCAAATCTATTTACTGCGCATGTGCCGCTATGGTGTCCAGTTGTGTGCACGCACCAGAACAGAACATCGATGCGCAAGCGCGGGTTTTCGTGTGTGCTGTGAGGAGGCGAGGAGCTGTCAATCAAAAGTAATGAGGCGTTAACTCAGAAAGGCTTGAGGGATGAAGATAGGACTCTTTTCGAACTCATTTATGACTCTTTAATGCTCAGTAGCATACGGTGTGGGAACACTACAAAACTGAATACTAAAGCTACAGAGCCGACTAAGAAGACAATTATAGGTCATATAGAAATGATTTTACACCCACTACCACCAGGTATTGCTGGTTTAATAGGTGAAATGCTGGTGACAGGTTCCCTTTAAAGAGGCTCTGTCACCAGATTCTCAAATCCCTATCTCCTATTGCATGTGATCGGCGCTGCAATGTAGATAAGAGTAACGTGTTTTTTTTTTAAAAAACGTTCCTTATAGGCCAAGTTATGAGCTATTTTATATTTATGCAAATGAGCTTTGAAATGGACAACGGGGCGTTTTTTTTCCGTTATGTCCAACTGGGCGTGTATTGTGTTTTTAACTGGGCGTGTTTACGTGTATGACGCTGACCAATCAGTGACCAGTCAGCATCATACACTCATCTCCATTGATTTACACAGCAGCGATGTGCAGCCACATACACAGAGATTAACGTTAATCAAGTGTCCTGATAATGAATACACATGAAATCCAGCCTGGACGTCATGTGTACTCAGAATCCTGACACTTCTGAATCTTTTCTCTGAGATTGCAGCAAGTCACTCGTAATCTCGCGAGATTACGAGGTAAACGAGATTTCGTTTCCCTTGCTGGAAATCTCAGAGAAAAGAGTCAGAAGTGTCAGGATTCTGAATACACATGACGTCCAGGCTGGATTTCATGTGTATTCATTATCAGGACACTTGTGTATGTGGCTGCACATCGTTCTAGTAAGAACACTATGTGCTGTGTAAATGAATGGAGAGGAGTGTATGATGCTGACTGGTCACTGATTGGTCAGCGTCATACACGTAAACACGCCCAGTTAAAAACACAATACACGCCCAGTTGGACATAACGAAAAAAAAAAACGCACCGTTGTCCATTTCAAAGCTCATTTGCATATATATATATATAAAATGAACGTTTTTAAAAAAAAAAGAAAAATCGTTACTGTTATCTACATTGCAGCGCCGATCACATGTAATAGGAGATAGGGATTTGAGATTCTGGTGACAGAGCCTCTTTAAGTAGTTTATGTATTTTAGAAATTATGAAAATGTAGCTAATATACAGCCATAAGACTCGTTCTACATATTAGAACCCCGGCTAGAGGCACTTTAACTCTCTGTGCTATTAATTGTATGATAAAGTATAAAGTGCAACAAAGTCTCTAGTGTTGCAGTGTAAGGTTTTGGATGCGCTTTCAATTAAAAAAAAGAAAAACATATAAAACACCGTTAAATTATATTATCAACCCCAGATGATTTTCTTTAAATTCTCTAAATGTAAAGCAAAAGAATTTAAAATGAACAAATCATCTCACGTTTAACGTAAGACTCAAATCAGATCAGATCCCGTCACAAGCTTATGGTCACTCCCAACCATTTTAGGATAATGTCCACATACTCATAGCATCTCTTCCAGGAACCATTATCTAGTGTTCTTAATGGGAATACGCAATCTGTCCTATAACGATAAAGTATACCGAAGCCTTGACGGAGGAGCTCCCGAACCTGCTAGTTATAAGATTCAGGCGTCCGGCGGACTTCTAGCAAGATAATCGCCAACCTCCAGATGTGCAAGAGCCCGATCACAACAGCAGTAAAGCAAAAGACATCGTTCATACGCACAATACTGGTAAAGGTCCGAAGGTCTAATCTTGTGATCTTTGACGAGCTCGGTCTCCTTGTAGGCAGTGCAGGACTAGTAATAGGAGCCACACGCCGAGGTCCTCTACATCCTACAGCAGAGGCCACATTCATACGCAACAGGTAGTGTTGAGCCGCCTTAAGTATTAAAAGGGAAAGTGCCTATTAATGATATAACAAAGATATATATTTTACCCTAGGGTAAACTGCCAGTGATATGGTTCTAGTAATGATATCCCTGAAGCCACGAATGCCCAATAGTATCTGCAGTTGCCAACAGCTAGTGATCTACATGCGGCTCCTGATCCACTGATTGGGGAACACCACAGGATCCTAGGAGACCATACTGTGCTAGATGTTAGTAATATTCTGCCTATACTCTAAATCAGTAGTCTCCAGCCTGTGGCTCTCTAGAAGTTGCAATACTACTACTCCCAGCATGCTCTGGAAGGTACAAGTAATCAGGGAATACTGGGATTTGTAGTTTCTCAAAAGCTTCAGTGCCACAGGCTGGAGACCACTGCCCTAAATGAAGTGTCCTGCTGTGCAAACCTGGGCAACATATATAATGTTCTGTGACATTAAACCTACATACAGTGGTAAGTAACTGCAATCTATAAGGATTACAACTATGCTATGGTTCCAGAGGAAAATATTTAAATTGTAAATGTATATCATTTGCATAAAATTCTTGTAGTTTTGTTTAAAATGAAAAAATAATAATAAACTCTTGAACCATTTTCTGGTAAGCTGACATGCAAATTTGCATTTCATTGATCAGCAAGACCAAATAAGATTGATCGTCTTTTACTTTCTACTCTTCTTTTGTTTCCCCCGTTTCTGTGGCGGATTCTTCTTCGGTGATGTTCTCGTCATTGCCTGTAAAAACGGCGGTATTGTCCTCCTCATCCAGAGAGTCACCGGCGGCAGCGTCTTCTGTAGGGTTGGTAACCAGATCCTCAAAGGAAATTAAAGTGTTCTGTTCGGCAAGTGCTTGATCCAAGACAGAGTGTGACATGGGGATATCAAGAGACGGGACTTCAGACACTTTCACTTGTTCTGTTCGAAAAGAAAAATTGAGAAGCTGTCAGTCTATAGGTAGACTACAATGTTGAAGGAAAAAAAAAAAAAAAAAAGCTTAAAAAGGTTTTTTTTTTCTGGGGAAAAAACACAGATTGGTGGGTGTCGTTCCTTCGGCACCCTGACTGCCAAGAAGAAAGCGAGAAGTATCTTCTGCACCGGGGACATAAAACGCCTCAGTTCTTATTCGACATTGGACTGAGGGATAATCCTTTATGTAATCGGTGCAAGGTTCATAATGCGGACCTCTTACATATGATGTGGTCATGCCCACATCTGGAAACATTCTGGAGGGAGGTGGTGGAGATAGTTAATGAATCGGTGTGTGTGTGTGTGTCTGTTTGTGTGCGTGTGTCTGTTTGTGTGCGTGCGCGTGTTGGGCTATGTGACCCATCTCATGGGTTCTGAGTTATTTAGAACGGCTGTAGCTCGGTTGCTATACATGGCAAGGAAATGAATTGTTCATCAATGGTTGCAGGAGCTTCCTCCTACAAGGGTAGAATATGTTGCCAAAGTGAATTGGCTTGTATCCATGGAAAAACCTATATATTCAAAATGGGGGAACCTTAAAAAAAATTTGAGGAGATGTGGGCATTATGGCTGGATGGCTTGTGTCTAGCGTCTGTGGAGTTAGTGAGCGATAGGGGGATGTTTAGGAACATTGTTGGAGAAATATAGGGATATAATGAGACGGTATGAATATGCTATGGTTCAACATACTGCTGATGGTTGTCACTAGGCTTAAGACTGCTGGGTGGGGTACATTGCTTGATGACATGTTATTCTGGTGGATTGGGGTGGATTCTTTTCCAGGTGTACTAGGTTGGGGGGGAGGGGGGGGGGGTGTTATTTGTTAATGTGTATTTCTTTTGTACTGCTTGTGCTTTTTTGTTCTTGTGTGTGCATGTATTGTGGAAAAAAAAAAAAAACATGTGAAAACTTGTGTGTTCTAATAAAAAATTACTCAATTAAAAAAAAAAAAAAAAAAAAGAAGAAAGCGAAAGAGTGTAGGGCTCGCTGAGAGACTTCTGTTTTCTCCATTGAAGACCCCGGACACTATGCTATGTGTCAGTTACTGCAGTGAAGGGGACCGTAGCCACCCAGTGAGCGCCACAACTCCTTTCTGCTGATTAGTGGGGGTACTGGAGAACAGACACCCACCAATCATACATCAATGGCCTATCCTAAAGCATTTAATGTATCCAAGCCACACACCAACCCCTTTCAGACACCCACCAATCATACATCAATGGCCTATCCTACAGTATTTAATGTATCCAGAAAACCCCTTTCAAGACAAAATTATGGGACAAATTTCATCAAATGAATAGATTCTGGTGGCCGCAAACTGCTCCCAACTTAAAAGGTGTCCCATCTGGACAAACCCTCTGTGCATACGCCTTATTAAAGGAAAAGGGGTCCCATACCCGAGAACAAGGAACTCCATTTGACAAATACGGGCCTATCCCTGTATCACCTGTACGGACATTGGCCGCCATGTAATACTACATTTCTCCTGCAGCTGCTGCTGTCATGTTAAAGGGGTTATTTGTGTTGAGACAAACAAAATCAGATCTACAATACAATTCACCTTACAGACATTTAAAGGGGGATTCACCTTTAGGGGGCTATGACCTAAGTTTGCCACCAGCACTGTTTGCCAAGCAGCTGCCTAAATATATTCAGGCTGCTACTTGGCAATAGATGCAGGAGGGGACGAGGGATCTGTAGCTCCGGCTGAAATCCGGATGGGTCACTTACTACACTATTAGAGGGCAGATGAAGCATTTTTTGGAGAAGAAATGTAAAATATAGACCGGGGGGGGGGGGGACGGGGGGGGGACCAGTAGGGGAATTGTTGTGTAACCTGAAAGATAAAGTTCTTTGTATCCTCTCAACAAAATCTCTGAGTGAGGAGAGGGGGGGGGGGGGGGGCAGAAGAATCCTAGAGCTTCTTTTATGTGAAACTCTACCTTGGAGCAAAAGCAGCCAGTATTTTACATTGAAATTTCAAAATCTAATAATATAATGTTTACATTGGCTCCAGCATGACGCTGCAGTATCAAGAAAAGCACGGCTGGACAAAACCTGGTCACCATGGCCTTGCGGAAGATGGGCAAATGGGGGGCAGTCCTGATGTGACTACTGAGGAAGACGCCAGTCCGGCGTTGAAACGTGTAGCAATCTGTTTACCTTGCTTTTATGCAATAAACACTCTTTTATCAACCAAGCAGCGCCTACAGTATCCCTCTTTTTTTATTTTATTTTCTTTACAATTGACTACTGAGAAGGAAGGGAGGCAGTCCTGCTATGACTACAGTGTGTGGGGGGTCATGGTATGACCAGTAAAGGGGTGAGGAATTACTTCTGCTTCTACTGTGTGAGGGGGAAATAGGGGGGAGTTTTACTGTGTTGCGGGGGTAGGGGGAGGCCTTGCTTTGATTACTAAGAGGGGGTGCACTTGCTGTGACTATGAGGGGGGTTGGCCTTGGTGTAACTAGGCAGGATGGGCAGCTAACTGTTGCTGCCTGCTGATGAAGGGGTGGGGAGAGTTTGGCCCTGCTGTGATGACTAAGAGTGAGGGCTGCTGTGCCCACTGAAATAGTGGAGTTGACTGTGCTGACGTCTAGGCAAGTGGAGGGGAGCGCCTGCGACACAATTTTTTGAATACATTCATATAGGGTGGTAATGGTGCTGCAGAGAGCTGCCCCAAGACAATACCATGGCAAAACTACAAGTAAACACATGTTTTTGCTGCGGTTTTATGGCAATAACAGACTGAAGCTAAATGAGCAAGCGCAGTAAAACTGCAGCAAAAATCACATGCATTTAGTTACGTGTAAGGCCGGGTTTGCATATCCCTGGTTGAAGTGCGGACCGGCCCTACACCATGTTGATGCTGGTTCTGAAGATTTATCCAGGCCTGCCCAAGTATTCTCACTAGTGTCCATGAAACTTAACGGAGGTGAGAAATCAGAAGATAAAAACACCATGGTCATATTAAATGCCACTTCCATCAACAGATGATTAAATGCTACTGAAGATTTTGCGGAGCTGAAAGGGTTCTAAAAAACACTTCAGTGACATTCTATGCCATGACCTTCCTGGGTAAGACAAGTTCAAGGCCAGAAAGACAAGAAGACATGAAGGAGGGCAGGGTGGCCACTAATCTGCCATGTTGGCCATCAATTTAAATATAGCACATACCAATATAAGCATTCAGCTCTTCAGCAGTCAGGATCTCGTCTGTGCCTGTTGAAAGATCCGGCGTAACATCGAGGAGAGCCGGTGATGTCACATCCAGCAGTTTTGTAAGATCTGGAATCTCAGGCGCCTGAATGTTAGAATTGTCTGGAAATCCTAATGTAGAAAAATATGATGTCAATTTAACAATTTATAAACTACCCACCGTAAAACAGAGCAAGTGATTATGAAGCAAATTTTGCCGATGTGAAATGGCCACAGCAAAAGATTATTATAATCCAGGCAAGGGCGGCCAGGAGAAACCCGGAGATTACTACATTGTTGGCAAGAGATTCTCGGAGGCGGAGAATCCCTCCTAACCAGGTATCACAATGTAATATTTTCTCAGAATGTTAAAAGGGTTCTCAGGGATTTAGGATAGGCCATCGATCTTTGATTGGAGGGGGGACCCCTGCCGATTAGCACAATGAAGCGGTCAGGGTAGCCATTCACTTAAATAGAACTGAATGGCAACTGCAATTCCAGGCAGTTTATTGTATGGATCAGCCGCTGTACCTGGGTGACCAATGAATGGGAGCGCCACAGCCCCTTCTTTGTGCTGACCCCCACTGATCAAACATTGATGGCCTATCCTAAGAACAGGCCATCAATGTCTAAGAGAACCCCTTTAACTATCCAGAATAACAAAATAAATTTTCTGACTTACCTGGATTTACGACTCTTTGTACAGGTGGGGGGAGAACAAGCGCAGCTTCTCCATGATGAACATGCGCATTCTGTGCCGGTGTCTCTGCCAACTGGATAGCTTCCTCGGCCTGGTCTGTATGGGTTTCTGGAGCCAGAAGAGGAGCCTGCCATCAAAAGATATGTGCATGCAGACATACTGTAGGCATTAGTGGCTTCTATGGACTCTGCACATCTTCAACTTTTATTTTTAGGAGGTGTTTTGCATCCCAGGCTCTGCTTGGACAGACTTTTGGCCACAAACATGACTTTTTATGCATTTTTTTACACAACGTTACGCTTTGATGCAAAATTGAATGAAGGCGCCCATAAGTGTAAAGTGCTGGGTGGCATTTTTACAATGTGCCAGGGGTCTGCTTTCTAACATCTATGGGAATTGGGGTATAATGTGATTTTGCTACTTTATAATTCAGGTTTTATTTGTGTATGTCAAAAGTGTGAAAATTGACACGGCTTCGACAGTGTTAAACATACAAGATAATGAATAGATAATGTTAAATAAATAACATTTTAACTAGGAAAAAATAAAAAATGGATACACTTGTTGCTTTAATTTCCGATAGATTATAGATGATATTTAATGTATGAATGTGCCTCATACCTCACTATATCCATTGGTTGGTGGTATAACAGGTTCCTGAGCTGGTAATGGTGAAGGGGGCTTTATCTCAGAATTTTTGCTTGGAGTGACAGGCTGCAAGGGAATGCGATGCAAGTATCCATATCCAATACCACAGCCCAAGCTGGAAGGAAACAAAAGCGGTGTCAGACATTATAAGCTGCATTTACACATGACAGAAGATCAGCGGTTTGACAATTGGTTGGATGTTTTATTCATTACAATTATCATACATTTTCAGCCATTTTGGAAAGCTAATTCCATTATGGCCGCAATGTACTTTCGTCGGACCTGAACGTTTACATTTAATAACTTCAGAAACGATAAAGATTTTTATGTTTGAACGATTCATTTTAAATAAACGATAAACAAATCAAACTGGCTAAATATTGTTACAATAAAAATAACAATAATTGATACATGTATGTTTTTTTTAGTATCTTAGGTACTTCAGTGTCCCTAAGAGTGCCTTCTCTTGGATGAGTGGGCCCAGAGAATGCCTTGAAAAAATTCCCTAGACCATAACGCTGCCGCCACCAGCTTGTGTTCTTCTAGCAATGGTTGCGATGAAGCAGAAAACGCGACTCATCAGAGAAGGCAACCGTTTGCCAATCGTCGGTGGTACAATTCCGAAACTGCTGTGCAAATATAAGCCTTTTTTCCGATGCACCTTTGTTAGAATAGGAGAAGTGACACCCTCCGTTTGCTTCGGAGCGCCATACACGGTACGGTTTATTGTTTTAGACACACGACTGGTGGCCCCCTGGTTGATTTTCACAGTGAGCTGCTCCACTGTAGCGTCGTTCAGGCCTCGCACACTTTCGTAGCCGACGTTCATCTCTCACTTCAATGGCACGTGGTGCTCCGCAGTTTCCACGTCGGTTATTGCCAGTGGTGCCATTTGTCCGCCTACTATACATTTTCACCACAGCAGCACGCGAACAGTTCACAAACTGCGCTAATTGAGAAATACTGCCACCCTTGGCCCGAACCCAATAATCATCCCTTTTTGCAACGGTGATAAATCGCCCCTCTTACCCACGGCAACGAGTGATGTGCTTTCAGACAATCTATCGCACACCTCATGTCATGTCTATATGCAAGTCACGGAGTAGAATTTATTTAGCACACCCTATATTTACATGTACGGTGCATGTTCTGTATAGGCTAGACAAATCACAATACCTTCCTTCACCACCCCAGGCTCCATTAGGGGTTACATAAACCTCTCGGCACGAATCAGTCTCAGTGTTGTAGACCAGCAGCTTCAGTGGTTTGCCCTCGTGAGACTCTATCAAAGCATAGAAATCTTCTGACTAGACCAGAAAATACGAGAAACATTTTGTGTGAATTCGCTGCTCTGTAGATGGGGAAACATGGAGATGATAACAATGGTTATTAGATAGAGGGTGAGAAAACACTGCAGATACAGCGCTTGTACACAGTCACAGGGGTTATACTGGTGAGCGAGTGCAAATACGCATAGGAAACCTACTACAGTGAAAATAAAAAACGAATGCAAACAAATACGACTCCACGAGCGCGGTTATCTGCTGACAACATGAACAGCCCAAGTCCTGCGGAAATGGACCATGTCAAAACTGTACAAATGGCATATACAGCCTGGCAAAGAAATACAAGAATATGTAGAATAAATGTTTGAGCTACTGTAGCGTTACATGAAAGGGCTTGTCTCATGAATCGGCTGATCGCCGGGGGTCTGGCTTCATTAACCCCTGGAAAGCAGCTGTGTAAGCCACATCTGGCTCTCTCTCTCTCTCTCTCTCTCTCTCTCTCTCTCCACAGCATAATACAGAGAAGCTCTGGCTCATAGAGGGGGACCCCCACTTCAAAAAGCAGAGAGGGGGCATGAAGTTCTCTTAGCTTGGTCAGACAATGCCATACAGCATCATGGGCCTGAATTCTATGACCATGAAAAATGCTATTACAGGTAATGTATATAAAAACTGTCCCTAAAGCTTTATACAAGGATGCTGATCTGGGTATAAATACTATATGGGTGAAATGTCTCTTTAAATCCTCAATCCTGTTCCTAATATTAAGATGTAGTTCACGGAGGCCTTCCCTTACACCACCATCGGCCACATCTCTGCAAATTTTCCACATAAACACATAAGATGACTCAGTCTGCTGTAGTTAAAAAAAAAATATAAATCTACACGTACCTCTTGCAAAATTTGATCCGAGCCCACAATATAATCTGTATGAGCTTGTAGACCGGCCAGTGCTGCGGGTGAATTTGGCTCCACATCCTGAAGAGTAATAGAAAATGAAGTCTGGCATTCCCTTCAGCAGTATACATATATGCGCACAGAAGTGTTCTCGCTCCCAATATCTGTAAAGTTAATGACACCCCCCCCCCCCACTGCCTCAAAGGGGGTATTCACACACTGCGGTTGGGTCACTTTTCGCAACTGTGATTTCTCATTCTGAAAAAAACTGTTATTAAAGCAAATTTGATTTTTAGAAATCCAATATACACTGCAATACTACCGCTCTATTCATGGTCTATGGGACTGACTAAGATAGCCGAGCACTGTACTTGGTCAGTCCCATAGACCGTGAATAGAGCGGAAGTGCGCTTGACCACCGTTTAATTCAAACCGGCGATTCAGTACCCACAATTCTAGCGATCACTCGTGGTCCGCCACCGATGTAGCATTTACCACCTACCCTGAGAATAGGTGAAAATTGCTTAGAACCCTTCATAACCAGAATACCCCTTTAACACCTCGGAATTTGCAGCAGCAGTCCTTAGAGGCCCCATTTTACATGTGGATAGGTCTCACGTTTTGCTCATTCAATTAGAAGACTGCAGGCCGCGATTGTAATATTTCCTACGACTGCTTTTCCCACATATCACAATGACAATGAGGAGCACAGCCTATTTGGGTCTTGCTCTGCTCTACTCATGCATTGGACAACATTTTTAGCTCTAAAACGTTGACATAATGTGCATTACAACCCTGAGATTTATCTATATCGTTATTTGCAATGAAAGAAGCAAGTGAGATACAATATGTAACATCAAAATGGGACAGAAACCAGCAATACCATTCTATTACACTGATTTGTAGCACCCGCCAGTGAAAAGTGATTTTATATATATATATATATATATATATATATCCTGTATACAGTTAAATTATATTCATTTTTGGGTTTTTAATATTGTGTATATTTGTTTTTATTGTGACATTAAAATGGCCCACATATCTGAAAGACAATATTTTTTTCTGATAACCGTGCCATTCTGTGCGTCACATTGTGCATTATACCAAGCACGGGCACTGGATATCACATACAGTCACCAGATCTAAAGTTGTGCATGTAGTACCCTCTATAGACACCTACAGATCTCCTAATTCCCCCACTAAATATTATAAAGGAACATATCATCTCAATCAGTAAATACGACCCACTTTAGAAAGTCTTGATCTATGTCACATACCAGCACATGCCACACATGCTCATTAGCTCCTTGGAAGCTGCAGAACCGGACACTGGCACCTAAAAGCCCCTGGCCTCCCCACATGTTGCTAGGGGTGACCTCCAGCTCTCGGACTTTCATTGTCTTTGTGTTGTAGACCTCCAGCTTAACCGGCTTCTCCATGTTGGCTTTCAAGAGATCTTTGAACATGCTGTTTTCTTTGTTCTGAAAAAAAATAAAATAAATGGAAACACTTCTAAAACAGCACGAGAAGATTTATTGGTCACTTGTGATTCCACCTCAAGCAAAATACAATTTTTTTTTTTAGCAATATGAAAATTTATACAATATACTTTCTGTATCAATTCCCCATGGTTTTCAAGATCTCTGCTTGCAGTCATTCAAAAAGAACTATCATTGCTTGCTCCCATGGGATAAACATCGGTCTACGGTCACGTGATGGACACACAGGTGCATGGCTCGTTACAGGACACCGCTCCGATAACTGTACTGTAATTATAAGCAGTCCAGCACCTGTGTGTGAATCACATGACCACGACAGATCCCCTGGACTAAAAGGGTCTTATTGAATGACAGCAAGCAGAGCTCCTGAATATCGTGAGGAATGGATACAGGAAGTATTTTTTGTATAATGATAACATTTTCCAATATAACATTTATTTGCTGAAACCGGACAACCCCTTTAACGGTCCAAGTCACATTGGACTTTATATTAGGACTTAGAGATACTTTGTATTGTCAGGCAGACTTATGATATGGGCTTCATCAGAGAGAAAGTCCTCATACAGTACAACACCATATTAAAACAGGAATATAAGGTTAACCCCCTCCCAGAATGTAGAATTCCAATATTTCGTTGTGTTTGACCAGAGCAGATCTAGAAGAGGTTGTGTCCGGAGTCCGGATAGACTGGTACAGCCCGGATTTCATTACAATGCAGTCTAAAATCTCCTACAGGGATTCTGATATCTCGAGAGCTCCTACAGGTATTCACAGTTCATGGCTCACGAGGTTTCGTCAGCATGTACAAGCCAAGGCAGGTTTATTCAAACCAGTAGCGATACAGAGCAAATGCACTAAAGGGTTAATTGGACACTGTGTTAGAACAAACCCAAAACTACATGGGTGCTCCCTAGTGCAGTAACATTGGAGAAAGAGGGTGGGGGGAATTGCACACAATCGTTGGATGAAGCACAATGGCGCAGGAGTGCACAGGCATGTAAACCGTAGCGCATGAGTGATGGAGGAGGATATGGCATTCGCTGGTGATGACCAAAGAAATGCCACTTTTATTCAGCAGGAGTAATCATGAAAATAAAGACTCCAATGCACTAAGGCCTCGTTCACATCAGCGTCGGGTTCCGTTAGACCTTTCCGTCAAAGGAACCCATTAACGGAATGACAAACGGAAACCATAGCTTCCGTTTGCATTACCATTGATTTCAATGGTAATGCTTCCGTCGCAAATGGTTTCCATTGGTCTCCTTTCCGTAAGGTTTCAGTTTTGTTTTTTTTAGCGGAACCAATAGCGTAGTCGACTGCATTATTGTTTCCGCTAAAAAACCCGGAAACCTTACGGAACGGAGACAAACTGACACTATTTTCAACGGAAGCATTACCATTGAAATCAATTGTAATGCAAACGGAAGCCATGGTTTCCGTTTGCGTTTCCGTTCATGGGTTCCCCTGACGGAAAGGTCTAACGGAACCCATGAACGGAAACCAATGCTGATATGAACGAGGCCTAAGGTGTACCAGAGGTGTAGTCCAGTAGCCCGGCATGGACTCCTGCAATATGCTCCTCTATTATGCTACTTCCTCGGGAGCACCCCTGTATTTTTGTGATTGTTCTAGAAAACTTGTCCAGTAGATCTAATGTTCAATACTGGATCTTGACCGGGTTCCAGAATGATTCTACAGGGAGCCAGCACCTTAACGACGAGATTTGCTGGCCCCGGACATCTTTTTGTTCTTCTGCGTGTTACGGACCCACGAGCACATTAGAAGGTGAGCTCAATTCTTAGGAAACACTTCCAAAGTTTACTTTTCTTTTTCCTTGCCTTCTACTCCCCCATCATACCGGCGTGGGAGAAATCACAGCTCATTCATAAGCACAGCCCTGGAGGACATTTACTGTTCCTGGATAACTGTAAGGGTTAACCAAATAACACCCCCCTCCCCCAGTATAATAAACATTCACCTTATCTGTAATACTTGGACACACTATTTCAGTCACATATAAAATGAATCAAGATAATAAGTAACTTTGCAAATGCCTAATTGTATTTATCTTGTACTGACAAAAGCTGCATTCAGTTTCAGAGCTCAGAACTCCCAGCATCCCCTGCCGACTCAGTCTGCAGAGATTTTTCGGATGATTTGCATTCTGGGACATGTAGTCCCTGGCACGGTTCAGTAATCTTATGTAGAAACTACTAACTTTACCACTGCATTATAGGTGCTAAGCTGTTAAGGATTAGTCCGGCATCTTGCAGACCAGCACAATTCTGCATTCAGGGCTATAATACGCTTTAACTCGGGATCAGTGCTAGAAAAGTGATGCAATTACTCAACTTTTTATGAAGTTTAATTCTACATCTAATCTGTAAAATAATTTTCTAGGCGGAATATAGCCTTTAATAACAAGCAATCATGAGATCCTCCGTATTTCAATACCTATTATGCTACTTCAACTGTGACAACCAAATTCTTTTTGGTGAAAGTGAAAAGTTGTCCCAATTGCACTCTTGTCCCTAATTTTGATTAAAGTCCTCACCAGTAATATGTCCACCCCAAATGTATTTCAGACTTCTGTTCAGAAGAGAGAAGTACCATTGTGTATAGTCCTCAACCTGTAGCTGTCAGAGCATGCTGGGAGTTGTAGTTTTGCAACAGCTGGAGAGATACAGGTTGGGACCACTGGTGTACAACACCTAGTCTCCAGCTGTTAAAGAAAGTACAACTCTCAGCATGCCAAGGGAGTTGTAGCGTCCCAACAGCCACAGGCTCAGACCACGACTAGTACATTTAGTTTACTTCGCCCAAAATAATTATCTTAAAGAGGCTGTCACCACATTATAAGTGGCCTATATTGTACATGATGTGATCGGCGCTGTAATGTAGATTACAGCAGTGTTTTTTATTTAGAAAAACGATCATTTTTGACAGAGTTATGACCTATATTAGCTTTATGCTAATGAGTTTCTTAATGACCAACTGGGCGTGTTTTACTTTTTGGCCAAGTGGGTGTTGTACAGAGAAGTGTATGACGCTGACCAATCAGTGACCAATCAGCGTCATACACTTCTACCCATTCATTTACACAGCACATAGCGATATAGCTATATCGTTATGTGCAGCCACATACACACACTATAACGTTACTGCAATGTCCTGATAATGAATATACATTACCTCCAGGCAGGACGTGATGTTTATTCAGAATCCTGACATGTCTGTAGCGTCTCTGTGATTTACAGCACAGCACAGCGAGATCTCGCTGTGAATGACAGTTTACAGCATAATCTCGCGAGACTACGCCTGCTATGCTGTAAATCACAGAGATGTGCAGAGAAGTGTCAGGATTCTGAATACACATCACGTCCAGGCTGGAGGAAATGTATATTCATTGTCAGGACACTGCAGTAACGTTAGTGTGTGTGTATGTGGCAGCACATAGTGATATATCTATATCGCTATCTGCAGTGTAAATGAATGGAGAGAAGTGTATGACACGGATTGGTCACTGATTGGTCAGCGTCATACACTTCTCTCCACAACGCCCACTTGGTCAAAAAGTAAAACACACCCAGTTGTCCATTAAGAAACTCATTAGCATAAAGCTAATATAGGTCATAACTCCGTCAAAAATGATCGTTTTTCTAAATAAAAAACACTGCTGTAATCTACATTACAGCGCAGATCACATCATGTACAATATAGGCCACTTATAATGTGGTGACAGAGCCTCTTTAAATCGGGTGGAGATACATTTTCAGGGCTGTGATCATGAAGTATGTTTAGCAAGAGAAGAACATTAATCATAACACTCATCTTTCTATACAAAATAAAACAGTTAATGTAACATAAGTGACACTGATCAAAGCTTAAGATAAAGCTGGAACTTTTCTTAGGATAACAAAGAGCCTCCTGTTTCCCATGTGGTTTATATCCCTAATAATAGTTCCATAAATCCGTGCACACAAGCCAGTGTCCGTGCCAAGTTGTTCAGTCTGCTGCTGCCATATTCTCACTGCAACCAGCTCATGGGCATTTTGTATGCCAGCGCTGTGTACCTGCCAATTAGTCTCTCGGAGGGTTATAGGTACACTAAAACCAGAGCGAATTAGTGTGTCATTAAAAACGTAGTCGTTATAGAATAATATCCATCAGGAAACCCTGGTGCTGAACTCATGGCATTACCACCTACTTTGCCATCCTCTGATGACTGCAGAAGGCTGGTTGACAACGAAAAAATGGGATATAGAGAATAGGGAGTAAAATACATCTGCAAGTCAAAAAGATCCTAGGTTTATAGTCCCACATCGCAGCACAAACATTTTACACATTGGGAATTTTAAGAATCCCATTCATATGAGGAGTCAAGGAACTGTGTAAAGTTTAGGGCAGTTTTGTTTGGGCATGTAGAAGTTGTTTGATGCACTAATAGCTTGGCATTTTTGCTGTACCAGTACCGCCATGTGTGAACCCAGCCTAAATATAGTGGTAAACTAACGGACTGGCTTCCCTGCCAGTGCAATGGAAAGCACATACATACTGCTGTATTACGGCTCTGTGCAGGAGTTATATATCTAGTGCCAAGGACGTGATCGGATCCTCTTGGGTAAAGTCCTGATCTCCCAGAACCAAACACACAGCTACTGCATGGAGCCATAATACAGCCATGTCCATGAGATTATTAATCCCATAGTCACTGATCGTGCTCACTTCATTGCCACAGTCTATGCACTCAATCTTTCATTTTAATTTTATCAAAATTAGCGATATCAACTGACAAAGCATAACTGGTGTAAAGTAACCAGTTATCAGTGAAGATTCCGTACCATAAACCTAGAACCAAGTACATGTGGACGCATTCACAAACAAATTTTAGGGCATGCTGCAGATTTTCAAATCCACCGCATTGTCCTATATGTCATGGATTTATTTTGACCTCTTTGCAAAGCAGAAGGTGAAATCCGCAGCAAATTCCACACGTGACACATGCAGATTTTGATGCAGATTTGGAATTCCACATCGTCTGAACATACCCTACTGTTACCCAAGGTGTCTTTTATGCAAACATATGCCAAGAGCTTCCTTTTAGCACACTGTGACAAGTTTACAACTGTAGAGAAAGAAGCCAACGATACCATTTGGCACAGTAAAAAAAACAAAAAACGACCATGCTACACTTTTCTTTAATAATAATAGAAATCAATTTGCACTGAGATCCAAACTTTTTGGGCTTATAAATTTGGATTTGTCTGCAAAATAAAATGTTAAATGATATGATACATATAAATGTATGTTTTTTTCTAACAAATCCAGGGTCTAAAAACAAAACAAGAACAAGAAAAAAAAACAACAAATGCTTGAAATGCATGTTTTCACTTTGAAGTGAATATAAAAACACAACTTTTACAATGTTTTAAAATGTACAGCCCTAAGGCTGAGTATTTTGACAAGTTTTTTGACGCGGAAACCGCGCCGCAAAACTCGTCAAAAACGGCCCGAAAATGCCTCCCATTGATTTCAATGGGAGGCGGGGGTGGTTTTCTCCCGTGAGCGGTAAAACCGCCTCGCGGGGGAGAGAAGGGACATGCCCTATCTTGGGGCGTTTACTCTTCTGACCTCCCATTGACTTCAATGGGAGGCAGAGAAAGCGCATTTCGCTGTGTTTTATGCCCGCAGCGTTCAATGGCCGCGGGCGTAAAATGCCGTGAAAATCGGCGTGCAGGGAGAGGAAAATCTGCCTCAAACTTCATTTTGAGGAAGAAATTCCACCTGCAAAAAACTCTGTGTGAACAGAAGATGATGTTATGTAAATGTTTATATCTTATACATTATTATGCTTTATTTATGTTTATATGTAAACTTGTCGAACATAAGAAATCACCTACCAGCCGGGAATGTCCAATTGCAATAATAAAATCAAAGAATGGCTCAAGTCCCCCTTTCTGTGCAGGGGAATTCTCTTGTACCTGAAAAAAAAATTGTTTTTTAAATTATTATATTGATTTGCAATGTGTGATCAACACAACAGATATCCTGAAGCGGTTTACTTTGTCAAAGGATGAGATGTAACAATGGGAAATAATGAGGGACATTCGCTCGTGTCCCCTCTCTATGAGCCAGAGCAGTGAGATGCTTCATTTGAATGGCCCCATGTAAAACTACATGTAGTGGCTGCTGCAATGAGCAGTCGACTGCAACCTTAACCCAGCAAAATCAGCCGGGGGTCTTGGGAGCTGGACCCACAGTGATCATGGCGCTCATATTAAAAAAAGTCTTTGCAAAATCACTATGAGTAATAGGCCCCATGATACAACCATAATATGGATCTCTAGTATGGCAGCCATAATTCACCTTCCTGTGCCTTTTCTACTGTACGGAGATTCTCTCACAGATTGCGATCATAATGATCGTTGTTATGTGTAGATGTACACAGGCCTTTAGTCAAGAAGAGCGGATAGCGAGGCGGCGGTAACATCCAAGCAGCACATACTTGTAGGGCTGAGAACATTCACGTCAGGAATGAAGTCCAGAAACACAATATGGCTATTGACTCTTATCTCATTTAAACATACAACACCGAACATTAAAAATAGAAAGGGAAAAGGTCCAGAGACTTGAGACATCTGTTGTGTCTTTACACAGCAGGTGTTGGTGGGTAGGATAGCAGACAGCGCCTGAAGGTTCAGAGTAAACAAGGTCACTGCGGCCCAGCAGAAACAGACACATTATTAAGAGGCTGGCACTGCCGAGGCTTCCAGGACCATCATCATCTCATCAGAATGGGAAGTATACGGATATACACAGTAGTTATTAATATGACGAGGAAACGACAGGGACGTAAAGATGCTTATTCTGATTGCGATGGGCGACCGATGTCCTGTCCCTTCTACAGCCAAAACGCACAACCGCCCATGGATCATTCTGGTCTTCTATGAAGCGATAAGTGTCAAGACAAACATCACGACGTCAGAGGAAAGAGATCCTAGTGGTCTGGTATAGACAATATCTGACTCTTCCCTGGTCCCTTCATCACCATGACGGTCACTCTGAAACTTTTTGTCATTGCTCTTAAATGAATCCCTGAGGTAACTTCAAAATGGTGCCCACACAGCCCTCTGTGGCTTAACCCCTGCATTCCCTATCTCATGGACCTCCCTGGGACGTGTTTTATTGGCACCTTCAAGCTGTGACCACCATGCAATATAACCTCTCCGACAACTCACATTTTAAGAATTATCAGCTGAGACGCCATTTGGGCACAATTTGAAGGGACTACGGTCTCCCTTGCTATGCCTTTAATGGAGAGTATGGCTAGAACTACCGAATTAGTAAAATCACACTATAGCTTTAACAGGTATATGACGTGGTCCTTCATGCCCCTAAGGGACCATCTCTTGCAGATGGACATGTAAATGGACACTTCTGACATAGACTCGAATGACTACGCGGCTATTCTTGGTACCCAACCAGTGGTTGAGGTAGGAGAAGCTGGAGACTTTGGCTCCATGTTGTTCAGGCCTAAATAGGCCTTGGATTGGCTGGGGAAGCCATCGGCTTCGGACGCATGAAGCCCCTCCTCCCAGTTAGGGCCGCCGGAACCACCACTTCCTGGGATGTGGGGCCATCACCCCGCCGGAATAGATGTGCTGCCACAACCGGAAGTCTCACTAGAATGCGCTGGAAGCCACCAACGCTGGGGCATGCGTACCAGCTCCCTAGGGAACGGAGTATGGCCCAGGGAGAACCGCTCTCCCTCCAGAGGAAGGTCTCGCATCGTGGGACCTGAACCACCTGCAAGAAGGGAAGTGATAAACCGGGAGAGGAGAAAGTACCTACCCCAGGCTTAAGGTTGCTCCCTCCAGAGGAGACTTACACCTTCCAGAGAACCCCTAGGGAGAAAGGTAAGAACCTGCTAGGGGGCCTGCAACCCAGGGAGAAGTGCTTTTTTCCAAGAGGACAATCCCATCCAGAGGACAGGAAACCTGACTGGGTGTGTAGAGAGGTGTGTCCTTTTTTATATCATCAGGCTTCCTGTCCAGCGAATGGGATGTCTCTCCAGGGGTGCGGTCATAGATGAAAGGGTAAAGTAAGTTCTCTAGGCCAGGGATCCTCAAGCTTTTTCCACTAAGGCCCTCACAGTAAGATCATGGTAATGCCTGGACCACACGAGCAGTTTATTTCTATGCCAAACTTAGAAATAATTAAACTATATTTAACTTTTCTAGTATAAAGATAAAATACAGATAAAAGGAGTCAACTATATTGATAAATCCGCTATTTTTCAGCATATAAAGACATCAGCATATAATCACTCCTATCAAAACTGCCTCCCAGTCAAGCCTTACCAACAACTGGTGGGCACCTTGCCAACGGGGTCAGTCTCAGTTTGAGAACGGCTATAGGCAAATAATGCAGGGTTGGCAACTGGTATATTTTGGTAAGGTTCCTCTAAAAACCATAGCTTGGCTACTAAAAGACCATCAGCACCATTGCACACCTATTGGACTAGAATATTGATGGCCTATCCTTAGACTAGGCCATCAATATCAGATCGGTGGTGGTCCGACTCCCGGCAAAGCTGCCAATCAGCCGACTGAAGGGGCTTCATAGTTCACTAGGCGCAGTGCCGTACATTTGATAGTGGCTGTGCCTGGTATTCTAGCTCAGTGCCATTCGATTGAATGGGACTGAGATGTAGTGAGCTATAGTATCAGGCACAGCCACTACTAAATGTAAAACATTAAAGAGTAAAAGTGAATAGTTAATGAGCAGCCACACTACTTTGTAGGACCCAGTATGTACATGCATTACACGGACAGGCCATTGATTTCAGTGTGCCGCATGTAATACTTTATTTCTTCTGTGGTGGTGCTGTAGGGGGAAGTAAACACTTGCTGCCAGGCTACCCACAGATCACAGGTGATCGATGGGGTGCTGGGACGCCCTGTGATGATCTTATTTTCTGGAGCCCCTTCTAACAAATATGGATTGTCAGAAGACAAAAAAAACTTGTTTAATTCAGTAGAATCTAAAGGTGTTCCTTCTGTTAGTCAATTGTTTAAATAACCTGTCAGTAACTTATCTGTACTGTAAGGTGTGATGCAATATTGGATTTTCAGCAAATAGTGTTATCTGTCCTCTTGTCAAAATAAAAGACTGAATTTATTATAAATAGATTTTCCAATAGGTTAGAAGTTCGGGAGCTCTTTCCCTTCTGATCGTTGGTAAGTCTAAATTATTGCCTTAGGCTCCATGCACATGGCCGTAAAATCGCCCAGAATTACGGGTCCATTCATTTCTATGGCTGACGGACACCTTCCCGTACGGGAGAGTGTCCGTGCCGTAGAAACCTGCCGAAAAAAATAGGACATGTCCTATTTTTTCATTTTACGGACCGTGCTCCTATACTCTACTCGGTGGCCAGTCGTGCCCGTTATTACGGGTCGTAATGATGGGGATGGTCATGTGCATGAAGCCTTAAATTGGTTTCTCAAAAAGTTAGTCAGTATTTATCTAATTATTATAATTGTATATGATTGTACACAGCGTATTAAAGGGGTCTAACATCTCAAACCGGGGGAAGATTTAGTAGACCATGCATTTCCCCTGCAGCCACCGTTGCAGGGGAAATGTAATATTACATGGCAACCATTGACACATGGCTGGCTCGAGTCCGCCAGAGTGAGAGCCGCTTATTGTCATTACTATGAAGTGTGTACAAAGGAATCAATATTAATGTGTCCATACACTAACCGGTAATGCGACCAGGAAAGACGCCATGCGTAAAAAATAAAAAAGTTCCAACCAATGTAAACTTGTTCCATCACTCGTAACAGATTAGAACAATTTTGTGCCCTTCAATGAAAGTAGCGGAAAATATAGGAAAGCTGGTCCACATCGGAGGCCTCCATTGTCACCCCTGTTCCTCTGTAGTAAGAAGTTTAACATATTGTAATGAACATTACGAAGTGCGAGTACTTTAACCCCTTTAAAGACAAGTAGGTGTTTGTTTGTTTTTAAAATAAAATAAAAATAAAAACATTACCTTGTTGATGCTCTGTACATATATATATATATATTAGTTTAATTAGGTTATAAAATGTAATAAACGTACTATTGATCTGCCAGATCAAAAAGAGTTAAAAACTATCCACAACACCCTGTGCAACCTTTCACAGACTCATTCACCAGGGAGGGGACCCAATTTTTCCTGTTTGTCAAGAGCCACGCCAGCAAATGAGACGTGTCACACCCAAAACCCCAGCCTGACTTCTCAGTCTGGAAAAGCTGATTTACACACAGTCTTTATACAAAGCTCTGATGCCGGTCTCCGGACACGTTCACCCGGCAGAATTCTCATCAGTATTTATAAGCTGAAACCAGAAGTGGGTCCAAAACATGGAAGAGGTGAAAATCTGTCCATTATACTTTTTTTTCCTTGTATGCTCCACTCCTGATTTGGCTCATAAAATACAGACCTAAATAGCCGTGTGAAAGTGGTCTTAGGCTCAATTCACACCTGTGTTAAGGCTTTCCGTTGTTCTGCTCGGTTCTGTTGCACAACAAACACCGCCAATGGCCAACGGAACCCAATGACTTTAATGGGTTACTTCGCGGTGTCCGTGATTCTACTGAATAGCGCAGCATGCTGCACTATTGTTTCCGGTAATCTCTGCCGAATATGCGATGGAGGCCCCTAGCGGAGCCTCCAACGCAGATGTGAATAGGGCCTTAGGCTTCGTTCACATTTGCGTTATACCTTTTTTTTTTATTTAGATCCGCCAAAACAAAACAGACAATAACGGATGCCTGATTGAAAGCAACAGGGGGTAAAAAAAAATATTTTTTTTGACAGATCCATTTGCAAGACCCATCAAAAAACAAAAAAAAAGGACACTTTACCTTCCGTTTGCTTCCGTTTGGCACCAGTTATGCTCCATTTTTAACGGATCCGTTTTATCAGTATTTTTTTCCATTTATGTTTTTCCGTCATTTTCATTCTGCGCATGTGCATATAAAAAAACGGATCCGTTAAACATAATGCATAACGGATACAAACAGAAGGCATATCCGTTTGTATCCGTCATCCATTGACTTCAATGTTAAATAAATAACGGCAAGCTCCTGTCAAGTTTCAGTCATTTTAGATGGAAAAAAATACTACAAGTATAAGGGCCTGTTCACATCACCGTTCATTTCCGTTCCGGGGTTCTGTCGGAGGGTTCCGTCGGGTGAACCCCACAACGGAAAGTGAAACTGACAGCACAGCTGCCGTTTCCGTCACCATTCTGTCTTGTTTCCGGTTTTCCGACGGAATCAATAACGCAGTCGACTACGCTATTGATTCCGTCGGAAAACCGGAAACCAGAAGGAATGGTGACGAACGGAAAGCTTTAGCGATGTTTCCGTCACCATTTAGATCAATGGTGACTGAAACGGAAGCTGTGCTGTCAGTTTCACTTTCCGTTGCGGGGTTCACCCGACGGAACCCCGGAACGGAAATGAATGGTGATGTGAACAGACCCTAACTGAGCACACTTGATGCTAAAACAAAACCCATTTAAATCAATGGGTAGTTTGAGGGAAAGTTTTCCTCTGACGAAACAGAAATGCACAACGCAGATGTGAATGAAGCCTAAAGCTAGGTCAATGCGGGAGGCCTAATTCACATCTGCGTTAGATGCTCCGTTAGGGGCCTTAGTCACCGATTTCGCCCAAAATACTGGAAACAATAGCGCAGCATGTGGCGTTTTTGTTTCCGGTAATACCACGGACGTCCCGACAGAACCCATTAAAGTCAATGGGTTCCGCCGAGCGCGGGTTGTCTCGGCTGTTAAATGGAACCTGCGCTTATGGGATTTTCATTGTTCTGCTCTTCTGACGGAGCAGAACAACTGAATGCCAAACACAGATGTGAACAGGGCTGGACGGAAATGCTACAGATTTTCCTTCCAGATTTGTGGAGGCAAAATCTGCAGCGAATTATAGTACCAGCCATGTAGATGCTGCAGATTTTAGGAACCGTGTGGAAATGTAACTGTGGTGCCGATTTTAAAATTCGCAACATGTTAATTTCTGTTGTGGTTTTTCAATGCAGATTTCACTCTTTAAACCCTGTTCACACGGAGAATTTTGACTAGCTTTTTGGAGCGGAAACCGCTCCGCAAAACTCGTCAAAAACCGGCCGAAAATGCCTCCCATTGATTTCAATGGGAGGCGGAGGCGGCTTTCTCCCGCGAGCTGTAAAACCGCCTCGCGCGAGAAAGACGGGACATCCCCCGTTTACGCCATTGACATCAATGGGAGGCAGAGAGAGCGTATTTTGCTGACTTTTTTGCCCGTAGCACTCAATGGCCGCAGGCGAAAATCGAAGCAAATCCCAAACGGAATTTTGAGGCAGAATTTTCCTCCTGCAAAAAACTCAGTGTGAACACAGCCTTACAATGTAGAGGGATGAAATCCGCTATGAATCAGCAGCAACATCTGCATGTTACACATGTCGATTTTGCTTTGGATTTGCCGCAAATGTGCAGCGAAATCCGTATGCAGCTTGCAGAACACTTTTCCATCCCGTGTGAAACCCTTCCATTTGTTCTAGGAACCATCATTTCTTTATTGACTTCCCGGCTGACTAATACTACAAAGCAGGAGAAGTTGTACTGAGCAGAGAGAATTTCAGATCCCTGGGACGCCAAGACTGGGGCAAAACAAGTGGACGAGCGATCAAAGCCAATGCAAAGGAAAAATAGAGCAGTTGCCCATGGTAACCAATCAGGTCGCTGCTTTCATTTTCCACAGGGCCTCTAGAGGTTGGGTCTGATTGGTTGCCATGGACAACTACTCCACTTTTCCTTTGCACAGGCTTTGATACATCTCCCCCAGTCTTTTCCAGATGCCATATTACAGAGTATTGATCAGTCTGCAGAATACGAGGGCCTTATAATAAATGAGAAGAAAACCATATGCACAAAAACAGACTAAAAACACATCCTGATCTGCTTAGAGTAGTATGAAGTTCAGAAGACGGTGAGTTATGTACAGGCCAAGAAAAACTGATGGTAAATACCATGATAAAGACAAAATATGGATTATTTCATCCCAAGAGAGGGGTTCACGCCTAGCGGAAATGCTGGAGATTTGCGGGCAGAAAATCTGCAGCGTATTATAGTAGCAGCATCTCATTCACACGCTGCGGAAAACTTCTGTGCACCAATTGACCCGCGGTGCAGATTTTAAAACATGCAGCCTGTCAATTCATGTTACAGATTTTCACTGTGCATTTTACGCCTTTCAATGAAATCTGCAACAAATTCTGCAGCAAAATCCGCATGTGTGGCATGTGGGTTTTGGTTCGAAATCGGTAGGCGGATTTTTAGCTGATTTTTCCTATATGTGAACAAACACGTGACGTGGTCCTGAGCAAACGTAAGATTTTTCTTTGATTCTATGAAAGGAAAATCCAGTGAAAAACCTACTATCTGCATCTGAAAATGAATGCTGGAGAAGGCGGAAGAATTCGAAAATCAAGGAGCACAAGATTGGGACATTCAGCGAGCCGGGCAGACGCAGATAGAATAGACATGTGATGAGAATGGAGAAAGCGGATCTTGCTCAAAAAGTCTTTGAGATACGAATGATGGTGGATGATTGAAGAAGTCAGGATCCACCCCGGCTGTAGTGCAAAGGAGCCAAAGGCATCAGTCCGAACATGCAGCGGACTATAGAATAATTGACGCAATAATTAGTTTTCTGTGGACCCAGAAAACCCTTTTAATATTTCATTACATAAACCAGCTGTAGACCCGACCCCGTGAAGGTTTGTAGATTGAATGATTCATTATACTAAGCACGTGAACTGGGAGCTTTTCCTAAGTAACCAGGCATGCAGACATAATAGGAGAGAAGCCGCGTGTCCAAACACGACTGTATATTACAACCAATGACTTCTTTGGAGCTCTACGTCACAATAAACACGTTAGTCGCCTAATATATTTGTATTCGCTAAAAGTGGAGTTATGGAAACGGAGAAGTCTTATGTAATCCCAGATCTCCTGAAGATTTGCAAACTGGCGCTTCTTCTCACCCCCCGCTGTCCTCTGCAGAGCGTCTGTGTGATATTACATTTCATTAGTTTCTAAAACAGAGCATTGCGGCTAATGCAAGTTTATTAGGGACCTGCTTTATAAGCCCCATGTTCCTATGAGGGATGATATGGAGCACAAATTTACTATAGTCTCTATAATTAGTGTTAATATGCAGCCCCAAAGTTGATCTTGGGGACCACTGCTTCTCCGTGGCATTGTTTATATATTCCCCCTTCTCCTTCATACACGTGTAGACAAAATACGATCGACTTTTTGAAGCCTGTTGAACTTTTTTAGTAGCCTGGCATAAAGACATCAATAGAACAGAGTCAAAATTAGCCAATACAGAGCAGACCTATCCAATTGAAAGCCGTATGAGCATATGTAAGCAAACAATACCCCGATCCTCCTACAGCCGCCGGATCTCAACATAAGGGGAGATTCACACGAACGTTGCGTTTTTGCGCGCGCAAACAACGCAGCGTTTTGCGAGCGCAAAAACCATTTGACAGCTGCGTGTGTCATGCGTGTCTGATGCGCGGCTGCGTGATTTTCGCGCAGCCGGCATCATAGAGATGAGGCTTGTCAACGCCCGTCACTGTCCAAGGTGCTGAAAGAGCTAAATCTTTCAGCACCCTCGACAGTGAATGCCGAACACAACAGCGAAAAACCTGTACAAAAAAAAGATAAAGTTCCTACTTACCGAGAACTTCCCGGCCGTTGCCTTGGTGACGCGTCCTTGGTGACGCGTCCTTGGTGACGCGCCTCTCTTGACATCGGGCCCCACCTCCCTGGATGACGCAGCAGTCCAAGTGACCGCTGCAGCCTGTGATTGGCTGCAGCCTGTGCTTGGCCTGTGATTGGCTGGAGCTGTCACTTGAACTGAAGTGTCATCCCGGGAGGTCGGACTGCAGGAAGGAGACAGGAGTAATCGGTAAGTTAGAACTTCGGGTTTTTTTTACAGGTTAATGTATTTTGGGATCGCAAGTCACTGTCCATGGTGCTGAAACAGTTTAACTCTTTCAGCACCATGGACAGTGACTATCTCCTGACGTCGCGTACCGATAATTTTTTTGCCGGGATCGGCCAAAACGAGTTTGGCCGAACCCGGTGAAGTTCGGTACGCAAAGACACTCCGTTTGGATGTTCGGAAACAGAAAAGCACGTGGTGCTTTTCGGTTTTCATTCATCCTTTTCACTGCTGTTGCGCGAATCACGCTCGTCCCACGGAAGTGCTTCCGTGTGGTGCGCGTGATTTTCACGCACCCATTGACTTCAATGGGTGCGTGATGCGCGAAATACGCAGAGTTATTGAACCTGTCGCGCATTTTGCGCAGCAGACAAACGCTGCGCAAAAAGCACGGACTGTCTGTACTGCCCCATAGACTTGTATTGGTCCATGCGTGCCGCGTGAAAACCACGCGGCCCGCACGGACCGAATACACGCTCGTGTGAATCCCCCCTAAGGCCTTATTCACACGACCGTATATAATGTCCGGGTGCTTTCCGTTTAAACAACTCACCCATGCAATTTAATGGGGCTATTCAAACAGCATGCGGCTGTTGCATGAAACCAACAGAATGTCCTATTCTGGTATATTTTTGTGGATCGGACTCACCCATTGAAGTCTATGGGTGCGTGAAAAACACTGCAGCACACGGACGCCATCTGTGTGCTGTCCGTTTTTCATGCATCAGTTGCTGGAGAAAAAGAAAAGTAAAACCGGGAAGTGCTTACAGTGGAGAAACACGGACGAGAGAAAAACGGATGAAACACAGACGAGAGAAGAACGCATGACTCCGAGAAACCACACTGACGCAACACGGATACAAAAACAGACCGCTTTTTGAAGACGCAATTCGGACACGTTTATGTAAATAATACCCAAGGGGCTCCACAGCGACAGTGTCGCCCACGAGTCCGGATAAAGTCACCAGATGTTGTGACCACGCCGCAACCTTAATGTTTCCCTGTGGGTTTAGAAAAAATCTAGTAGCTGTCGATCCTCAAGTAATTTCAATCGTGTGAACACGGTCACATCAAATTCAATGCAACTCAATAGTACAAGAAAGCGGACGTCTTACTGACCCAGGGTGTAAGAACGCGGAGACTGCTACTTGCCGCAGCGATAAAAGGCATAAAGGGGTTTTCTGACTAAAAATGGTTTCCTATGGTCATAAGATACTGAGAAAATAAATTGTAACATACGGTCAGATTCTATGTTGTTCCCGTGTCCCTTTGCCGCTTCTGGTCAGCAATGTTTTTTTTTTTTAATTCAACTGTTTTTATTGAAAGGGTTTTTTAGTTACCATGAAAAGAGAAAAACAAATCAAAAATGAAAAGGAAGCAAGTAATGCGCTGCAGTAATAACGATGAACAAGGTAGGTAGAGAATCACATCAATCTAATACTGCCAGTATCACATCAATGTAAGTTAAAGGGATATCCACAGGATACGCCATAACTGTCAGATAGATGTGGGTCCCATCTCTGGGATCCGCAGCTATCTCTAGAATGGGGCCCCCTAAACTCCGTTCTACCCTGCTCAGCTCCTCTGCCTCCCGGCCACTTCTGGTTAGGTGGTCGGGAGTAAGGGTATGTTCACACCTACACCCACAGTTTTTGTTTTTTTTTGCAGGCAGAAAATTCTGCCTCAAAATTCAGTTTGAAATTTTGAGGCAGATTTTGATCTACCTGCACGCCATTTGCCGCGTTTTTCACCCACGGCCATTGAATGAAATACGCTTTCTCTACCTCCCATTGATTTCAATGGGAGGTCAGAAACGTAAATGCCCGAAGATAGGGCATGTCGCTTCTTTTTCCTGCAAGACGATTTTTCCGCTCGAAGGGAAAAAACGCTGCCGCTTTTGGGACTTTTTTTGGCACGTTTTCCGACACGGTTTCCGCGTCAAAAAACTTACGGAAACAGCCGGGTGTTCGCTGAGCTACGCTGTTTCCGTAACTTCCATAGAAGTACATGGAAGTTGATGAATCAGCGTAGCACGGCGAGCTACGCTGTTTCCGGAACACAGTAGCAACAGAAACAGCGTAGCTCGTTGTGCTCCGCTGTTTCCGTAACTCCCGACCATATATCCAGGATGTGGCCGGGAGTCGAGTAAGCTAGAACGAGTTTAGGGGGCCCCGTTCTAGAGATAGGTGCGGGTCCCAGAGGTGGGACCCGCATCTATCAGACATTTATGTCATATCAACAGGATATGCCATAAATGTCCAAGATGGGAAAACCCCTTTAAGCAGATCTACGGCATATAAATAGTAATAATAAACCAGATAGAGAGCATCAATTCATTGCTTTTGTGATGAGCAGTATGATGAAAAACACAGAAGACACACGCAACGCGACACGGAATACAATAGGGACAAAGGGGAGGGATTGCAGGGTATCCTGACCTTTCATTCTAGTCAAAAAAGGTTGGGAGGGCAAATGTCACTTTCTACAAATGACATGTAATAGAAAATACATCCCACGAGTGCCAAATTTTCGAGAAATCCTCTAGGCGATCAAAAATCACCGCAGTAAGATGTTCTAGACATCTAATATCTTTAATCCTGGAATATAAGTCAGTGGGCACGGGAGGAGCAGGTTGTTTCCAGCAGAGAGCTATGAGACATTTGGCCGATGTCAAAATGTGCGAAAGAAGTGCTAGGGAAGGCTTCCCTACTGGGACGGGCTGGACATTCAACAGGTACAATAAAGGATCCAACAGGACGTCTAATTGAAGTGTATCGAATATGAGTCGTTTAACTTCATCCCAGAATGATCCTATTCTTGGAGATTCCCAAAAAATTGGAAACAAAGACCCCCTAGCATTTTGACATCTTCATCAAGTAGCAGGGATCATTGGGTTCAGGTGGTGGAGGATTTCAGGTGTATGGTACAAGTGCATCATCACTTTATATAGGTTCAACCTATAAATTGTGAGTACCGAGGTTTTGGCAGCTCTCCTCCAAATAGTTTGCCATGTGGCAGCTGAAATCCTTCTCCCCAAATACCGCTCCATATAAGGGGAAGTTCACACAGAGGTTTTTTTACACGTATTTTGACAGGGAAACCGCGCCAAAAAAGCCTCCCATTGATTTCAATGGGAGGTGGAAGCGTTTTTTTTCCTGCGACCGGTGAAAACCGCTCGCGGGAAAAAGAAGCGACATGCCCTATCTTCAGGCATTTACGTCTGACCTCCCATTGACATCAGTGGGAGGCAGAGAAAGCGTTTTTTGCCCGCGGCGCTCAATGGCTGCAGGCAAAAAGACGTAGTGAAAAACGCGGCAAACGGCGTGCAGGTAGGTCAATATCCGGAATTTTGAGGCAGATTTTTCTGCCTGCAAAAAACTCAGTGTCTTAGCAATTGGTCAGGAGTTGGATTAAGCAGAATGTTATAGATAGCAAAAATAAGGCCTTTAGTAGAGGTGCCCTGCCGGCATAAGTGTTCAAAGCCTAGTGGGATGGGCACTGGGTAACCACGGGAGAGAGAATTGTTGTAGTGCATTAGGAGTATGTAGTGGAATTTATCCTGTATGGGCAGGGAGAATTTGTCTTGTAGCCAATCAAAAGGATGTATTTTCCTGGTGGTGAGATCGACTAAGTCCGCAAAGTTAAACAGTCCTTTGTTAAACCAAGGTCTGGACATTTGCGCCATCTGGCCATGAGGAAAGTGCAGCTGAAACAGGAAAGATATCAAGGGGGATTTCCTACAACAGAGGGGAAGTCGCCTAGAACACGTTTTCCACACGTCATGACTGTGCATCATGAGACCTAGTAGGAAATTATTGGGAGGGGAGTATAGGTTGTTCCACAATAAAGAATTTCCATCCATTTAGTGTAAGCAGCTAGTGTGGACCATGCTGGGATACATCGTAGATGCGAGGCCCAATAGTAATAGAGGATATATGGGACTGCAAGGCCCCCCGACACGGTCAGCGAACATGGCCGACTTCAGCAATGTTTTTGAATGTTCATTTTTGTCAATGTCCCAAGCTGACAGCTAGGCCTTATGCACAGAGCCAGAATACGATGACCATACAATTCTATGGGGCCATACTGTAAGTTCATATGAAGTGTTTTTTTCTCTCAGATGATTCAAATAAAACATTTTTTTTTTTATAAAATACAGCGTTTTTTCTGGAATTTTTCTTTTTAGGCTTCTCTGTAGAACATCAAAAGACGCCAGGAAAAGCCTATGTACAAATGGACACTAAATTTAAAAAAAAACATAAAAACTGCTTGAAATGCACAATATGCGTATTATGTGCGGATTTGCACACTATATATTACATGTGGATACAGTACCAGCAAAGTAAACGAGATCTCAAATAATCTCATCTCTGCGTGGCGGAATTTTTCTGCGCGTAAATTGACCTGTCATGTGGTTTAAAAACTGCAGCATGTCGGAAACCTAGCGGAACGGAGGCGAACGGAATCCAACTGCAACAGTGGTAATTCAAACAAAAGTGATGCTTTCCGGTCATCTCTTCCTCTGACGGAAGAGGCCTAAACGGTAGACAAGGCTAGTGTGAAACTAGCCTTAAAATAGCATCTGATAAGTTTATTTAAAAAAAAAAAAAGGCACCAAAATCCACAGCATAAAATCCTCACCTAAAAACCAAAATATGAAGTGCAGATTTTACCTGCGGAATTACCTGCGTTTAACTGCAGTTTTTCCACATGAATCCTGCAACAGGTAGCTTTAAAATGCTGCGGAAAAAAGCGTAAGAGAAGGGGAGTATTTGTACGGCGGGGAGATCTACAAGAGACAGTTTCCCTGCAGGAGGGCTTCTTCACATTAAAAACCTAAAAGTTCACACGTCGCGGTCAAAGCGAGTTTTTTTTAACCAGGAACCTGGTTTCCAGGACTTTAGTATTGATGGCCTATTCTAAGGATAGGCTATAAATATTTGAATGGGTCCAGTAAATCTCCTTAAAATTCGTTGCGTAAAACTCACATGTCATGTCCTTTCTTTGTGCGCTGTTCACGAATCACGCACCCATTGAAGTCAATGGGTGCGTGAAAACCACGCATGCCGCACGAAAGCACTTCCGTGCGAACTGCGTGGTTCGCGTAACAGCTGTCAAACTCTGAATGTAAACAGAAAAGCACCATGTGCTTTTCTGTTTACAAACATCCAAACAGAGTGTCATAATGATGGAGGCTGCGAGAAAATCTCGCAGCCGCGCATCACGCACTGATGACACACGCAGCTGTTAAGTGCCTTTTGCGCACGCAAAACGCACACGCTCGTGTGAATCCGGCCTTATTGTATCGATACTACAGAGGCTATAAGTATATGAGAGTTCTCGGTATTCTAGAGTATACTTTATTACTTAGTGGGTTTCCATTCAAGAATTCATATATGTACGTGAGCAACGTTACCAGGATATTTCCTAATTTTTAGTGTGGTTGTTAAAAAAAATTGGATTTTATATCTTTGAAAACAATAATGAGTGCCATGTATTTTTTTTTCCCTTTATAGTACCATAATCTCCTCATGACCAGTGGGGCCCCCAGAAATCCAAAATGTTTGGCTTATGCTGCATGCAATATTTTTTCCCTATAGGATCACATTAGAATTGAATGAGATATTATGTGAATGAAATTTTATCCGAGATCCCAAGATCATTTTTTTTTTTATGACATTCAGAACGAAGGCTCCACCCTAAATGTAAAAAGGATTCAAAGAAAACGTGCATGCCGCTTTCTGCAACGCTGTATCGCATACAATTGCGATGTATTTGTCACTTACGATTTTCCTGTGCGATCTCATAATCACATCATAACATTGCGTGAGAAAAGTCGCCCCAGAGGTGAGGTCTACGATTCTCCACTGGATTTCCATTTCCCTTATACTTCTTAGCAAGACACTGACACAGAGTAACAACATGATGACAAGTCTGTGCTGATAAGGAGCATTCCCTTATTAGGAAAGCTGAGAACGATCTCATGTATAACATTATATTAGGAAATAGCTATAAACATGAACCTCCATACAACTCCCAGCATGGCTGGAATCAGAAGCTAGGGGTTGTAGTCCCACCACAGACAGAAAACCCTACGTCACCTACCTATAGCACGTTACTTCCCGGTACAGACAGACATATCCAGGGGGGATTCTCCTAGTGACAGAAGTAACGCAGCACATAACAAGAACTCACCCCGTGGACGTGGTAACCCTCATTGCCTCCATCCGCAGGCTCCGAGCTCAGAGATAGCCCCATGTCGGGGAAAGGACTGTGACTGCCGGGACAAGTGGATAAGCGAAGCCGGGGACACGCACAACACTACACGATCGCCAGGCCTAGCAATCCAGCGCCAATGTCAGCCTGTACGGATCAGGGTGGAGAGAATCCGGAATCGACTGGAATGCCTGGCGGGTAGTGACGCCGCATGACAACAGCGGAAGAGAACTGGTAACCAGGGACGCGCACACCGGGAGATCTCACTGGAAGTATAGAGCTATTAATGGGGTGGAAGTGGAAGATCTAGTGGGGAATCTTAAGAGATCCTTAATAGTCACGGGGAACGGGGAGAGAGCGGGTGAAGTAGTAATCCCACTATGGAAGTCATATACAGGCAATATCATCTGTATTTGTGACAGCCTGGGATCAGACACCTGGGTCCAGCAGAGATCTGGAGGAAGGGCCATCTTATCCTAATCTTATCCAAGACACAACCGTCACAGGAGGAGGTCAGCGCAGACACCACAGCAGAATGGCGGATACAGATCCTCAGGTCATGGTGAGATCAGCACTGCATCAGTATATATTATACATTTATATTATTCAATATGATCCAGTGAGATCGCTGAACATGCAAGAAACAATGGTGCACATAGCGTTTATGTGTATTACTCACCTGGATGTTTCACTTGATTCAATGCTATAAATGTAGGTTATTTTAGAAACAATGAGAAGGTTTATCATGGGCAGGAATCAGTTCCCACACGGTGACAAGCATTCTCGTCATAGTGATCGCAAGGGCATTTCTACTGTGGCTGCATGATCATGAGCGAGACATTGCCTGTAAGGGCGCAGTCAGACGCGGCAGATTTTGTTGCAGAAATTTCTGCAACTGAAAATCAGTTCCATTTATCTGATTGGAGCGGTCAGAAATCCATGCACTTGCTGCAGACACCACCCATTCTGATAAATGGAACTTACATTCAGTCTAAGAAATTTCTGCAACAAAATCTGCCAAGTGTGACCCTAAGGGTATGTGCACACACACTAATTACGTCCGTAATTGACGGACGTATTTCGGCCGCAAGTAGTGGACCGAACACACTGCAGGGAGCCGGGCTCCTAGCATCATACTTATGTACGATGCTAGGAGTCCCTGCCTCTCCGTGGAACTACTGTCCTGTACTGAAAACATGATTACAGTATGGGACAGTTGTCCTGCAGAGAGGCATGGACTCCTAGCATCGTATATAACTATGATGCTAGGAGCCCGGCTCCCTGCACTGTGTTCGGTCCGGGACTTGCGGCCGAAATACGTCCGTCAATTACGGACGTAATTAGTGTGTGTGCACATACCCTAATACTACAATATTTAAGTCCTTGGATGGCACAGAAGCAAAGATCCCGATTGGTACCCATACCACAAATGGACACAGCTCAGGGTCCATTAAAAGAGCCCAGAGTTTTCCCACTATATTGCATGTTGTTAGAGCATACTTAGCTATGCCTATTAGCACACTGGCATATATAGATAGATAGATAGATAGATAGATAGATAGATAGATAGATAATGATTATATAGGACACACCCCTTTTTGCATACCACACCCCCTATTTGCATGCTACGCTATTGAATTAATATTGATGAATTGAATCATAAAGTATATTAGAACATTGTAACCTTTCATCTATACAGCGATCAAGCTTTACTTACATAAAACTGGAAAACCCCTTTGGCCATGTTTATGTGCCACTATAGAATCTGCTTACATTCTGCCGGCAAGGCATGTAAATACCTGTATTTTATACCCCATTCACACACTCAGCAAAATATCTGCATGGAATAACGAACACTCTGCAGATTTTAAAATACAAAGCATTTTTTATTATTGCTACAGATACTGAAGTGCCGCGGATTATCTCCATTGAATTACATTAGGGCTAATCCGCAGGCAAATCCACAACAAAAATCTGAGCTGTTGTTGCAGGAAATCCACGCTGTGTGAATATATCCCTATAGTGTCCAAGATCAGATTGGGAAAGAGTACACTTCCTCTTACATGGTCCGTCTTGTGCCGTATTAACGAGCGCCGATCAACGAGACAGCTCCTTGATTGGCGCTCGTCTGCTCCTGTCAAGGAGCTATGTATGCGGATGAGCGCTCGTTACTCCAATCGCTTGTCGCCATACATTATTATCACGTCGGCAGCACGTCTCACTGGTTACACAGGGAGATGTGCTGCCGACAACGATAATATTTTTCATTTTTTAAAACGATACGATCAGCAGATGAACGGGTATTTGCTCCTTCATCTGCTGTTCGCTGTCCTGTTTACACAGGGCAATTATCGGCAACGAGCGTTCTATGAAGGGCCTTAACTTCCGAGCTGATAAAGACGCAATATTAAGCAGGACACACACATGCCATAACTGTTGGGTGAATATTTCTTAGAGCCAAATCCTCTATAAACATACAAATCCAATGTGGCTGAAAGTGCATGTTTTATTATTAGGGGGAGATCGCCGGCTGCCAGGTATAATAGTATCAGACAGATTAAATACAGCAGGAGATGTCAGGCGAACATCAGCCGGTCTCCATAGACATTCGCTTATCCGTGGATTCTGACCAAATTGTCAAGTGAATGTAATGTCTCTGAATTTCCTTTTCTTTTCCAGGCTTCCATTATTTTCTACTGTAATGATAAATACTACCGCCAGATGCAACATATTACCAGAGAAGGCCTGCAGAAGTATCACAATGACCCAGTGCTTCTGTTTTTCAAGGCTTATGGTATCCTCATGGAAGGTAATTTTAAAAGCTGAAATATTTATTACATTTCCAATTCCTCTTCATGTTAGGCAAAATTATTTCTTATATTTTTTAATTTGTATTTTTTATGAATGAGCACAAGACTTAAGGACTCTGTGTAGTTTTAATTTGATTGGTCTGATACAGTCCTTGAGCAGAGATCTCAGGAACTTCATCTGTACGGAGATGTGTATGTGTAAAAAACACAAACATGGACTCTACAGACGTCCATGTGTGAGTGTAGCAATGCTGTACAGCTCCCATTCATTCTAATCGACACGCTACAGCAAGTGATGGCGTATTACTATGGCATTACAGCCTCAACCCCCAACGATCCATAGAATGAAGGGGCCACAATGCCAGTCACTGATGTTTCCTGCACAGCGACGCTCCCATCCACCCGCTGTGCAGGAGACAACAATATAGCCCCATGTACTTGAATGGAGCTGTGTTGCAGTTCTCTGCAGAGCGGGTGGCCAGGAGTGCCAATGTGCAGGAAAAATGCCAAAGGTACATTTCAGAAGGGGACCTTGGCTTATTTCGCTTTTTTGCACAAACAAGAGGTAAAGAAGTTATGATTGTTGCGCTAGTTACTGTATATATTTGGTAGGCCTGTTAAAGGGATCGCATGTATAAGTATATTTTTTTTATGGTAACAGATCATGGGCAGGAAGCAATGCGAGAGCTGGAGTCTCTCAAGGATGTCCCTGAAGTCTCAATATGCGCCATCATGTTGCTTATGTATGCACACAAGAAAAGTGAGGTCATTGGTAAGTGTATAAATAAGGCCTCGTTCACATCTGCATCAGGATTTTGCATTGTTCTGCTTCCGACGACCACACACGACCGAACCCATTGATTTTAATGGGTTCCCTCGGGTTTCCATCATAGTGTCTGTCATTTTACCAAACAATAGTGCTGCATGCTGCGCTATTTTGTCTGGCAAAAAAACAACGTAATCTGCAACGATGGCTCCTGACGAAGCCTACGACATAGATGTGAGCCTAGATACACTGAGGCCTTAGACCTCATGCACATGACTGTGTCCTGCATCTGTATCACACAAATCCCAAATATAGCTACCAAACTAATGTACGTGCCCATGCTGTGCCGTCAATTTTTCACAGAGACACGCAGAGGACAAGGCACACAGAAATGATGGCACCCTCCAATGCGGAGGTACCGCACAGCAATACGGGTTCATACTAAAGGTCCATATTGCAGTCCGTGTACTGCTGCATCCCTACATGCGCCGTGTGCATAAGGCCAACCATATATAAAGCTTATTTACTGTATAATGGAAAGTTCTGTAACTTTTTAACATCCTTTTTGGTTCAATTCATCACCATTTGCAAGATCTCTACTTGCTGTCACTGAATGGAAACATTCTTATATTTATTCAGCGGTGTACGGACTCAAAGACTTTCTATTGAGCCCCTACACCGCTCGCTCAGTGGTCGGACCCCCTCTGATAAAAACTTCTGACATGTCAAAAGTTTTTTTTAAAGTTTAGTTACCCTTTAATATAATATAATACTGCAGATGTATATTTATCTGCTATTTAACATTAACTGATATGATACGGATTCTCTCATAGGTGTCTCACAATTAGTCTTAAACTACCAACATTCAATGTCTTCTGAATTTGATATTCCTTACAGACCGTGATGCTGTCTCTGAGTTAGAGGCAAAATTAAAAGAAACTCGCCGATCAGCTGGACCTAAAGCATTATACTATGCAGGCCTGCTGCTATGGCTGCTCGGAAGAAGTGATAAGGCCCAGGAGTACATCGACAGGATGCTGAAAATGTCCAGTAGGTCTGGTGAGGTAAGTAGTGAAACAATGGCCGGCTGCCATCTTCAGTCTTGATCCAGTTAGGACTAGTTTTCTTTTCTAAAACCTCCACTGCAATCTAAGATATAGATCATACTAGTTGCAGATTTGGGTCCCAGAATACATAGACTTTTTAATGCGTATATATTACAATAATGCATATTTTATAGGTCGTTCATTATAAACCAATGTACAGGGTGGGCCATTTATACGGTGTTGCTATCAGTGTGTGAAGAGTGGGAGAAGAGGGTTGCATTGACAATCCAACACAATGGGCAGCACTTTGAACACATTTTATAAGTGGCCAGAAACTTGTAAATAACTCATGAAAGAATAAAGTAACGTTAAAACCAAGCACACCATTGTTTTTCTTGTGAAATTCTCGATAAGTTTGATGTGTCACATGACCCTCTTCCCATTGAAAAAACTAAAGTTGGATACAAAATGGCCGACTTCAAAATGGCCGCCATGGTCAACACCCAGCTTGAAAAGTTTCCCCCTCCCATATACTAATGTGCCACAAACAGGAAGTTAATATCACCAACCATTCCCATTTTATTTAGGTGTATCCATATAAATGGCCCACCCTGTATAATTCAGGAATACCGCCTCTTTATTTGTCTAGTGAGCAATAAAAACAAAGTGCCTATTGGTAAATGAAATATTACAAAATGATATGATAAGTGTTTGCCCAAGATTCAGACATTTCCCCCAAAGAACATAAACTTGTAAAATATAAAAACATTTTAAATACATTTATTATTAAAATTATCCTCCACCACTAGCGCCCGCCCGATATGTGTATTCACGTGGCCACAGGAGGGGAATTGTCTGAATCTCATACAACCCGACAACGGTTACTGTGTCAAAATTGGAGAATGAGATTTTTCTTTCGCATCATTTTTATTTCTAATATGGCCGATGTGTGTTCTTCCAGGGCTTGGTGTTGAAAGGTTGGCTGAATTTAACTCCTGAGGCGTCTAATGCAAAGTGTCTTAAATATTTTGATGAGGGGACTCAGGGCAATAAGGATTTATTTGGAATTGCTGGAAAGGTATGTATTAATTTTATGATCTGTCGTATAAAACGGACCTGATTATTACGTTAGTATAAAATATATGCTAAACACCTAAGACTTATCCTGCCCAGTACAAGTCTCCATAAGATTCAATGGGGCAGATTTACCATTATCTTTATGCCAGTTTTCCAAATCTAGGGCACAATGCACAGGGGATACCAGTAGTATTATAGTATTAATAACCCCCCCCCCCCCCACTGTCTTGCTATATGTTCAACACTTTGTTAGAACAATTTTTAGATGCCCATTCCCAAACATTGTATTACGTGTGGCCACCCTACCTACTAATAATCTAATAGTATCTGCCACTCAATGATATATATGTATATTTTTGTTTGTTAAAGCAATAAAAAATTGAGGTACTGTACATGTTGAAAAGGTTGTCTCATCAAGCCTACCCCTTCTTAAAAAGAAGTCAGGCCCAGCTTCCCTAACACCTGGCGATCAGCTGGTATCGCCGGGGGAAGTCAGGACAATGTAGAATAACATGGCGGCTATTCAAAAGAATGACTTTCCATGTAATGCATGGACGTGCCTATTCCACAAAAGCACCAAATAGGACATTTGGACAGGGGTTTTCGTGGTGATAATCCCTTTAAAGTACATTTTAAAAATAACTTTCCACTATGATAGACCGATTAAAATAAGGACATCAGTTTGGTACCCTAATATAGTTATACTGGTAGGAAGAATAGAGGGATAGTGACTTTGGTTTTCTTTGTTGTGACGGCCATTTTTTGTAAAAGTGACAACAGAAACTGCAGCCATATTGGTTATGGCCTTTAAATTTGCTTCCCTGAAAGTGATTGTGAATTGGTAATATGTCAGTCAGTTCAAGCAATAACACCGAGAAAATTTACCAAGAAGCTAATTCAAACATGAAAACCAATATGGCTGCACTTCTTGTTGTCATTATTGTCTAAATTACCTCAGCAACAAAAAGGATAAATGCAAATATCTCTGTAATAAACCATATTCACAAACTTTGGCTGCTGCTCTAACTTATGATCTACTCATATATGGCCATTGTTCTGTTTGGGTGGAATTTTTTTTTTAAGCAGTTTATGTTTGTACCTGTAGTGAAAGCTGCCATCTTTCCGTCTGATCTACTGTAGTATGAATGAAACTGCATCGCCCCGCTTAATGCCTCAGTCATATGTACAAGTGAATCCCAGTGATCTTAATGAATTAACAAATGTACACTTTAGATTATGATTGAAAGAAGTCGCCATATTCTTTCAGTTTTGTGTATGATATTGCGACTTTGTCTCATTTAGTCACAATTGTGCTTGTCTTTGCAGGCAGAATGTCTGATGCTGCAAAATAATTATTCGGGAGCATTGGATGTGATCAACCAAACAATTGTTAGTTTTCCTAAATTCCCAGCAGCGCTCACTTTAAAGATGAAATATGTTCTAGCCATGCAGGATTGGGATCAAAGCCTGGAAATAGCACAGCGGTAAGAGCAAACATCAGTTTTTACTAGTGATGAACATGAAAAATAAGACCTATTAATATCACTGACAGGTCAAGCCAAATTTTTGGTGTTCTTGAAATTGTGTCTAGTTAGTCATTTTTTTTTTCCATTTCATTATTTATTGTTGTAGACTATTAACAATACAGAGGAATAACATTGATGCTCTTCAGATGCTGGCCATTCATTGTCTCACAAGAGAAGGAAATGTACCCAAGGTTCGTTTTATCCATTGCTTTCTTCAAATATCACTAAAAAGGATTGTCGATTTTGTTTTTAGTAACTCCACCCAAACCAAAAAATCCATTAACATATGTCCTTCCCCTCAAAGTCTAATATATTACGCTATTGGAAAGATTAAATCAGGTTTAATAATGGGTCACCTGAATATGTCTCACTCATTTTCACATTACGCCAACCGCGCATTCACAAGTGGCGCAGAGAGTCGTCTTCTTAAACCGCACTCCATGTCACGAGTGTCTATAAAAAACGGCAGGGTCTACAGAACTTTTTTAGGGGCTTGTTTTGTTGCTATAGATAACACCACTTACTTTCCGTTCCACTAATACGTAATATTGAGTTGGAGAGTAAGTACATTGTGTATTCTTAAATATCGATTGATTTGAGATTAGGGTAATAAATCAATTGTGTGATTTTGGCTCCTATTTCGTGTATTCTACATTTTTTGCTCTTTGGGGATCCCACCACAGTATTTACTAGTGTGGGCCCAGGACAAAGATAAGTCATGCTATACCGTGACTAAATTACTGTTTTTTTCTTGGCCTGATGAAGATGCCCATTCGGTGTTGAAACGCGTAGCCTCCACTTTAAAACCCTTAATTATCGTTACTCTTATGATCTCTTTTTGATGGTAGTAGCGCTGCACGATGGTTCTTTTTTTTCAAACAATTGACCTCCTAAATTACTGGAAGACTGGCTATTATAGGAAGGAATATCTCTAGTCCTCATCCCTAACCAGAGGTTAAAGTTGCTATATATTAGCTCACATGATTTTTAGGGTTGGACTGATGTTTTCTGCAGTTAAGTGGATTTCCTCCCACAACATAAAATGATAGGTTCTATGGACTATGGTCTATGTTGTCTTTATGATACACCCCATTTATTACATAGACGTTCTATTAATAACCCTAATATTTTTGTCACATTGTAGGCACTTACCCATGTGAAAGAATTGATCAGCGCACTTGAGATATTGGAACCTCGTAACCCAGTTCTACATTTCCACAAACTCCTTGTAATTTGCAATTTGGTAAGAATACGTCTTTTTTGTGGCGTGGTCGTTGTGCCTGGGATTTGATATGTTGAGTGATTTTATTCACAGATCATCTTCTATTATTTATTTATTTCCTGTTCTCAACATACAAAGATTGTCATGACTCACATTAATCCATGTCCCCAATGGGGATCGCAATCTGATTTCCCTGTCTTAGACACACACACCCATTAGGGAAAAATTCATAGGAAGCCACTTAACCTTTCAGTTTGTTTTGGGAGTATGGGAAGAAACCGAGGAAAGGGCACACGAACACGGGGAGAACATACAAACTCTGTAAGGATGTTGTCTTTGGTCGAATTTGAACCCAGGACCCCAGCGCTGCAAGGCAACAGTGCTGCCCATTGTCCATACAACATATGCAAGCTGGATACACTGGAATAGAAACCAACAACTTATGTCTAGAGTCTTTTCCTTCTGATACAACCGTTGCATAATCTTATGTACTCCAACAGATCAACATGCAGAAGAGAGTATTTATTATGTATAAAGGTTCTCTGTACTGGAATAAGTTTTTTTTCTCAGTTTTCTTTTCTTCAAATTTGTCTTCTTTTTAGTGTGGAAGGAGCAAGCTAATCCTGCAAGAGATCTCTGCCTTCTGTGAGCGCGCATACAGGATTTCTCCAGAGCGGGCAGAACTCGCCACAGAACTGGGCAATCAGCAGATGTACCAAGGCAACGTGACAAAAGCCGCCAGCTGGTATTCAACAGCCATGAAGCTAGATGGGAATCACGTCGAAGCTCTGATAGGTCCTTATCTACATTTCTTCTTGCATTTTGTCTTTAAAGTGAATGTTCGTCTATTTGTTTTATAGTCCAAAATTCTGTTGATTAATGCTGATTAATTTCATAATATAGCTTTACAGAATTGGAGCTCCGTTTTTTCTTACTGTATATAGAGCGCAAACACCCTTATATAGCCCTAGAATTAACTGATGGGCCTCATGTACACGAATGTGTATTTGCATCAGCAATTCATCCGCATCTTTTATGTGCATGGTCCGTGATTGCGGACGGCCGCGGATGACACTCCTCGGGCCATCCGTGGCGTAGTCATGGACCGTGCACACAGCTGCGGCCATGTGCATGAGGCCATAAAGTTCTGGCTGCCTGCATTTACTACGAGGAGAATCTTAGGATCTACTTAGACAACTATAACATATTTTATGTTTTTCTATCAGTTCAATTTGCAAAAGTTTTATTGTTATTTTAAGATGGCTTTAATGCTGAAAATATAACGTTGATAGACAACTTTATTTGTATTTGGCAATAGGAATTATATGGTGCCAGATACTACAAGATAACCTGGAAGAAGCAGGGCAGCAACTTGACTTCCTCCGTGAAGTACAACAGTCCCTAGGGAAATCAAAGGTTAGTAAATTTTTCCAGATTAAAATGATGCCCACATAATACCAACCCGACTAAACTTCCTAATTGAATGGCAATAGATGTGCATAGTGGTTGTATACATGATCTAGATGAAGTAAAGACATTGGTCTAGGGTAGTATTTTGTTTATGTGGGACTGCATATTAGAACTATCTATGTAATAGGGGATGGACACTACTTAACCCCTTAAGGACGCAGCCTAGTTTTGGCCTTAAGGCTCAGAGCCCATTTTTCAAATCTGACATATTTCACTTTATGTGGTAATAACGTCGGAATGCTTAAACCCACCCAAGCGATTCTGAGATTGTTTTCTCGTGACACATTGGGCTTCATGTTCGTGGTAAAATGTGGTCGATATATTCAGTGTTTATTGGTGAAAAATTGCAAAATTTAGAGAAAATTTTGAAAAAATTGCATTTTTCAGAATTGAAATGCATCTGCTTGTAAAACAGACGGTTATACCACCCAAAATAGTTACTAGTTCACATTTCCCATATGTCTACTTTAGATCGGCATCGTTTTTTGAACATTCTTTTATTTTTCTTGGACGTTACAAGGCTTAGAACATAAACAGCAATTTCTCATATTTTTAAGAAAATTTCAAAAGCCTTTTTTTTAAGGTACCTCTTGAGTTCTGAAGTGGCTTTGTGGGGCCTATGTATTAGAAACCCCCATAAAACACCCCATTTTAAAAACTAGACCCCTCAAAGTATTCAAAACAGCATTTAGAAAGTATTTTAACCCTTCAGGCATTTCACAGGAATTAAAGCAAAGTGGAGGTGAAATTTGCAAATTTCATTTTTCTTGCTGAATTTCAATTTTATTCATTTTTTTTTCTGTAACACAGAAGGTTTTACCAGAGAAACACTACTAAATATGTATTGTCCAGATTCTGCAGTTTTTAGAAATGTCCCACATGTGGCTCTAGTGCGCTCGTGGACTAAAACACAAGCCCTAGAAGCAAAGAAGCACCTAGTGCATTTTGAGGCCTCTTTTTTTATTAGAATATATTTTAGGCAGCATGCCAGGTTTGAAGAGGTGTTGAGGTGCCAAAACAGTAGGAATCCCCCAATAGTGACCCCATTTTAGAAACTACACCCCTCAAGGAATTCATTTATGGTTGTTGTTACCATTTTGACCGCACAGTTTTTTCACAGCACGTATTTGAATTGGGCTGTGAAATGAAAAAAATGTCATTTTTTCCAATAAAATGTCAGTTGTGATCAAAATTTCTTATTTTCACAGGGAACAAAATACCCCATTTTCTTTCCCAATTTGTCCTTAGTGTGGCAATACCCCATTTGTGGTGATAAACTGCCGTTTGGGCCCATGGGAAGGCTCAGAAGGAAAGGAGCGCTATATGTTTGTTGGAGTCCAGATTTTGCTGGATTGGTTTTCGGGTGCCATGTCGCATTTGCAGAGCCTCAGAGGTATCAAAGCAATGGAAACCCACCAAAAGTGAACCCATTTTGGAAACTACACCCCTCAAGGAATTTATTTATGGTTGTTAGCATTTTGACCACACAGTTTTTTCACAGCACCTATTTCAATTGGGCTGTGACATTAAAAAAATGACATTTTTTCCAATAAGATGTAATTTTTTATCAAAATTTCTTATTTTCACAGGGAACAAAATACTCAATTTTGTTGCCCAATTTCTCCTGAGTGCAGCAATACCCCATTTGTGGCAATAAACTGCCGTTTGGGCCCATGGGAGGCCTCAGAAGGGAAGGAGCGCTGTGTGTTCTTTAGAGTGCAGATTTTGCTGGATTGGTTTTCGGGTGCCATGTCGCATTTGCAGAGCCCCAGAGGTATCAAAGCAATGGAAACCCGCCAGAAGTGACCCCATTTTGGAAACTACACCCCTCAAGGAATTCATTTATGGGTAATGTGACCATTTAGACCCTATAGTTTCTTCACAGAACTTATTTGAATTGGGCTGGGAATTAAAAAAAAATATATTTTTTCCAATAATATGTCATTTTAGCTCAAAAATTCTTATTTTCACAAGAAATAAAATACTCCATTTTGTTTCCCAAATTGTCCTGAGTGCGGCAATACCTCATTTTTGGTGATAAACTGCCGTTTGGGCCCATGGGAGGGCTCAGAAGGAAAGGACCACCATTTGGCCTACTGGGGATTTTCTAGTGCGAAGTCATGTATGCAGAAGCCCCTGAGGTACCAGTACAGTTGAAACCCGCCAGAAGTGACCCCGTTTTAATATCTACCCCCTTAAGGCATTCACCTAGAGGTGTAGTGAGCATTTTGACCAGAGACCTTCACCCCATAAACTGTAATGTGGGTTCTCCCGGGTATGTCAATACCCTACATGTGGCTGTTATCAGCTGCCTGGGCACACAGCAGGGCCAAGAGGGGAAAGACGAGGGGGGATAAGCTGTGCGGAGTGCATCAGGGTAAGTAAAATTGGGGTAAATTATAAACCAAGGGATGTATGATAAATTTTAAAACTGACTTTCATACAGAGCTCTGGTTATTCGGGACACGTGTCACATTGATATATTGTGTCATCCCTTATCGCCCTCTTATAGCAGACTTTGCACCTCTTTTGACTTTTTCCATTCTTGCCAGTTTGGGGAACTTCTCCTGGAAAGTGTTGCCGCCTTGGTACGATGCGTGTGGCCCCGCTTCCAGAAGTACTGGGTGCCCCCCCTTCTTGGTCCCTAAAGATTAGGTTCTTGATAATCACCTCTTGAAATTCCAGGAAAGTTCCCGTCTGGCCTGCACATCGACGTAGCACGTACGCATTGTACAATGCCATCTGTATGATGTGCCCGGCCAGCTTCTTATACCACACCGCATAGCGCTGTAGGGCTTCAGGATTTGATCTTACAAGTCCATCCCTCCCATGTACCTATTGTAGTCCAGGATGCAGTCTGGTTTGGGGGTGTCCTTCCCTTCATATAGCCTAAACCTGTAGGTATACCCGGATGCACTCTTGCAGCTTATACATCTTCACGCCATACCTTGCTCTCTTACCCGGCAGGTACTCGCGGAATTGAACCCTCCCTTTAAAATGTACCAGGGACTCATCAATAGAAATACACTTCTCGGGGGTGTATGCTTGGGAAAACCGGGCACTGGAACGGTCTAATAGGGGTCTCCGTTTATACAAACGGTCAAAACTGGGGTCATCTCGGGGTGGGCACGGCTCATTATCAGTATAATGTAAGAAGCGAAGTATTGCCTCATTTATTATTTTTTTTAGGTTCCAGTTCAGTTCTGAAGTTGCTTTGAGGGGCCCATATATTAGAAACCCCTATCAAATACCCCATTTTGGAAACTAGACCCCTCAAAGTATTCACAACAGCATTTAGAAAGTTTATGAACCCTTTAGGTGTTTCACAGAAATTTAGAGCAAAGTAGAGGTGAAATTAAAAAATTTTTTTTGTCCGAAAATCCTCTTTATACCATTTTTTTTATAACACAATAGGATTTATCACAGAAACGCAACTTAATACGTATTGCCCAGATTCTGCAGTTTTGAGAAATATCCCACATGTGGCCCTAGTGTGATAATGGACTGAAGCGCCGGCCTCCGAAGCAAAGGAGCACCTAGTGGATTTTGAGGCCTCTTTTTTATTAGGCACCATGTCCGGTTTGAAGAGGTCTTGTGGTGCAAAAACATTGGAAACCCCCCAAAAGTGACCCCAATTTGGAAACTAGACCCCTTGAGGAATCCATTGTAGTTTTCTTGGGGTGCATGCGGCTTTTTGATCAGTTTTTATTCTATTTTTAGGTGGCGTGGTGACTAAAAAACAGCAATTGTACGATTGTTTTTTTATTCTTTTTTTTTTACAGCGTGCACCGTGCGCTATAAATGACATATTCACTTTATTCTGCGGGGCGATACGATTACGGCGATACCAGATGTTTATAGTTTTTTTTTATGTCTTATGGCGTTTGCACAATAAAATACGTTTTGGAAGCAATCATTCACTTTTTGTGTTACCTTATTCTAAGAGCCAGAACGTTTTTATTTTTCCATCAAGAAAGCCGTGCGAGGACTTATTTTTTGCGTAACAAACTGTAGTTTCCATCAGTACCATTTTTAGGTACATGCGACTTTTTGATCTCTTTTTATTCCATTTTTTGGGAGGTGAAGTGACCAAACAATTGTGATTGTGGTTCGGTTTATTATTATTTTTTTTTACGGCGTTCACCGTGCGGGATAAATAATGAAATAATTTAGTAGTTCAGGCCGTTACGGACGCGGCGATACCAATTATGTATAGTTTATTTGTTTATATATTTTTATTAATAATAAATGACTGATAAGGTAAAAAGGGGGATTTTTACTTTTAATACTTTTAAAACTTTTATTTTCTTATTTTTACACATCTTTTTTTTACTTATGAGAGCTGACCAATCAGCGTCATACACTTCTCATCGTTCCCACCCAGCCTCTTTCACTGCACAGACACACAGCGAGATATGCTGCTGCAGATTCAACTGTACCCTCTCGGACACCTGGAGCCGATGTGTCTTCTCTCGTCCGACGCGATGGTGAAGGACCTGTGGGAGGAAGTCACGTCACAGCGTGATCTCGCGAGAACACGCTGTGTGTCTGTGCAGTGAAAGAAGCTGGGTGGGAACGATGAGAAGTGTATGACGCTGATTGGTCAGCTCTCATAGGTCCTTATAGGTCCATTGAAAAACGAATTTGCATAAATCTAAAATTTTAATCTAAAACGTTACTGTTATCTACATTGCAGCGACGATCAAATTCAATAGAAGATAGGGATTTTATCATCTGGTGACAGAGCTTCTTTAAAGGATTTTCCACTTATGCAATCTTCTGGCAATTGAACATGTCAGATTACATTGGTGGGTGTCCTTGATTCTTGTTAATGGCCTAAATATGTGCACAGCCTTTGTGGCCATTGAATTTAATAGCTACCTGGTTAAGTCCTTTTATAACAAGTTGTAAAAAGTTCTATTCAACAAGTTATATCTGTAAAAGATGGTTGGTAATCACCACCCTGACAGCTTCCACAGGGGGTGTCACCCATCATTTTCATACTCCCGAATCGCAACTCTGCTGTTTATGCAATGATATAAGAAGGGTGAATGGAAATGTATTAAGATTATCAAGAAAAATTGGGATCAAAAATATCCCTGCACGGCCACATGTTCGTCATCCATTTTTCAGGAGCCAATACTTCCTCACGTCACAGTTGTTATTTATGGGACATATCTGTGTATTTTAATCTATCTAGTCTGCTGTGATTTTTTTTTATGTTGGCGTTTGCAGGAATTATGCTTTGTGGAGGCAATTCTTGCTTCAAAGGAAAATAAGGATGAGAAAGTCGTGGCCGGATTTTTAAAGGAAGCCGTGGACATGCACTTTTCAGCAATAAATGGCCTACCTCTTGGGGTGGAATATTTAGAGAAGCTCAATCCTACTTTTATCGTTGATGTTGTCAAAGAGTATTTGGCATATTGTCCAACACAGGTAATAAATATTACATGAATATCTTGTGGTGTCTTATTTTATTATTCATTACATAGATATTATTGTCATACTCTTCAGAGCTGTTTATAGAATATATCTGATCACATCAGTCCCATCCCCCATGGAGCTTACAGACTGATTTCACTGCCTCTTAAAAACATCTGACATAGAAATCTTTTTTTATTTAATACAATAATCCAGTTTTCATCATACTCCTAATGTCATATCTCAAGCTTAATGAATATGCTAATTGGTATATGTCAGGAGACAGATATATGGGGTGCTGTATGCATCGTGCTCACACCTTAAATCGGGGGATTCATCAATACTTTTCTTTACCTTATCAAAGTTGTAGCTATGTATAGTAAAAATGTTTCTAGTTTTTACCCATTAGTCCTGTTACCAGGCTATGGCACAGGTTTTGTTCCATTAGATTTCTGTTGTTCCTGTCTGAATAGAATAATGGAGCAGTAATAAAAAAATAAACTTGACAAAAACCCGACGTCACATTCTAAGGATCAGGTTCATAAGGATCAAAACCGATCTGTCATATCCATCAAGGATCCATCAGTATAAGGGGGATGTCATATCGAGCTTGACAATCAAAGCATAATTTATACACATTAGAAGTTATTTTTGGAGATCTTGAAGACATAATTGTTCTCTTGGAGACTATTTAAAATGCACTTTTCCACATATCCATAGTGAACCTATTGTCGGTCTGTTTCGCTAGCCTAAACCGGCTGAAATTGGAAACCCTCTTTAAAGAGGTTGTCCAATTTGAAAAACCCATTTTCATATACCCTATTGGGGAATTGTGAATTCAGAAACCTCAACTCTTGGCCAGAGTGGAGAGCGGATACAAAGGGTGTCTCTCGCTCTGGAGGACCTGCATTACAAAGATAAATGGGCACCATGTAATGCTTCATTTCCCCTATGGTGGTGCTGCAGGGAAATTGAACACTTACTGCCAGGTTTCTCCACAGAATTCAGCTGATCTCTGGCAGTCCCATTAGGGGGACACTTTGTGATCAGCTTGTTGTCAAGGAACCTTCTAACAGGTAGGGATTCCCAAAGTAACTGGATAACCCCTTTAACACATCTTCTGATCTGTTACACAGACGTGTCAGATGATGTCATTGATGAGGATCCATGAGTTTAGACCAATATTAATTTCTAAATTGAAGGGAGCATTGGGAAACGTCTGAAGTCTGGCTGTAGAACTCCTAGTCTGGAAATGAATAGCAGCACAATTCCCTATAGCGTGAAATGTGGTTCATTCATCCATGTAAATCACTTCTAATTTCTACACAAAACTTGTGCATCCCTCAACTGGAATCATGTCTTATGTCATTAAGGTGTAAAGATCTACATGAAAACCCAAAGCTGAGGTCAATACTTTTATTTGACTACATTTCTAACTGTGAAACATTTTATTACTTTTCTAGCCCACAGGCCCTGGACAGTCGGCATCACCCATCCTGGAAAAGGCGGCTGCTATTTTGGCACCAGTGATTACAGTAGCACCTTGTCTACCAGAGCCTCTATACTTCATGTCTCAGATCATCTACTTGTCAGGTATGTAATTTGAAGCGACCTACATTGGAAGATTCTAGCGCTCATAGTCCCGAATGTAATTGCCACATATACAGTTATATCAGTCATCATCCAAATACATATTCCTGCTGTCTCCATTCAGTTGTTGATAAGGACTGCTGGTTTAATAGGCTTACAAGCTATTAGAATAATGGGGATACTTTGTTCACTAACTACAGGAGTTCCGGCAATGTTTAGGCTTCTTGCACATGATCATAGTGTGGATCCACATAGAAACAGATCTGCAATATGGCGTCCCCTATAACTCTGTGTGCATCCTATTGCATTAAGGCATTTAACGTTTGTTTTGAACAGATTTATACAGACTCTGTAAGAAGAAAAGATTGTGGCATTGGATGCCGTATTACAGGTATTCTCCTCTAGAAGCCATTAAAACAATTTGCACAATCATTCATATAAGCCTCTAGACGACCATAATCTGTATATTTACTTTCTAACTGCGGATGCTCCGTGCAGCTAAAACTTAAATATGTGGTCGTCTTTATTGCCAGATTGCACTCTATAGCACTCTGCCATTAAAGAGGTTGGACTGACACTGTGTCAGCCTGATCCTACTGAGGTGGCAGGGAGTTGAAATGACAGCTCACTATCATAAAAAATGCTAAACACAGCACTCAAAATGAACTATGTGTATAGCACTGGTACCCAAATCCAGGAAGATTCCTTCCTGCATTTGGGTCATTGCCATGAAAACATCATAGGCATCGAGCTGTCACATAGGGGACAGGAGCATGATAGGAGGACATGATCTGTGTTCTCCCAGCATTCCTCTGTATACAGATCACTGCTAATACTGACCTAATCCTCAGCAGCCATTAGATCATTATTATGTGTGATCTGCATACAGAGGAATGCTGGGAGAACACCGATCATGTCATCCCAGCATCCTCCAGTCCCACGAAAAATAAATGAAATAGAAATAAATTAATTTATTAAAAAACAAATAAAAATAATGGGAAAAAAAATAAGCCTGTGAAATAAAAAAAAAAGTCTAACCTTTTCCCTAACCCACCCGCACCACCAGGGACCATCCTCTGTGACACGGAAGCATTTTACATGGATATCATGAACCCATTTATTTCGTCCATATTACAGAATATATGTTTTATATCAGATCTACACATATTTTTAAAGGGTTATTCAAGTTTTTTTTATTATATAGTTGTTTATAGATTAGGAAATCATACAATTTCCTAATACACATGTATTTAAAATTCTGCTCTCATACCTCTCATATCAGTGCAGTTGATCCCTGTCTGCACAGTAGAATGGTATAGCTCATGGATCAGTCTAGTGTAATTGGGGAAAATCAGGCATCTGAAAAGGGTTAAATTAGACTTCTCAAAACCGGAAAATTCAAACCTGACTGCAGATACCCACAATACTCCACATACTGACAGGAGTCCATGAGGTGGAGATCTAGGGAGTCATTTTGGTCCTTACAGCGGAGAGATGGTAACTGTCCCTGTGCCTGCACAATTGACATACAGGTAGTAAGGGGATCAACAGAAAATGTATTTTCCCTTACTAACAAAATAGCGGCTCTGCTCAGGGGTTTTCTTTTCTACTGTGCAGACCCACTATTTTGTTAGTCAGGGTAATAAAACAGCCTCTATATCAATTGCGCAGGCACATGGACAGCTAAAACGGGGCTCCACCGACCAACCCTGCGTTTCTTAGCTCCCTGGACCTTCCTTAGTATGTACTTCAAGGTCCTGCTGCGGGATTTGGTCTTTCACAAGTATGTTTCCACGTTCCCATGCATTTGGAGAGTTATGATTTAGTTTCTGTCTGTATTCTGCAGGAAACTTTGATGGTGCACAAGGGACCTTGCAGCGTTGCATAGAGCTGAACCCTGAGTGGTCTGATGCCCACCTTCTAATGGCACAGATACATTTGTCACAAGGACAATATACTGAGTGCTCACAGTCTCTAGAGACAGGAGTCAGTCACAATTTTACGGTAAATGCTTACTGACAATCTAGCACATGATCATGTCTTTCACAGTTTATCAGTTGTATTTTATATTTGGGTGATATTATTACAAATATCGAAACTGATGGAAATGGGAAATGGTGAAGGCAGGTGTTCTATTAGTTGTTCATCGAATTTCAGGGGTCTACATATTTACATAATGACATACATACTTTGAATATAGGAGAGATGGTATTATAGGGGTTTTCTGTGATATTACAATGATGGCCTATCCTTAGAATCCCTGTGACCACCACCGATCAAGCAGCATCCCCCTTCACTGCAGTGCTCTGCAGTAGCGACATCTATACAAGTCACTCGTACTGCAGTTCAGTCCATTGAAATGAACAAGGTTGAGCATGGTTTTCTGCAGTACCAAAATGCCTCTTCATTCTGCTGAATGGTGGGGGCCCCGGGGGATAGGCCATCAATGTAATATCCCATAATATACTGTCGGTTGAAATAATACCATGGTAGGTTTAAAAGAATTGTGCCATCAGGACAACCCCTGTCCATATGCTCTAAGGGCATATGAATGTCATAAAGGAGGGTCCCCTGCTCTGGACACCACTCTATGAGTTAGTGGAGACCCGCTAACAAGCAGCTGCTCTCACTCCATGTGTTATATGGACAGCCATTCATCTGAATGGCCGCCATGTAAGACTATATTTCCTTGTAGCGGCTAAAAACGTTGCCAGCTAATTGTTGCGGAGTTGTCTGTGATGAGACGACCGTTTTAAAAGATCAAGAATGAGGGGTTCATGTTATCATAGACGATAAATAACATATATTAAAGGGGTTTTCTGTGTTTTTTTTTTTCCTTTCCTTTTTAATGATGAATAAGAGCGCTTTTCCAATATGTGTTATAAAAAAATATGACCTCCCTCCCCACGGTATACACTGTATATATTGCAGTGTCCTCGCTGAGGTCGTGTCACATAGTCACAGTTCTTTTATAACATGTTTTGGGAAATCCCTCTTATTCTTCATGAATAAAAAGACTGGATAAAAAAGGGAACAGAGGGACTGATGATAGACGTGGATTATAATTGAAGACATCGTGTTCTAGATTTCTAATAATTAGAGATGCAAGCAGTATTTTTCGTCAGATCATTTTATAATATTACTTTACGTGTCTTTACCCTGATTCAGTATGAAGAGCTGTGTACATATGTTACTTATGTTTTCAGATGAGAGAACATCCATTTTATCATCTGATTAAAGCAAGAGTCTTAAAGCAAACAGGTAAACTAGCAGAAGCCACTCAGATGTTAAGGATGTGTATGAGCCTACCCGAAATGAAGAGAGGAGCAGCCACAAGAGGAAAAGCAGACACACTCAACGTTAGTCAACGTGTCTCTGTATATCTGGAACTTGCAGAACTTCTTCGTATAAATGGAGAACAGGTAAGGGTGCAATTAGACTTTTTTCCAAAAATAAGTAAAGTTTATACTTTGTTTTGTAAGTGTGTAAAGTTAGAATCCCACAAAGTCAGGTACTCATTTGCTGAGTATGAATCAAATGTAACATATATAGTCATAGGCCTCAAATATTTTATTATGTACTTTTTGACCTTTTTTGACTGGGGTGAAATATCAGACTCTATATTTTTCACTTTTTTTTTTTTTACTTTATATGGTCCAACCAATTTCTGTGTTCACTGCTACTGCTTCAAAAGTGGCACAGAAGGAAAACTACTCAAATGTCACATATTAATATTATATGGCATTTACGAACAGCAAGAGAGATCACACAGAACACAGGGAGATTTGCAGAAGAGTTTTGTGATTCTTCTCTATAAGCCAGTAGTGAACCTACCACAGTAAGAAAACTTTAACATGTGGCGGATTTTCATTGCGGAAATCCTATAGATTGCATTGTACTGTACTTCGTTGCAAATACGTTTTTTTCTAAACCCAATTCACATGAAGTGGAAAAATTTGCACAAATTTCTTTTGACTGTATTACACCTAAATCTTGTGTTTTTAGCATGAAGCTACAAAGATTATACAAGATGCCATCCATGCATTCCGAGGTACCCCAGAAGAGATCCGAATTGTTGTGGCCAATGCAGATATGTGTCTCAGTAAAGGTGATGTGGAAATGGCATTAAGCATGCTGAGAGATGTCAAGCCAAACCAGCCGTATTACATTGACGTCAAGAAAAAGATGGCTGACATTTATCTCAGAGTTCGACTGGATAAGAAATTATATATTGCTTGTTATAGGTAAATATCCATTAACACTGGCTTTATCTGCACCCTTTCACTTCATGTGTAATATGAAATAGGAGAATTTTACTTTGTTATTGATGTTATATTTCAGCTGTAATAATAGACAAATGTATGGCACCAAATAAGAATTTTTGGCCACTTGCATAGCTTAGTAGGAAGATGATCGTAATTGGACTGAGCATATAATTATCTCAAATTTAATAGTTACTTATTAATTTTCATATCAACCATGTTGCTGGAAAGTTACATATTACTTGTGAAATATGCATTATCACAATGTAGCCTTCTGTTGGAAAGCATTGTATGTTCCCCATCTCGAACACAAAGACTAACCCAAAAATCCTCACGTGGTCATCGGAACTATGGATTTAATCCAGATATGCGATGATTCAGCTATAGAAAGCCTTTCTCAAGCATGCGAAACACTAGCACAGTGCACATATATATACCAAATGACATCATCAGATAGAAACACAAGGGAACGGGATGTATTGTCAAAGGTCACGGATACCAACTTGATACCAAGAATTTATTGTCCTCGGGCCGCAGATATAGTGGAGTCCAATGTTGAAGCAGAGAACTGTCAGCTCCCTGCTTCAGCATTCACAGTGTGAAGTGGCCATGAGCGGCTCGGCACAGGCAGACGCGATGCAGTGGCGTCATCGAGCCTGCCTGCGCCGAGCCACTCATAGCATAGAGTGGAGGAGCAGAAGGGATCGGAGCTAGGTAAGTATTTTTTTAATTAGGCACGATGGGGCGTTCTACTGTATGGGAGCACCTGCTAAGGGGGCATTATATTGTATGGGGGCACCTGCTAAGGGGGCATTATATTGTATGGGGGCACCTGCTAAGGGGGCATTATACTGTATGGTGGCACCTGCTTAAGGGGTCATTATACTGTATATTAGCAGCTAAGGGGACTTTATTCTGTATGGAGTAGCTAAGGGGGCATTATACGGTATAGGGCAATGAACGGGTAATTATACTGTATGGGGTAGCTATGGGGGCATTGTACTATATGGCAGCAGCAATGGGGGTATTATACTGTATGGGGGCAGCTATGGGGACATTTTACTGTATGGGGCAGCTATGGTGGCATTATACAGTATAAAGGCTGCTATGGAGCATTATACTGTATGGGGCATCTGTGTGGGCATTATACAAGGGAGGAGTGCACCAAATTTCGCTTGGTTTTGACCAAGAGTGATGTCTATCCAAATTTTACCTACCCAATAATACTGTCTTCATGGGATCATTCTCATTTTTCAAATTGTAGCAAGGAGCACTGGCACTGTGCCCATAGCAGTCAAGTTATGTGTGGGCTAAAAACTTTGCAATGAACTTTTGTTATCAGTGTTTTATTCTCTTCCCTGACAGGGAGCTCAGTGAACAGCTGCCAGGTGCACACACAAGTCTTCTCCTGGGAGATGCATACATGAATATACAAGAGGTATTTTCTCTACTGGTAGCATTCTTCAGTTATACATGAGTTCACTGATGTCTAGTGCGCAGTGGAACATCAATAGGGTATACAGAGGTTGTAATCACAACCCAGCGCCTATAGCGATGGAGCCCACTGCCCAGGTGGACAACATCTGCCCCTTGTTACAACATACTGAGGTTCTGTATAGCATGATATCATCACATATTGTTGCGTGTGATGTCATCAGCACAAATATAATACTCCATATTAGTATCTCAAGGACAGACTAGTGGAGAAATTGTATTTTCATGGATAACTATAAATGTTTCTGGACGTAGACATTGCAATCATAATGAAAACCACTTTAACAATCTGCACTTTTAACAAAGTATTAAACTATAAATTACCCTGTGATGTTTATGTCTGTCCTAGATAAGCAGAATTTTCTAACTATGTTTTTTTTTAGCCAGAGAAAGCTTTGGAGGTGTATGATCAAGCACAACGGAAGAAGCCCAATGATGCAACACTGGCAAAAAGAGTAGGCCTGTCTCTTGTAAAAACTCACCAGTTCAAAAAGGTTTTTATAGATATAATTTATTTTATCCACTCATTTATAGAACGCACACTATTTATCAGAGTATTTGAGGCCATTCTGATGGATTCGTCTAGCAAAGTGGCACTTTGTCACCTTTCTCTGCGCAGTCACATGGACGACCATTGACAGGACCTGTCATTATTAAGTTGCACATCGCTTTCCTAGCACCACCTTGCTCCAGTGATCAGGAGTCACAGTGGTTGGACACCAGCCAATTGTGGTATAATAGTGATATGCTACCAATGTCTTTGATAAGACAACCCCTTTAAATATTGGACAACCCCTTTAACATAGCATGAGTCCTGGGTTATTAAGTTTTTTATAATATATATATATATATATATATATATATATATATATATGTCAGTTAGTGTGTTTGGTGTACCTTTCTAATTAGTTTTTATTCAAATATATTTTTTACTTTTTGTGATACAGCTGCTCTGTATACTGAGCAGCTGTATCGTACACTGTATCCTGTACCCGTCAGGTCCGCAGGCCTGACAGGTTCAGTGACAGCGGGTCCTGCGTGTCATCGAGCTGCTTTCGATCACATATAAGTTCATAACTGTCAGGGACACACAGGACCCGCTGACACTGAACCCGTCAGGTCCGCGGGACTGACGGATTCAGGTCTTAGCGAAAGATACAGCTGCTCTGTATAGAGAATACAGAGCAGCTGTATCTCAAAAAGTTAAAATAATTTTTAAAAAAACTAATTAGAAAGTTGCATTAATTACACTGACTGCCATTTTTATTTAAAAAAAAACACAAAATCATTTAAAAAAGTTTACATAGCCTTTAATGTGTGTTCAAACAGATTGACAGTTTTTGCCACGTTTTTCTTGTACAAGTGATGGAACTGGTTTGTGTGTGCAGTTAATGAAGAGTTTATCCATTAATATTATCAGACCCCATATTAGAAGAGCAATATGTATTCGGATCACAGGGGTAATTATTTATATACAGTAATATTGTATTTCAGTTCTTTTGCTTACATTGCCTTTCTCCTGCTGCAGGCAATAAACTATTATGAAGCGGCGCTGAAGATGAGTCCCGAAGATTTCTTATATAGTGATTTTGCTGAACTTTTTCTTAAACTCAAAAATTACAGCAAGGCAGAAAGTCTTCTCCAACGTGCTCTAGATCATGGACCTGGTACGTTTCTTCCCTAAGCTTCTACTATTCTGATTATAAACCAACACAATGGAGCAAAAACATTCTTCACCATAACAAATATTATTGGTAGAGGACATAACCATGATTTGTTTTTTACTGTATAATCAAATTCAGTTATTATTACTAATGAGGGGACTAATAAGAAGTAATGAAAAAGAAACCTCTGGCAGCGTCCTGCCTCTTATAGGAACAAAGGATCTGGCATGTTGAAATCCAATATGCCTGATCCTACTTCTCCTTTATATCGATCATCAGGGTAGATTTGGGAGGCCCCCATACACATTAGATCATCAGCCGATCCCACTGAAATCAGTGGGATTGGCCGAGCTTCGTCTAATGCAAGGCAAGATATATGTTTGGATCAGTATTATCTGCCCTAATACTAATATAAAATATAATAATCTAATATAGTTCCTTAATCTTACTTTTCTCATTTCAGTTTCTGATTTACCTTCTATGGTTAATGATGTTAAGTTTCTTATGCTACTTGGACACACATATCAATACTCCAAAAAAGAGCTGTTGGTTGAAACTTTAAACAAGGTAATGTTCATAAAATGCACCTCTTACACGTATAGTGAGAAATGACATATATATTGATCTCAAGATATAGGTTTTGTAATAAAGGGGTTGTCCAGGATTAGAAAAACATGGCTGCTTTCTTCCAGAAATAGCGCCACACCTGTCCATGGGTTTTGTCTTGTATTGCACCTCAGTTCCAGTGAAGTGAATGGGGCTAAGCTGCAATAACAGACACAAGTTGTCTTTAAATGCTCATCTCCTTTCAAAGATTATAAATCAATTTTAAAGGCACACCAGGCTTTGGGAATTAGAAGCAATGAAATGCGATGCAAAATGTATAAAATTGCCAGTTATGACCCACATGTATCATTATTGACTTATTCATCAGTCTTATTTTTTATTTTTTGTGTCAGGTTTATGGCGTTTGTTTTGGTGCACGTCATTTGTTAAATGGGTCACATTTTATCTTGGAGAAGGTTTGCTGCTATTGATGTACTTACTTACATGCTGGTGGAGTGCAGATGCTACGTTTAGAAAATCGCATTTCATATACATGGATAAAAGTCACTCCTAGTTAACTTCCCTGTTGCCCCTTTCCCCCAAAAAATAAAACTCTGTAGGCTGCAAAGAAAAAACATAAAGCCTTTAAAGCTATTGCAGGGATGCAAATGCAGCAATTCCTCAGGGTGTACCTCCAGGTACAACTAACTTTTAATATGTTACTTGACTTACTAATAGAAGCCTCTTTACAATCTACACTTGTAGAGAACTTTGCCTCTTTGGTAATAATCCGCACAGGACGCCTTTGCTTCACAGGTGCAAACTTATGGGAGAGGCATTCTGTCTCCGAAGCCTCTTTGCCCATTGGAAGTGCAGTCTTCTAGCATGATGGCCTATATGTTGGCCCGTGGGGTGAGAGGAAAGCACCGAAGGTCTCAATCACAGTGCGGCACGCAGGGAGCTGACCACGTCTGCCGCTCGTGAATATGGATTACAGCCATTTCCCCCACAGGCTTTATTTCCTATCTATACAGCGTTATTATCTTCGTTTCTAATTTCCAACTAGCAAGTCCATTTAGGTAGAATTAGCTTTACAATGCTAGGTGTAAACCTGACCAAATAAAGAAGTCATCTGAGATATATATATATTTCTATTATGAATGTCAGGCTGCACTGCTATTTCTATTTCTGTTAATCAGAAATGTAATTTGTCTCTTTGTGTCAGATTTACACCTAGTATAGCCGGTTTTAAACATTTATGATGCTAAATGATAACATATGGAGAATGCATAATACATAATGGCTATTTATGGCCTTAAAAATGACTTGCGTTTAAGACATTGCACATTTCTGTAGATTATGAAAGAGCTTTACTTACTACATAATTGTCATATGCTCTGTGATAAGTATTCCCAGTTATATATTGACCTCTGACATTATTCTCATAGGCCCTGGATATCCAGATTAGGATACTGAAGCGAGTCCATCTAGAGCAGCCAGATATGAACACAAAACAGCAACAAGTAGCTTCTACGATTTGTGTGCAACTTGCCGACTATTACTTGGAGGAAAAGGATTATCCAAATGCTCTTAAACACTACAAGGAAGCAATATCGTACTCTGATGCAGATAACAAGGTTTGTGTTTGAGACTGGGGGACAGTTTTGTGCATTACATGATGTGGATGAAATCACTTTATTATGGAAAGTATCTAACAATTCTAAGGGCTTGTCGACACGCAACGGAATTGCTGCAGAAAAACGGCACCATTTTCTTTGGTCTTTACTGCAGAAAATGGTGTGGAATTTGCTGCGTTTTTCTCAATGCCGGGAGATGGGGATATCTCCTGAAAAACAAAAAATACGCACCGCATGTGAATTTCTGCAAGGAAATTTTACGCAGCGTGTGGATGAGATTTGCTAAATCTCACCCACTTTGCATCTATTGTATTCTGCTGCGTATTCTCTGTCCGCAATTCCGCTACATGTGGACAAGCCCTAAGACTTTCTTAAAAGTGCTGTCCCGATTGAGCCTTGTCGTGACCTTGTTATATGTTACATCTCGTCAGCACATTTCCAGGTCTCTCACAGTGCTGGCATAGTTGGAAATGTTCTTAGACTAGAGCTACACATGGACTTCCAGCGCATATTGTATTGTACTAGCAGAAGTTGTGCGAGGTCACCTGCCATAGGAAGGCATTGGGTTATTCAATGTATGGGATTCACTGCTCCTGAGAAGAAGCCACAACTTTTCTGGAATCCAACATTTGTTCTCCTCCAATGATATCCACCTATAGAAGTCATAGGCAAAAATTGCCTATGCCATTCCAGAACTTTGTTTCATTTTGTTTCAATTAGATGTAGACTTTCTTTTATATTTTGGATGAATTTCCTGATACAGAACAGTTCAGACAAAAGAGATATTGTGGTTTTAGCAAATGAAGGATATTCATTATATTACGAAAAGTTATTCCTTTTTTTTTTTTACTTTCTAAATCTAACACTCACGGTTTTCAATATCTCTGCTTGCGGTCATTCAGTAATGGCTATTATTGATTACTTAGGGTTTAAAAAAAATGTTCTGGTCATGTGATGAACACACAGGTGCACGGCTCATTACCGTTACAGTATGTGTATCAGAGCACTGTCTTGTAACAAGCCGTGCACCTGTGTGTCCATCACATGACCAGGACAGATTTTTATTCACTGAAAGTAAGCATTGAAGATTCCTATTGAATGACTGCAAGCATAGATCTTGAAAACCGTGAGAAATTGATACAGAAAAAATATATATTTTTTTATAACTTTTCATTATTTAACAGATAAGCTATATTTGCTGAAACCGTAATACCGTTTTAAGGACAGTTAAGAGTTTGACGTAGAGCGTATCTATCCATAGAACATCCCAAAAATAGATTGTAGATCATCCAAGTTCATCGACAGGAAGTTACAAGTAACTTCCTGTTCCTGCACTGATCTCTATGACCAATTCAGGAACAAGAGGATGGGGCAGCTGCCTTGTTGACTCAGTTCTCTTTGATCCGTAGCATCTTTTGATAACTGCATCCTTCTTTGTGATCATATCAATAGTCTGTGTGATGGACAAGACTGTCTTCTCTTTCAAAGGACCCTGCTTTAGATAAAGACATTTTAGTTGTGTTGTACCATTGAACAACAAAACACATCTACAACTTTCTCCTTTACATTTAACAGGTATTGTTGAAGTTGACTCATCTTTTCTTAATAATGGATGACCTGGATTCCTGTCAAACCCAGTGTAAAGACCTCCTTCAGGACCCGAAATATAAGGACGAAGTTACCCTGGTAAATTGTTCCGTTTTTGAGTTTGTGATTTAAGATAGACTTGCTTTTCTATAGGGAGTCATAGACACCTGGTTTATACCATTCTTAGAAGAGTAAAGTGTCTTTGCAGTAACACTGGGTGACCACTTAAAGCTTCTTTAAAGACATAAAGTTGGGTTACCTTTCTCTAACAGATGCTGGTTTTCCAAAGTGGGCAATCACTAGAAGCAGATATTACAGGGGATTCTCACTAAGTATTATAGTTCTGGCATTCTGGCTCAAACAAGAAATCTTTGGCTGAACAGTGATAGTGGAAGAAGTGGGAGATTTAAAAAAAAAAGAGGGAAATTACATATAAGATGAAAAAATATCTAAAAACAAACGTGACCATTATCTATATGGGCTTTTTATTAGCTCCTTAAAGCAGTTCTAAAGATTGCTTTACAGACGGCATCTGGACAACTCATAAACTTGTATGGGAGAGTGTTGTGGGCATGCTCTGTGACATGTGTAGAGGTCACTGTGCAGGGAGGGGGGAGCGTGGAAGAGCTGAGCTGTACATCATCAATTTTCAATAGTATGATCCTGTGTTTCTGCTTCCAGCTATATAATAGAGGTATTACTTTTATATTGAAGTTTTTCCATTCACAAAAATACAGTTTCCTTCATTTGAATACGGTTGTTTCTGCAGAAGCTGAATGGATTTCTGCAAGTTCCACTCAGATGAAAAGAACTGATTTTCTGTCGCAGAAATATCTGCAACAAAATCTGCTGTGTGTGAATCCACCCTTAGGCTACGTTCACACAGGGCAGATACTCTGTGTAAAAGCACACAGTGTATCTGCCCTGTATGCCGCAGGGAGTTCCGGCCAAAAAACCGCACCAAATTGTCATGCAGTTTTCCAGCCGGAATGTCTGCTGCGGAAAACTGCCCAGAAAAAGAAAAAATGGATACTTACCAGGTCGACGCATCCCTCCGACGTCCTGACATCATGACGCTCTGCAGCACTTGGATGACGCATCATCCCATGTGACCGCTGCAGCCTTTGATTGGCTGCAGCGGGGTGAAACGTCATCCCAGGAGGTAAATTTCTGAGCATTTTTTCCGCTCCGCATTTACACAGCGTGTGGATGAGATTTCATCAACTCTCATCCACAATGCTGCTACTGTATTATGCTGCGGATTTTCCGCAACGAGATCCTTTGCGGAAAATCCACAGTATTTACGCTACAAGTGAACTTACCCTTATACTCTACATTGTAATCTGTCAAAATATATTGTCAAAGTTAATAGTCCTTTTTCTTAACAGTAAACAAAAGAGCATTTGTGTAATATTTCAGAACTTCTTAGCAATTCTGTATATTTTTATAGTTTTCACCTACTTATAATTGTATCTATATTTTTATTTTCTATGGTCTGGCAGGTGATGGCTGACATAATGTTTCAGAAACAGGAATATGAGAAAGCAATAGAATATTTTCACCAAGTTCTGGAAAAAACACCAGGTGGGTATTTTTTTTTCCGAAGGTTTTTTTAAAAGGATTATATGCTATTATTGGTGTATGTGTCCGGAAGTAAAACTGTTGCAAAGTAAACAAAAGAAAAATAAATAACATGATAAAAATAGAAAAATTGGCATTGTTGTTTATTACAAATAATCAGTTGTTCATTGAAAATGAAAGCCGCACTGTGATTGGTTACTATGGGCAATAAGGCCATTTTTGTATTAGACAGTTTTGGTAAATGTAGCACAGGGTATTGGAGACACATTTTTGACCCTTACCATGTGTCCCAATATGTCATTGATTTAGAAATTGTAAAACTGACCTTACATAAAGAATGTCCCCTATCCAATGAGTGTTTTAGTATTTTTGTAATTGGGACTGTCATTGAGAAAGGAGCATACATCCCCTTACAAGAGGCATTCCATCAGATTTGACGGGAAGAATAGCGCATTCCCTTTAAAACAAAGGATACCACAATGGAACCCAAGTGTCTCCATTATTAGTCAATGGGTCCATCATACGATGGATCCGACACCGCATCGTGCCTTCCATTATAAAAGGAAACCACGTCCAAATGTGAATAAAGCTTAACGTGTGTGTTTCATGTGTGATGGTTTTGAATACTATATAACACTATTATTGTATACAAATCATAGTACTTGCCTATTCCAGATAATTTTACTGTACAGAGTAAATTCATTGATCTTCTAAGAAGAAGTGGAAAGCTGACAGAAGCGCAGCGGTTCTTTGATATGGCATTACAACAATCTTCAAGAACTACCCTTGAACCTGGATATAATTTTTGTAAAGGCCTCTACTGCTGGTAAGTAGGCAGCTCTGTTAAAATGTAGAATAAAGAGGATCTGTCACTAGTTTAGTAATGCCCAATCTCCTAGCTAATCTAATAGGCACTATACCACTGATGATGCCTTACTGGTTATGAGCATTTTTGTAAATATGCAAATGAAACTGTACTAGCCAAGTAGGCGTCAATGCCAGCGATTCTCCTGAGGTGGAGCTACCTCACAGCCACTGGCGTAGCTATAGGGGTCGCAGCGGTCGCAATTGCGACCGGGCCCGAAAGCCAGGGGGGCCCACGGCCCCCCGCACCACATCAATAAAAAGTTACTATAGTAACTCGGGCCGCGGGCCCCTGTTACTATAGTAACATACTTTACTTACCTTCCTGGTTCCGGATCGCAGCGGAGGTCCTGACGTCAAGCGCTGTGCGCAGCGCATGACCTCACAGCGCTATGCCGCCGCGCACAGCATCGAGACTACAGAACTCCCGCCGCGGCCGAAGAGGAAGGTAAGGTTAGCCCTGACTGGCGGGGTCTGACTCCCGGGACCCGCCAATCAGCTGTTTTGAAGGGGCCGCAGCACTCGTACGAGAGCTGCTCCCCTTCATTCCTGTCACTTCATTCCGGTCACACTGTGAATCGGTGTCGGTGATTCACAGTGTGAGCGAGTGGTGAAATGAAGGGGAAGCAGCTCTCGTACGAGTGCTGCGGCCCCTTCAAAACAGCTGATTTGCGGGTCCCGGGCGACACATCAGCTATTGATGGCCTATCCTGTGGATAGGCCATCAATGTTTAGGGACTGCACAACCCCGAAGTCTACGATGTAGCAGGCTTAGGGGGCCCATGAGACAGGATCACAGATTGTGTGATCCTGTCTGCTGGGCCCTGTATCTAAGCCAATCACATGGTAGGCTTAGATACATGGCCCATGCGTGATCCTGTCTGCTGGGCCCTGTATCTAAGCCTACCACACTGTAGGTTTAGATACAGGGCCCCAGCACACAGTAATCTTATACTGTATAAGATTACTGTCTGCTGGACCCTGTATATAAGCCTACGTTCTGGTAGGCTTAGATACAGGGTCCCACAGACAGTATCACACATGGGCCCTGTATCTAAGCCTTAGGGTATGTGCACAGACACTAATTACGTCCGTAATTGACGGACGTATTTCGGCCGCAAGTACCGGACCGAACACAGTGCAGGGAGCCGGGCTCCTAGCATTATACTTATGTACGATGCTAGGAGTCCCTGCCTCGCTGCAGGACAACTGTCCCGTACTGAAAACATGTTTTCAGTACGGGACAGTTGTCCGGCAGCGAGGCAGGGACTCCTAGCGTCGTACATAAGTACGACGCTAGAAGCCCGGCTCCCTGCATTGTGTTCGGTCCGGTACTTGCGGCCGAAATACGTCCGTCAATTCCGGACGTAATTAGTGTGTGTGCACATACCCTAACACATGTGTTACTAATCATTTTTTGTGTGTTTTCTTACAGGTTCGGTCGTTGGACTACGTCGGATTCCAGGACTACTTCGATGACAGCTTTTTTTTTATTATCAATAAAATGGTTAATGAGGGTTGTGTGTTTTTCTTTTATTTCAATAAAATATTTTTTCTATGTCTTTGTGTTTTTTTTTTAAACTATATTACTACCGCCTTAGTAATGGCCGCCGGCTGATTGACAGTATCCATTGCTAAGGCGGGGCTTAGTGTTAGCGGATGCAGAGGCGAACACTAACCCCCTTTATTACCCCGGTACCCACCGCCACCAGGGGTCCTGGGAAGAGCCGGGTACGATCCAGTACCTGACCATCTGTAGTGATGGTCGGCCACTGGGGTGGCCGCAGGCTGGTATTATCAGGAGGGGAAAGGCCAAAAAGTGGCCCTTCCCATCCTGGTAATGCTGCCTTCTGCTGCTTTATTGTATCTGGCTGGTTATGAAAATGGGGGGGACCCCACGTCATTTAAAAAAATAATAATTGGAAAGAACGATGTCGGGTCCCCCCCAATTTTCATAACCAGCCAGATACAACACAGCAGCAGCAGGCAGCATTACCAGGGTGGGAAGGGCCACTGTTTTTGGCCTTCCCCAGCCTAATACTACCAGCCTGCGGCCACCCCGGTGCCTGCCCGTCACTACAGATGGTCGGGTACTGGTTTGTACCCGGCTCTTCCCAGTACCCCTGGTGGCGGTGGGTACCGGGGTAATAATGGGGGTTAGTGTAGCCTCTGCACCGGCTAACATTAAGCCTCGCCTTAGTAATGGAGGTTGTCAATCAGCCAGCGGCCATTACTAAGGCGGTGATAATAAAGTTTAAAAAGATACAAGCACATAGAAAAAATATTTTATTGAAATAAAAAAACACAACCCTCATTAACCATTTTATTGAGAATAAAAAAAACGCCGTCATTGAAGTCCTCGAATCCGAAGTCCAACAACCGAACCTGTAAAAAAAACACAAACATAAAAATAATCAGTAACACATAAAGAAGCAAAATTATTATTCTTACCTATCCTGGGTCCAGCGCTGGAGCCGCAATGTCAGCGAGCTGGGCCCTGTATCTAATCCTATCATGTGTGATACAGTCTGCTGAGCTGTGTATCTAATCCAATCATGTATGATACTGTCTGCTGGGCCCTATATCTAATCCGATCATGTGTGATACTGTCTGCTGAGCCACTGTATCTAATCCTATCATGTGTGATACTGTCTGCTGAGCCACTGTATCTAATCCTATCATGTGTGGTACTGTCTGCTGAGCCACTGTATCTAATCCTATCATGTGTGATACTGCCTTCTGAGCCACTGTATCTAATCCTATCCTGTGTGATACTGTCTGCTGAGCCACTGTATCTAATCCTATCCATAGTTTATAGGGTCGTAGTGCTATAGATATGCTATGCTGTCTCATATACACACTTTTTTTTTGGGGCGGACACATGTATTGGGGCTATTTCCCGGACATTTTAAGCCCTGAGGGTATGTTCACACGGCAGCGTCTGTTACGGCTGAAATTACTGTGCTGTTTTCAGGAGAAAACAGCACCGTAATTTCAGCCGTAATGGCATGTGCAGGCGTCTTTCGCTGCGTCCATTACGGAAGTAACTGAAGCTGGTTTTCCATGGAGTCCATGGAAAACGGCTCCATTTACGTCTGAAGAAGTGACAGGCACTTTTTTACGCCGCCTTTTGACAGCGGCGCGTAAAAAAAAATGACCGTCGGCACAGAACATCGTAAGACCCATTCAAATGAATGGGCAGATGTTTGCCAACGCTTTTGAGCCGCATTTTCGGACGTAATTCAATGCTAAAACGCCCGAATTACGTCCGTAAATAGTGTGTGTGAACCCAGCCTTAGTGACGCCCCCGGCTGCTAGTGCTGCATTGTTGGGTCACTTAGGAGACCCAGCGATGCAGCTGAAAGCGGACCGAAGGCCATGAGAAGTTTGCGGGGGGGGGGGCCCAGTAAGAATTTTTGCATCGGGGCCCATGAGCCTCTAGCTACGCCCCTGCTCACAGCCTCTGACTCTGTCCTATCAGCATGAAGCTGCTTCACAAACAGTGTGAGACTGAGGCTGGAGGAAAGGGGGATCACTTCAAATAGCCATATATCAGGCTGTGGACCACCTAGAACAGCGGTTCTGATGGCATATGAAAGATGAGATTCTAATATTTCCTATGCCAGGATCGCAGCTGTGAAACAGCCAGAGATATAATCAGTTGAATCTTCATAGCTTGAATAACATGGGGTAGATTTATCAAAACTAGTGCAAATAAAAAGTGGAGCCGTTTCTAATATTCTAATTGCCATAGAAAACGCATCTAATCTTCCATTCCACCAGTTCTGATAAAACGCACCTATTAGATTTAAAGCTAGGCTTTCCTTCATCCGGGACAATGATTGTTTGCTGCCCTAGCTCTTAATTTAAAACCCTAGGCATTTTTTGTACCCAGCACTCGGGGGAACATGCTCCATCGGCACTTTTAGCTTTGCTACTTTATGTCTTGAATAACGTTGTAATAACAGTTCTAACAACTGTAAGCCAATTGTCACACTCTGTGTCTTTAATCTGAATGGCATTGGTCCTACTAAAAACCAGTCGGCACTGGGGAGCACATTTTAGAATTACAGCAATGACCATGTGAATGCTAAAAATATCCAGTGAACAGTTCTGTATGTGCTCATGATATAAACTGAGGGATCTAAACCACCCCACCCTCTTTTTCTATCATACCACATATAGAATACATTTTTGTGATAAAATGTAGTCATTCTCGCTGTATTTTGCATTCCAGGCATATAGGACAGCCAAATGAGGCACTGAAATTTTTTAATAAGGCTCGCAAAGACAATGACTGGGGTCAAAGAGCCATCACCAATATGATCCAGATCTGTCTTAATCCAGACAATGAGATCGTTGGTGGGGAGGTGTTTGACAGCTTAGAAGAAGATAACAGGTAACATTTTGCTTGGCTGAATTTTTTCAGCAATTAAAAAAATAAATTATATAGTCATGAAATAACTTTTTGATATAAAATGATCACCATTACTCCAGAACATACAAAATAAATTGATATGCAGCATTCAGGTGTTGGTGATGAGAAGGACACAATGTGCAGTAATTGTGTCATATCACGAGTGAAAAGGAACATTGCGACCAATCAAAATAGAAGTAATAGCAATAAGAAAAATACTGACAAACACTGGCATAGCCTAGAACATGACAGCTTTACTAGAAGTGATTGGCATTGGCATGGGTTTTCTCATTCTGTCGGACTTAGTGTCTTAGGACAAAAGAGGGATTCAGAGAAGTTGGGAGTTCGGACAGCAGAGAAGTTACTGAAGGAGTTCCACCCGCGCACTGCACATGGGCAGAACCAGCTAACTATGCTACAGTGTTATTGCCTCATGGCTACCCGAGATAAAGGCAACATTGAAACTGCACTCAGCACATTCACAGACATGACTACCACTGAGGTAATGCATTATCGAGTTTTATATTATTTCTATATTTTCTCTTTATATTGTGCTAAGTTCTATAATTTACTCTTGAGTGTAAGTATACTATCAATTAACCAGATGGATTTAATTTAGGCCGAATGGCGGATGGTGTATAGTGGTGGAATTTAACATTTTCCCATTTTATTGCGGCAGCCATTGTTCCAAAGCGACAACACGAAGTGCAGCAATATTTGTTGTCACATTTCAACGAGTGTCTAAGAATCTTCTATCAATAACAAAGTGACAATTTTACCATTAGTTGAAGACGCAAAATCAAAGATGACAACCAATATGGCTGCACTTCCTGTTGTCACTTTTGTAAAAATGGCCGCCACAACTGAATAGAAAAGTGCCAATATCTTTGTAAGTAAAATAAACATAATTAGAAAAACATTGGCTATATCTGTAACTTCTGATCTACTCATATATAACTGTTTTTATGGTTTTAATAGAAATTCATTTAAATAGTAGAAACTTGGCTTCAGGTTTTTAATCACAGTAAGTTGTAGTATGATCTCAGTACAGTGATCTGTGGTAAGAACTCCAAGATGTAAATTGCATATCGCCTTTGTCCACCCGCACGATCACTCCTATTTTACTAATTAATAATTCCTTAATATTTTTGTTACCACTTGTGGGTGTAGAAAGAGAATGTCTCCGTGCTCCTGGCAGTAGCTCAAGCTTACATGATTCTCAAGCAAACACCTCGAGCAAGAAACCAGCTGAAGAGGTTGTCTAAAGCTCACTGGAACTTGGAAGATGCTGAAGATCTTGAAAAGAGTTGGTTGCTTCTTGCTGATATTTACATAAAATCAGGCAAATATGACATAGCAACAGATCTGCTAAAGCGTTGTCTTAAATACAATAAGGTAAGAAGAAAAGAAATATAAATACACAGGGACTCTATGATACATATTTGTTCAGAACAATATGAAATCCTATGTAATCTGAGATATTTATCACAGCATAAAGTCTCAAAATTCAAGTTCAGTACCTTGTTCAAACCCTATGGAACTTCATGATTCATGGATTGTACTGTGCTCTGTTGCAGATTCCGCACTGTGGTCTGCAACAAATCCGCTACTTCTGCAAATGGCCTAATAGACAACAGTTATGTGACCTTAGAAGTAGTTTTAAATATACTCCTTAACATTGAAATTGCAACACAAAGAAGGAAAAGTTTTGGACAAGTGGAAATCACTGTATCGATAGACAAGTTAATGATAAAAAAATGGAAACAAAATATTCCAAAGATCTTGATTTATTCAGTATTGAGTATGAGCTCCACGCGCAGAAACACACTCACTTACACGCCTTGGCATGCTACCAATGAGGTTATTAATGGTTGTCTCAGGAATGTTATGCCATGCTGAATGCATTTGGGCACGTAAATAATAAAGATTGGCTGCTGGCAGCTCCCTTTGCAATTGCCGACCAATGACGTCCCAGATGTGCTCAATGGGAGACAAGTCCGGAGACGCTGCAGGCCATGGTAGCACGTTTAGGCCATGCAGGCTGCTCACAGTAGCACGCGCAACATGCGGCCTATCACCCTGTTGAAAAACGGCTTCTGAAACACTTCGGAGAAATGGCCATACCACTGGTTCCATGACCAAATCAATGTAACGCCGAGCTGTTAGTGTACCTAAAATGAAGACTAGAGTGGTCCGGCTACAGTACATTATGCCACGCCACACCAGAATCCCGGGAGTAGGGCCTGTCTGACCTTCCCTTGTGAAGGCCTCTTCATGGCGTTGCCCAAGTGGTCTCCAAACTAATCTCCGGCTATCATTGCATCCGAGACAAAGTGGGACTCATCCCTGAAAAGAAAAGACCTCCATTCCACCCTCCTTTGCCGTCTTGCTGTGCACCATGATAGTCTTTGAGAGTGGAGGCGTGGGACGTCTGGCTTGTAGCCCAATGTCGTACAAACGTTTTCTGATAGTTTGTGTCAACACTGGTTGCCGCCCTAGGCTTAGGATGTGACGTCAAATTTCACTTGCAGTACAGAATAGATCACTATGCGCCATTCTAACAATCAGACGATCCATCCGTGCAGAGGTTCATCTCCGCGCGCCTTTTGCTGTTATTCCCATTTGTTGTTGTTGTTCTCCCAACCTCCAGGACACGCAACCTTGAATAGTCTCGGCCTAGGCGCGTAGCGATCTGCCGGAGTGATAAACCAGGGTCTCTCTGTTCAAGGATTCTGTCCCTCTCAGTTTGCGACAAGTGGCGATAACTGGCATGTCGACAAACAGGAGGCATCGCGCAATCATCCCGCACCACTTGATCCGATTTTTGAGGTTTCATGTAGCTAAAAAACATTGCTTTCAATCTTTCTTTTATGACCCTCCCACATGTCACAGATTGGTGCGAGGTGCTTGAAATTTTATCATCTGCAGATCTTAGCGACACCTGCTACTTCCTTGATTTGCATAACCTTACGGCTTGTCCTTCTTGGTGTTGCAATTTGAATGTTGAGGAGTGTATGTAATGGCAGGTATTGCATTTTTTTTAAATCATTACTGCATCAAAATCCTAGATGTTTAGCCACTATTATAGCTAAAAAATGAGCACCTTTACTAATACGCCCAGCTTTACACCAGTATGGAATTTTAGTGTACTGTAAGCCATATTCCACCACATGTGGAACACAATGCAGATGCTCATCTATTCCAAATTAAACATGGCGTAGATTAAGGCCTCTTTTCCATGCAGAGAAGTGGATTAAATCTTTACAAAATGAGTTGCACAGTTGCAAGCCACTAATATAAAATTTGTAAGTGTCAGAAAAAGTGGTGTGGAGGCTCGATAAATATGGCGCTCTCGCTTATTGCAATTCCTTTCAATGCAATCATGCCAGAAAACTAGCGCAAGTGTATTGATAAATATGCCCCACTGGTATGGTCATAGGGGTCCCAGTTATGGGTCACCCTGAAGCCCGCAATAAATGGTGTCTCTAAAGGTTGTGTCAGTACATTGATGTTTAATGGTTTTCCTGTTGCGTAGACAATCAATATTGGGCCTCATTTATCAAAACTGTCTAAACACACCCTGGCTTTATTGCCGACTGCAACCAATCATGTCACAGCTTTCATTTTCCAGAGATTTTAAATAAATGAAAGCTGAGTTCTGATTGGTTTTCTTTTTCAGGTAATCTCCTTATTAAATGTTTAGACTTCATTTCCTCTATCTTTGATGGTCTTGGCACAATAAGACCACACGTTCTATGTTTCCCTACTACTACATATTTTATCATGCACCCTGGAATACTTTGCAGCTTTTCCCTACTGTCCCAACCTTTATCCACTAGATGCTTCTGTGTTTGACATTTAGATCTATGTACATGCACAGTAACTGTAATAACATTCAGATCCCCCAGTCCAGAGAGAACAAATTCTTATGTTTTCCATTACAGTCTTGCTGTAAAGCTTATGAATGTCTTGGCTTCATAATGGAAAAGGAACAATCCTATAAAGATGCTGCAGAGAACTACAAACTCGCCTGGGAATACAGCAGTCAGTCTAGTCCGGCTGTAGGTATGTATTTCTCTAGAAGCTGCAATATCATATTCATTAGTATGGATTGCAGTTCTATGATACCACCATCTCTTGCGGCATTCCTTTTGATTGTGGTATAGTGTTTTGTAGAAACTTTGTGGTGACTACGCTACTATTATGGTAAATTTCATTATAAAGAAATAGGTTTAAATTCAACAAAGGTGTGAAAGACTAATATTGTTAACGCCCGCCTGCAAAAGGATGTACTATTACGTCCCAAGTGCGGTGATCTTACCTGAATAGGACGTAATGGTACGTTCTGGTGATCATGATTAGGCATTGCTAATAGATTGCCTGTCAGTGATACACTGACAGGCAAGAATGCTATGGAATAAACGTTAACCAATAAATTATATATTACCCTAAAATAGTGCCATTGTAAAATACAGCACGTCCAGCAAAATTATTGATTATTCAGGTTTTCTTTGTTTAATATTACGTTTTGTTTAAAGATCAGAAATCGATTTATGTTAAAGACATCTGGTAGGGGCAAATACTATGTGAAAAGTCAGTCCACAAAACTGGACTATAAACTAACCTAGAGGTCCCAAAGTTGTGCCGATTGCCATCCCCTGTAAAAATACTCCCTCTTCTGGAGCCCAAGGGTATAACAGGAAGAGAAAGTTTTGGGTGTAATGTTTCTTACTATAAAATATGGAGTACAAAGCGTCTGATTTAACTGAAAAGGAATAATATTTGTTTGATATTTTTCTCATGCAATTGTTCCAGGTTTTAGGCTTGCATTCAACTATCTAAAAGACAAGAAGTATGTGGATGCTATAGATATTTGCCATAAGGTAAATGAAGATTGGAAATTTATATTGTTCCTAGAAAAATCTATTCTTTCATATGTACATTAACCACCATATATTTATTCTAGGTACTTAAAGCTCACCCCACATATCCCAAAATGAAAAAAGAAATAATGGAAAAAGCTCAAGCCAGTCTCAAGACATAAGTCTACAGTGTGATGACATATCTGTCATATATGTCAGTGTTCCTTTTATATTAATGTTACCAAAGAACTAAGGTTTATAATTAAAAGTTGAATGTTAAATTATAATTTTTGTATTTTAATTCCTGGTTTGCATTGACTAATCTCTTAAAGGCTATGTAAACCTTTATAGCCTTTTTCATTATCAAACCCTGTGTAGCCTGATCCTGCAGTTATATTTCCTTCCTTTGGTCCTCTACTTCTTGTTAACATGCATTGGGTAGGTTAGTAAAAAGGAGGTGACAGATGGAAGAGAGAGAAGACTGCTGGATCAAACTTCAAAAGGTTTGTTTGTTGTCTGGTACCATGGAGATGCATACGTTTGGACAAAAGCTGTAAAAACCAAATTTTTAGTTAAAGCCTATTTCAAACTTGATTTATTTTTCATTTTAGATTCATTAGGACAATAAAAAAAAGTGGTTGCAATGGTGTACATAGCCTTTAACCCCTTCCCTCCGCAGCCATTTTTCGGATTTTCACTTTTGTTTTTTCCTCCCCATCTTCCAAAAGCCATAACTCTTCTATTTTTCCATCAATATTGCCGTATGAGGGCTTGCAGATTTTCACAGCACCATTTTTTGTACCATGTAATGTAGTGGGAAATGAGAAAAAATATATATGTGGGGTGGAATAGGAAAAAAACAGCGATTCCCTCAACCTTTTGGATGGTTTTGTTTTTACGGCATTCACCGTACGGTAAAAACGGCATGTTAAATGTATTCTACAAGGTCAATACGATTACAGCGATGCCAAATTTATATCGTTTTCTTTATGTTTTACTACTTTTACAAGGAAAAAAATGATTGTTAAAAATAAAATTTGAGATTTGTCGCCACATTCTGAGAGCCATAACGTTTTTATTTTTCTGTCGATTTAGCTTATTTTTTGCGGGGCGAGCTGCAGTTTATATTGATACCATTTTGAGGTACGTGAGACTTTTTGATCACTTTTTATTTCATTTTTTGCGGTAGAAGAAGGGACTAAATCTGCGTTTGCAGGTAAGTCGATGTAGCTACTTACCTGCAAACGCCGATGCTGCTGCAGAATCAAATGTAGCCTCTGGTGCCGATGTGTCCTCGCTCGTCCGACACGATGCAGGACCTGGGGCAGGAAGTGAGTGACGTGACAGCGTGATCTCTCGAGAACACGCTGTGTGTCTGCACTGCCAGAAGCTGGGTGTTAACGAAAAGAAGTGGATGATGCTGATTCGTCAGCATCATACACTCCCATTCACAACGCCCAGCTAGTAAAAGAAGTAAAAACGGCCCGATGTACGCACATAATACACGCCCAGTTGTACTTTTACTTTAAACACGCCCAGTTGTACTTTTACTTTAAACACGCCCAGTTGTACTTTAGAAAGCCTCATTTGCATAAATATAAAAATGGTCATAACTTGGCCAAAAATGGTCGCTTTTTAAAAAAAAAAACGTTACTCTTATCTACATTGCAGCGCCGATCTGCTGCAATAGGAGATAGGGGTTGCAAAATCTGGTGACAGAGCCTCTTTAAACATACATGGGGTTGGATTAAAAAAAGTACCAGTTCAGGTGAAGAGTAGTGTGTTAACCATTCAATTGGTGGATTTATGCCGTACCAAGGCTGAAATAGCTGATAGCTGTGGTTATGAGGTAAATATAACCTCTTAGTACATGTATGTGTTTAAATCAATATACGTAACCAATATGTTTAGCTATATCAAAAAGGAACGTCAAACAGACACATGAACACGAATCAATACAAGAAGACAAAGCAGAAGATTTTTCCCAATGACATGTATCAGATCGTATACTTAGCATCGATAATGCTACTCCCAGGAAATCGATCAGGTAATAGTCACAAAGTTCCTTTTAGATAACGAACTGTTGATTCGTAAGATCCATGCCTTTGCAGAAGACCATGTTGTAGCTGACAGCCCACAATTGAGCCAAAGGAGGACAAAGAGTAGCAACGCCAATCCAAGGGAAACTATCCGTCCCAGCGAGGTTCCTTTATCAGACATGCAATACGTAACACCAAGGTCCAGGTGAGGTTGGAGAGGCAGGGCACATTTGTATCAACCGGAAAGTCTTATCCCATCTGGGCTACATCGACATGAATGCCGTGCGATTTCATCGTGCATGTGTGGCAGGCAGCTCCACAGGTGAGTACTCACACTACTCAATCTCAATCTGTGACGTCAGAAAAGAGGCGTGCACTGACGCGTTTCGTCACCACGTGACTTCCTCAGAGCGTAACAGCCATATCATTAGACATCTATTTCACTAGATCCTCAACCAATCAAAGGTTAGTATCAACATTGCTCAATGTATTTTAACCCTATATGTACAAAATAGAGATACTGGCACATCATTTGTCATTAACCAATACATATTAACAGGTGATGTCTAAATGGAGATCTTCAATATAAATGTAAATAATAGAAAAGTAAAAATAAATTAAATAAAAATAAATATAGATATAAATATGAAAATAAGAGTAAATGGAAATAAAATAAATATAAAATAAAAAAGAAACGAAAAAGAGAAGAAAAAGAAAAAAGGAAAGGAAGAGGTCATGGAAGATGCGGAACGGGTTCAAGGAGTCAGGTCACACACTCATAGATTCATGTGAACAGAGTCCAAGGACGCATACCGCATCATAAGAACATATGTAGCTTGAGTTCATTATTTAGACCCAGGGGATTTAAAGTTTTTAAGTTATAAATCCACATACTTTTTGGAGTAGCATCCGATCACGGTTGCCACCCCTATTGCCCCTCGGGAGCTGATAGATAGCCATAAATGATAGCCCTTCTGGGGATTGGTTATGATATTCTTTAAAGTGCATGGCCAAAGGGCTCTTCTCTTCTCCATGTTTTATATCCCTGACGTGTTCAGAGATTCTCAATTGTACTTCTCTTATTGTTTTCCCTACATAGATTTTATTACATGGACAATATATCAAGTAAACAACCATCGAAGAGCGACAGTTGAGAAAAGTTCGCACATTGAAATTTAGTCAGAGTCAAAGAAAACATTTGATTCTTTGACAAATTTACATTGGGAACATGTACCGCATATTCATTCTTATTGGTGAGAAGGGTGATAACATGAAGAAAGGTTCTGGGGTCACTGCAGGGCTGTACAGGGGGGAGATGATAGTAACAGGCTGTAATCTTCCTTCCTACTGTCACTTGCAGCTTCCCCACCCCTTCCAGAGGCACTAAACCAGAAAGTAAAACTTTTCACCCTGCTTCCCAAATTCAAGCGAGTGCTGCACCCCTAAGGGCTTGGACACGAGTAGCATGATTTGCTGCGTATTTTTCGTCTGGAATTGCGGACGGAAAATACGCAGCCAAATACAGTAGCAGCAAAGTGGGTGAGATTTAACAAATCTCATCCACACACTTCGTAAAATTTCCGAACAGAAATTAACCTGCGGTGCGTATTTTTCGTACAACATCATGTCAATTCCTGCTGCGGAAAGTGGACTGAATTGCTGCGTTTTTCAGAGGAGATGTCACCGTCTCCCATCATTGAGAAAAACGCAGCAAATTCCGTAACATTTTCTGCAGTAAAAAACGAAGCGGAAATCCTGCTAGTTTCTGCGGAATTGCTGCAGACATTTTCTGCAGCAATTCCATTACGTGTGGACAAGCCCTAATACTGCACCTAGAGTTTTGGTTTACCAAGCTCTAGCACTTCTATTGTAGCCGTGGAAAATTTGGGCCCAGCATACACATTTTTATTACATTCTGATCATGTGCTGCCACAAATCTGTTTCTTGGTTCCTAGAGGTATAACTTAAAGTTCTTGGACTCTAATGCAAAATTTGTAACAGGGTCTCCCAACATGTAAGGCACCAGTTCCCAGGTGCAACAGTAACCTCACATACTTACATGTCCCTTAAAAAAAATTACTCAGGGTTGGCACTGCATAGAAACACAATTCTTACAGTTATATCACAGAACCTGGATAATGCACACAATGACTAGAAGAACAATAAACACAATAATGTGATCGTATACATATAATAAATACAGTGACATCTCTGCACAGGGATAATTAACATATTGATGAAAAACACAAAAATAACAGTACCCTATAGTGAGTAAAGAGTGAATGGTGCAAAGCTGCTAGTGAGGTAGGATCAAATCCTAATTAAATATGTAAAAAAGGAGTAGCACTCACATATGCACTATCTGGCCAAAGTATGTGAACACCTGACCATCACACCTATATGAACTTGTTGGACATCCCATTCCAAAACCATGGGTGTTAATATGGAGTTGGGTCCCTTTGCAGCTAAAACAGACTCTACTCTTTCTGGCAAGAATTTCCACTAGATTTTGGAGCATTTTTTGGGAAGTTCAGTCAAAAGAACATATGTGAGGTCAGGCACTGATTTTGGATTGGAAGGTCTGGCTTACAATCGCTGTTCCATGTCATCCCAAAGGAGTTCAATGGGGTTGAGGTCATGGCTCTGTGAAGGCACTTCAGTTTGCCCACACCAAACTCGTCACACCACTCGTAACTTAGTCATGCTGGAACGAGACTTTCCCAAATTGCCGCCACAAAGTTGGAAATATACAATTGTCCATAATGTTTTTATTAATGCTACATTTATACTGTAGCAATAATAAAAACAGCCCCAGACCATTATTCCTCCTTCACCTAATTTTACAGTAGGCACTATGCATTCTGGAGGTAGTGTTCTCTTAGCATCCACTAAAAACAGATTCGTCCATATCACAGCGTGCTTTACATCATTCTAGCCGACGCTTGGTATTGCACATAGTGATCTTTGGCTTGTGTGAAGCTGCTCGAGCATGCAAACTCATTTCATGACGCACAGTTTTTGTGCTGATGTCACTTCCAGAGCCAATTTAGAACTTTGTAGTGAGTGATAGAACAGAGGATAGGCGATTTTCATGCAGCTCTGTGGGTTTGCATAGTCTACTGCTTCTTGGATAAGCTGTTGCTGCTAGATTCTTCCACCTAAAAATGATAGCAATTACATTTCACTGGGGCAGATCTAGAAGATCAAAATTGTAAAAAGTGACTAGTGGCAACGTGCCAATCTAGTTCCATGTTTAAAGTCACTGAGCTCTTTATTATGGCTCATACAACCAGCAGTGTCTCTATGGAGATTGCATGGCTGTGTGATAGATAGTATGCACCTGTTTGCTATGGATGTGGCTGAAACACCTAAATTCAATCATTAGCAGGATCGCCCACATACTTTTATATAGTGGATCTTTAGTCCACTGGAACTATCTTAATGTATCCATCCATGGGATGTTTCATCTAAATAAGCCTTTTTCAATTTTCATTATAAAAATGTCTAAAGATGGTACATTTTTCTTGTTTTGGTGGTCTACAAACCCATTCATGTTAGTGGACAAAGCTGCACATTAAAAAATTAAAGGAGAACATCACAAAACTGACTTTAAAGGGGTTGTCCGGGCACGGGACTGTTTTTCATACTGGTGACCCATCTACAGGATAGGTCATCAGTATGTGATCGGTGGAGGTCCAACACCCGGACCCCGCACCGATCGGCTGCCTTAGGGCACCAGATGTTATGCACTGTATGCATCGGTGCCGGAAGCAGATGGCTCCATACACTGCATGGCGACCATGCAGCAGAACTGCAGCTCTGTTCCAATTCACTTGAATAGGAGCAGAGCTGCAGTACTGCAGCACGGTCGCTGTACTGTGACTTGGAGCCATCTGCTTTCAGCACCGACATTCGGTGCATGGGGGCAGCCGGAGCAGCTGATCGGTGCAGGGTCCAGGTGTCTAACCCCCACCAATCATATTCTGATGACCTACGCTGTGGATAGGTCATCAGTATGAACAATGGTACTGAGCCCGGACAACGCATTTAATCATGGATGACCTTCGACCTCCTATATTTGCCAAATTGCGTCAATATCATTAAAACAAAACTACAAAATAGTATGTTCCTTGGCCATCGTAGACGGTTAGCAAAAGCCAGATATTACAGTACTTCCTTATCATTTCTGCTTGCCAGAAGTGTCCCTAGAATAGGTGGCTAAGAAGAAGCCAAATATAATAAGACTAGATGTTATAGAGGAATAAGAAGCCTTTATGATCTAATAAGTTTAGATGTTGGGCTGGAGATTTATTATATTTTTGTCATCATGTTGGGAAGGTCCATGATTTGTAAGAACAAAGCAGCAGCAGATGAGTGTGCTGTTCTTGTTGGAGTAAGTGACCAGAGCTACATGTAAAGGAATAGGATAAAATTTGGGAACAAATTTTGTGATAATAAATCCACTTTATGTGAAACAAAGAACTGTCCACCTTTTTTAATCATTCACATCCACATTACATGTCTCCAGATATAAGTAATTATGTTCTGCATGATTGAGACCCATGGAAACATTACATTGAGACAATATTGAACATGACATTCTGCTGTCTGCACATGTAAATTGCTAGATATGTGAATTCAAGGCCAGGCCAATGGAACATTTCTTACCTGCCAAATGTACAGAATATGTCTGTGTAATATTAACCATCAAACTAATTTAATAAAAGAAAGATTCATTTTTACATGTAATTCCTCATAATTCTTGGTGGTAAAAACCCAATATTGCAATAGTGCTATAAAATGTCGTAAATGTTTGTAATCTGTTTACGTTTTGGGTGCATACAGTAAGGTAAATATATGTACATCCTGAGATTTTTATATGGTAATGAAGGACATGTAGATGTGGCAAAAAATCTTGATGTCCCAGAGGGCAAGCCACAGTGCCTCCATCATTAGCCACCATTCACCCCAGCAGACATAGTGCCCCCCAGTGTTATCCACAGTACTCCTATCTGATCCACAGTGCCCCCAGTGTCTTCCACAAACAGTACTCCTATGTCACCCACAGTGCACCACTCTCCCCAGTGTCAGCAATAGTGCGCCTGCACACTTGTCCCTTCCTGTTACTTTACTAATGTGCACGATATAAGGTCTGCCCAGCTAAAGCCACCTGTAATAGTTTGCTTCTGTCAGGACTGTCTCAAGGACTGATTCACGAACAATTGGGAGGTCTGTCTCTGATGTGTTTATATTACATCACGTAAGCTCTGAAATGTATCCATATTCAGCCTGGGGCTTTAAGGGGTTTTCTGTATGTATATATATATATATATATATATATATATATATATATATATGTGTTAAAGGGCTGGGGTGATAGCGGGGCTCACTTACTCGTGTCACCCACTATTACTACCTCCTATATAATCAGGGTCACTAGGGTTATGCCTAGTTCCCCTACCTTTTTCTTATACTGACATCGATGTAATTGCTTTGCTGCTACTCAAGGGAATAAGACCGTATAGTAATTACAGGTATATTTATTCACACTTACTTATAAAATACACCAAACACAGTAATTGATCACAGTATAGTATCAGTATACCTCAATACATATAACAAGTTAATATATATTGAGTCTACTCACACTATACGTAGTACAGTATAAACACGGTATCACAATCCTACTTTATACCACCACCCACTTACCTAAACATACATATGAATACAGTTACAATACAATACACACGCTTGCTGTATCTGTCCCACTCCCTCCTAACTATAACTGTCCCTGTACACTAAAGTGTTAACATAAGATAGGGAGGATAAAGGGTTAACAAGGGGAATGGGTTGCTGTGTGGAAGTGCAGGTAAGGTGGGGAAGGGCTACTAGGGATGTATGTGCAGGCAGATGGGATGGGTTACTAAGGATGTAAGTGTTAACCAGGGGTATGGGAATGTGCAGGTAGGGGTGCAGGTAATGTGGGGGTTGCAGGAAAGAGTTACTGGGGAGGTATAGGTATCAGCTTGTTGTATAGGGGGGAGATAATTAGCGCTTGTTGTCCAGGGGATCGTTAGTAGAGTGGAGGACGTCGGTGGTGCGGCGAGCCAGGGAGAGGAGACCAGGAGAAGAGATGTCCGTTGGTGGAGCCGAGGAGCAGAAAACAGAGCGAACCGGCGCAGGGCTATTTACACCCCGCCGGCACGCTCTCTCCTGAGCCAGGCGCAGGCACAATAGCGCCGCTTGCGCCCGGCTCACATATGTCGGTGCGGTGATATGACGTCACCGGCCGGCTCATGAGCGTGCAGGGGGGGGGGACCAAGTCTAATCAGAGGTGGATGTCCTGTGGTGCACAAGTGCACCACAGGATGCATGCCCAATTACCTCTCCGGCCCCCTGCAGAGTGTGGAGACAGGAGATCAAAGGTAGTATCTCCTGTCTCACTCTCTGATAATCAAGTCAGGACAGTGACTAAGAGTATGTTCCCATGGCCAGGCCTGTGTTTCTACAGACCTGGCTCATGGGACATTAAGACATATATATATATATATATATATATATATATATATATATATATATATACACACACATTACACGTATCCCCCCCTACATCTACATTAAAGGGGGGGGGGACACACTTCCCTTTACAATATATATATATATATATATTGTAAGGGAATTAGGTAGCGGGACAGTCGTCTCCTTGGATAGACGGGCACTCGGTATCAAACACACCAGTAAATTTCAGTCCGCACAGCAAAGATGTGATACTACTGGCCTCAGACAGTTTTATTTGCAGGTTGTACATGAATAAAAAAGAAAACAAATAAAAGAAAACTCTATGCCTGTCCGGCACTAACTATACAGTCAGGTATCCTAACTAACACAGTGCAGGCCTAATGCCTGGCACCATAAACCATGCAGCCCATACAACCTGTTATGAATGCAGTCGATTTGCTCTCACAAGCTCCTCTCCCAAGGCTGAGAGAGAGTGTGACTGAACTGCAGCCTTTTTAAAGGGCTATCACAACTGACCCCTGATTAATAGCTAGACAGCCCAAGACCAGGACTGTGTGGATGGAGTGGGGACCCACCTATCTCTCCCCACTCCAACAACCAGGCCCTTTTCCAGGTTTTAGATAAAACCTATTGCAGAGGGAGAACCACATTCTATGCTGAATTTAGTCCCTGGTTGTTTTCAGATAGCAGAAGACAGAAATCTTGGGGAAATATAGACCCCATCCACAACCTCTCCACATGGTCTGTCACAATATATATATATATAAGTTGAATCCCTCATTAGTGAAAAGTTTTGCAACTTTTTAAAATACTATTATTTGTTCAATCCACATCTAGCGCAGCTCCCTGTTGTTTCTTGGTGTCTTTTGAAATCAATGAACACCTATAGATCTCAGTAGATATCCAATACTTTGGCTTAAATGTATTAAATTTACAATAATACATATTAATGTGACACTCTATTTTGATATTGCACTTTACTGAAATGATCTAATAAATGTGATATGATCTGTTGTGTCACATGATAAAGGTTCTAAAGTAGCTGATATTAATTTGTTTTACACTCACGCGTTTAGCCCTATTATTGGTTATTCGATTTTTATTATAAGATTCAAGTGAAGGCTTAAGACCCGTTCTCTTTGATTTCACTTTACAATGCTCGAAAAGGTGTTTATTGTGGTGTCCCAGGGTAAGTTATCATTTTATAATTCTTGCAGCCTATAGGACGTGAACACAAATACTCCTATTGGGCAGTTTATTATGAGCAGCTACTTAATGTAAAAGTGTTGTCTTCACTCTATTGTATCCAGTAAGCAGCTTTTTTAGGCTGACTAGTATTCTTCATTGGGATTATTATTGACAGGAAGTCCAGAAAAATGTCTGCCCCCATGATCACTACTTTACCGCAAATATTTATGGTTCTGAGACTCTTCGGAAACGCTTTGTATATGGTTTTTATGAAAGCATCATTGCTATTGTCATGAGACATCTACAGCAAATGGCTATATCGGTGACAGGTCGGCCCTACTGATGTCAAAAGTGTGGCCAGAGATTGGAAGCAGTGGTCACATGTTGAGACGACACACCATTGCTAGACCCTGGTAAATCTTGACCGGCGGGGGATCAGCGATACATGATCACGGGAGAGGCAGGGAGTTGGTACGGTTAATATTACTCTTTTTGTTATTTTATACCTTTGTCATCAGTTTCTAAAAAAATCTCATGGAGTTGTAAAACCTCTTTAAGGTCTTATGACAGTGAAAGCCAGTGGCGTAACTATAGGGGTAGCAGCGGTCGCAATTGCGACCGGGCTCCGAAGCCAGGGGGCCCGCGGCCCCCTGCACCACATCAATGAAGAGTTACTATCGGAAATGGGGCCTATGTAATAAACTACACGGGCCCCTGTTACTATAGTAACTGACAGTACTTACCCTCCCTCTTTTCCGAGAGCAGCGGAGGTTCTGACGTCACAGCGCTGTGCGCAGCGCATGACGTCATGACGCTATGCACTGCGCACAACATCCCGACACTCGATTGTGTGAGGACATCCACTTCGGCCGAAGAGGAGGGTAAGTTTAATACCACTGTCTTGCTGAAGCTGATGGGTCGGGGTCCAACTCCCGGGACCCCCGCCAATCAGCTGTTTTGTAGGGGGTGCAGAGCTGGTACGAGCGCTACTTCCCCTTCATTCCGGTTACTTTCTCACACTGAATCGCCGACACGGACGTGTCAGCGATTCACAGTGTGAGCAAGTGAGGGAGATGAAGGGGAAGCAGCGCTCGTACGAGCTCTGCACCCCCTTGAAAACAGCTGATTGGCGGGGGTCCCGGGAGTCGGACCCGACCCATCAGCTATTGATGGACTATCCTGAGAATAGGCCATCAATGTTTAGGGACTGGACAACCCCTTTAACGTGTGTTAGGCTTAGATACAGGGCCCCAGCAGACAGTAATCTTATACTGTATAAGATTACTGTCTGCTGGACCCTGTATCTAGGCCTACCTTAGGGCGGCTGTAGGCTGGTATTATTAGGCTGGAAAAGCCTAAATCAGTGGCCCATCCCACCCTGGTAATACTAGCCTGCTGCTGCTGTGTTGTATCTGGCTGGTTATGAAAAATGGGGGGGGGGGGCGACATTTTTTTTATAAATAATTGGACAGCACGATGTGGGGTTCCCCATTTTCATAACCAGGCAGATACAACACAGCAGCAGCAGGATGTCACAGCGCAGGGTGTGGACTCACTGGGCCGTACTGCGTAGCGGGCTAGCAGCTGGCCAAACAGGTATAATGCAATGTCTATAGATCTGAAAGGGTACCTGAGGCAATGTAGACAGTAGCGGTGATTTCAGGCTAAGATGAGGCTCCGACAGTAGACAAACACCCGGCGGGGTGCGACACAATAGATGCAGCGTAGGGCACAACACGACTCCAGCTCTTGAAGGCACAGAGGCACGGTAGCACGATATACAGGGTACAGGCAGCAGGAACGGGAAACACTGGGAACTGGAAAACACTATTAGACCATTTGCAAGGACAAACTTAAGGTAACACAACAACAACAACCCTCAGGCAATGATCGAGAGGGCAGAACCCCTTTTATAGCCCAGAGGCATTCTGGGCTAATTGCAGCTATTCTGCAAATGTGCGCATACTGGCCCTTTAAGGCCGTGCAGGCGCTGGCATGCGCACCCTGCGGGAGACAGTGTCCGGACCAGGAAGTGAGTGCCGCTGGGAACTCACCTGTCCATGGCCGCGGCCGTCAGAGGGTAAGTCAGGACGACGGTCCGCGGCCATAGACGTTACACAGGCTAGTATTACCAGGGTCGGAAGGGCCACTGATTTTGAGCATGCGGCCGCCACAGTGCCCCTCCGTCACTACAGTTGGTCGGGTACCGGATCGTACCAGGCTCTGGTGGCGGTGAGTACCAGGGTAATAATGGGGGTTAGTGTTAGCCACTTCATGTCTAACATTAAGCCTCGCCTTAGTACTGGGCGTTGTCAATCAGCCAGCAGCTATTAATAAGGTTGTAGTAATAAAGTTTAAAAAATACCAACACATAGATAAAATATTTTATTGAAATAAAAATCCCACACACAAGCCCCGTTATCCATTTTATTGAGAATAAAAAAAGCGCAGTTATCGAAGTAGTCCTCGAATCTGAAGTAGTCCAACAACCGAACTTGTAAAGAAACACAAACACACAAAAATAATTAGTAACACATAAAAAAGGAAAATAATTCTTATACTTACCTTTCCTGGGTCCAGCGCTGGAGCTGCAATGTCAGCGAGCTGGGCCCTATATCTAATCCTATCATGTGTGATACTGTCTGCTGAGCCACTGTATCTAATCCTATACTGTGTTATATGGTCTGCTGAGCCCTATATCTAATCCTATCATGTGTCATACTGTCTGCTGAGCCACTGTATCTAATCCTATCATGTGTGATACAGTCTGCTGTGCCCTATATGTAATCCTATCATGTGTGATACAGTCTGCTGTGCCCTATATGTAATCCTATCATGTGTGATACAGTCTGCTGGGCCACTGTATCTTATCCTATAATGTGTGATACCGTCTGCTGAGCCGCTGTATCTAATCCTATCCCTAGCTATAGGGTCATATTGCTATATATATGCTGTCTCATATATATATATATATATATATATATATATATATATATATATCCACACACACACACACACACACACACACATATACATCCACGCACACATTTTGTTAGGGGGGGGGCACATATGTATTGGGGCTATGCTCCCTGATGAAGTATTTGGGGGGGAGGCAAGAAAAACCTTTGCATCGGGGCTCATGAGCCATTAGCTACGCCCCTGGTGAAACTCAAAGTAAATCTCCAACTTTTATCATCATGTTTTTAGGTCCAAAATGGATTAATTTCTTAATATATCTTTATAGTGGTTGTAGCTCCGTGTTTTTTTTGTTTTTTTAATTTAATACAGAACTCCACAGACGTAGATTTAAAAGACAACATGCTGACTACCACTAGAGGGAGCATACAGCATGTTGTGTTATTCTTGTGTTTAACGTATAAGTATAAGCTCCCTCTAGTAAGTATAGATATAATATCACTCTAGCCAGCATGTTATCTTTTAACCATTGAAGGACACAACAAATTTTCCTTTAGGACACAGCATATTTTTTCGTGCCTAACTGCATGTTTTAGCTATAACAATTTTTACTGTTGTATTTTTTTCTTTACAACTTTTTGATACATCAAAATTAATGTTTAATTTAAAAGAAAATTGTGAAATGCATAAAAAATTGTATTCCACTATATCATGTATTTTGTTTTTTTTTCATCATTGTCCGAACACCTAAATTACTTTTTACTCTATAGGTTGTAACAAATAAAGGAATACCTAATATATAATTTTTTTTATTGTTTTCATTTTTTATGTAATAAAAATAAAACAGTTTTGTGCCTGCGCGGTCACATTAACCCACTGTGTACTGCACAGGAAGTTAACTACTAACTGCGAGCTGTATATTTACGGCGCATGGGCAGCAATGGGTTATCTGTAACAAGCATCTGCAACATGTGTGCCCACCACATGACCAGGGCGGATTTAAGCCCCTTGGAAGTACCATTAAAAGTACTCATTGAATAACAACAGGAGATCTTGAAAACCGCGAGAAATTGACACAGAAAATATATTGGAAAATTTTAAAATTTTTCACTATAAAATGAGTAACCTCCATTTCCTGAAAACTATATATACTTTTAAGCCCTTATTCACACGACAGGGTTTTCCGGCCGGGTGACGTCCGTTCATAAAACGGCCGTCACCCGGCTGCAGTAGGAACAATAGACCCCTAATGGGGCTATTCACACGACCGATTTTTTGACGGCCCGGGAAACCTGGCCGTCAAAAAATGGGACATGTCCTATTTTCGGCCGTTTATCCGGCCGCCCGGCTCCCATAGAAGTCTATGGGGCCAGGTAATACACGGCCATCACCGGAATGTGTCCCGAGTGATGGCCATGTATTCCATCGCTCGCTCCCTCCTCACAGCGCAGAGTGCATGTGAGGAGGAGGAGTTTATGCCATGCGGACGAATGGCTGTACGCTGGAGGTAAGTTTATACACTGTGTGGCAGGGCCGGGGTGTACAGCAGGTGGAAGGGAGCACTGCGCTGGGTCCCTTCCCCTGCTTGTTTTAAAAGCACCCTGGCCCGGCGACACCTTCCATGGCCGATGGCGCCGCTAGCAGCTGCTGCGGCTGCTACTACAGTAGCGACGCCACTATAGCACAGCAGCGAGGTATCTCCCTGCTCTGCTATGTGCTAGCCTCACTTTAGGTCCCTGAAGGAGAGGAATCCCCATGTGTTCGGGGATTCCACTCCTGGACAGAGCGCTTGATGTCTCTGTCCATATCTGCAGTGGCGGATTATCATATGGGCGATTCGGGCGGCCGCCCGGGGCCCGAGGCTCCCAGGGGGCCCATGGCAGCCCGAACCGCACATTATCGTACAAAACTATTCAGCGCGCTAGCGCTGCTAATTTCCGAAGATGAGGAGGGGAGGAGCAGGGAATTGGCCGGGAAAGGGGTAGGACACGCCTCCCTGACAAGTGCGGGCGCCGCCATGAGTAACAGAACAGCGACGGACGGCTGTTCTGTTGCTCTAAAGCTGCAAGAGAAGACCCGGGCGGGCGTTCACCGGCGCTGAGGTTAGTCGGCTTATCCTCCTGCCCAACTGGTTCCCGACCGCTGGCTGTATTTTTACGGCCAGCGGTCAGGGACGGGTCCTTAAAACCCGAGCCATAGACTTTCTACGGCTCGGGTTTTAACTTGCTGCCCGCGCGATTCGGCAGCTGAATGTCGGGTCTCCGGCTGTCAGTGACTGCCGGGGACCCTGAGGAGAAGACAGAAGCAGCTTTCGCTGCTTCTGTCTTCTCCGATGTCTTCTTACACAGCGTTCAATGAACGCTGTGTATAGGAATAGAGACAGCAGCAGCGGCGCTGTCTCTATTCCTCCCGGTGATCATGTGACTGGTCACATGATCGCCGGGTGCCGTTACTAACATACTGTTACTAGACCCAGCACAGCCCTATTAGTGACAATCGTCACTATGAGAGGGCTGATTTCCCCTGTAACTGGGGCTGCTGTGCAGCTCCAGTTACAGGGGAAAAGATGGTGTAAAAGAAAGAAAAAAAATATATAAAGTTCCCCAAAGGTCTTTTTTGACCTTTGAGGAACAGACCACAGTAATAAAAAATAATAAAGTAAAGTGCAAAAAAAAATTAAATAATAAATACACATAAAATACCCATCCCAAAAAAAAACGTTCCCCCTCCCGCCAAACATTGTTGTAACGCTAGCGCTGACCCAATTACCCTAATATAGACATGTAATATATTAAAATTTACGGTAAACAATGACAATTACAAATAAAAGGTCTATTTTAGGGTAAAACTATGTTATTACCAAAAAAAATAGCTGAAACGTAAAAAAGCTTATTTTTTTTACTATTATTTTCAAACTTTATGAATAAAAATTCTAAAATAGCAAAAAAGTGTGCATAAAAACGATAAAAAAGGAAACCTGCATTGTCTACGGAAAAAAACGTTGCAAAAATCACGTCTTTTTTTTTTTCTTTTTATAAAAATGTGTGTTTGGTGCAACTTTGTAATTCCGTTTTATTAAAAAATATTTTCACTTTTTGAGATACAGCTGCTTTGTATCCTGTATCCGTCAGGTCAGCAGGACTGACGGGATCAGTGAAACGGGCCTTGCGCTAAATTATAATCTTAGATGTGATAGATTTGAGGTGGATCCTGCGTGTCACTGATCCTGTCAGTCCTGCTGACCTGACGGATACAGGATACAAAGCAGCTGTATCTCAAAAAGTGAAAATATTTTTTAATAAAATCAATCACACACATACTAATATATATATATAAAATTATGATAACGTTTTTAAATGTGTACATAACCTTGTGGCACTATATACAAGGGGGAGCGCTGTGTGCCACTATATACAAGGGGGATATATACAAGGGGAGTGCTGTGTGGCACTATATACAAGGGGGATATATACAAGGGGAGTGCTGTGTGGCACTATATACAAGGGGGAGCGCTGTGTGGCACTATATACAAGGGGGTGCGCTGTGTGGCACTATATACAAGGGGGAGCGCTGTGTGGCACTATATACAAGGGGGAGCGCTGTGTGGCACTATATACAAGGGGGAGCGCTGTGTGGCACTATATACAAGGGGGGGCTGTGTAGTGCTATCCACAGTGGTATGTGTGTGGCGCTCTTTATAGGGGGGCTTTTTGGTGCTATTTACAAGAGGGGGAGGGCTGTGTGGCGCTCTCTACAGGGGGCTGTATGGCACTATCTATATGGGGCTGTGTGTAACACTCTCTACGGGGGGATGTGTGATATATAGAGGGGGCTGTGTATGGCGATATCTATGGGGGTGTGTAATATCTACAGGGGCTGTGTGTGGCACTATGTACAGGGGGCTGTGTGTATGTGGTGTTTTACAGTGTGTGGTATTATTATATTCAGGCGCGCAGTGTTTGGTGCTATTATATTTAGGGGCACAGTATGTGGCACCATGATAACTTTATTTTCGTTTATAGGTGTGGAAATGTTGGAAAAGTGAGGAGACGTCTGAGTGGCAAATTCTGCAGAAATGAGTCATGGCCGGGAGAAGTCGTCATGAGTGCTGGACCGGATGGAGAAGAAAAGAGGAAAAAACTACTAGAATCTGAGACGTCGTCACCTGTGAGTCACTAGATTTATAGAGAATCTGTCACCTCTCCTGACATGTTTATTATAGGAATCCTTGTATTTCACAAAAAGTCTGCAGTCCAGGACTGATAGACAATTCCCCTTGTCAGGAGGTTGTGTCCCTGCACAGTGTGATACTGTCAGTATGTAGGGACACCGCGCTGTGACAAGGGAAATCGTAACACTGTTAATGCTTGCCCAAAAAGGTAGTGTTAAAAATAGTTACGGCAGGGCGGCGGTGAGGAAGGGGGGCCCAAGTTTGGGTAACAGCCCAGGGCCCATGGTCTACTTAATCCGCCACTGCATATCTGGGCAGTGACATCAGGGGAAACTCCTGAAGCGGAGTCCCCGAACACTCTGTGACCGGGGATTCCACACCAGGCGAAGCCAGTAACGTTCAGTGTCCATAAATGGACACAGACGACAGGGGCTTTTTCTGAAGTGGAATCACCGGCCACATGGGGATTCCCCTTCAGGAGTTGCCCCTGACGTCACTGTCCAGATATGCCCGGCCCGGAACGGATGCAAAACTAATGCAAACCGGTCGGGAAAAACGGCCGATTTTATCGGCCGACACTCGGGCTCGGGCGGGACCCTGTCGTGTGAATAAGGCCTTAATTATTCTACCTACTAGATGCAGCTCTATTAGTCTGCCCTTTTGGCCTTTCTTTTATAGTTACAATGGAATAGTTTTAATATTTGCTGTGTATCTACTGGAAGTCATCTTTTTGGGTTATATTCTTTTTGAACGACACAAACTTTTAAATCTCCAACTTTTTTCCTTTTTCTAGTGGTTCTTGCCTGCTGTTTTGATCATGCTGTCCATAATGAGCAGGTGCCAGAGAGAATAATGGGAGTACAAGAAGCGGCAAAACATCGTTGGATGTGGCAGGCGTGTATACCTTCATATGGCTTCATGAGTGAAATTCTGGCCTAAATTGAATTTATTTTCCCCGTTCAAAAATAAGATGATTTGATTTTCAATTTGTTTTTAATTCAGTTTTTAATACATGCAAACCAAAATCATTTCCATCATAAAGTCATGCCGTACATCCTTAGATTCCAATCATCTGCAGAGAATTTTGTAACCATTGGACCGGATTTCCATTGACCAGATTACTTCAAATGGCGTATGATGACGATCCGGAATATTTCTACCATCTGTGTGGTGGCACTGTGGTCGGCAGAGACTGGGTTTTGACTTCAGCTCATTGTGTGGAATTGTAAGTAAATAAGACACTAATAGTTTTATGCAGGGCAGTCCTTAGGGCTGTGTGACCTGTGGGGCACTGCACCCTCCCAGCATGTCGGGGCGCCACTAGGCTCTGCCTCTTCTCTGTCCTCTGCTCCTCGTTAGACACACAGAGGAAACAAGAGCTGAGGAGCAAGAGCAGAGGAGGAAGCTCTGCCCACAGCCTGTCCTGCAAGAAGCCTGTGAGCCTGTCAGCAAGAAGAGATGGTAAGTGCCTATGTGTCTGTGTGTGTGTGTGTGTGTGTGTGTGTGTGTGTGTGTGTGTGTGTGTGTGTGTGTGTGTATATTATATGTGTATATGTGTATATGTGTCTCTATGTTAGTGTATATATGTATTTATTTGTGTATTTATATATGTGTGGGTATAATTATCAGAGTGTGATATCTGTGGTGTTACATAGGACTGCAGATAACATCTACTACATTATCTGTAATCAGAGAGTTGTCACTTTGTGTTATCTGTGGTGTTACATAGGACTGCAGGTAACATCTACTACATTATCTGTAATCAGAGAGTTATCACTGTGTTATCTGTGGTGTTACATAGGACTGCAGGTAACATCTACTACATTATCTGTACTCAGAGAGTTATCACTGTGACTTATTTGTGGTGTTACATAGGACTGCAGGTAACATCTACTACATTATCTGTACTCAGAGAGTTATCACTGTGTTATCTGTGGTGTTACATAGGACTGCAGGCGACATGTACTACATTATCTCCAGTGTGTATATATGGGTATGTAAGTGAATGTGTCTCTGTGCTTGTATATATGTGCCTTTTATGTATTTGTATATGTTCCTGTCAGTGTATTTATGTGCCTGTGTGTGTGTGTGTGTGTGTGTGTGTGTGTCTGTATATACAGTATGTGTCGGTATGTCTATATATTTACCTTTATTTTTCTATATATTCCAGAATATGTGTGTATATATTTACCTTTATGTATGTATATATTCTAGAATGTGTGTGTATGTATTTACCTTTATGTATGTATATATTCTAGAATGTGTGTGTATATATTTGCCTATTTGTCTAAATATGTCCCTCTATGTATGTACAGTATTTATGTTCCATTATGTGCGTGTCTATATAGGTGGTTAATTTTTAGTTTGTCGACGGCAGCAGTAGAAAATCCCGCACAGGGCGCCATCCAACTAAGGCCGGCCCTGGTTTTATTATCTCTTCAACAATTCCACTATTTTTATGACCAAGTGTAGGCCATACCAATGCATTAGTCAGCATAGTTCTGGATGTGAAGCACTTGCTCCAGCAATTGAAGGAGGTGAAATCAAATCAATTTGGACACTGCATTATGTATGGTGGGTAGAATATAGTTGCATGCAAGGTCATAGTTCTCAACAAGTAATATATCATGTTTATTTTAACTAACAAAGCATTTACGTCTGAGTCTGTATTACATTTTAAATTTTTTTTACAAGAAGACCATGACAAATGATGTGATTTTTGATCATATGGTGTCCTGGTGTTATATCCTAGACAGTTAATATTACACGAGTGGTCTATTAAGCTGACCCATGCAATTTAGTTGGGTTTCCTATATTTAAGGGGTTTTAGGGATTCAACATTAATTAACATTAATGCCCCTGTCCCAAGGCTTCCACAATCACTAGAAAGAGGGTGCCATAATGCTGCCGTGGGTCCTTTGCCACAGGGTTATTCCCATCACAAAAAGTAATGGCATAACGCTAGGATGTACCACCCTTTTCTGATCAGTGGGTCTACGACTGCCGGTACCCTCACAATTCTGAGAATGATCGCACCGCGACTGGCTATTAAGGGAACTACAGCACAGCTCCGTTCACGTGAATGGGGCTGCGCGTTCATTTCTCTGCACATTGGATGGTCAGACGATCAATCTATTTAACCTTAGCAAAATTTTTTACTAAAGCTCCTTGCAGTCCCGCTGTCCCCCTCAGACTTTTAGTCCACTGCTTTTAAGAAAGCACAACACCCACCCATCAAATTTGCCCTAAGGTGCTGATACACATTACATGTTGGGGGAAAGAAGAATCAGGTATGTTGGATTTCAACATGCCCGCTCCTTTGTTGCCATGAAGATAAGCTGCCGCCAGCGGTGTCTGGCAGCAGCTTATTTAATCTACTCATTGAAATAAAACATGCACGCTCAGCCGAGGAGTCGTGGAGTCAAGAGAGAAATAGCTGTAGGCCAAATGAACATTCGTCTGAATGTTAACGTGTGTAGTCACCTTTAGGGCTTATTCAGACGAACGAATAATACGTCCGTGCAACGCGCGTGATTTTCACGCTCCTCGCACGGACCTATGTTAGTCTATGGGGCCTTTCAGACAGTCCGTGATTTTCATGCAGCGTATGTCCGCTGCGTAATACTCACAACATGTCCTATATTTGTGCGTTTTTCACACATCACGCACCCATTGAAGTCAATGGGTGCGTGAAAATTACGCGCAGCACACGGAAGCACTTCCGTGTGACGCGCATGAATCGCGCAACAGCAGTCAAAACTATGAATGAAAACAGAAAAGCACCACGTGCTTTTCTGTTTACAAACATACAAACAGAGTGTCATAATGATGGCGGCTGCGCGAAAATCACACAGCCACGCATCATATGCTGCTGACACACGGAGCTGTTATGTACCTTTTGCATGCGCAAAACGCCATGATTTTTTCGCGCGCAAAACGCACACACTCATGTGAATCCGGCCTTAGAGTATGTTCACATGCTAAACTAAAAATGCCTGTAAAATACGGAGCTGTTTTCAAGGGAAAACCTCTGATTTTCAGCAGTTTTTAAAGCATCAAGCGTTTTTTGATGCGTTTTTTACGGCTGTTTTTGGAGCTGTTTTTTTATTGAGACAATGAAAAACAGCTCCATAATGGGCTCAAGAAGTGACATGCACTTCTTTTTATGGGGCATTTTTTTTTTTGCACCATTTTTTACAAACGGTCACGTAAAAAAACGCCGCGTGGGAACGAAATGCCATTTTTCCCATTGAAATCAATGAGCAGATGTTTGGAGGCGTTCAGCCCCCATATTTTCAGTCCCATATAAACGCCCCGAAAAACTTCTGAAAATAAGCCGTGTGAGCATACCCTGAAGGCCTTATTCACACGAACGTATTTCACGTCCTTGTTACGTGCGTTAAAACAACGGACGTCAAACGGACCTATGCTCAGGCGCGGCCGCCAGAGGAAGATGGTGCTTGAGGGACGAGATCTCCTCCCCCCTTGATACACACAATTTTACTGGTGGCCTTGAGATGTCTTCTATGTAAATGGCTGGAAACTGATACACCGGGTCTGACATGATAGTGTTACGTTTGGAACAGTTATTAACTCTCGAGCGGGTGGAGGTGGAAAGACGGAAAGAAGTTATTTGCTAAATGGCGGATATTTATTGAAACGCACTGCACAGCTGCCGAGGTGGCAGAAATTGTTACGCCTTTTAGGCACACAGCTTGGTATCATACGCAGCTTCTGGCAGGCACTTTAGGAGGTTTGGAACTTTAGCCTTGAGTGGGGATGGTAGGGGGGGGGGAGATCTCGGGCTCTCGTTGGCACCGGTTTCTTACTATTATAATCTAGACGTTGTTACTTTTTGCTGACCTAAGTCGTGCTCGGGGGTAGGGGAGGTCTTGTTCTTTCATTTGTTATGTAGATCGAACCATATGCCATGTTTATATGTTTTTGTCTTGTTTGCAGTTGCGCGTTGTTCACTTATGACGCAACCTTTATGTGATATGTTTATAAGAAAATGTGAAAACTGTCAATAAAAATGATGTTTTCAAAAAAAACAAAAAAAAAACGGACCTATGCAATTCAATGGGTCAGACATTCAGTGTTTTTCATGCTGCGTGAAACTCACTGCATGTCCTATTCTTGTGTGTTTTTTGCGCATCAAGCACCCATTGAAGTCAATGGGTGCGTGAAAATCGCAGACAGCACACGGAAGCACATCCGTGTGCTGTCCGTGATTCACGCAACAGTTGCTAAAGAAATGATGAGAAAAAGAAAAACACCTCCTTGAGTTTTTTTTGCTGACGCGTGACATACACATGACATACGCACGTAAAAAATGCAGACGCGCACCGTACACGGATGTCACACGAAACTGCATCGCGTGCAAAACGTTGCTTTTTTTTACGCGTGCAAAACTGGACACGCCCGTGTGAATAAGGCCTTAGTGTACTAGGAGGTTGCAGGGGATGGTGGGACCACAAACAGCCACGAGCTGCTGTTACATAAAACTGTAAGTACATTTTTTTATTCACCCGATGTGGTCACCTTGTCAATTATTTTGGACTGGAGGACCTTTTGATTCTTACTGCCACATGGGACAGCTCTGATATTCACAGGCTATTCTAAGTAACCTTTAATATGCTGAATGTTATTAGGGATGGAACTTATAAACATCATGGGATAGTTTATGATTCAGGTGTGAACTTCACTGAACTTCACTGATCATTCTGAGAAAACGGAAATGACCTAATAATGCTGCATATAAAGAACCGGCCACGATTTCATTATTGGTGTTGTTCTTTGTTTTATTAGTACAGGTATTGCGTACAGAGCTGCATTTGGAGAACACAACCTTTTTGAAATTGACGGCAGTGAATATTTCATTACTGTCGATCAAATAATTGTTCATGAAAACTGAGATGACACCTACACTGCAAATGGGTACGATTTTTGTTCTTAATTATTATTAAATCAGATTATATAACATATTAATAAATTAATATAATGCCGACAAAGGCCAGTTTCGCACAAGCATATGTGCTGTATTACGGATCCTACTGCATAAGTATGTCATCAGTAATTCATTTGTCTGATCAGAACTTGTGGCTCTACAGAACTGGATTGAACATGGAAATCTTTTGTGATCTAAGTTTGGTTCAGTAGATCTTCAGGGCTCCTTGTGTTGTGGTCGTAATTTGGACCCTAAAATGCATTCTCATTAGGGTCATATGAAGCCAGCCTGAAGAAAAATCTGTGGTTAGTGGAATATGTCCTAATGAATGTCATCTGTTTTAAAAAAAAATTACATTTTATTTTAGCATATGATCTAAGTCAGGGGTCTCAAACTCGGCCGGATAAGTGGGCCACATATAGAAAAAATGTGAAGTTGACGGGCCGCATTACTTTCAGATTTGATACATTACAAAATTATTGTTAATTAGTTATTTGAACTACTATAACACTATATTACTATAACAATACTACATTACTATAACAATACTACGTTACTATAATACTACATTACTATAATAATATCGCTAGGTTTAAACTTACCGGAAATTTGCAAGATTTCTCCACGTGCTTATTTTAACAATCCACTTTTACAGTTTAAGTGTCGCTAAATGCAGTCCGGCAGCTCAGTTGGCAGCGTTTGGCAGACACACAAATGTCAAAATTAGGCAGGCGCTTTTTAGATCGTGCCACAGAGCCGTTTATAGATACTGCCACAGTGCCCTCTGTAGATACTGCCACAGTGCCCTCTGTAGATGCTGCCACAGTGCCCCCTGTAGATGCTGCCACAGTGCCTTCTGTAGATGCTGCCACAGTGCCCTCTGTAGATGCTGCCACAGTGCCCTCTGTAGATGCTGCCACAGTGCCCTCTGTAGATGCTGCCACAGTGCCCTATGCTGATGCTGCCACAGTGCCCTCTGTAGATGCTGCCACAGTGCCCTCTGTAGATACTGCCACAGTGCCCTCTGTAGATGCTGCCACAGTGCCCTCTGTAGATGCTGCCACAGTGCCCTCTGTAGAGGCTGCCACAGTGCCCTCTGTAGAGGCTGCCACAGTGCCCTCTGTAGATGCTGCCACAGTGCCCTCTGTAGATAATGGCACACACCCCTTGTAGATAGTGGCACAGACACCCCCAGTAGATAGCTCCATTGGGGCTCCCTCTAGGAGTGGAATCCCCCGCCAGAGCGTTGCCGACGCTTTGGCCAGGGATTCCTCTGCTGGAGGAGCCCCTGATGTCACTGTTCATACACAGTGACGTGAGGGGATCCTCCTGGACCGGAATGTGATGTCAGGAGCAACCCCAGAGCCGGTGTCCCAGAGCGGAGCACTAGTATAAGCTCTACTCCGGAACTCTGGGGAAGCAACTGAAATCAGTTTCCATATATGGAGAGTGATGTCGGGGGCTTGCCCAGAGCTGGAGTCCCGGAGCAGAGCCGCTTCTAGCATCCTGCCTGGGATTCCAGCTCTTCTCCTGACATCACTGTTCATATATGGTCAGAGATGTCAGGGGCAACCCCAGAGCTGGAGTCCCAGGCAGAGCGCTACTAGCGCTACTACTGGGACTCCAGCTGTTCTCCTGACATCACTGTCCAGTTCTGGGGAATCCCTAGACATCGCTGTCCATATGTGGACAGCGATGTCAGGAGATTCCAGAGTCCCGGAGCAGAGTCTATGCTAGCGCTCTGCCGAAGACTCCGCTCTGTGGAAGACCCTGACAAAACTGTCCATATATGGACAGCGATGTCAGGGAATTCCACAGAGTCCCGGATCAGAACCTATACTAGCGTTCTGCCCGGGACTCAGGCTCTGGGGAAGCCCCAGACATCGCGTGTCCATTCATGGACAGCGATGTCAAGGGATTCCACAGAGTCCCGGAGCAGAGCGTATGCTAGCGCTCTGCCCGGGACTCCGCTCTGGGGAAGACACTGACATCGCGTGTCCATTCATGGACAGCGATTTCAGGGAATTCCACAGAGTCCCGGAGCAGAGCCGATACTAGCGCTCTCTGCCCGGGACGCCGCTCTGGGGAAGACCCTGGCAAAACTGTCCATATATGGACAGCGATGTCGGGGATTTCCACAAAGTCCCAGAGCAGAGCCTATGCTAGCGCTCTGCTTGGGACTCCGCTCTGGGGAAGACCCTGACATCGCATGTCCATTCATGGGCAGCGATTTCACAAAGTACCGGAGCAGAGCCGATACTAGCGGCTCTGTGTCCCGCGGGCCGCAGATGACAGCCTCAGAGGCCGCATGCGGCCCGCGGGCTGCGTGCTTGAGACCCCTGTTCTAAGTTATCATAACCCTGTGTGTAGTATGATCATGTAGTCATTTTCTGTTTAATTTTTTCACTACTTTCTGCTAACATACATTTGGCAGGTTATCAAGCAGTAGGGGACAGATGAAACGGGTTAAGGGTCCCTTTACTCTGATCCCTTTACTCGGGTCCCTTTACTCGGGTCAATATGGGCAGTGAAAACGAGCACCGATCAACGAGACAACTGCCTGATCGGCGCTCGTTTTCTACTTTCACAAGGAGCTATGATTGGTAATGAATAGGGACAAACGATATTTACTACGATCACTCGTCCCCATACATGTCCATGTCGGCAGCACATCTTTCTGTTTACACAAGGAGATGTGCTGCTGACTAGTGACCATTTAAAGGAGCTGATCAGTCGATGAACGAGCGTTTGTTCGTTCATCAGCTGATCGTTGCCCTGTTTGCACAGGGAAATGATCGGGAACGAGCGTTCGTATGAAAGCTTGTTTGTCCAATCATTGACCCATGTAAAAGGGCCTTTATGTTTCTTTAGGACCTATTTACATTTTAATACACCTTTATATGTATTTTATGGACAAGTATTAGGCTCTGTTTACATCTGCGTTGGGTCCCGTTCTGACGTTCGGTTCGTCAGAACGGGACCCTGAGCAGACACAAACTGACACAGACGGAAACCAGTCGACTACGCTATTGCTTCCGGCAAAACAACGGGTCCGGTGCACAACAGAGACAAACGGAAACCACGGGCAGCAGATCCGTCACCATTGAAATCAATGGTGATGGAAACGGAAACCTCTGGTTTCCGTCTGTGTCAGTTTGTGTCTGCTCAGGGTCCCGTTCTGATGGAAAGCTCCGACGGAACATCAGAACGGGACCCCAACGAAGATGTGAACAGAGCCTAACTCTGACAGAGGTTAGGTGTAACTTTCATACAGACCTGGAGAGACTCGAAAGTGACTTTAATATCTTGAAATTAATATCAGTATTGTTTAGAACTTGTCCTCCTCTTCCAGATATGACATAGCTTTGTTACACTTAATTGAGAGTGCCTACGATAATGGATATGTAGCAATAGCAAGACTGCCAAATCCTGATGACATCCTGCCTAGTACCACTACCTGCTATGTCACCGGATGGGGAGTAACACATGGTAATTTGGAGCAACTTGTCCCCTAAAAATACTTTTACATCTTCAGGGCGGATCTGTCAGGTCTCCTATTCTCCTGTGTCTGAGTGTCAGCATAGGACAAAGGGGGAGATGCTGAGACCGGGGATTGAGATACAAAAAAATCTGTCAATCACGTTGTGTGGATGGGGCAAGCAGGACGCATTTATACAGATATTTATAGGAAAATTTATGAATAACTATATATCCCTAAGCTCAGCATATCCCCTCTATCTGTGCTGCCTTCAGATAGGTTAGCATAGGAGACATTACAGATCTGCTTTAAACATCAACATCACAAAAATACCATTTATTTCTGGCATTTTATATACTGCACTGAAATATGACCATATGCAGATATTTAAAAATCCTACAAAAAATCTTTAAATTTCATTTAGGTGCTGGAAGTCAGGGAAACAAAGAAATTATAAGGGATTTTTCCTAGAATGAAATTATTCCTTCCTGAGCAGGTGTCCGCAATTAGATAAATCTCGATATGGTGTATAGTTCATTATGAGTGCCGGTGTGAGGCTCTATTCACTGACACTTATTGGGTCTATTATTACAGGATCTATGATGGATCCTGACAGATCTTATTGACTTATAATTGATCCTTTAGTTTTTGTTTTTACTATTCTAGTCTGTTTTTCGAGAAAAAAATGGATACGTGATGAACCAAAACCTAACACCTGTGTGAACAGAGTCTTATATATTTTGTAAGTGGTGGAGACCAATGTAGGGCTGTGCATAGAGCACAATGTTTAGAGAAGTTATAAATGGCAAATATCTTTCCAGAATAAATATACTACACCAGGGTCATGTTCTTTTGTGGCTATATGGAGATTACTGTTTTGACATTCAACTAAATATGGCTGAACTGTAATACGAGCAGCAACCCATAGACAAAAGTGGTGCTGTTTCTGAAAAAATAAAATAAAATCATAGCTGTATTTTCCAAACTCATACAACCATTTTAATTCACTGTTAGGAATAAATGTCTAGTTTAAAAAAAATGTGTTACCATTCCAGTCGGAGGAGGCGTTCCACCCAAACTGCAAGAAGCTGAGCTGCCACTTGTCCCATCAGCTCTCAGCTCACAACCTGACTGGTGAGGGGAGGATGCAAGAGACAACATGGTTTGTGCTGGAGGAGACGGTCTGAAATCTGGGTGCAGTGCCCCATTGACTTTCTGTGCCCAATATGTGCCCATGAATAGGACGGCAAACAGGGCAACCTATTTGGAAAGTACAGTTCTGGTTTTGACTAGTCTATACCTCACAAATGAAGTGGTAGCATTGCTTTCTACAACTCAGCCAATTATCCCTCAGTCAGGACGTCCCATGGTAAAGAATTCTCTTCCTACTCTGATGCTGCCATTTATAAGGGCACTGTGCCTGGGGGTACTAGGGCTTATACTTAGGCTTTATTCAGACGAACGGGAAAAACGTCAGTGCAACGCGCGTGATTTGCACGCGCGTTGCACGGACCTATATGTGTCTATGGGGCCGTGTAGACATGTCCGTGATTTTTCATCAGCGCGAGTCCGCTGAAAAAAAGTCACGTCATGTCCATTATTTCAGCGTTTTGCACGCATCACGCACCCATTGAAGTGAAACCACGCATGCCGCACGGAAGCACTTCCGTGTGAACTGCGTGATTCGCGCAAGAGCTGTCAAAAGGATGAATGTAAACAGAAAAGCACCGCGTGCTTTTCTGTTTACAAATATCCAAACGGAGTGTCTTTGAGATGAGCGAAACGGACAACCGAACTTCACCGGGTTCGGCCGAACTCGTTTTGCCCGAACCCGGCCAAAAAATTTCCGGTACGCGACGTCAGGAGATAGTCACTGTCCAGGGTGCTGAAAGAATTAAACTGTTTCAGCACCCTGGACAGTGACTTCCGATCCCAATATACATGAACGTGTAAAAAAAAAGTTCTGACTTACCGATAACTCCTGGCTTCTTCCTCCAGTCTGACCTCCCGGGATGACAATTCAGTCCAAGTGACAGCTCCAGCCAATCACAGGCTGCAGCGGTCACATGGACTGCCGTGTCATCCAGGGAGGTGGGGCCAGATGTCAAGAGAGGCGCGTCACCAAGGACGCGTCACCAAGGCAACGGCCGGGAGGGAAGTTCTCGGTAAGTACAAACGTGTTTTTTTTTTTTAAACAGGTTGCTCGATATGGTGATCGGAATTCACTGTCGAGGGTGCTGAAAGAGTTACTGCCGATCAGTTAACTCTTTCAGCACCCTGGACAGTGACTGACGTCGACTAGCCTCTATCACGCAGCCGCGCATCATACACTGAATCCAGCCTTACACTTTTGTACCTATTTTGTATTTCTGAATGTTGGAGGCTAAACATAGCAAGCAACATAGGTGACAACCTCTATTGGAGCGGCAATAGCTGCCATTTTTTGTTGGCTACTATTTCTGGAAAAATTTTGAGAGAAAAAAAAAGGTAATAAGGTACAGGCTTAAAGGGGTAGTCCCATCAAAACTTTGCATATCACTAAGATATGACACCAATGTCTGATTGATGGGATTATAACCACTGTGACCTCTGGCAATCACTAGTACAAAGCGGGACTGGTGCTAGGAAAGTCACTTTGTCTCCCATGAGCTCTCATTGGCTTTTTCCGGGCAGCGACATAGCCAATATCTATAGTGAGACAACCCTTTTATCAGAATTTATAAAAACTTGAGGACACAAAATAACTAAAGAGCTAATATTTACTGGTGATTTTTTAATTCTAGGTGTAAATAGTAATGTTAGATAATGTGTAGTCTCTAGTGTCTCATTACTTGTATATTGGTAATAACTGTGTCATTGGTTGTGGTTCACTGTCAGCACGTCGTGTAATGGCAACTATCCGCGCCATCCAATAAAACGTTGGATGCCAACCATTATCTGTAGAAACCATCTAAAAGTTGAACAACTAAAAATATAATTGCTCTTAACACGTACAATAAATAGAGATTTACAATATCCCTTACAAATTTTGATCAAGTGTTTGACATGTGTCAAAATGTTATATTATTGCATAGATGTGTATCTTATAATACCTCTTATAGCTTTCGTCTTGCATTCACATGGAGACTCAGGTGGTCCTTGGAGCTGTTACATGAATGGTCTCTGGGAAGTGCATAGTAATAACAGGATTTGTTTTTATCTGTTTTTTTTTTTATTAGTATTAATTTTTTTTTCTCCCTCTCCTTCTGGGTGGGGTTTGGGGAGGGTGGTGGGTTCCTTTTTCTTTCACTTATTTCTTCATTTTGTTTACCTGAAATAGGGAAGAGTTAGAAAGTCTTTTTTAAAAAGGTAATTTGGAAAGGACGTTTTTTCTTGTGCTTTCCTCTTCTTTAGTTATCTTTTTGTAAACTTTTGAAACAGTAAAAAATAAGTAAAAAAAAACATATTAAGGTCAATTGGTAGCAAACTCAAAGACCGATCAGTTCAACAGCAAAAAAAAAACATATCTTGCTCTCCCTCTGGTGGTGTTTATCAATACACGATGCCAAGGTTGAACTGGCCCACCGGAGTACCAGATGATCTCCAGATGGGCCCTGGTTTTGATACAATAATAGGTCCCTATAAAAACAGGGCCACAAATGTCAATAGAAAATAGCCCCTTCACATGAGCGCCGATCGACTTGTTATATTGTCAATCGGCGCCCCTTATGGCCAAAAATCTGCCCGTGTAAAGGGACTCTAATACTGCCACTCACTACTACCACCAGCATTTCCCACTTACCGGCAACTGCGACCGCAGGACTCTGAAACCTGGCCGGCGTCTCCTTCCTCAGAGACCCCAGCGCACATTTTTCTCTCCTCCTGCTCATGCCCGTAGGGCGCGCAGGCACTGTCGTCCTTAGTCTTAAAGGGCCAGCGTGTGCACCAGGAACTTTGTCCCTGACCATTTCCAGTGCACCCAAGACTTTAAAAGGAACTCTGCCCACTTCCTCATTGACTGGGCAATGTTGTATCTAACCCTCTGTTGGTCTGCAGAGGTTCCCGTGCGTTATCCTGTATCCTGTATTTTGTATCCTATATCCAGTGTCAAATCCAGTGTCCGGTGTTCATGCCAAGTCCTGTGTTTTTCACGACTTCAGTATCCGTGTCCGATGTCCGTGCCAAGTCCAGTGTCCGTGACGACTTCAGTATTCGTATCCGTGCCAAGTCCAGTGTCCGTGATGACTTCAGTATTCGTGACCGGTGTCCATGTCAAGTCCTGTGTCTGTGACGACTTCAGTATCCGTGTCCGGTGTCCATGTCAAGTCATGTGTCTATGATGACCTCAGTCTCCATGTCCGGTGTCCATACCAAGTCCAGTGTCTGAGACGACTTCTGTATCCATGTCCTGTATCCGAGAAATGTCCTGTTGTCCGGCACAAGCCAGCTTTCAATAGTCCGGCACAAGCCAGCTTCTGATCATCCGGCACAAGTCATCTACCCATGTATTCTTGTTCTAGAGACTATTATTGACTCTCGTTTGACCAACTGCTACTCCGCTATGGCGGAGCACCCCAGTGGGTCCACATACCCCACAGCCGTGACACTTATGCCCCTGGCTATACATATTATACTATTATTTTAGTACTTCACATATATATTTTTTTATTCTAAATTTGAATTTGTTTAATCTTTCTGCATGATCTTCACCTCAAAAGGTAAAGGGATTACTACTTTGTTATAGATCTTCATATATTCCAAGCTCACATGAAGGATTCAGCTCCTCCAACTGAACAAAAGAGAGAAAACCTAGCACCATCTGTTCTATTAATAACATGGAATTAACCTTATTGTTCAGGTGAACTGTGAGATGAAAAGAGCCACAGGGGTTATAGAGACTTGCGCATGTCTCATTAATTTGGCTTGGATGCCATTGTTTATGTCATTGCTGTAAACCTGCACCTTTGCATAAACTGAGAAATCCACCTAGACTACGTTCAGTTATTATGGAAGCACTGGAATGCTCTTTAACGCAGAGGAATGGATGGAAAACCCCTTCGGTTATATATCCAAACCTGGGATGACCCCATTGTACCAACTTTTGGCCTCCCTATTGTACCCATCACAGCAGCCCTCTTATGCATATTACAGTATATTTGTCCATTATACTGCCAATGGAGGTATATTTAATTTTTGTATGCAAGGTGCCTGACGTAATATTGTCTATGGGAGGAATGTATTTAGATATTCAGAGGAAAGAGTCATTTTAGGGTGAACCGGAGTAAATTCCTGGTGTCCACGAGACTGTGACATCATTATAAATGCACTAAGCAGCTGAGGGTCTCGAGATCCCTGTAATGGCACAGTGAGCCTGGTGGATGCTGCGAGGCATTTGCCCATGATTTTTCTTGTTCTACTTTGGCACTGTGTGTTGTAGTTATGAAGGGAAAGTAAAATTTCCTTGGCGGTTAACAAGTGCCAAAATCGATGATACAGCATATCAATCAACGCACGTTAGCTCCATTTACATGGGCAATGATCATATATGGGGACGAACAATCGTTAATACAATAGTTCATCCCCGTCAGGGGCGTAACTAGGAAAGACTGGGCCCCATAGCAAACTTTTGACTGGGGCCCCCCCTCCCCTGGGTGCCACACAAACACCTCTTGTAGATAGTGCCTCCCTGTAGATTCTGCCACACAGTGCCCCCCTGTAGATAGCACCATACAGCCCCCTCCCTGTATAAAGCGCCATGCAGCCCCCCTGTAGATAGTGTCATACTGCCCCCTCCCTGTCAAGGGCATAGCTAAAGGCTCATAGGCCCCGATACAAAAGTCCTTCTTGGACCCCCCCCAACTTCTCATGACCGCCGGCCTGCAGCTTTCAGCTTCATCGCTTAGTCTCCTAAGTGACCCAACGATGCAGAACTAGCAGCCAGGGGCATCACTAAGGACTTAAAACGTATGGGGCATTAGTCCCAATACATATCCCCCAAAAATGTGTGTGCGTGTATGTGTGTATCTGTGTATGTATATATATATATATATATATATATATATATATATATATATATATATAGGAGACAGCATATCTATAGCACTATGACCCTATATCTATGGAAAGGATTAGATACAATGGCTCAGCAGACAGTATCACACATGATAGGCTTAGATATAGGACTCAGCTCACTGACATTACGTCTCCAGCGTTGGACCAGGAAATTTAAGATAATAATTGCTTTGCTTTTTTATGTGTTACTAATTTTTTTTTGTCTTTTTTTTGCAGGTTTGGTTGTTGGACTACTTCGGATTCAAGTACTACGTCAATGACGGAGTTTTTTTTATTCTTAATAAAATGGTTAACAAGGGTTGTGTGGTGTTTTTTTTTATTTCAATAAAATATTTTTTCTATGTCCTTGTAAAAACCGCTCACGGGAAGAAGCGACTTGCCCCTATCTTGGGGCGTTTACGTCTCTGACCTCCCATTGACAATAGGAGGCAGATAAATTTACAAAATTTACAAAAATACAGCAAACGGCAGGGGAAAATCTGCAGATTTTTCTGCCTGCAAAAAACTCTGTGTGAACAGGGCCAAAAGTTTCAGTATAGGTGTTAGGGGAAGTTCACACTGAGTTTTTTGGGAAGTTTTTTGACGCGGAAACCATGTCGGAAACCGCTGCAAAAAAACGGACGAAAGCGCCTCCCATTGATTTCAATGGGAGGCGCTTTTGGGCGTTTTTTTCCTGCAAGCGGTAAAAAAACGCTTGTGGGAAAAAGAAGCGTAATGCCCTTTCTTCAGGCATTTCTGTCTCTGACTTCCCATTGACATCAATGTCAGGAAGAAAATGCGTTTTTCGCTGCATTTTTCTGCCCACGGCTCAATGGCCGAAAAACGCCACGAAATACGAGGGATGTGTTCTGCCGGCAGGTCAAAATCTGCCTCAAAATTCCTGAAGGAATTTTGAGGCAGATTTTTCTACCTAAAAACTTCTCCCTCCTCCCTTGAACTTTTTAACTTAATCTACCTGTCCTCTGCACATCCTCCGCCCGCCCTGTGACTGTCCTCCGCCCATCCTATGAGACAGTACTCCGGCCGTCCTGACTGTCCAGCGCCCGAAATCTTGCGTCGTTCCCTTTAGCTCCGCCCCCTATCCTCTTCTGGCCTGAGCGCTCCTACCACCTGATCCAGGTCCCAGCATCGCCGTCGTATACAAATGTGGCAGTGCAGTGACTAGCACCGGGCATCCGGCCCCCCCGGATACCAGTGTTAGTGATGCTACTAGGCATGAGGGGGCCCGTGCCGCCAGGCCACGAACATAATGTAATGTGCCTGGCAGAGCGACATGGACCCCATCACGCCACTGATCCCCGTACACTTGCATCTTGTTGGCAGCTCAAAACTCTGTTTACACAGGTGTGCTCCTGACTAGCGACAATTTTTTGGGGCGCATAAAAGATGCAATCACTCGATGAATGAGCGTTTGCTTATTCGTAGCCTGATGGCTGCCCTGTTTACACAGGTCAAGGAACGGGAATACGTATTTTTTATCGTCAGGGCCCTAAGTTCGGTGAAAAGCCCTGGCGCATAGGCCAAACGTTTCCAAAGGCCCACATTCACCTGGCGTATACCAAAAGTGTTCTTTTTGAAGATGTTAGGCCAGTATGCATTGGCATACCTTGTTTTTTGTGATATTTCATATAAAGGTATGCTGTAAAAAACAAAAAAAAATTCTTTGTTCAATTGATCCTATGGCCAACGTATTCCATTGTTTGTCTGTACTTTGGTATAAGTCGCAGCCTGCTATCGTAGGTAAACATTGGGAAATCTTCCTGATGTATATCTCTGACAAAGGGCTCTGACGTGATGTGAACAGGGCCTAAGAGGTTTCTGAAAACTGTTGTATGTGGATTGTGCCCAGTGTTTTCTCAGTCTAAACTATGAACTCTAGAGATTATAGCACTAAAAATTCCAAACTCTGTAGACATGTACAGTTGCTATTGGGCTTGTTGACCTCAATGAAATACTGTTTTAACTCTTTTATTTCCAAAATGCACACCTTAGGGCTCATTCAGATGAGAGTATATGTAGTCCGTGTGACGGCCGTTAAAACAACAGCCGTCACTCAGACTCATATACTTCAATGGGGCCGTTCATATGATCGTTATTTCAACGGAGCGTGTGACAGGTCCGTGAAAAAATAAGACATGTCCTATTTTACTGCTTGTCACGCATCCCCCCATAGACTCTAGTCTATGGGGGATCCGTGACAACGCGCCACGCACGGGTACACCTCGGACGTAAAGAACAGCAGTTTTTCACGTCCGAGGTTAGCTACGCTCATCAGAATGTAGCCTTAGAAAGTTAGTAGAGTACGGCTAGTGTTAGAGTTAGAGCTAGAATTGTGCCATATTTATCAATCAGTTGAGACATTTTTGAAGCTATAGGGTATGTTCACACAGTTCGTATTTGTTGCAGAAAAGAAGGGATTTTTTTTTAATTTTTTTATAAAAAAAAGCTAATCTCACCAGCTCTGGTTCTACCGTAACGAAGAGTCCGTGTAGCTATTCCGCTGCAAAAAAAAAAACAAAAACCATTTGTTGCGGATTTTCCCTTCCTCATTGTATTCAACCGGGGAAAATGTGCAACCATTCCGTAGCATAACTTGGCATGCTGTGGATTAAAAAATCCCTGCACAGAAATTTTCTGCAGCATGTGGATGAGATTTGTTAAAAGGAGCAGATTTATCAATACTGTCATAGGAGCATATTCAGATTAATCAGTCATTGCTCTGGGTGACTCCTAAGACATATTCAGTAGGGGATTTATGGTTCATTATAAATTCAAACTCTGATCCAGAACCTGTTGGATATTTCCTTGTGCAGTACATGGTATCTACCACTAGATGGCAGAAGTGACCCATTACATCTTATTTGACCTCTTGTAACTTTCACACAGTACATCCGTGTTCACTCTCATTCAGATCAGCTGCAATGTTCCAGGAAATCTTCTTTGTCACTGCTTATAAATTTAGTCAAACTGAGAGTCTTAGTCGAAAAACACATCTGCTATTACTTACTGGATTTCTTTACAAAACATCGCTTTTTTCCCCTCTTATCCCTCCAATGATCACAAATCTTTAAGCAGAGGGTCGGGTGTGTCTATATAGGAAAAAAAATAATACAGTAAAAAGTTGGCATGTGTCCAGGGTTTTGCCAGAGTAACAGGATCAGCAAATATAGTTAGTTTCTATAGTGACTGTCTAACTAAAACCAAATAGTATTTATCACTCGGCAGCTGATCATAGTCACATTACGTGATTAGTAGAAGTCATTGGTGAATTGCTTAAATAGCTATTTCCTAATTCAATGCTACTAGAGCAGCGTTTCCCATACTGTGAGTCTCGACCCCCTGGGGGGGAATGTGAAGACCTCCGGGGGTCGCGAGCCACTTACCGATGTCCTGGTTCCAACTGTATCTGCGTCCTCAGGACACAGATACAGTTGAATTCAAGGCTGGAGAAAGGAGCTGACAGGCACAATGTAGTGACATCATCGTGCATGTCTGCGTTGTCATCCATAGCACAGACCAAAGGAGGAGTAGCATCTCCACCACTCGTCGTGGGAACGGGGATAGGTAAGTAATTATTTTATTATTTTTCTATTAGACACTATGGGGGCATTATACTGGGTATGGGGAGGAGGGCCGTTATGGGCCAATATACTGAATGAGGGCCACTGTAGGGGCATTATACTTGTGGGGGTAGCTATTGGGGCACTATACTGTATGGGGGCAGCTATAGGGACAGTATACTGTATTGGGGCAGCTATGGCAGCATTATACTGTGTGATGCAGCTATGGGGGCATAATACTGAGTGTAGGGCAGCTTAGGGGCATTATACTGTGTAGGAAGGCACTATAGGGGCATTACACTGTGTAGGGAGGCACTATATGGGCATTAAACTGTGTAGGGGCAGCTTTAGGTACATTATCCTGTGTAGGGAGGCACTATAAAGGCATTATACTATGTGGAGGCAGCTATAGGGGCATTATACTGTGTAAAGGGGCGCTATAGGGGCATTACACTGTGCAGGGGCAGCTATAGGGGCATTATACTGTGTAAAGAGGCCCTATAGGGGCATTACACTGTGCAGGGGCAGCTATAGGGGCATTATACTGTGTAAAGAGGCCCTATAGGGGCATTACACTGTGCAGGGGCAGCTTTAGGTGCATTATACTGTGTAGGGAGGCACTATAGGAGCATTATACTGTGTAATGGCAGCTATAGGGGTATTATACTGTGTGGGGGCAGCTATAATGGCATTATGCTGTGTGGGGCCACTAAGGGGTCATTATACTGTTTGGAGGGCCCACTGGGTTGGGGTACACTCAGATGTGTTTCACTCTCCTGTGCTAACCCATAGCTATGCCTCTGATGGCCACTGATGGACGGGACGGGTCAAATGACCCACCATAAGCAGCCATAGTTGGGCTTCAGCGACGCCTTTCAGCAGCATACCTTGAGCCTGCCCCCTCCCTGGCCCGCACAATAATGATTGTTTTCAATGTTGCAGGAACTTATTTTTGAATAGAGCTTAAGTGCCGGCATCCAGCTACGGATAATGTTGACACACGTCAGACGAGATGGGGCTAAGAACGGTAGAGGAGGGTCCCAAACAAAAGTCTTGGCCAAAAGTGGGTCCCGACCTCAGAAAGTTTGGGACTGCAAGGACCCATTATCCACTTTACCTGCCCAGGACCTTAACCATCCTTCTTTGAATTAACACACCAACACCTTCTTTATGCAAATGTGGAAGTGGCCACAGCTTTATTATTATTTACAACCATCGGCATGAAGACATATATATATTTATTTATTTCCTCTCCTCCTGAAATGCCGATGCTCCCTGTCTCCATCAGGCATGTAGGGTGCTACCTCCGTCTTCATCTGCCGTACTTTCCGCCAGCTGTGACATCTACGAAAAAACCAGAAAAACGCCAGAACAAGAATATAACCGTAGAAAAAATGTATTAAAAAACAAAACCAAAACCACCAGGGGAGGGAGGGCGGGTGTTTCTTCCACTGCAGCTTGAAGGTAAGAGGGCTTCCTGCTCCAAACCTCTGCCTTATATCTTCTTAACCACGCCCCTCTTACCCCTTGTTGACCAATCCTGATCCTGGGCATTATTTTAAACCGTTCCATCCTTTCTTAACCCCTTGCAGTCCCTGACACTCTCCCTAGGCGCTTCAGTGTCTACAAGAACCACAGTACTAGAGGAATCAGAGGCGTAACTTGAAGTTTCTGGGCCTCGATGCAAAATCTATGACAGCCCCCCCCCCCCCCCAACTTTACATACAATTCATAGTACTGGTGTCCTGTTACGTGGCAAAGGAAGCATTGGGCTACCGCGAGTTCCAGTTTACTGCTGCAACTTCTACATCTGCCCCATATACTTTACACTATACGATCACTGTGCAGGAATTATTATTACAGTTATGTCACTGAACCTGGAAATTTGACACAATTCTGTCCCACCACAGGAATAATAGACACAGTGATGTCACAGCACAGGAATAATAGACACAGTGATGTCACAGCACAGGTTTAATGACCAAAGTGAAGTCAGGAGTAATAGTCACAGTCATGTCACAGTACATGCAATAGCAAACACATTAACGTCATAGGGGTGATGCACACAGTGATGTCATAGTACAGTAATCATGGTTAAAGTGTAGCTAAACGTTCGGCAAACTTCTGACATGTCATAGTGACATGTCAGAAGTTTGGATTGGTGGGGGTCTGAGCACGGAGACCCCCAACAATCGCTAGAGCGAAGCAGCTGAAGTGCTTGCGTGAGCGCTCAGCTACTTTGTGTCTATTCGGCTTTTTCCGGAAATAAATGTATCGGTGTACGGACTCAATACAAAGTCTATGAGTCCGTACACTGATACATCGGCTTTCCAGAAAAAGCCGTACAGAAACGAAGCAGCTGAACGCTCACACGAGTGCTTCAGCTCCTTAGTTCTAGAGATTGGTGGGGTTCTCCGTGCTCGGACCCCCACCAATCCAAACTTCTGACATGTCACTATGACATGTCAGAAGTTTGTCGAACGTTTAGCTACACTTTAAGATTCACAAAGTGATGGGATAATTCACAGGTGATGTCACAAAACAGGAAAAGAAAACTCAGTGATGTCACAGTACATAGATAATAAACACAATGATGTCATAGAACATAGGGGAAAAACTGTGATTTTACAGCTTTAGGCTAAGGTATTCCTTTATGTGACAGAGTGGGCGTTGGACCCCCTCATGCCCTAGGACTCAGGTGCGACTGCAAGCTCTGCACCCCTAAAATTTTGCCTCTGAGAGAAATTGCACTCATTAGCAATGAGAAATATCCATATTTACAGCAGGGCAGAAGGAAATTTAGTAGTCTTGCAGTTTTTCTGTTATTTCTTGTTCTCGTTCCATTCAGAGACCGCACGAGAGCAGCCGTGGGGAATATGAGTAACTGCTCTGCTCTATTAATTGTAAAACCAACAATTACAGTAGGAAATATCTATTAGTGAACTGCTGATAATGTAGATCCTTGATATAAAGTTTAACGTGGCTCAAAGATGGAGTTTTACTGTAACGTTCTAAATACCTTTTCCATCCATCAGTCCTGCTATAAGTTAAAGGGGCTTTTTAGGATATACATTGATGGCCTAGCCTAAAGACAGGCCATCAATGTGTTATATCTGGGGGTGTGACAATAATGTCCATGTTCAACTGGTTGCATATGTTACTGAAGCTCTGCTCCATTCAAATGGATTGGTCTGAGCTGCAGTACCAGACACAGCCACATGAATGAGTGTGACGCTGTATGAACACGAGCATAGCTATAGGGGTAGCAGTCGAAACCCCGGCCCTTGTTCCTGAGGAGGCCAAATGGCCCCTTTGCCATATACAAAGACACTAGTATTATAAATATCACATGTTAGGGAGGGCCTGTTACAGATTTTTTTTTTTACTTCAAATTTTGCCTCTGTGTGTAAAATACTACGTTCTGCTGATCAGGAGGGTACCGAGGGTCAGATCCCACAATTACACCCTAGCCTACCATAAGTATAAGCATTGTATTGTTAGAATAAAGTAATTTTCCCTTGAAATTTTTTGTGATAGTTGCTAAAATCATAACAATTATCAGCCAGGAATATTGTCTAGCATTTTCCAGGCTGATCAGTTGGCTTCCTATGAAACCACATTCTTTGCAGTTTCTAACCATCAAAACTGCGTGTCGAAAGGATGGCATATGCGTGAAAATCACGCAGCCACGCACCATTCACTGATGACACACGGAACTGCAACGCGCGCAAAACGCTGCGTTTTTTGCGTGCGCAAAATGCACACGTTCGTGTAAATAAGGCCTAATTTACCAACACAAACAGGTAAATTAGCCACCTAAGCAAATACGGCACAACATGTCTCCACAAGCAAATTGTCTGGAGACAAAAGTCCTAAATGAACCCTGTGCCAGAGGTTACTAAACTCTGCATCACCAGCAGCGTAAATGATAGTGAAATTGATATATCAAACATTGGCATGAACGCAACTTGTATATCCAGTTTATTCTAGTGTAAACCCCAGGGAGAGTAAAGATTATTAGAATGAAGGCCATTGGATTGTGTTCTCTGCAGCTCTACAACTGTTGCTGATCATAGTTGCTGGGGTTTACCCTATACGATGCAGCATATTATCTATGAATACTGTACGTGCTTCAGTGACTATTAATAGAACATAGTGTAAATGCATAGGGACATATTTACGCGAAGCCGGTATGAAAATGTCGTGAGGAATGGGGGAGGTTTATGTAAAGGAAAGTGAAAAAAGCCTGATTTGTGCATGAAACGAGTTGTTAATTGGAAAACAGCTAGCCAAGATGCCTGTACTTTAGGGCAATCCAACTATGCATTTAGTTAAAGGGGTTATCCGGGACTTTTAAAATCGGCAGCAGGGCAGGGGATGTGTAAAATAGTAATCTGGCAGATACTCCCTGAAGTGCCCCCCCTCTCCGCTCCAGTGTTGATGCTCCGTTCTCCACGGCTACCAGAAGCTCCTGCAGCAGTCACGTCCCGTTCATCGAACACGTGCCACTGCATCCAAAAAAAAACCATCAGAATTGCCGTTTTTTTTGTTACCTTGTTTAGCACAAAAAATGGAATAAAAAGTGATCAAAAAGTAATATGTGTTGTGCCCGCGCTCGCTGACCACAGGCACATCCTACTTACCGGCAGCCGCGACCGCAGGACACTCTCTTCATGCCGGCATCTCCTTCCCCAGAGACGCTGGTACATGCGGCTGCAGCTTCCCCACTGAATCTGTGGGGTGCGCGCGCTCGTTCCCGGCCTTAAAGGGCCAGCGTGCGCACCAGTTCAAAATTCCCTGGCCAATCCCTAATAGATCCAAGACTTTAAAAAGGGTCCTGCCCTTCCTCTCCTTGCCTGAGCCTTGTTGTGTCTGCCCATGTTAGTCTTTGCACATGGTCCCTTAGTTGCATCCTGTATCCAGTGTTCCCGTTTCCTTTATCCAGTGTTCCCGTTTCCTGTATTCCCCATCCCGTATTCAATAATTGTGTTTGTTCCAGGGCATTATCTAGTGTCAGAGTCGAGAATGCCATCTGTGCCAAGTGTCATCTGTGCTAAGTATCATCTTTGTCAAGAATCTGTGCCAAGTGTCTGCTACGCCACGTGTTGCTATGCGCTACGTGCCTGCTAGGCCTAGTATCTGCCACGCAGAGTGGCTGCCAAATCATCTATCCAGGTACTCTTGTCCTAGAGACTGTTATTGACTTTTGTTTGGCCAGCTGCTACTCCGCTGCGGCCTGGTGGGTCCACATACCCCATAACAATGACAATATGTACGCCAAAATGGTACCAATAAAAAACTAGATCTGAGCCATAAAAAACCAAGTCCACATACTGCTCCATCGATGAAAAAATGAAAAAGTTATGGCTCTCATAATATGACGACACAAACCAATTTTTTTTAATAAAATGTTTCTATTTTGTAAAAGTAGTAAAACAGAAAAATAATTATATAAATCTGGTATCGCCATAATCGTAGTGACCCACAGAATAAAGTTAACATGTCATTTTTAACGAAGCGTGAACGCCATAAAAACAAAATTCGAAAAACTATGGGGCAATTACTGTTTTTTTTCCATTTTACCTTACAAAATAATTTTTTTACATTTCCCAGTACATTAAATGGTAGCATTAATAAGTACAACTCGTCCTGCAAAAAAAAAAAAAAAAGCCCTCATATGACTGTTAATGGAAAAATAAAAAGTGGTGAAAAAGGAAAAAACGAAAATGAAAAAAATTCAAATGGTCTGTCATTAGGGGGTTGAAATTGGCTATAGAAATTTTCATTATTCTCCAGTCAATTTATTTTGATTAGAATAAATCTTTAAAGGGAAGGTGTCCCGAATTTTTTTTTTTATATATAATTTTGCTTTTAGTATGGTATTAAAATAAATTTTATTTATTGGTGTTCTTGTGTTGTACTTTTTTCTTTTTCCTTACTTTTACTTCTCTATGGGGGCTGCCATTTTTTTTTCATCTCTGTATGTGTCGATTAACGACACATACAGAGATGGAATACGGCACATACATCCCCATAGGGAATGCGAACGGGAGCCGTTCCATTCACTATAGCGTACGCCGTCTGTGTGGGAATGGCGCATGCCCCTCCCACACAGACCAAAAGGAAGGTCTTTGGTAGAGCGATATCCGGCACCATTTTCATGTGGACCGGAAGCCGCGGCTGGACAGTAAGATGACAACTTCCGGTCATATGTTCCAGGCAGCGAAGACGCAAGGTGTAGGAGCGGAGGCGACAGCGGCGGCAGGAGCAGGTAAGTTATGTTTGTGTATGTGATGTGTGTATTATGTTCGTGTATGTTTGTGTTATACTGTCTGATTACCACTGTATCTGATCCTCCTACACTGTGCAGTCGCTCAGAAAATGGCGGCACACAGTGTAGGAGGTTTGAAGATTCAACCCCCTCCTTCTCCTGGCACTAGCCAGAATAAGGGAGGGGGGATTGTGTGAGGATACTAGAGCGAGTGTGTCTACCCCAAATTTGCAGCATAAACCAATGAGGTTGCTTTACCACATTGCCAATGCTGCAATTTCAGGAATTGCTCCCTCTAGTGACCAGCACATGGAAATGTTATAAATTAGAATCTAATTTATAATATTTCCTGACTTGTGAAAACATTAAAAAAATTAAAACAATGTGTAATCACTTATATACTAACAGTTTAACTAAAAAAAGAAATAAAAAAATTTCTAGTGTGTACAATGACAACAAGAAAGATGGAAATAAAAATGGTCATGCACATGTTCTGTAAAGAAGGACGATGGGCCCTCAGAATCATTTCCTCTGGTGGTTGCAGATTTTGCAAGTATTTTTTTAAGTCAAAACTAGAAACTGAACCTAAACAGAAGAAATATATAAAGGAAGGCCTTACAGGACTGCTCTCCTGCATCCAATTCTGGTTTTGGCTGGAAAAAATGCATGCAAAATCTGCATCAATTCTGCACTGTGTGAACAAGGCCTTACACTGCTCTGACAACTGATACCTACAAGCACCTTTAAGTTACTTCAAATACTTCCTTTTAAGCTGAGATTTGTGTTGGCTGCTTTGGATGATGGACATGGTCCTCAATGGGTGCTTCTCAGCCAAAATGTGTCCCCCTCTGGCAGAAGATGTGATCATTTTGCATACATCAACAGGATGAACAGCTATGTTCCCCTTTGAATCTGCAAGTTGGTGGAAGAATAGATTTACTATATAATTCTTAATTCATATATTACATATAGTGCACAGTCACATGACCCATAAAACGCGAATTTACATTTTTCATATTTCAAAGACCCTTTGAATTCTCGCTAGCAGCACCTATCTAGTGACATGCCTAATAAACGTCACAGGTGCTCACAATTCCTCAAAGATTAATTAGTGTCTTTTTATCAGCGGATGTGACAGCAGTGCAGACCCAGCTGTAAAATGGACCAGTCACTTCATCTCATACCTGCGGTGTTGATCTGCTTTGTTCTGCTGTTCAGGATACTAGATTCTGCTGATGCTGATGAGATGACATGATCTTTATACACAACTCAGAGTCTTGTAGAGAAACTCGTCTTGTTTAATGTGATCTAAAGTGTATGACATTTTACTTATAACTAGGCATTTTTGCCTTACACTTATTGCTATGCAAAGCACCAGGCGCTCATGAGAGCTGAAGACAAGATAAAGAAAGATGTGATAAGGATGCCTGAATCATGCAGTAATGAACAATTCACTTTACAACTTATATAAGGTCTCAGGATTTAAAGGCAAAGTAAATACAATATTTTAAATGTATTTTAAATACATATCACAACTGCTGTATATTTCTCACTGGAATTCTCAAAGGACCATTTTTAGAGATAAAACTAAAATAATGTCTTAAATATGAGTTTCTGCTCATTGAATTTTAGTTAATTGCTTAGAAACCTTATTAGATGTGCTTAAAATATCTATAGATGGTTGCTATCAGGGCCGGGTTATAAGAAAGGCCAAAGGGGCAAATGCCCTTGGACCTCCACCTGTCTCCTCAAGATGATTATTATTGGAGCACCCTATGGTGGTGTTATTTGGACCCTGCATGGTACTTATGGTGGTTATTTGTGCACTTTGTTAATTTTTCAGGGTCTATTGTGATTGAGTCCTTTTGTAATATATTTTAATTGAATAGTTTGATTTTCCCCTTGTTTCCTTCCCCTTAATAAAAACATAGGAGATCCCAAACTCTTTACTCAGGGACCTCCAAAAACCTTGATCCAATCCTGTTTGCAAATGTAAATTGCATTTAGCCTATAATTTTCTATGTTAACAACTAATCTGCTCTTTAAAAGTGGGGAAAAGTTGTCCCTAATGTAGTAAAATATCTCTTCATTAAAGATGTGTAACGAAAACAGCCCTCTTATAAAATAAAGTCATGGGTCCAGCATCTCTGTTATCACTGGCGGAAGCTGTGTCAGGAGAAATAAAGTACTGTATTTTTTCGGACTATAAGACACACTTTTTGTCCTAAAAACTGAGCTGTAATCTTATTGTGCATCTTATAGTCCGAATTAGGACTGCCAGTGTATGAAGAAGCAGGAGACTGCCAGTGTATGAAGAAGCAGGAGACTGAGCTCCATGATTCAAAGGTCCTTGTAGTGCAGTTTTGTGGAAGCAGCATGTCCTGTGCTGTGTGTAAAAAATCTCTGTTATCTGCACACTGAACAGTCGCATCTTACACACAAAATTCTGTAAAATCTGACTGTTCAGTGAGCTAATAACAGACATTTGTACACACAGCACAGTAAATCTGTGCAGGTACTGATCTGCAAGGACCTTCTAGCCACATCCTCCCCCCCTCCTGTGAGCAACATCAACTCTAAAGCAGTGACCTGAGCAGATTCATCCCTATTAACCCCTGCCTCTCCACTCCTCTGATGTTTGGTGAGTTCAGGAGAGGATGAGGGCCCAATAGCTGCCAAAACATTGTATTACTGTGGCTGGCATTGTGGTGGGGTACTGGATCTGTACCATATCACTCATTGGAAATGTGCAGTAAAAGAACAAAACATTTTCTCCTCTTTTAAGCTTGAAATTATGTGTGTGTCATATGATCCAGTGTGTCCTATAGTCCAAAAAATACGGTATGACATGGCGGCCATTCAAATAAATGCCCATTGATGTAATGCATGGAAGCGCCAAGTCCGTTCTTACAGAGTGGCTCTCTGTTCCGGCACATAAAGGGGGTCAGAAGTGGGGAACTCCACGCTATGTTGTACCTATTCCCTAATAGGGCATATGGACAGGGGTTGTTAACTAGAGATTAATGTAATACGGTAAAATTTACTTTAATTTGGCAATAATAAGAGCTGAGAAGTCACGGATTTTCAAAAGTTCTGGCTAGAAAATGATATTAAATTTACTTGTCAGAATAGAGAGCCTTGCCAAGTTGGATACTATGAGCTACTGGTAAACTCAGTCTCATATCCATCTCATCTTAATCTCATATCAATCTCATCTCAATCTCATATCGCATATCGACGTTCTCTTAAGGAATTTGTCATCTTTATGAATCCAGACAATAACTTCCGTGAAATCTAGTAAGAAACATGACATTTCTACATTCCAGTGGAATAATCGCTGCATTTTCTGTACTTCTTAGTCTGTCACTGATTGTAAATTCCACATTTCAAGAATTTGACTTATGAATGACTAGGAAATATTGCAGTGGAGTCATGAAAAGATGACATCTGCCATTTACTGTACACAGCCATTAAAGTTCAAGTTATCCATGTTATTTGGGCCGTGAGAGGCAGATTTGTAGGGCATAGGTCATGGATTTTGGTGAACCCAACTAGAATTTCAGCCTTTTAGACATAACAGAGAATTACAAATTAAGATTGTTAAACGCCTAGAGGCACCGCAGTCATAGAGAAAGTGCGAGACCGAGCAACCAAGTCATTAGGTACAGAGGCTCCTTGTTAAAAGGGCTAAATATCGAAATTATGGATGTTTACTCTAGAAACAAAAGGTTACCCCAGACTTACTATTAACTTAAAGCGTATGTATTATTTTTTTCAATAAAAATGCCAGTGTGTTTGGTGCAACTTTCAAATTGGTTCTTATTAAAAATTATTTTTACTTTTTGAGATACAGCTGCCCTGTATCCTTTATAAGGATCCGCTGTATCGTTCGCTGAATCCTGTACCTGTTCATAACTTAGATGTGATAGATTACAGGTGGATCCTGCGTGTCAGACACACTCAGGACCCGCTGACACTGAATCCGTCAGTCCTGCGGATCTGATGGATTCAGGTCTTCGCGAACGATACAGCTGCTCTATATACAGAATACTAAGCAGCTGTATCTCAAAAAGAAAACAAAAGGAAAAAACAGCACCGTTTCAGTTGTATAGGGTGCAAAGTCCTCGTCCGAACATATGACCAATGTCCCAAAGTACCCAGCAAACACCAAAATACAAGGCAGCACTCCAAATTTTGTGAAAAATAGGATCACTTTGATCACCTCTTGCGACGTTTCAGCCCTACTCCATGGGACCTTTCCCAAGCAATGCATTTCAGTGAACAGTGCACATATAAATATTGATTTACCAAAGTACATAATAAAACAATTTGAATAAAGAACTGTATAATTTGTCACTATGGATACATAGTACAAAAATGAAAAAATATTCTGTGTAATTAATAGGATATGGTGATCATATTTCAATTAAGAAGGCAATCAGCCTATACTGTATATACAACCTCAAAGGGTGTTAAGCGCCAATACATAAAGTGCAGGTGTGCAGAATTAGAAATATTTAAAACTTTTAGTCAGTAGAATTAAGTTCACCATCTGGCGGATCCCTTTACTTCTTCCATGCTGTTCCAATCTCTCTGCGTCTTCCGAGAGTTAGTGCGCATGCGTTAACCCTATCATCTCACGCAATTGCAATACAAAAGAAAATATGGCACCATTGGCTTCCACATCAAGGACCTTCCTCCATATCAGATCAGATGACCCATATTAGCCAATAGAAGCTTGCAGGTTCTTCATACACACAGGTTCCTATAACAACCCAGTCATTTTTGTTTTACACCGGATTTCTGTAACAATCCAGCCATCTTTCTTTACTCGCCGTGAACTGACTGCACCTATACTACTGTAATGATGGGGGTAAGGAAACAGACAAGTGAGCCCTAATCTACCTGCCACTCAGTCCCTGCCTACTTGCAACGACCCGCCCTAGGCGACGGGGTACAACTGGGCGACGGTCCCTACGCTCAATAAGTGCCCGACAGACAAACAGACAAGGGTACACAGAAGCAAGGGAAAAGGGGCAGTTGCCCACGGCAACACCGTGAGCAACAAGAGTGGTGAACGAGCCGAGTCAAACCAGGAGTGTACGAGGTACCAAACGCAGAGCAGGAGAATAGTCAGTAAGCCAGGATCAATATGAAGCAGGGTCAAATGGTTCAAGAAGCTGCAGCAGGGCCAGGAAACCAAACGAGAAGAATCATAAGCAAGGAGGAACAGGAAAGGCAGGTATAAATAGACAGAGGGCGGGAGCTAGCTCCGTCTGGCCAGGCTGTGATAGGCTCTCCCACTCCTAAGCCTGCCATCCTGAGTGGTGGAAGATGGAGTCAGTCTCACAGACATAAAAGCAGGTGCAGACTGATTACCTATGGACGTGGATACAGAAGCTGTGCCTGGCAGATCCTTAACAACTACACTGTACTTATACTGGATTTCAGCATTCTCATAAATTGAACCCCTTTCAGACCAGTCATGCCTCCAAAAAGGCACTTGGCTGGAAGACTCCTGCAGCAAAGCGCATGGCTGCTGCCCGAGCTGCTGAAACCTCTCAACAAACCCAAACCCGTCTCCAGGCTGACAAGAAACGTCACAGCCAACAGCGAGCTGCTGAAACTCCCCAGCAGACTGAGGCAGGACTGCAGTCTAAGCGAGATAGACGAGCATTGGCTTCATATCCGTAGGAAACAACGTTTTTAACTGCACACAATAAACAACAAACACATAGACCCATGCGAAGCCGGGTAACTCCGCTAGTATGCTATAAAATGAAGAATTTACTTGTAGCCTGAGATAGCTTTGTCTAGAATAATTACATTACTGTACAATTACCAGTTCTATTTCTGCTCACTTCTAAACCAACTTTTCTCTCATGTATGGACCCCCAACGAGCAGAGGCCTGGATGTACTTTGAGACTCTTTAACCATTTAATATGATAAGAAATAGGCAACCAACATGTGTGACACATTGATCGAAAACAAGGTCGCTCCTCATAAATTGATGACATATTTTCAAATGTTCTCCAGTCTAAATCCAATTATTAAAATATCACCCAGTGAAAACAGGATGCCTGTAAATAGAGGCTTCTTCAGATGTCCTATTTCATGACTGTTTTTACTGTAATGGTTACATAGAAAGACCCTCTAGACGTCAGTCAGTGCTGCTGGTTCACACCTTCCACGCTCGCCCAGGCAGTACAGCCAGTTACCAGGAACACTGTAGAGAGTATTCCCATTAACTATTCTAAATTGTCTGAAATGAAGATGAAATTACGTGACAATATTGGATTCCGTGCGCTAAGACCTGAATCAGTCAGGTCCTCGGGACTCACAGGTTCAGTGTCAGCGGGTCCTGGGTGTCTCTGACACGCAGGATTCACCTGTAATCAATCACATCTAAGTTATGAACTTAGATGTGATCGATAGCAGCTCGATCAGGACCCGCTGACACTGAACCCATCAGTCCCGCGGACCTGACAGATACAGGTTTCAGCGCTAGATACAGTTGCTCTGTATACAGGATACAAAGCAGCTGTATCTCAAAAAGTAAATATAATTTTTTAATAAAAAGTATTTTGAAAGTTGCACCAATCACACTGATGCACAATTTTTATTTTTTTTTAGCAATTTGTTCTACAGTAGCTGTTATTTTTTTTTAGCAATTTATGCTACATTAGCTCTTCTGCGTAATTGAACTGGACGGACTAGCTTTTGCTCCCTACGCACATCAATGAGTCTCAGGCACCTATGAACCTGTCGCTGGTTGTCCTTCTTCAGACATTTTTTGGTAGATACTAATCCATACCAGTAACACCCCACAAGAACCGCCATTTTGGAGATGCTCTGACCAAGTCATCTAGACATCAAAATTTGGCCATTGTCAAAGTCACTTAGATCCTTACGCTTGCTCATTTTTCCTGCTTCCAACGCATCAACTCCAAGATCTGACCGTTCACTTGCTGCCTAATAAATCCTTCCCATTGTCAAGCACCATTGTAACCAGATAATCAATGTTATTACCTTCACCTGTCAGTGGTTTTAAAGTTGTAGGTAGCTGATCGGTCTAATGTATTTTAGAAAATATCTATTAATTTTAAGAGTGTAATGTATAAGATGTAACACTAACTGTGTGAATAGCGTGACACTTAGTGGTCAAATTATTAGAAACAAATCACACAAATACTACTGTGCTGAGTATCATTTGTTTTATTTGACATATACAATGTGTATTTAACATAATATTTTTTCCACACTTTTCGTCCTGATTTTATGTGATTGGTCCCAATACACTACATTGAAACTCCACTCCTTAACCTGAATCACACTTGTTAGTAACAAAGGAGGAGATCCTCAATTGATACCTCCTTATAATAAAAAAAAAATGTTTTTAGGATAGTTTAAAAGAAGATCCACCCTTTATCGCCTTCCATGTCGTGCAGTACGTCATCTACACACACCTAGGTAATTGCTGCTAGTCATTCCTTCTCAATGAGTACCCTGCTAATCTATGTAATCCCTTTCGGAAGAATAAATTTGTGTGACAGCATAAAAATACATTGTTTCTCCAAGCAGCTTGGTCTTGACGCATTTTAATACCGGAGGATATAGTCAGAGTTGCTGTAGAAGCATTGTACAGCGTTGCTGTACTGCACTTGGTTACTGAATCTTCTTACTGCCGGTCTACATGTGTGTTTGTATTCAGACTTTTCTGGCTGAAAAAGTCTCAAAGTAGCATGACTGCTTGTATTAATTTGAGCATTTTGTTTGTATTTGTTTTCGTGGCACATTATTTTTGCTTTATGATTGATTTTAGAGTTGTGCCTGTTCTATAGACAACTACATCAGGTAAGCCTAACCATTTTGCATCTTGTCTTTGAACCTTTTTGCAATTTTGGTTAAACTATGGTATACCATGTGTTTTTTTTTTTCTCTTTCCTTTTACAAAATGTTAAAGCTGTGTGTCATGCCCATGGCCGCAGGCCGTCAGGCTCACTCACCTCCTGAAGCTCGCAGCCATGGATCTGCGAGCGCTGGCCCCAGTCTCCTCCTCAGGGGACGCCAGCGCTCACTTCCGCTCACCTCGGCCGGGACCCGTAGGGTGCGTGCGTACGCTCGTGCCCGCTCTTAAAGGGGCAGTGCGCGCACCAAACTTTCATGTATTATTAGCCCATAGCACCCTAGACTATAAGAAGGGCTCAGCCCCTTCCTCCCACGCCTGAGTGTTGTTGTCGTACCCTAAGTTCTTCTATGTAAATGGTCTCCTAGTGTTTCCCAGTTCCCAGTGTTCCCTGCTCCTGTATCCTGTATCCCGTGCTATCCTGGTCAAGTACCATGCTGAGCTGAAGTCGTGCTGTGCTGTATACCACGCCTGTCCTGCTACACCGCGCCTGACGTCTACCTGCTGCCTAGTCCCAGCCGTACCTGCCTTGCTACTGACCGAGCTGCCACAGGTACCCTATACGAACTATAGACTGTAATCTGCGCCCTGTTGGCCAGCTGCCATACCGCCAGTCTCAGATATGGCTTTTTCTTTGCCACTCTGCCCTGAAGGCCAGCATCCCGGAGTCGCCTCTTCACTGTAGACATTGACACTGGCGTTTTGCGGGTACTATTTAATGAAGCTGCCAGTTGAGGACTTGTGAGGCGTCTATTTCTCAAACTAGAGACTCTAATTTACTTGTCTTGTTGCTCAGTTGTGCAGCGGGGCCTCCCACTTCTCTTTCTACTCTGGTTAGAGCCTGTTTGTGCTGTCCTCTGAAGGGAGTAGTACACACCGTTGTAGGAAATCTTCAGTTTCTTGGCAATTTCTCGCATGGAATAGCCTTCATTTCTAAGAACAAGAACAGACTGTCGAGTTTCACATGAAAGCTCTCTTTTTCTAGCCATTTTGAGAGTTTAATCGAACCCACAAATGTAATGCTCCAGATTCTCAACTAGCTCAAAGGAAGGTCAGTTTTATAGCTCCTCTAAACAGCAAAACTGTTTACAGCGGTGCTAACATAATTGCACAAGGGTTTTCAAGTGTTTTCTAATCATCCATTAGCCTTCTAACACAGTTAGCAAACACAATGTACCATTAGAATACTTGAGTGATGGTTTATGGAAATGGGCCTTTATACACCTATGTAGATATTGCATTAAAAACCAGACGTTTGCAGCTAGAATATTCATTTAGCACATTAACAATGTATAGAGTGTATTTCTGATTAATTTAATAAAACTGTGCTTTTCATGCAAAAATAAGGAAATTTCTAAGTGACCCTAAACTTTTGAACGGTCGTGTATGTCATGAATAGTGCGTTGAGTGGGGAACAAACACCAGCCCCATCTACCCTGTGTGGCAAAACTTGGCATCATAATTGGGGGGGGGGGGTAATTTTGATCTTTGCTATGGGGCCTCAATCTTTTAAGTACACCAGTTCCTGAACACTTTATAGAGCAGACTGTGCTGGCATCTTATAGTATAAGACTAGTCCATGGAGGAAGTTTTGGCTACTGCTTACCCCTATTTCTCATGCAGGGAAGCACTAATCCAAAGTCACGCAGACAACCATCACCATGACATTTTATGAAAAGTTCTTAATAAAATGTTTGCAAAAGTGGAGCTTTCTCTTTCCTGCATTATGAATTACTTCTTGTGTATTATCCCGTGGACTACTTGTAGTCTCAATATGTGAGCTTTAGACTTCAGATTTTTTTCTGACTGGAACAGAAGCACGGAACCGCTTTCTGGAAACGTTCCATGTTGTAGAGATGTAAAGCGTCTGCCACTTGAAACTGAAAACACAGTCTATTAATTCATAAGCAGGTGTTATAACCACAGACTGTAACTTCCTTCTGCAGCTGAGTAGGAGCTTGTTATGTGCAATGTCGGCGTATCTTCTTATTTTCATGTGGAAAAGATCAGCCCTGAAGACAGCTCCGGTACTTTGCTTTTTATGTATTAAATGCCTGACAAACAATACAGTCTGATACCTCAATATACGCCTATTACTGTACAAAAGAAGAAGGGCATTTGAAGTGACGGTCCTCCATGGAGCTGCTTGAATTAAATATAATATGGAATTTTTTCAAATAAATTCCCTAACATAATGTCATTACGGAATTCTCTCCATTTAGCCACAATGGAGTTCCAATAATAACACACAAACTCTCAGTGGCTTCACTTTATACCTGTCAGCTGTCGCAGGCTGTTTTATGACAGCCTGTTTATGTAGTCTGCTGATGGGCAGTAGGGAGGGATTAAAAATGAATGTCGGAACACTTATGTTTGTAAAGGTAGTGTTTTGATAATACACAGAGAATACCCAAATTGGCAATTGTTTTTCTGGAAAATTTTATTAAGTGCAAAAGTACTAATAACGCAAACTCATAACAAAAGCAAACGTCAGAATCCCAACAAGAGCCACAAACCCCCACAGTAACAGACATAGCCCCCAGATGTAATTCACCCATGCACTCCACTAAGTGAGCATCACACCTGCTATTCTTCCACACATGCTATCCTTGCTAATGCTTTGAAGTGGACAGGCCGAGTGGGAGGCGCATCACATGTGCCCCAAAAATTCTCATGCGTGCTGCGTTGGGCACACATGCCACATGTACTAGATCATTGCTATTTAAAGCTGACCATAAATATTAGGTAGCTGTTTGCCAAACAACTTATCTGCTATCACCCCCAACTCACTGGGCTTAACTGAACACACGTTATTTCAATAGAAGAAGAACATAAGCAGTTGTCAGAGACCTCAGGGGCCACTCGTCTCTGGGGCAAACAGAGGATCAGACAGGTTAAAACTCAATCTGTGCGCCGGGATAGTCCATTCAAGGATTGGATTTGATTTCTCATTGATTCTATAGCGCCAACATATTCTGCAACGCTGTAGACAGATTGTAGACAGATTGTCATCACTCACATCAGTCCCTGTCCCCAATGGGACTCACAATCTAATTTGCTTATCTAGGACACACCTAGGGCCAACTCCGCAGGATGTCAATTAACCTATTAGTTAGGCCGGGTTACCACGGGTCGGATACACTGCATAAAGACCACGCAGTGTATCCGACCTGGAACCCGCAGTACATTCCGCCTGAAAAAAACGCTTTTTGGAACGGAATTTCCGTTGCGGAAAGCAGCGCTATGGGTAAAAAAAACACTTTCATACTTACCCCCTCCATTTTCTCTGCCCGTAGTCCGGCCTCCTAAGGTGACATTACAGACCATGTGACGCTGCAGCCTGTGATTCGCTGCAGCGGTCACATGGGATGCAACATCATCCCAAGAGGCCGGACTGCAGGAAGAAGCAGGGAGGTCTGGGTAAGTATAATTTTTTTCCCCTGAGTTGCGATTTTGCGGCGGAATCGCTACGATTCCACTGCAAAAATCGTAACACTTGGCTATCTGCGGGTTTTGCATTCCTATTGAATTAAATGGGGAAAACTCGCAAAAGAAAACGCAACATAAATTGACATGCTGTGGATTTAAATTCCGCTCCGCAGGTCAATTTATTAGCATTTACGCTGATTTTTTTTCTGAATCTCATCCACTTTGCTGCTACTGTAAATGCTGTGAATTTTCTGCACAGAATTCCGCTGTGGAAATTCTGCAGTATTTATGCTATGTGGGAATCCGGCCTTCGGGTGTATTCACATGCTGCGGTTTTGCCGCACGGCCAAAAACCACATTGAAAAACGCGCAAGTTTTTACCGCAATTTTGCTAATTGCGGTAAAATCTCATGCGTTTTGCGGTGCAAAACTGCACCCTGTGAATACATCCCTAGGCTACGTGCACACGTTGTGTAATTTGGTGCAGAAAATCCGCCTCAAAACCACAAGTAAATGAAGGTAATTCCGCAGGTAAAATCTGCACCTAATAGTGCGTTTTTTAAATGCGTTTTTAGATTTCAATGCGGAAATAGGTGCACTTTTATGCTGCAGATTTTGGTGCATTTTTTTTATAAACTTGTCAGATACAATTCGCAGGCGGAAACACAAGATAAATTGACATGCTGCAGATTTTAAAACAAGCACTGCAGGTCAATTTAACTATAGAAAAATTCTGCAATGTGTAGATGAGATTGCTTAAAATCTCAGTTACTTTGCTGGTACTGTCTTACGCTGCGGATTTGCCACAGTAAAATATGCACGTAATACACATCGTGTGCATTCGCCCGTAGTGTTTTTTTCCAGTCTGCGCGTGGATCTGCAGAATCAACCCCAGCTCCTAAACAATCACGGATGCACTATTTGTATGGACTGTCTGGGAATTTATGGATGGCTGGCACTACTGGGTGGATTTGATCATCTACGTTACAATGCAGATCTATCACCCCCACTATCACTCTACAAAAATCATATTTGTTATGAGTGGTTTTCAAGCTAGAATCCTGGCAGCTCACCAACTTTGGTGCCCGGGTAGCTGAATCCACCACTGCTCCACCAAACTCTATTAACGTTCATTTCTGATTTTGCTGCACAGCCTTTGACTATTATTCTTACTAAAACTTACATAAAAACATGTTTTCCCAATGTGGTTTGCAGTAATTTCACAGATGCTTGTGGTGAAAGGCTAGAGGTCACATGAATTAATGTTATAAACATTAAAATGTATGAAATAATTTAGGAACTAAAAAAAAAAACTAAACCATGTGAGGGTGAATTTAGATATTGTACTTCCCTTTTCCCATAAACTAAAGCTGCTTATTATACGGCCGGGTTCCCACGGGACGGATCTGCTGTTTAAAAGCCACGCAATATATCCGACCTGGAACCTGCATGCATTCCGTCCCACAACTGAACCACACCGTGGTGCGTTTTTTCGGACTGAATTTCCGTGGCGGATAGCAGCGGTAAAAACCACTCATACTTACATAGGTCATTGTTATGGTGACGCGTCCCTCCATCACAGTCCGGTCCGGCCTCCCTGGATAACGCTGCAGCCCATGTGACCGCTGCAACCTGTGATTGGCTGCAGCGGTCACATGGGATACAACGTAATCCCAGGAGGCCAGACTGCTGGAAGGAGGAGTACGTTCTGGGTAAGGGCAGATGCAGACGAACGTTGCGTTTTTGCGCGCGAAAACAACGCAGCGTTTTTCGCGCACAAAAACCATTTGACAGCTGCGTGTGTCATCCGTGTATGATGCGCGGCTGCGTGATTTTCGCGCAGCCGCCATCATAGAGATGAGGCTAGTCGACGCCCGTCACTGTCCAAGGTGCTGAAAGAGCTAACTCTTTCAGCACCCTCGACAGTGAATGCCGAACACAATATCGAAAAACCTGTTGAAAAAAAAGAAAAAGTTCGTACTTACCGAGAACTTCCCGGCCGTTGCCTTGGTGACGCGTCCTTGGTGACGCGCCTCTCGACATCGGGCCCCACCTCCCTGGATGACGCGCCAGTCCATGTGACCGCTGCAGCCTGTGCTTGGCCTGTGATTGGCTGGAGCTGTCACTTGGACTGAATTGTCATCCCGGGAGGTCAGACTGGAGGAAGACGCCGGGAGTTATCGGTAAGTCAGAACTTCGTTTTTTTTTCTACAGGTTCATGTATATTGCGATCGGAAGTCACTGTCCATGGTGCTGAAACAGTTTAACTCTTTCAGCACCATGGACAGTGACTATCTCCTGACGTCGCGTACCGATAATTTTTTTGCCGGGTTCGGCCAAAACGAGTTCGGCCGAACCCGGTGAAGTTCGGTTGGTTGTCCGGGTTCGCTCATCGCAAAGACACTCCGTTTGGATGTTCGGAAACAGAAAAGCACGTGGTGCTTTTCTGTTTACATTCATCCTTTTGACAGCTGGTGCGCTGTTTCAGTCGGTTCGCACGGAAGTGCTTCCGTGCAACCTGCGTGGTTTTCACGCACCCATTGACTTCAATGGGTACGTGATGCGCGAAATACGCAGAGTTATTGAACCTGTCGCGCTTTTTGCGCAGCAGACAAACGCTGCGCAAAAAGCACGGACTGTCTGTACTGCCCCATAGACTTGTATTGGTCAATGCGTGCCGCGTGAAAACCACGCGGCCCGCACGGACCGAATACACGCTCGTGTGAATCCCCCCTAAGTATGATTTTATTTTTTTCCTAGTTGCGATTTTTGAGGCGTAATCGCTGTGAAGTCGCAACACTGGGCTTTCTGTTGTGGGTTTTTAATTCAATGGGGAAGACCCGCAATGGAAAGTCCACAAAAACGCAGCATAAATTTACATGCTGTGGAATATAATTCCGCACCGCAGGTCAATTTATTAACGTTTACGCTGCGTTTTTTTCCTCGCAGTGTGGGCATCAGATTTTCTGAATCTTATTCACTTTACTGCTACTGTAAATGCTGCAGAATTTCCACACAGAATTCCGTTACGGGAATTCCGCAAGCGTTTACGCCATGTGGGAACCTGGCCTGATGGTTCTATCATTTTACATATAGCAATCCTTGCAGCACTTTATATTATTACCAAAAGTATGGACCATTCTCAGTAGGGCAAAGTGATGTGCAGAAGCCCTGCAGGTCGACACACTAAGTCCCTATGGCTCTTTATTACGGAGCCATAGGCAGCCACGGAGCCATAGGCACTCCGTGGCTGCTGTATGGTGCCTTAGTGAGGCACCATAGGTTTGCCTAGAAGCAAAACACCTCCATAATACAGCATTCATTGCAACATGTGATGCAGAAGCAGTTGGCTCCGTACACTGTATAGCGGCTGGGCTGAGTTAATGCAGCTCTGCTCCTATTTACTTGAATAGGAGCAGAGTTGCAGTTCTGCAGCACGCCGCTATACAGTGGTCGGAGCCATTTGCTTCCGGCTCCAAACTCTGTATAACTCCCGATGCCAGAGGCAGCAATCACAGCTGATCGGTGCAGAGTCTGGGTGTCGGACACCCACCGATCATATACTAATGACCTATCCTGTGGATAGGTCATCAGTATAAAATACCGCCCCATGATCAGAAAACCCTATTTATTTTTATGTAAGACCTGTGCATTTAATGTCTATTTACATGTAAAATGTTTATGTATGAATATATAGATTGTTGCCGTCAGGTCTGCCAGAGTAAAATTATGATCCAGGTTGGTCACACACAGGTTAATCCAGCTACTCATTTTAAAGGCCACAAAGTTTTTCAGAAAGAAACATAGATGTCAATCAAATCAAATTTGCACAGCAGTTCTCAGTAGTGTATGATCTGCCATTGCGCTAGGTGATCTGTAGTCATAGAGTGTGTAATACATGTACTGTATAATGGGTTTGTAAATAAAGGGGATGTGCGCTTTTGCAACCATTTTGTTATTGCTCTAATACATACAAAATAGGAAACGTAGCAACTTTGCAAAGTTTTGATTATAAATATATTACAAATACATTATCTTGCCAAAATGTGTAGGCAGCTCCTATGCAGACCTATATCTCCATACCCTACATACAAACCTAGTATGTAATCTGATCCTGCAGTCATCTGTTGCTTCCTTCCATCTGTTCTGTCTTTTTTCCAACCTGTTGTCTGTAGGTTAGAAAGGAGAGGGGGCAAAGGGTGACTGCTCAGACCATCATCAATAACATGACTGGGGATAATAGAGTTCGGTTCTGTCTTCCCTTAAACCTACTGCTGTGGCGAAACACACCAGCTCCTCCTCAGATTTTTCTTTTATTTCTCTAATCCCAAATAATGACACTGAGACTTAGGGTATGTTCACACGACCTCTTTTCAGACGTAATGGTAGCGTTTTACGCCGCAAATTACGCCTGAAAAGACGGCTCCAATAAGTCGGCAAACATCTGCCCATTGCTTGCAATGGGTCTTACGATGTTCTGTGCAGACGAGCTGTCATTTTACATGTCGCTGTCAAAATACGGCGCGTAAAATGACGGCTCGTCAAAAGAAGTGCAGGACACTTCTTGGGACGTTTTTGGAGCCATTTTCTCATAGACTGTATTGAAAACAGCTCCAAAAACGGCCGTAAAAAATGCTGCGAAAACGCAGCGAAAAACGCAGCGAAATACGCGATTTGCTCAAAAAACGTCTGAAAATCAGGGGCTGTTTTCCCTTGAAAATAGCTCCGTATTTTGAGACGTTTTTGACTCTGCGTGGGTCTGTTCACACAGAGTATTTTGACTAGCTTTTTGGAGCGGAAACCGCTCCGCAAAACTCGTCAAAAACCGGACGAAAATGCCTCCCATTGATTTCAATGGGAGACGGGGGCGGTTTTCTCCCGCGAGCGATAAAACCGTTTCGCGGGAGAAAGAAGGGACATGCCCTATCTTCGCACATTTATGCCTCTGACCTCCCATTGACAACAATGGGAGGCAGAGAAAGCGTATTTCGCAGAGTATTTTGCCCGAAAAACGCGGTGAAAATCGTGGCAAACGATGTGCAGGAAGGACAAAATCTGCCTCAAAATCCCAAATGGAATTTTGAGGCAGAATTTTCCTCCTGCAAAAAACTCTGTGTGAACACAGACTTAGAGCTGGAATGAATTGGCCACAGCAGCCATTTTATTAACAAGCAACAAAAAACAACTTAATAATAAATACCAATAAATACAAAATAAATAACAACAACTTAACTTTTCACGCAAACCCCCATACAAACATCATTCACGTGAAAAAAACATTCACCCCTTATGGAAAATTGGGAAGATCCTTGAAGCTAATAAATAGGATCTAGCGCCACTCTGCCCATATCTCTATTTTATCCCCAGCTGTCCTACCACAGGCTCAGGGGCAACGTGATAACAGCAGATGTCTAAAATGTCATCATTTTGCTCCCCGGGACCCCACCCAGCAGGAGCCCATATAAGCCAGCTCCCCCATAATGACAATCTGGGAGGGACCATCTCCAGTATGACTCACTCCCCCACCAATTTTAACCAACACCAAGGACTCCCCAAAGAGCATACCTTGACCACCTCAAGCATGCCATTCCCCCACAACAACAGAGCACATTTGATTCTCTCCTGAATCCTCAATGCCCACAAATCAATTCCCACCGCATTCAAATGCACACCAGAAGTTACCTGTACATCCTCAAAATCATAATGTCGCACAAACACACCACCATTCCTCACCACAAAAGCTGACACAGCCTGATTCACCGTCACATGAGCCCTATTGATCCCAACCACCAACCTAACAGATCTCTACGCTCTCTGATGCACAATCTCCGACCACAATCACGCGAGGAAAAAGCGACCATAACCTAATTAAATCATAACTTATGTCCCTGATCAACTCGCGGAAGGGCCTGACCCCCAGGTCATTCTCCCCAACTTGAAGAAACAGCTCATCAGGTACCCTATCTAACATCATGTAACAGTGAAACTCAAAGAGGACCCCCCTCAGCCATACCTCGGAATCCAAGCCAGCGCAAAGTAGCCGCTAACATGGAAAAACCGAGTTTCTACCCGTCCGGACGAACATCCGCCCGCAACGCCCCTCAATGTACATAGGAGTGCCTAACAATCCAGACCAGACACGTGGAAGAATCTAAAAGAAAAAAAAATGAAAACGTCAGTAACTTCACCCGTGGCAGAAAAAACCCAGAGCATGAACAAAAGGAAACCCCCCTATAGTGAGAAACCAATTACAGCAATTACATACGATGAGGGCAGACATATAACCGGAACCGTTGGGACTGCCACCGATACGGCGTACTGCGTCGGGCCCCAGACCCCATCCCACAGCCTCTGCTGTGGCTCCTATCCGAAAGGAGTGCGGGGCAAAAGCCTTACCATTAAGGCCAACGTTTCCAAAAAACCATGGTAAATTGATAACATGACAAAAACGTGCCATCCATATGTCGCAACAAGGGCCCATCCACGAACCGGCTATTGCTAAAGCAAGACCTGAGGGAGTGAACGGGACACATGACAGCACTCTCAACGGAGTCTAAAACCACCCACTTCCCTCTACCCCCCCTGGTCCGTTTTGGATTGACGAATCCAGAACTACATGCTGTGAGCCAGAAGCACAACATCGTCATTCAACAAACCACGTGGCCGAGCCCCGCTTGGGGATACCTATTCACCCATCCGAAGCGCCCCGAAAAAAGCCCAAGAAAAAGCCAGTCATCCATCAGGCACCACCCTTTCTAAAGACCCTCAGGGCCTGGTCGACTAGAAATTCCTTTCTGACGTTCCGCTGGCTCCTCCATTTACACCCGAAAGCCACAGCCGCCACAAAGCGATTAAACTTCGCAACTGACCAACCCGCACCGACACATAAGCCAAGAATGCCAACAAAGCCACTATAACGGTTCTCACCGGTTTGTTTGTGGATCCTCGGTGTCGTCTGGGAGATGGTGCTTGGAACCCAGGCAACGCTTGGCACAGCGGGTAGAGGTGGTCGGATGGAAAGGCAGAAGTCAGGACAGGCAGCAGACGTCATAACAGGTATGGAAGCAATAGGTCAAGGCAGGCAGCAGGTGTCGTAACGGGTATGGATAGCAATAGGTCAAGGCAAACGGCAGGCAAGGATAGTCAAGTTTAGGCAGAGGTCAGCAACGGGAAATCCAGACAAAGGCAGAAGGGAAGGAAACAGAGAACCAGGGCATAGGGAAAACTCACGGGGAACTAGGTTGAACAAGCATGGATGAAAGGAAGGAGGAAACTTAAATAGGAAGTCTTTAGAATTAAGGCGTGCACTGGCCCTTTAAGACAGAACGAGTCATCGCGCGCGCCCTCTAGTGACTGCAACCGCACATCAAGGATGACGGCCGCGGAGGGAGGTAAGGGATGCACTTACCTGACGCCACCCTGGGCCAGCAGAGCGTCCGGATCGGGTAAGTGGAGCTCGGGATGTGCATACGGTAATGGATGGCGCAGGAACCGGAGCAGAGGCCGTGGGGAAGGCGGGGAACAAAGCCTCCTAATCACACCATGCTGCCTCATAAGCAGTTCACATCCCCGGAGCCAAGGAGGAACGGATCAGTTGATTCGCTCACCGCAGACCAGATCCCACAAGTGCTGAGGACGAGAGGCTTCCGGAGCCAACTGCCGAAATTGGTCCCCCCGTATCCAAGAAAGAGAATCTGCAAATGAGTTGTTGACCCCTGGGACGTGAACCGCAGTAACCCAAGCATTAAGCGATAGGCATACCAAGACTAATGTTGCAACAAACAGACCACAGGGGGAGATGATGCCGAAACATTGTTAATTGCCATCACCACCCCCATGTTGTCACAATGTAAACGTACCTTCCTATCTCTAAATCGGTCCCCCCAAATCGTCACTGACACTACGATGGGGAACAATTCCAAAAAGCCAAGTTACGCACCAAAACCTCCTCTACCCACTTGAAGGCCACTGGCCCCCACCACCAATCCCCGCAATAGGCCCCAAAACCCACGCTGCCCGACGTGTCCGTAAATCCCAATGTTCTCCACAACAGGCGACATGATAATCGACCTACCATTGTATTAACCCAGGAAGTCTGACCACACCTTCAGATCCTCACGATGTTCACGAGACAAGCAAACAAAATGATGGGGAGCCCCTAACCCCGCCGTTGCCCTCGGCAATCGCCTACAGAAAACCCGGCCCATGGGCATAATTCGGCAAGCGAAATGAAGCTTCCCCAGGAGATATTGCAAATTATGCAACGTAACATTCCGCAACTGGCACGCCCTCCTCACCAACAATTTCAAATTGTCCAATTTCTCCTGGGGGTGCCAGCATTTCATGCTCTCCGAATCATTGGTTATTCCTAAAATCACCAAAACAGACCGTGGGCCCCCTGTCTTATCAGGCGTGTAGCGTCCATGGCCGCGTGCCGTTGGGTTTACTCACCTCCCGACACCCGCAGCCATGGATCCGTGAGCGCTGGTCCCCATCTCCTTCCTAGGAGACGCCAGCGCTCACTTCTGCTCCAGTCTGCTGTGTCCCGTAGGGTGCGCACGCACACAAAGGAAATCGTCATCATCATCAACTGCCACGATTTCCTGGTCTATAAGAAGGCCCCAGGCCTTCTGATCCTTGCCTGAGCGTTGTTAGTTTTCCCAGTCTGTCCCTTAGTGTTTCTCGTTGCAATTGTTACCCGTGCCTTGTTACCTGTTCCTGTTTCCCATGCTGTGCCTTTAGTATTGAGTCATGCCACGTCCTGTGCCATCTGCCACGTCCGGAGGAATCCGCCACGTCCTCTGTCATCTGCCACATCCAGAGGAATCCGCCACGTCCTGTGTCATGTGCCACGTCCAGAGGAATCCGCCACATCCTGTGTCATCTGCCACGTCCGGAGGAATCCGCCACGTCTGGTGCAACCTGCGGCACCTGTGTCATCCGCCACGTTTGGCATCATCTGCTGCACCCATCTCCATCAGTGCCAGGAATCCGCCATGTCCTGTGTCATGTGCCACGTCCAGAGGAATCTGCCACGTCCTGTGTCATCTGCCACATCCGGAGGAATCCGCCATGTCTGGTGCAACCAGCGGCACCTGTGTGCCACGTTTGGCGTCATCTGCTGCACCCATCTCCATCAGTGCCAGAGCTGCGGCCACTGTCTGGACTATCCAGGTACCCTTGTGCGGGACATTGTATTGCTGGGGTTTCCTGTTGTTTGGCCAGCTGCCTGCCCGCTACGGCGGCACGGCCTTGTGGGTCCACTAACCCGCTACGTGACAAGGCGCAAGGGGCACTCCGGATCGGCTAGCCACTCATTCAGCCGTAGCTCAAAAGTTTCTGCAAACAGGGGACCCGCCGGACCAATACAAAGCAAATCTTCCAAGTAATGAATGAGTGAGGCAACTCCAGCCACCTCACAAATCACCCATTCCAAGAATGAACTAAAGGCTTTAAAGTTGGCGCATGAAATGGAGCAGCCCATCGGAAGACATCTGTCAACGAAGTACGCCCCCTCCCAATAACAACCCAACAGCCGAATACTATCATGGTGAACCAGAAGCAAACGGAAAGCTGACTCCGCATCCATTTTTGCCATAAGGGACCCCTTCCGATAATGCCCCAAATCAACCGCCGCATCAAAAAAGGTATACACTATGGAACAAAGCGTCTGGTCAATCCCATCATTCACTGAAGCCTCCCTAGGATGTGACAGGTGATGAATGAGCCGGAATTTATTGGGCTTCGTTTTTGGGACCACCCCTAGGGGGAAACTACCAAGTCATGAATGGGAGGGGACAAAAATGGGCCCACCATTCTACTCAGCCCCACCTCTTTTCACAGCTTTTCCGACACAACCGACAGGAAATCTCGTGTGGACTTTAAATTACGTAATGAAACAGGAACAACATGAGGAATCCGTCATGAAAACCCCACTCTAAAAAGCAGGCCCTCATCCTATCAGTGTATCTATTTAGATAGGGTAGCATCTCTTCCAACCTCAGCGGCGTCACCCCCATCGCCACCCTTTCCTTTTCCCTTCTTAAAGCATTGCGACGCTCCATCGTACGCCCCATTGCAGACCGAACAGGAATGCTTGAACTTGCAGCTTGTTCCAAACTTATACTGTACTTAATTGAATTTTCATTCCGCATAAACCTCCCTTGAAGTGAATAGGAGTTGGAATATTCCTGCCAACAGCAGGAATAATTCTGCGGCGGATTTTGCGGCAGGACCCGTCAAGCAAAATCCCCCGTGTGAACATTGCCTAAGAGGGACCAGGAGCTTAAAATTACTGGTTCCTGATCCTGTGATTGCTATAATAACAAATCCCCCCTTACTATATTACATGAAGGCTAGAGACCCCCCCATTACTGTATATTATATGCATGTATATTATAGGCGTTTTTTAATGCCTCGTTTTCCAAAAACGGCACGTAAAAAGACGGCCGCAAAAAAGAAGTGCATGTCACTTCATGGGCCGTTTTTGGAGCCGTTTTTCATTGACTCCATAGAGAAACAGCTCCAAAAACGGCCGTAAAAAACGCAGCAAAAATCGCGAGTGGTTTAAAAAACATCTGAAAATCAGGAGCTGTTTTCTCTTGATTTTGATTTTGTGTGTGCAAATAGCCTTAGACACAGCTCTCATACACATACTGTGAGGGCTCATTCAGACGAACGTGATATACGTCCGTGCAATGCGTGTGATTTTCACGCGCCTCGCACGGACCTATGTTAGTCAATGGGGCCGTTCAGACAGTCCGTAATTTTCACGCAGCGTATGTCCGCTGCGTAAAACTCTCGACATCTCCTATATTTGTGCGTCTTTCGCGCATCACGCACCCATTGAAGTCAATGGGTGCGTGATAATCACGTGCAGCACACGGAAGCACTTCCATGTGACGCGCGTGATTTGCGCAACAGCAGTAAAAACTATGAATGAAAACAAAAAAGCACCACGTGCTTTTCTGTTTACAAACATAGAGTGTCATAATGATGGCGGCTGCGCAAAAATCACGCAGCCACGCATCATACGCGGCTGACACACGAAGCTGTTATGTACCTTTTGCGCGCGCAAAACGCCGCGTTTTTTTGCGCGTACAAAACGCACACGCTCGTGTGAATCCGGCCTTACTGTAACGAGTCGTGCACCTGTGCGTCCATCACATGACCATAGACAGAATTATGTCCACTGGAAGTAAACAATGAATTTTGAATAACAACAAGCAGAGATCTTGACAAGGAATTAATACAGAAATATATTGGAAAATTGCATAACTTTTAATTTTGCAAAATATATAATTAACTTGTTGAAACCGAACAATCCCTTTAAATGAATCAGACCCAGATCACACCCCCTGAATTAATAAGACCCCAGATCAAACCTACTAGTCAAATTTATGCTGCGAAATGGTTGTGTAGTTGTTGCAGATTTTCCCCTTGAGTACAATGGGGAAGTGAAAATCCACAACAAATGCCAAATGTTGTGTTCTCCTTGCTGCCGAATAGCTGCATTCCCGCAGCAAAAATCTCAAGTACAGCCAGTTTAGGTGAGAATGTTTTTTTTTTAAATCCGCAGCGACAAATCTGGCCAACAATCTGCACCAAATCAAATCAATTTGGTGCAAACTTTTGTACTGAAATCCCTGCGGAATGAGAGTTTTCTGCAGCAAATTCGACTCGTGTGAACATACCCTAATAGAAGGATTTACACCTCTTCCATGTTTTGGACCCACTCCTGGTTTTGGTTTACAAACATTGAAGCAAAAATACTGCCGTGTGAAAGTGGGCTAAAAACTGGAGTAGAAGCGGACAGAAATGTACTTTATAAGCAGTTTGTCAGTCACTCAGGTTTTATTTATCAAGGGCACATCGCTGAGGGAATATTGAGCCAGACATCCTGCAGAACACTTCCTCTACTAGCTCTACTAGAATATTTCCTTTGTTTTCTGTGAATTACTGGTGAATAATTACTGGTAAATCCTTTATTGTACCTTTCCCATCCCCCTCTGCACCCGGAGTACAGCTGCCTTCCCAGTGCAAAGTGGGAATTCATCCAAAAATGTGCACTTGAACAATGCCCGAGTTTGGCAGCTGTCCTGCATAATTTAGCTACTTAGGTATTTTTCTGCAATTTTGGAATAGTTATAAACAGATGGATTCATTTAAAACTAATATGTACATTATTATTTTTTACATATTGCATTCTATACACTGGATATATATATGGCAATATATTCTAAAAAGCATGAATATTTATCTTTGTATATTCAATAATATCCTTAATGCACACCACCAATGAATGCGCTTGTGTATTGCAATTTTCCAAATTTAAGTGCAATTGCCACAGGGCATCATAAAACTTCTTGACGGAAACACTGAGAAATGGCCGTTACTGAAGAACGCTTGTGCAACTTAAATCCAAATTTTAATTCCCTTTATATAATACTTATACAAGGCGCATTCATAAAAATTATAAATTGTCTCTTGAAGGAACTGCAAAGCCACCAAAGAAAACTTAAAGTGTACAACAGGCAAGACTAGGTCAGAACTGTACTCAGGAGATGCTCCTTAAAGAGGCTCTGTCACCACATTATAAGTGCCCTATCTCCTACATAAGGAGATCGGCGCTGTAATGTAGGTGACAGTAATGCTTTTTACTTAGAAAAACAATCTATTTTTACCACGTTAGGAGCGATTTTAGCTTTATGCTAATTAGTTTCTTAATGCCCAAGTGGGCGTGTTTTTACTTTAGACCAAGTGGGCGTTGTACAGAGAGTGTATGACGCTGACCAATCAGTGACCAATCAGCGTCATGCACTTCTCTCCATTCATTTAGTCAGCGCATAGGGATCCTGCGTTGTTCGCTATGTGCTGTCTTATACTGACATATTAACGTTACTGAAGTGTTTAGGCAGTGAATAGACATTCTTTCCAGCCAGGACGGGATGTCTATTCACAATCCCGGCACTTTGTTAACGTTTGTTTGGTACTTACAGCAGAGCAAAGCGTAATCTCGTTGTAACCTGTCATTTACAGCGAGATTACGCTTTGCTCTGCTGTAAGTACCAAACAAACGTTGACGAAGTGCAGGGATTGTGAATAGACATCCCGTCCTGTCTGGAAGGAATGTCTAGTCACTGTCTAAACACTTCAGTAACGTTAATATGTCAGTATAAGACAGCACATAGCGAACAATGCAGGATCCCTATGCGCTGACTAAATGAAAGAGAAGTGCATGATGCTGATTGTAATTCAATGGGGAAACCCACAACAGAAGAACAGCGCTTCCGCAGCATCAACTGACATGATGCGGTTGAAGAAACTGCACCGCAGGTAAATTTATGTGCAATTTTTTTCGGCTGCATTTTTCCGCAGTGTGGGGACGAGATTTGTTGAAATCTCACCTAGACTGCTGCTACTTTAATACGCTGCGGATTTTCCGCAATTAATCCGTTGCGGAATATCCGCAGTGTTTACTCTGTGTGTATTCCTACCCTAATGGGGCTGTCCATTTTTTTCATTAGGCATCTCCCCCTCTGCTGTGAATAGCTGTTATATCTAGACGCGCCACTTGCTTCAGGAGCACCGCTTTAGAGGAAAGTATTATATGACCCCTGTTGAAATCAATGGGTATTCATGTACTGGATGTTCCTTAGCCTAGGATCACACACACAGTTTTGATGCAGTTTTTGTGGCAGTTCTTGGCTACGTTTTGTGAGACAAACACAGAAAAGGACACAAAAGAAAGGAGATCAATCAGTCTTCTCTTTATACCTTTCCTTCTGTCTGGATCCACTTCTGGCTTTGGCTCAAAAAACTGAGCCAAAAACCGCCACAAAAACTGCATCAAAACTGTGTGTGTGATCCTGACCTTACAGTTCTTAGAAAAGACTGCAGCATGCCCTGAAAATTGAATGGGGTTTCTCCTAGACTGCGTGAATAGGATTTTTAAATTCCCATTCTCTACAATCTAACATCTGGCACTGTGATGAATTATGGCAGCAGTCAAAATGCATTACCCTGCTAGGGAATATGGGGAGGGGCTGTCAAAGGGAACAACTACTATGAAGGCTAGATCAAGCCTAGATGTAGCGTAAGGAATTTACTAATGAATTCTCCAAAAATCTGTGGCGACTTTGCTGCGAAATCTGCATGTTAAATGTCTATTGTGCTGCGGATTCACTGCAGATTTCACCCTATACATTGAAAGGGTAAAATCCACTGTGAATATCCGCAAGATGTCTAAAGAAGCATGCAGCGGATTAAAAAATCTGCAGCTTGCTCACACTTTCGTGCATAATTTTTCCGCTACCTGAGCGGATTTGAGGTGCAGAATCTGCACTACATATCTGCGGCAATTCCACCGTGTCTGAACGTGGCCTAAGGGGTCCTACTGCACCTCTGTATACCTCAACTTCAATTGTGACAGCCTCCACCCGATGCTGTATTACAGAGGCGTTCTCCTATAGAGACATTGCTGAATGGGTGTTTATTATCGTTTTTTATTGTGGTAAAAGATTTTCCTGCTTTTTGTCTTGCTAGATGTATATCAGCAGCATTCTCGTAGGTTTGGTCCCGTGGTTTTCAATAACTGGAGGATGAATTTAGGATATCTTGAATTTCGATCAGCATGGCTTTATGTGGATGCAGTACATTAATGTGTGTTTCGGATTGTAATATGAATTGTTTTTTTTTTTTTTTTTTTTTTAATACTGTGTGTTTTGCATCACTTTCCTCACCATTTATAAATACTTTTTCTTGGTGAGCCTAAATAAATGTTTAGCACCTTTTTTATTTATCATCACTCATATTTTTTCACATTCACTCTCATTTTCACTGTCATTATATTATTCAACAATATATCTACAGTGAAGGAAATAAGTATTTGATCCCTTGCTGATTTTGTAAGTTTGCCCACTGTCAAAGTCATGAACACTCTAGAATTTTTAGGCTAGGTTAATTTTACCAGTGAGAGATAGATTATATTTAAAAAAAAACTGAAAATCACATTGTCAAAATTATATATATTTATTTGCATTGTGCACAGAAAAATAAGTATTTGATCCCTTTGGCAAACAAGACTTAGGCCTCATGCACACGACCGTGTTTTTGCGTCCGCAATTCAACCGCAAATCCACGGGTTAATTGCGGACCCATTCATTTCTATGTGGCCATACCCACTATCCGTGTTTTCACGGCTCTCCGCATGTCCGCACATCCGTGCCGCAGAAACTCCGGACATGTCTTATTATGGGCCGCAAATGCGGTGCGGACATGCCAATAGAAGTCAATGGGCCCGTGGAAATTGCGGATACACCGCCGTGTGTCATCCGCAGTTTGCGGATTTGCGGATCATGTGACCTTCTAAAGGGGGTTTGACCAAGCTTTTGGCATCCTGTTTAAAAGTCCTTTTTTTTTTTTTTTTTTTTCATCCGCATTTTTGCGGATTACATACGGATGAACTGCGGATGACATTCCACGGAACACGGTCCTGGAATTTGCGGACCAGAAAAACACCACGGTCGTGTGCATGAGGCCTTAATACTTGGTGGAAAAACCCTTGTTGGCAGCCACACGTTTTTTGTAGTTGATGATGAGGTTTGCACACATGTTAGATGGAATTTTGGCCCACTCCTCTTTGCAGATCATCTGTAAATCATTAAGATTTCGAGGCTGTCGCTTGGCAACTCGGATCTTCAGCTCCCTCCATAAGTTTTCGATGGGATTAAGGTCTGGAGACTGGCTAAGCCACTCCATGACCTTAATGTGCTTCTTTTTGAGCCACTCCTTTGTTGCCTTGGCTGTATCTTTCGGGTCATTGTCATGCTGGAAGACCCAGCCACGAGCCATTTTTAATGTCCTGGTGGAGAGAAGGAGGTTGTCACTCAGGATTTGACGGTACATGGCTCCATCCATTCTCCCATTGATACGGTGAAGTAGTCCTGTGCCCTTAGCAGAGAAACACCCCCAAAACATAATGTTTCCACCTCCATGCTTGACAGTGGGGACGGTGTTCTTTGGGTCATAGGCAGCATTTCTCTTCCTCCAAACACGGCGAGTTGAGTTAATGCCAAAGAGCTCAATTTTAGTCTCATCTGACCACAGCACCTTCTCCCAATCACTCTCAGAATCATCCAGATGTTCATTTGCAAACTTCAGATGGGCCTGTACATGTGCCTTCTTGAGCAGGGGGACCTTGCGGGCACTGCAGGATTTTAATCCATTACGGCGTAATGTGTTACCAATGGTTTTCTTGGTGACTGTGGTCCCAGCTGCCTTGAGATCATTAACAAGTTCCCCCCGTGTAGTTTTCGGCTGAGCTCTCACCTTCCTCAGGTTCAAGGATACCCCACTAGGTGAGATTTTGCATGGAGCCCCAGATCGATGTCGATTGACAGTCATTTTGTATGTCTTCCATTTTCTTACTATTGCACCAACAGTTGTCTCCTTCTCACCCAGCGTCTTACTTATGGTTTTGTAGCCCATTCCAGCCTTGTGCAGGTCTATGATCTTGTCCCTGACATCCTTAGAAAGCTCTTTTGTCTTGCCCATGTTGTAGAGGTTAGAGTCAGACTGATTAATTGAGTCTGTGGACAGGAGTCTTTTATACAGGTGACTATGTAAGACAGCTGTCTTTAATGCAGGCACCAAGTTGATTTGGAGCGTGTAACTGGTCTGGAGGAGGCTGAACTCTTAATGGTTGGTAGGGGACCAAATACTTATTTCTCTGTGCACAATGCAAATAAATATATATAATTTTGACTATGTTATTTTTTTTATTTTTTTTATATAATCTATCTCTCACTGGTAAAATTAACCTAGCCTAAAAATTCTAGACTGTTCATGACTTTGACAGTGGGCAAACTTACAAAATCAGCAAGGGATCAAATACTTATTTCCTTCACTGTATATTTTTATATATAACTTTTATAGTATTTACATCTTAACATTATATTTATTTATTTTCACATGTTCACTTTCTCACTGTTTTTATACAATATTATTTATACACACATTGGTTTTTATATATACACATTGTTATATTTCTATATGTATATGTGTATGTATGTATTTATGTGTGTGTGTGTATATTTTTGAACATTTAAACAATGTATGCATCCATTTTATTTAATCTTTTTGATTTGTATAAATGTTTGTCCATATTAAGGGGATTTAGTTCCCTTTAACCTCATGTTTGACGGTCTGCTGGTATTTACACATCCTTGTGGGCATTTATCCTTCACGTTATTGTGATATTCAGTGTTGCAATATGTTGGATGTGCTAAATGGATGTGCTTGGGCATGACAGTCTTTTCTGTGGGCTCTTATTTCCCTCACTAAGGCGTTATTCACACGAACATATGCGTTTTGCGCGTGCAAAAAACGCAGCATTTTTTGCGTGTTGCAGTGGCGTGTGTCATCAGTATGTGCTGCGCGGCTGCGTGATTTTCACGCATATACCATGCTTATGACACGCGGTTTTGAAGTTTAGAAAAATAAATGAAGGAAGTGCTTTTATTTTTTCCTTCATTTCTTTATCTACTGTTGGGTGAATCAGACGCGTCACACGGAAGTGCTTCCGTGTGCCGAGCACGATTTTCTGGCTTTTTTTTTCTTCAATGGGTGCGTGATGCGCGAAAAACGGCCAAGTATAGGACATGTCGTGAGTTTTACGCAGCGGACATACGCTGCGTGAAAATCACGGACTGTCTGAACGGCCCCATTCACTAACATAGGTCCGTGCGACGCGTGTGATTTTCACGCGCGTATCACGGATGAAATACACGTTCGTGTGAATAAGGCCTTAAGAAGGCTGCTAGTCTATCAGCACACACACATCTATGGTGCGCATGCGCTCTGAGGCGTGGCTATGCTGAAGATGTTACCTGCGCCATGTAAGTAACACGGATGTCTTTTATATATACAGCTGAGTACACTTGGCCATTATAACCAGTTTACCTTGGATCAGGCATGACTATTCATCCTTCCCCTGGCTACTTTTTCATTGGGTTTGACTATTGACCCGCTCCTTTTCTGGGACTATTACTGACCTCCTGTTCTTTTCTACCTCAGTACCCGTTGAGAAAGCTGACTGCAAAACGCGCGTCGGGGTCATGAGGTGGTGGTCTTTACAGCAGTGCAATAATTTTTTGCAAGTATCCCATGATGGGTTAGTATTGGTGTTAATCATTAGGTATCTACTGGGTACGTGGAAAGTATATGCTGCTTCCATTGGATGTATATGCATATTTTGTGCTTAGTTGATGTTTCCTAACATATATTCCTTGCCTTGGGTTTTAGTTAGGCCTGATTTACACGAGCGTGTGCGTTTTGCGCCTGCAAAAAACGCGGCGTTTTGCGTGCGCAAAATGCACTTAACAGCTGCGTGTGTCATCAGTGTATGATGCGCGGCTGTGTGATTTTCGCGCAGCCGCCATCATTATGACACTCCGTTTGGATGTTTGTAAACAGAAAAGCACGTGGTGCTTTTCTGTTTACATTCAGAGTTTGACAGCTGTTGCGCGTATCACGCAGTTCGCACGGAAGTGCTTCCGTGCGACCTGCGTGGTTTTCACGCACCCATTGACTTCAATGGGTGCGTGGTGTGCGAAAAACGCTGAAATATAGAACATGTCGTGAGTTTTACGCAGCGCACTCACGCTGTGCAAAACCCACGGACTGTCTGCACTGCCCCATAGAGTAATATAGGTGCGTACGACACTCGTGAAAAGCACGCGCGTCGCACGCGCGTATTTTACGCTCATGTAAATGATGCCTAAGTCTTACCTTTCATACACGTTCTTGGTTCTAACGATGCTGATATACTGTTTATATGATATTTGACTTCTATACGTATGGCATACGTTTGTTCTTTGTACATTGTGTATATTCATGCTGGATAATTGATCACCATCTCAGTTTGGTTTTATGGACCTTTTAATATTTTATCTTGAAACAGTCCATGTCTGATTTTTGCAATTTCAATAAATATTTATTGTTATAATTATTATTACATTTTTCATTGTCTTTTGTGGTATACAGTGATAGGTATTGCTGAATGGAGGCACCATATGGCAGAACATGATGTACCTACAGTTTTATAGTACTGAGTCACCGCAGAGACTCAGTACAGAAATATATATTGAAAGGTCTTAAAGGTGTCCCCACCAGGATCCAATTCTGGTTTTGGCTAACAAAATGAATTAAAAATCTGCGGCAAATTTGAGTCTATCGACATTACAATTGGAGCTCGTTGTCGGACAGGAAATTGGGCCCTGTAAAAGGACCCTTTGCCATAGCTCAAAATGAAATGGTCTTCTTCCCCTCATCACTGCACACTACATAGTTAGGGGGTTACCCTTCATGAGAACAAGCTATCCAGATGCACGCTTTGATCAGTTGAGGAGGTGTGCCATTCCAGCAGAGAGTAGAGCGGTAATTCAATAAGTCACCAGTAATGTGAAGCAGAAGGTAAGGTCGGCTCGGTGACATCATTCAGGGAGAGTGCAGAGATTGTGGAAATCAGGTCTGTACTTCAGCTGCATTTAATTACATGTACTGGCTGCGTTAATGTTTGTGTAATTGCTACACTGTTCTTTTGGATAGATCTCGCTCTTGCTGTGGTGTCTCTGTTATAATAACTAAAAGCCTTCCTTCAAAGGAAAAGAATATTAGATTATGTAACCTTCACCAATCTCAGGGCAAAATAATTACTTTGTTTTCTCCAGTTTGCACTATATAACATCCTTATTTTGTTCCCAGTGTGCTTTTCAAACAGAAGCTAAACAGATATAAATGATCTCAAGTGTAGGTTCAGTTTCCCTCTTCTGACAGTTGCTCCTTAGCAGCAGTAAATGCTTACAAAGAGGCAGTTTGCCGTCTTTTACTGAGGAGTAACTGGCAGAATTTTAGATGGAACATTTTCAGATGTGCAGGTTTTTCTGCTTTAGTGGTGGTTTAAAAAAAAAACAAAAAAAAAACCTATCCATCAATTGCAAAACCGCCAGATTTAAGATGTGGTTATTACCACCAGAAGTTTTTGTAGCGCTGTAGTCAGGGTGCACCGTCCGTGTGGTGACTGTAGGAAGGACAAAGTGTGGACAGATATCCAGTCCATTCATGTACTTTACCATCATTTAAAAAAAGGGTCTGCTTATTTTTCCAGAAAGAGCGCCCCTCTTGTCCATGGACTGGGTTTGGTATTGCAGGACAGCCCTAGTCACTGGAATTCTTTTTCCTGTCTAGTTTATTACAATGTGTCAGTGAAGTTAAAATGAAAGGGTGTCCAAGGCACTTCTGCACCATTTCTCTATTCTCATGTATGTAAGACTAGTTTCAAAACACATTTACACCATATATTTATAAAGGGTGCAACTGTAGAACAGATGTAAACTATTTTATACAGTTGCATATAGCTAGCATCCATTCGACAGATACCAGTGTGTATACGTTTGAATACATCTGCCAATGACTTCCATTATTAAAAAACCAACTACATGTACTTTAATAAATATGTTTTAGTGGTTTCCTGTTTTGAAAAACAGAATATCCTATGCTTTTCAGTACTGTAAGAAAGTCATCCAGATGTATGCCAAAAGGACACACTTTTGGCATACATCAGCCCCATAGAAGCCATTGAATACTGTACGGTGGACATCTGGATGCACTTATTTTATATACTGTGAATATGACCAAACATTATGTAATTCAAATTCTTGTATTAGACGTAACAATGGTTCGTTGCGCTCTTCAATACAGTGGAGGCAAAGGTATACCGACAAAAATGATATGAGTGAACTTTGCCTTTTCGGGCTGCATGCGAACCACAATATTACGGTTCCGTGTTGTATGGTTCCATTATGGGGCCCACACGGTGTAGTGTGCCCCCGATTTGGAGCCAATTTTCCTAATACATGTTGGCATACTGTATTGTGCAGGCATTCTACCCTAGAAGCAATGCATCACAGAGAGAATACGGTGCCTCACCGATACACCAGATGGAGTTTCATGGCTACACAACCATATTTAATTCCTCAGCTACATTTATGCACGTGGCACGGAAAGTCGCTCACTCTGCGAATACAGGACACAATCCCCAGAAGAGAAGTATTGAGCCCGAATACTAGCGATGATCCCAATACCCTAGTGCCACCGATTGGGAGTTGTTGGGGAAGAGGTTAATGAAACATCTCTTTGGCAGGTGTATATTATCATCAGTGCTTCCGGATGATGCCGATTAAAGAAATCGCTTACTTCTGAGATTGTAAATGCAGGTAAAGCCCATATTATATTTCAGAGTGTAGGAAATGCTGTGAGACTGAGTCAGGCTTTGAAGCCAGTGGTTGATGGACTCTGGGGAAATGTGAGGAAGTTCTCTCTTACATTAAAACACTCTGAAAACCCATGAAGAACTAATGGTTATGCAACTCCTGAGGAAAGTGTATAAATGAGCAGAGTGTGCTAAATCCCAAGCGCACCACGATTAATGCTCGCCACCATAATCTTATACCTTGTTAGAAAATCAATATGCAGGAAAAATGTTTGGCAAAGAGCCAGTGACAACTAAAGGGGTTCTCCGTCAATAAAGTTAAATTGGTTGTACAGGATTGGAAAAACATGGCTGCCTTCTTCCAAAAACCACACCTGTCCATAGGTTGTGTCTGGTATTGCAGCTCTGTTCTTTTACATGGGTCAGATACGGTGAGTAAAAGTCTGCAGTGTATCCGACCCACAACCCGCAGAGAAATCCGGATGAATATTCGCACCATGGTGCTTTTATTTGGTGTGGCTATTTGGCTGGATTGACCGCCGCGGAAAGCGGGCAACTGAAAAAAAAAAAGCCTAGTCACCTCTCCTGGCGCTGTGATAGCAATGCATCCCTGCTTCTCCGGCTGCTTTCCGTACACCCACCTCCTTTGATGTTTCATTACATTTAAACACTGCAGGGGTCACATGTAAAGAAACGTCATCACAGGAGGTTGCCTGTACACAGAGCAGGCACGCGTCGCTATAGGAACGCCAGGTGAGAAGTCTTTATTTTTTATTAAAAATAAAAAAATATTATTTTAATGTTATTATACCTGCGGAATTTGCTGCATTTGCATTTGTTGTGGAATTTGAACTCCGCCTTTCCACAACATAAATGGACGTGCTGCAAATTTAAAATCCATACAGCAGGTTAATTTAGGCACATATTCTGTGCTTAATTTTCCATAGCATGTGGAGGAGATTTGATAAAAGCTTATAAATTTTGCTACTACTGAAATTCTGCATCACGTGTGAACGTTCCTTTGAAGTGAACGGGGCTGAACTGCAATATCAGACACAAACCATGAATACGTGCGGTCCTGTTTCTGGAAGAGAGCAGTCATGTTTTTCTAATCCTGTACCACCCCTTTAAAAAGGGACATAGGCAGATCATGTGCTCATTTGTAGTATATCCGGTTGTCATTTTGTCCAAAGAAGAAATCGACATTATGTGCTCACTTCAATTAAAGGAGCATTTGCCCCTAAAAAAAATAAAAAATAATATTGGTCCTTTAGTTGCCACCAGGAAGCATGCGAGCTGCAGCTGGATTCCTCTGCAAATGAATTAGTGGGAACAACACTTTCTAGCAGCAGGGGGTTCACGTTTGAGTGAAGTTTAAAAACTATACACATGGGATAAATGTTGTTCCAAAGAGGTTTTAGACAGCAAATAATGCGGATTTTCAACCATTATCCTGCATGAGCGGGTCAGTCAAATGTGCTTATTAACGCCCCATGCACCAGACGGTATATTTATATTTTATATATTTAGTAATTACGGACCCATTCATTTCTATTGGCCACGGACACCTTTCAGTATTTTTACTTACGGGTATGCGTGCTGAATTATAGAACCGGTCCTATTCTTGTCTGTAATTACAGCACGGACTCTCCATAAAAGCCTATGGGCACTTCTGTAAATACGGACTGCAAAGGATGTGCATCCGTATTTACGGAAGCGTTGCTATGCAATATGTTGGTGACATCATTTGCAACCTCCCTCTTTTTTACAGATCAGTATATACAGATGAAATATGGATTCAATACAGACCGTATTTACGAACAACCTTCTGTATATACGGATGAATTACAGCGCACTACGGGTCCGTATTTACGGATGGATGAAAATACGGTCGTGTTCATGGAGCCTGAGGCTTTGTCAGACACCTATGCTATGGTTTATTTCGGGGGAAAACGATAGAATCAGACAGGAAAAATCCAACCTGTCCAATTAATATGCCAATTAAAATCCAAACTTTACTGTATTGCATATAGGACCAATGTGACTAGATAAAATAATCTGTTGTACAGTGTGGCAGTATAAAGAAAATAACGGCAACTAGAAGAGTAACCATGTATCAGGCACAACAGACAATGTGGGGCACAGTCTCCAAAAAAATGGTATGATTTGAGTACAGATGTAGCAATCCCCAACTTGACTGATCACGCTGCAGCGATCACTTTAGCCATTGAATGGAAAAAGTCAAGTTAAAGTTTCTTGCCACTGTGTATTTAACGTCACGTCAGAGATCGCTACGTCTGTATGACGTGCCAAACTTTTTACTCTAAGAAACGGTCTGCAACAGTTGTTTACTGTGCCAAAAAAAAGAGAAACAAGACGTTTACCTATAAACAAGATCAGTACAAGATAGTGATTTTTAGATTTTTATTTAAAGTGTAATGGATATTTTCTTCATATTGCTTTAATGAAATGACAGACAGCAGTTGCAGAAATTTTCTTTGCTTTAAAAAAAATGTATTAAAAAAACGACAATATTTACAAAATGGCAAAGTTTAGCAATTGTGAGAGGTTCCATAAAGATAGTTACAAGCCGTGTCAATAAATACCCAGGACAATTAGACAAGAAACATTGTTACATAAACTGAAACAGAATACAATCTGAAGTTTTTTTTTTGTTTTTTTGGCACAAACAAATAAATTAAATGCACAGAGTTATGAAGGCCGGATATTTAATTTACCTTATATATACCCAATATATATCTGTTATGCAAAGTAATCCAGGAATGTTGTAACATGGTATTAGTGCCAATAAATAGAAATGAGTACCAGAGTATTGCCAGCATTTCAAAGACAAAACACTCAGACCTTGTGAGTTATGCTGCCAGGACCAGTCTATTTAATGATGAATGTCTCCAAGCTTTAGTGGGAATGTGTATTCGGGTATGTTCACACGGCAGCGTACATAACGGCTGAAATTACGGGGATGTTTTCAGTAGGAAACATCCCCGTAATTTCAGCCGTAACGGCATGTGCAGGCGCTTGAACGCCGCGTCCATTACGGACGTAATTGGCGCTGCTATTCATTGGAGTCAATGAATAACTGCTCCAATTACGCCCAAAGTGACAGGTCACTTCTTTGACGCGGGCGTCTATTTACGTGCCGTCATTTGACAGCGGTGCGTAAATATACGCCTCGTGTGAACAGACAAACGTCAGCCCATTGCTTTCAATGGGCAGATGTTTGTCAACGCTATCGAGGCGCATTTTTCAGACGTAATTCGGGGCAAAAACGCCCGAATTACGTCCGTAATTAGTGCGTGTGAACATACCCTAACATTGAAATGCTAAGAGACAACGCAAGACGGACAACAACAAGTCACGTCCCCGTAGGTTTATCCTTCCAGTTTGGCATGGTAGCCGACAGCATATTTACCAACAATGGCTTGTAGACACATAGGGGATGAGTAGCCATAGTGAAGCGTGCCCTTTTCTCCAAAACACAAGAGGAGGCAGCCATTCGGTTTCTTAAATTCTGCAAATGACCACGTAGATGGAAGTGGCTGCATGGACAAATTTTAGGTCTGTGTTGCTTTCCAGACCTAAAAAGGAAATGTTTCCCTTCTTGCCTAATCTGGTATATTGAGCAATACAGACCGAAAAAAATCCAAAATAAATTTAAAAAAAAAAAAATAAATAAATAAAAATAAAATATATATATATATATAGGCTGTATTTCCAAAACAGCTGCGTCTACTGTGGTTCGGTCACATAAAAAGGTATAAGTACAGCTTAAACTTCAGATACTGAGAAACTAGTATACAATTCAATGTCTTTCATAATGCATTTACTATGAGGCACCTCCATAGTTCAGAAAGTTACCACAAATAAAGCCATATTGTGCCATGAAGGCAATAAATGAGAGAATCTGAAGAAAGCGAGAATAGTATTGCTGTAGTGATCTGGAGACGCACACTACTTCTACATGGTCATTAAAGACATGTGGGTACAGTAATAACACCGGCATACAAAAGTAGTGCTGGCAAAGGCACTTGTGTGTATATCGCTAGAATGAGGATTATGTCTAAATAATAATAATTCACCAGAGTGCATTGCACCAAAACGACACCATAAAGCTTATTTAATGTATAGGACAAGACTGTAAATGTGCCATAACAATTATCCATTATCTTCTAGAATAGCAGCTTTCACTGGACATACATCTAATAAAAGCCGCTATGCGTTACGGCACATTTACTCCAGGAATTAAATAAACCTTTCTTACATGCAGTGTATACCTTTGGCACACAGCTTAGACCATATGATGGATTGCAAAGGCTACAGCATTAGCATTTCTAAACCTACTCCAGCCAATTGAGGGTGGCTCATTATTCGACAAGTACAAATATTTTCGCAAATGTAACGCTATAAGAGAGGGGGGGGGGGGGTCGGTTAAACCCTTTCATTGCCTGAACAGTACAATGCTTTTAATGCCATCTTCATCCTACAAGGATTCAGGAGCTTAGGTAATATGCAAAGACATCCAGCTAGAACATGTATATAACTGCATTGCCAAAATAGGTCATTTCCCAAGTTTGTCCCGTCAGGCAGGACAGTTTTCACAGTAGCCAATTAGGTCACACACAAAACAGCAATCTTCATAAATAATAGGATAATTATGACCTGGTTCTTTTCAACAAGGTATTGGACGGGTATATGTAGTAGGCTGGTACTGGAAAGGCCATTTGATACTTTCTTCACAATGGTACTAGGTAACCTTTTGGTAGAGCAGCTCAAAGAAAATGTAGTAGAGAACGGTCTTGGTCTCTGGCAATATAACAAGGTTTTATAATTTAAATTAAAAAAAACTATAAAAACAACTTTCATCTTCTAATTTGCACCATAAATGTTAATTTTAATAAACATTAGCAATTAAATATTTGCATTTAATTTTAAAGCTTAAATAGTGTTAGCTTCTCATTTAAATACATGTGTATTGTAGAAAATAAAATTCATAAGGATATTCACTGTGTTTTAAATGTCGTAAAGCAATAAATAATCTATTTTGTTTTACATATACATTACTTAAATTAAAAAGAAATTAGATATAAATTGCCGGGACCATATATTATAGGAGAATACAGAACCATCTAGGCTTTCTAATAAGCAGATGGAAAGGAATTTATCTTTGCTCGTGCTGTTCTGGCTCTATGTAGCTTTATTTATATTGCAACGGTTCCGCACCATATTCAGCCGATTGGGTGCCCAAATTGGGGGCACAACCAACTGCTTAGAATCTTATGGCCAAATCCCTAGATATATAAAATAAATATGAAATAAGTTATAGAAAGATTAAATAATTGAACTCAAAATTATGGCTTGTAAATGGAGCACAGATGGGGACGTCTGGGAAGAAGTTTTGAATCTACAAAAGATAGAAATTGCTTTACTTCCAAATAACATCCTTGTGCTTTCACGTGAACAGTGGTGTATCGAATTAATGGAGACTGCTGCTGTAATATTGCACAATAGGGGGAAGAAATTGTGTGAACATTTAAATTTATTGTACAGAAGTTAGAAAATAAAAATAATAGTCTATAAATAATGCAGATATATTATGGAAAAATAGGATTGTACTCATAATACATCTGAGGTATTTCCAATTTAAATAAAACTCATGCTAGTTCAAGCTTCAGTCTCATTCCTGGAATTTGCAATAAATAAACAGCTCTGTATAAAGTATGCGTTTTTCATTTTTCCTTTTGTAAACCCAAGTAGTGCCCACTACCTCTGCAAATATTTCTTTTTACAATAAATACATGAATAGAGTTTCTTAAAAGCATTGAACGCGGTTATCTAGGAACACTTGTATACCCATTCATAAAAGAATAGCTCTTCACAGGTCCACATACGTAAGAATTTTTCTCCAAACTATGTACAAGTCTTTTACAAAAAAACTAATAATAAATTTGATCAAACCGACGTAAGGTAGGCAGATTGCAGTGACAGTGTCCCATAAAAAGACCCAAGTAGAGTAATCCATGTAAAATCAACATAGAAACATTCCATATTTTATTCACTGTTCCTGCACATTATCCACAGCTTGGATTCACCTATTTATGCTATGAGGGATTCAAAAGGAGACGGTGATTTTAAGGCATCCTCCAAATATTGATTGTCACCACAGGACTCTGAAGAACTAATTAAAGATTCCAAGAAGCTCGCAGTAGTGTCCGCAGGCGGGGCAAATCCAGGAAGAAGTGTCACCAGACACTGCTGAGAACACAAGTTTTCGTATTCATTCAGTGAATTGTAAAGGGTTCCAAAATTGTAGTCTGTTTCATCTGAAATATCAAATGTTTCCGAAGAAAGGCTGATATCCATATAGTTTTTTAAGAGTGGCTCTCCTTGCGCCACAGTAGAATCGGTAGAGATGGCCACAGACACCTCATTGTCAGTAAAACAATCTGCACTTTGGTTTGCATTTTCATCTACGCATTTTGAAATGTTCGATAAAGAGTTGGAGCATAATCCACTAGCAGATTTTTCAGAGCTGTAGAGAGATTCGAACACCTTATCACAGAAAAAATCAGTATTATGAAAGAAGCTCAAGTTGTCCGGGCAGTCACTGCTGTTCTCCTCATACTCCGAGTCGTTGAAATGAAGAATCCTAGCGAGATAGTCTTCCTCAAAATCCGACTGCGATTTATCAGATGAAGAGGCAAGTTCAAATGGACCTTCAGAGCTTTCACTCTGACCAGATGAGGATGAACTGTCCATTGTGTCACTACTGCAACTGTTTTCACCTGCTGGCTCCAAGTCTACGTTGAAATGATAGGGTGCAGTGGATGAGGTGGTACTAATGGTAGTGGTGGGACCAGTCCTTTCTTCATCTTCACTAGCTTCTATAGATGAGCACCCAAAAGGATTTAATCTTTCACTGCATGATATTTCAGGCTGGTCATTCCCATCATTATGTTGCCTCTTCTCCTCAAGCTCAAGTTTCATAACAGTATGGATAAAATGGGTTTGTACCCGGGATGAATTGAATTCTACTCTTCCATTCTGGTTTCCACATCCATCCTTGGTACATCCACACGGGAAAGTTGAATGATCTCTCTGGAAGAGAACAGAAACATAATATTATGAATCAATGTTTTTTTTTTTGTGGGAATAGCATTTAGGCTCCCCAAGTGTGAAGCTATTCCTTCTAGCAATCTTCATATATTTTGAAATATAATTGGGTACAAAACTAAGGACACATCCAATCCAGTGGTTAAGGAAATAAAATGAAGATTTTTTTTTTATTAGTATAAAGATTAGGGACACAAAGTGGATGCAGAGAGAAAGAAATGAAAAGCTGAGCAAAAAAAAAAAAAAAGGATTGAAGTATTTAAAAAAACAAACAAAAAAACACAAACTGAAGAGCGATCACAAAAACTGATGCTAACCTGACATTTGATGCCTGCCAAGTTACAACTGCAGGTTTCTGGCTCACAGAAGTCCTGGCAATCGCAGCCACAATCTTCTCTTGACTTCCGGATTTCATTAAGTTCATGCTTTTCACTTTTGTCAATCTTCTTTACACCTTCTCCTTTGAGCAATGCCCGCCGTTTCTTGGCAGGGTACATCCGTGGACTGAAACCATCTTCGATTTCTGCGTTGGTCATGTCAATATCTTCATCACAGATGTCATCTATGCTGAGGTTAGTAGCCTTTTCGGACTCTATCGTACCATTCTTTGTAAACTAAGGAAAACATGTACAAGAAAAAACAATCAAACAACTGAGAAAATAGTAGCAAAAAAGGAAACAAAATAAATGGTATCGGTGCAGGACAGCTGAAAACTGTATTCTATAAAGTTACATGTGAGAAGGAATCACTATTAAGTGTGATCGGTTTTACACAATCCCTTCCCCTATGTCATATTAGGGTATGCGGAGACAAAAGCAAAAGAGAGGTTTTGGCGTAAACTCTGGCCAAAAAAAATTGCAATCATTTTTTTACTTTTCTCAAATTTGCAAAGTGACAAATTTTGGCGATGTCTTGGATGTACTGTATTTTAAAAAATATATATATTTACAATTGGGCTTTATTTACATAGTTTGTCTGACTTACATAAGAGAAGCAGACACTGGTCTGTCTGACTGAGCACTGAATGGCATTTAGCAGCTTGTATTCTAGTCATACAAGCTGCAGAAGACCAACGATGCAAACATTTTTAATTAAAACCAACTGTAAACGTTTTATTTAACAAAATATACACATTGCAATAATACTTTATAAAAAAATAAAAAAAAGTCTGCGAAGGTGTCCATGGCCTTTAAGACCGAATACAGGAAAAACGTTGCCACACATCAACACCTGCTCATAACAGGCATAGATTTGTTTTTCGGTCATTAAAAATTTTGCCGTAAATCACTCCAATTAAAGAGGCTCTGTCACCAGATTATAAGTGCCCTGTCTCTGACATAATGTGATCGACGCTGTAATGTAGATAACAACAGTGGTTTTTATTTTGAAAAACTATCAGTTTTGAGCAAGTTATGAGCAATTTTCGATTTATGCTAATTCGTTTCTTAAAAGACCAACAGGGCGTGTTTTTACTTTTTACCAACTGGGCGTTGTACAGAGGAGTGTGGTCACTGATTGGTCAGCGTCATACACTTCTCATTGTTCCAGCCCAGCATGATCCACAGCACAGCGTGATTGTGCAGTGAAAGAAGCTGGGCTGGAACAATGAGAAGTGTATGACGCTGACCAATCAGTGACCAAACTCCTCTGTACAACGCCCAGTTGGTAAAAAGTAAAAACACCCCCAGTTGTCTATTAAGAAACTAATTAGCATAAATCTAAAATTGCTCATAACTTGCTCAAAAATGATAATTTTTCTAAATAAAAACCACTGTTGTCATCTACATTACAGCGCCGATCACATTATGTAGGAGATAGGGCACTTATAATCTGGTGACCAAGTCTTAGTAAATATGGGCCAATAATATTAGTAGCCTTCTAGCATCATCACTGCGTTTGGCATTTTTAAACCTACCATATTCTTTAAAACCAAGAGCTTCTCTTCTTTTAAACGCTCCTTTAGTTTCTCCCAACGTCGGTTCAACTGTTCCCGGGAAAACTCTTCCAATGTGAACTGCCTGCTGTAGCTGTGTTTTTTACGCATTCCCAGAGTACATCCGCCCCGACTTGGCACGCTTGTGAAACCTTGGCATCGTTGGAAGTAGAAGACTATCACCCGATCAAACTGAACCTTGTTCTTCTTAGCCCGCTTTGCCTTCTTTAAGATGGATATTGCTGTAAATAAAAACACATCTATCAGTACATGTAAAAGTATCCACAAATTTTACAAACAAGCAAATTTATTATTAAAGTTCTGACTCCTTGATCATAATTTCGTATTAAATCAACATAGGTGCTTAGAGAAACCATAGAATTATCAACAGGTTAATCGGTGACAACACTTTTATAAGAAGAGTTGGGCCCCCATATATATTACTATTGTGTGAATCAATTGTTTTTACAATGTTGGAGAAATTCTGAAAATGTGGCTTTCCAGCCTTTTATAGGATGTATTGAGCCAATGTAATTTTTTCAGTTAGCAAGCGAAAAATACACAACTGCATCCATTATATCGTAAGGAAAGCTTTAAGAATACATTTTGAGTGAGCACTCTAGAGAACGTGTATGACTTGTATACACTGAGCATATAGATTTAAGTCAAAGAGGAAAGTTCTCAGTGTTTACTCAGGTGGTGAAGAGTTGACATCTTTATTGCTGCTGCAGCTTCGGAAACTATGCAGATTATTTAAAGCCCGGTTTACTGTCATGCAGCACAACAGTTGGGATATGAGAAGCTAGCTGGTGAGTAAGAAAATCCTGGCGATCTATTAGCTTTGTATGGCTTTTAAAATAGGATCACACATAAGTAACAGGAAAGTCACGGGGAGCCTGTTAGAAGGGGGTGGGGGTGGGGGGGATACAGTCCACTTACGGGTGAAGTCAGTCATAAGCGGCCGAGGGCTGTAGTTAAACTCGTCCTCAGATTCCCCTCCAGAAGAGGTCGCCGATGATGAAGGGGACGAAGAGGAAGAGGAGTATGTGAAGTCTTCTTCCAATGCTTCATATTTGCGTTTCAGTAACCCACTCATGGCTATTGTGTAGCTTTCACAGTTCTGAGAAAAGGAGGAAGAGAAAAATGGTATTTTAATATTTTCAGAGGTAAGTCATACTTCATGACTAGTTAAATTGTTGCTGCCAGAGTCTCCAACAAGAAAACAAACACCCAAATTAACCAAACAATATTGAATAAAAAAAAAGGTTAAAAGCAAATAAAATAAATAAAAGGGAAAATAAACAACCACAACAAATGTTAATTCTGTATAATTAACGGGTCCTTGGCTATAACGTACAGGAAACAACTAGCTGGACTGTAATAATGCAGCAACTGCTTCCTGTCACATCCCATTCAGCTTGAGTAAGCTCATTTACTGAGAGGAGGAAAGGAAGGAAAAAAATAAAAAAATTGCCTAGCTCCTCAGAGAATACTTCTCGCATGATTTGCATGCTGTACCTCCCCAGGGAAATACAGGCAGAGCATCTTATTAAATGAAACGCTGAAACAAAAACACATCACTTGCACGGAATTGCTGCCTGTTTTTTTTTTTTACCTCTCCTGGATTTTTTTGCAGCCTCTGGACATATCAATGAAAATAGGTTTCAGACAAGGACATTTTGTGCTTCAGATCTGATAATGTTCTTATCGGATTCCAACCTCTTCCCCATTACACGGGTATCTGCTCTTACAGGGGCGATATATTAACTCCATATATACCAAACCAACAGCAGTATAATGAGTGGGCTTAGCTGAGGGGGCACATAAGACGCCTATACAGTCTATCATTTTGAGCTCCCATCCAGGAGCGCTGTTTGAGGATCAAAAGGCTTGAGTAATCTGAGTGAATAGAAGCGCTCTGCTTGATCACGATTTTATCACACGCATACAAGGTATCAGTTTAATATTAGCCGTATGTAGGAGGGAACGAGAAGCACAGACATCACAGGCATTATCTGGAGAGATGACTCAGGGTGACTCAGTCTGCCTGTGCGTTTACTGATGGATGTGACAACAACCTAGGAACCGTAATGGGGTAACGCCAGGAAACGTATTTTTTAAAGCTTTACTAGCAAGCTATACTAATGTCAGTCAGAGAGTGACGGATGACGGCCAGGGATTAGTGCATTGTGTTCATGGAAGATTGCAGCAGATGACATCAGGAAATAGCGCGCTTCCTCTCTTAACTATAAAAGTGCTGTCAGAGGTGAAATCCAGGAACTTATTGTAGTGCAAATTCTAGCACGTAAAAGAGGTAAACGTCTACATAATCTATCATGAATTAGTACCGCCATACCACGGTACATAATTACTGACCCTAAACCATGTTGCTAAATATACCCCAAAATATCTCTCTTCCCCTGAACCATCTGAATTGGACGAGCCCAGGAAACCGCTATCCTGCATCAAATTTCTCTCTTGAAATCTTTGAGGATCTAAGACATTTTTCAAGATGTCCTGTAATCATTCACAGGACCAAATAATTGGTGTCAATATCAGGGGCAGCAAATAAAATCAGCATCAGCAAACGGAAACTCTAACCTAGCCAAGTGCACCGGGCAGGTGATTAAAGCTAGATTAGTGCTATATTTGCAGAGCGGGGAAGCAGTGCGCTAGTTAATTATTTACAACTGTGTTATGCGAGACGCCAGCCATGGCCCCGTTGTCTCATTTAATGTACAGCATGCGGACGCTGCTTTAGAACACCATGTAGGACTAACCATTCATTTAACTCCTTAATGTGTGTCCAATGGTCATGAGCATTTTTAGAACAGGGTGCATTGTACTTTATGAACTTGCCTCTATGCAGCACTCCATGTCTTGCACCACCGCAATCCGCAAGCGGTTTTAAAGGTGCTTTACAACATTGTTGCAGGTAAATATTGTATAGGTTCTCACATCAAATATTTACATGAACATGCTAAATTAAAAAAAAAAAAAAAAATAATCCATTCGATGGGCCGCTTCCATAACACTAATGACTTCTTTCACGTGCCAATGTCCAGTGTTCTTGCTAAATATTTGAGCAGTTCACCAACATGAAGGGTGTAAACCCTCACACATCCCTCCCTGCACTTGTGTTGACACAGGCCAAGGTTCAAGAGTTCATACACAGGCATTTATAGAGCGCCTCTCGCTGCACGAAACCAACATTGTTCCTGCAACGATCACAGTCCAACAAGGTCCTCAGCACTGATAGCAAAGCTGGTCATGTTTTTATTTTTTTTTGTTTCTTTTACCATGCTTACACTAACAATCAAAAAAATAAAAAATATCTTGCCCCACTTTAGACACTTTATCTTTTTTGACAGACACTGACCTGGGATCAGCTTTCAGGGTGGCCTCTACTTAAAGGGTGAAGACAACATTCCTCCGCTGTAGAAGAGGCGAGAACAAAAACTGGGTAGAACGATGATGATAATAATAAACAAACTTTATTTATATGATGTCGAAATATTTTGCAGCGTTGTATCACCCAAGGTAGCAGCTTTAAACCCTTGGAATTTCTTATTCTTGAATATCTTCTGATGTTTCTTAGATGTTATATCTTTTTTGGGGCAACTAGATCAGATTTTTGGGGCATTACAACTCCAACTTCTCCCACAGAAATAAACTTGCTCGATAAAGGGCCTTTTACACCTGACAATATTCGGCTGATGAAGCGAGAGCCGATCAACGAGACATCATTGATCGGCGCTAGTTTACTCCTTTCACACAGAGCTATGGATGGGGACGAGAGGTCGTTACTGTGATCGCTCATCCCCTTTCATTATTACCATATCGGTAGCGCGTCTCCCTGTTTACACAGGGACATGTGCTGCCGACAACGATAATATTTTACTCTTTTAAAACGATACGACCAGCAGAGGATGCTCATTCGTCTGCTGATGGCTGCCCTTTTTACATAAGGCAATCGGTAACGAGCGTTATAAGAACGCTCGACTGCACGATAATCGCCCAGTGCAAAACCCCCTTTAGGCAAATCTACAAGGCATTGCAGTGATACAACCCCACTCCTGTACTATGGGAGGTGTAATCCCCACCATATTTGGATTTTCCCCCAGAAACAAATAAAACTGGGAAAAAAAAAAAAAAAAGTGTTGAATAGAGATGAACTTCACAGCACAGGTATTTTAGATTAAATTTTAGAATTATTGGTTTTCTAGTTTTTGTTTTTTTAACAAAAAAAATTAAACATTTATGACTATAGAATATCATTTTAGTAAGAAAACAACCTCCACAACCTTCTACATGACTTGATCCTGCACCAGTCAGGTCAATACAGCCACCCGTACAATTTCTCCAAACATATAGTAAGAGCAGTCTGGGCTTCTGAGGTTCTGCAATTGTTTCCCGCTGAATTATGTAAAGTCAATTGCTGCCAGATGTTTTATGAAGTGGCTCTAGACGGCACTAGAAAGGACACAGTGTTAAGCGGATTTACTAGGAGGGCTGGTACAAAGTGAACACGGTGCTAAACTGTCAGAGGGAGCCAGTAGCAAAGTGTCACCCAAGCTTTGTGTCAAGGGGTCACACGAGGACATCAGGACCTAAAGAAACTGAATTTCAGCTCCTGGTTTACAGAAACAAATGATGCTGCCCTCCCTGCACGGGGACAATTATTTACATAGTGCACAATATGTACACAGCACTGCTCAGTGTTTATGCAGTGTGTACAGTTACATGGAAAAACAATGACTAATTATTTTAAAGTGTGATGTCACACAAACAAAAGGGCACGGCTACTGCGTGTCATCCTGCCAAGAACTAGTGATATCAGAGAGCCATCTCATGACGAATGTGGACCCCAGCTATAAAAGAATTGTTCACGGAAGTTTTACATATACAACTCCCTCAAACTAAGTCATCAAATATTTGAAGGGGAAATGGGAAGCAGTTACCAGATAACGCTAATCTCAGGAAAACCATAACCAATCTACTTTTATCCTAACAATAAGCAAAGTCCGAAACCCACGTAGACCGACCACCAAAAAATATCTATGGGCAACGCAAAGGTGGAGAAAGAGCTAAAGATTATTAGAACATGAAGCTCCAAACATTCACAATGTCACCGGATCCTTAATTATTGCTTAGAGCTGTATAAGGCACCGTATTTTGCTGTATTTTTTGTGGGGTTTTTTCATGCAGTTTTAAAGAGGCTCCGTCACCACATTATAAGTGGCCTATATTGTACATGTGATCGGCGCTGCAATGTAGATTACAGCAGTTTTTTTTATTTCGAAAAACGATAATTTTTGACGGAGTTATGACCTATATTAGCTTTATGCTAATGAGTTTCTCAATGGACAACAGGGCGTGTTTTACTATATAACCAAGTGGGTGTTGTACAGAGGAGTGTATGACGCTGACCAATCAGCGTCATACACTTCTCCCCATTCATTTACACAGAACATAGCGATATAGCTATATCGCTGTGTGCAGCCACATACACACACTATAACATTACTGCAGTGTCCTGACAATGAATATACATTACCTCCAGCCAGGACGTGATGTGTATTCAGAATCCTGACACTTCTGTAGCGTCTCTGTGATTTACAGAATAGCCTCGTGAGATTACGCTGTAAACGGTCATTCACAGTGAGATCTCGCTATGCATCACAGAGAAGTGCAGAGAAGTGGTCAGGATTCTGAATACACATCCTGTCCTGGCTGGGGGTAATGTCTATTCATTGTCAGGACACTGCAGTAATGTTAGTATATGTGGCTGCACATAGCGCTATCGCTATCTGCAGTGTAAATGAATAGAGAGAAGTGTATGACGCCGATTGGTCAGCGGAATACACTTCTCTCCACAACGCCCACTTGGCCAAAAAGTAAAACACGCCCAGTTGTCCATTGAGAAACTCATTAGCATAAAGCTAATATAGGTCATAACTCCGTCAAAAATGCTCGTTTTTTTTTTAAATAATAAACACTGCTGTAATCTACATTACAGCGCCGATCACATCATGTACAATATAGGCCACTTATAACGTGGTGACAGGGACTCTTTAAGTGCGGCCAGATTTTACATTGAAGTCTATAGTACAAAACAAAATGAACTATACACAACTGAGTTTTGGTTTGTGGTGTTTTTGAGGCAATTCTGTGGTCAGTGGTGTTTTGTTTTTTTTTGCAAACGCAAAATGCTCTGGGTACGGTGTTATTTCAGGTATTTTTTCCCATAGGCTTCTCTATAGGACTTAAAAAATCCCGGGAAAAAAAGCATGTACAAACCCACATTAAAAACGCCATAAAAAAACAAAACAAAAACACGTTACATTTGAAAAACGCGAACGTTTTTTTCTGCCGCAATTTAATTACTAGAAAAATTGTGTGTGTGTGAAGGAGCCCCAAAATCACTAACAAGTCTATGCCTCATTTATCTCAAGAAGTGTATATGGCCAGAACAGATAAAAATTGCCCTGTAATGGCAGGAAGGAGGTGAAGGGAAAGTGAGCCCTAATCTACCCACCGCCCTGTCCCTGCCTACTTGCAACGACCCGCCCTAGGCGACGAGGTACAATTGGGCGGCGGTCCCTACGCTGGCTAAGTGCACAGGAAGACAAACAGGGAACACGCAAGGGAAGGGGCAGTAGCCACGGAACGCCACGAGGAAACGGGGCGGCGAACGAACAGTCAGGACCAGGACGAAGGAGTACACCCGAGCGGGCACGGAGACAGAAGCAAGCCAGGGCAAGCAAAGCAGGTCAAGCAGAACTGCAGCAAGGCAGAAGCAGGCTGGAGCAAGCAGCAGTGGGGCCAGGAATCCAAAAGAATTACAAGCACTGAGGGAGAGCACAGGGCAGGTAATAAAGGGCAGGGGGCGGAGCTAACTCCGAGAGACCAGGCCGCGATAGGCTCTCCCACTCCTGAGCCTGCCACCCTGGTTGGTGGGAGATGGTGTCAGTCGAACAGGTCTGGCCTCAGGTGTGGATTGATTAATCCCAGGAGTATAGCTAGATGAAGTACCTGGCAGATCCCTAACAGTACTCCCCCTTTTATGAGGGGCCACCGGACCCTTACTAAGGGGACCCGGTTTAGTGGGGAAGAGGAGGTGGAACCTCCTGATCAATACCCCAGCGTGAACATCACGGGCAGGTACCCAAGTCCTCTCCTCCGGCCCGTATCCTCTCCAATGGACCAGGTACTGGAGGGAGCCCTGGACCATCCTACTGTCCATAATCTTGGCCACCTCGAATTCCACCCCCTCAGGGGTGAGAACGGGAACAGGAGGTATCCTCGAGGGGGACCAGGACGGGGAGCAGCGTTTAAGGAGGGAGGCATGGAAGACGTCATGTATGCGAAAGGATGGGGGGAGCTCCAGACGGAAGGATACAGGGTTGAGGACTTCAATGATCTTATAAGGTCCAATAAATCGGGGAGCAAACTTCCTGGACGGGACCTTAAGGCGCAAGTTCCTGGACGACAACCAGACCAAATCCCCGACGACAAACCGGGGGTTAGCAGAACGTCTACTATCCGCCTGAATCTTTTGTGCGCTCTGGGACGCCTCTAGGTTCTTCTGAACCTGGGCCCAGACAGTGCACAGTTCCCGATGAACCTCCTCTACCTCAGGATTATTGGAACAACCAGTGGAGACGGAGGAGAACCTTGGGTTAAACCCGAAATTACAGAAAAACGGGGAGACCCCTGACGAGTTACTGACCCGGTTATTCAGGGAAAATTCAGCAAGGGGAAGGAATGAGACCCAATCGAATTGACAGTCAGAGATGAAACACCTTAAATATTGTTCCAGGGATTGGTTGGTCCTTTCCGTTTGGCCATTAGTTTCGGGATGGAAGGCGGAGGAGAAGGACAGATCAATCTCCAACTTTTTACAAAAAGCTCTCCAAAATAAGGAAACAAATTGTACCCCTCTGTCAGAAACGATATTGACTGGGGCCCCATGGAGACGCAGGATGTGTTTCACAAACAAAGAAGCTAACGTCTTGGCGTTAGGTAGCTTCTTAAGGGGCACAAAGTGGCACATCTTGCTGAAGCGGTCGACTACCACCCACACCACCGACTTGCCCTGAGATGGAGGCAAATCGGTGATAAAATCCATGGAGATATGGGTCCAAGGTCTCTGGGGAATGGGCAAGGAACGTAGTAGGCCCGCAGGTCGGGACCTAGGGGTTTTGGACCTAGCGCAAACCTCACAAGCGGCGACGTAAGCCCTAACATCTTTAGGCAACCCAGGCCACCAATAGTTTCTGGTAATGAGGTGTTTGGTGCCCAAGATGCCAGGATGACCAGATAGAGCGGAGTCATGGTTTTCCCTGAGTACCCTCAGCCGGTATTGCAGGGGAACAAACAGTTTGTCCCCAGGGACGTTCCCGGGAGCTGCACCCTGATCAGCCGCGATATCAGAAGCTAAATCAGAATCCGTGGCAGAGACGATTATACCAGAGGGTAAAATACAAGCGGGATCCTTCTCGGAAGGAGGATTGGCCATGAAACTACGTGACAGAGCGTCAGCCTTAATATTCTTGGACCCAGCCCTATAGGTAACCAAGGAATTAAATCTGGTAAAGAATAGTGCCCACCGAGCTGGTCTAGGATTAAGCCTCCGGGCCGATTCTAGGAAAACCAGATTCTTGTGATCCGTAAGGACCGTTACCTGGTGTCTGGCCCCCTCCAGGAAGTGCCGCCACTCCTCAAAAGCCCATTTAATGGCTAGAAGTTCGCGGTTGCCAATATCATAGTTACTCTCCGTGGGCGAAAACTTCCTAGAGAAGTAAGCACAGGGGCGGAGATGGGTGAGGGAGCTGGTACCCTGGGACAAGACGGCCCCCACTCCCACCTCGGAAGCGTCAACCTCCACAATAAATGGCTCCTCTTGGTTGGGCTGAATCAGCACGGGGGCCGAGATAAAGCACTTCTTGAGAGTCTCAAAGGCCTGGACGGCCTCAGGGGGCCAATGGAGGACATCGGCACCCTTGCGGGTAAGGTCCGTAAGAGGCTTAGCGACGACCGAGAAGTTGGCAATAAATCTCCTGTAATAGTTGGCGAACCCTAAAAAACACTGTAACGCCTTAAGGGAGGCAGGTTGGACCCATTCCGCCACAGCTTGAACCTTGGCAGGGTCCATGCGGAATTCATGAGGAGTGAGGATTTGCCCTAAAAATGGTATCTCCTGTACCCCAAAGACACATTTTTCAGTCTTAGCAAACAGATTATTCTCCCGAAGGACCTGGAGCACCTTCCTGACATGCTCCACGTGGGAGGACCAGTCCTTGGAAAACACCAGTATGTCATCAAGGTACACAACAAGAAAATTACCCAGGTACTCTCTCAGGATTTCATTAATAAAATTCTGGAAGACAGCAGGGGCATTACACAACCCAAAGGGCATGACCAGGTATTCGAAATGACCCTCGGGTGTGTTGAACGCAGTTTTCCACTCATCCCCCTCTTTGATGCGGATAAGGTTATATGCCCCCCGTAGATCGAACTTAGAAAACCATTGGGCTCCCTGAACCTGATTAAAAAGATCCGGAATCAAAGGAAGTGGGTACTGGTTCCTTACGGTGACCTTATTCAGGTTACGATAATCAATGCACGGCCTAAGACCACCATCCTTCTTCCCCACGAAGAAGAAGCCAGCACCTACAGGAGAAGTCGAGGGGCGAATGAAACCCTTGGCCAGGCATTCTTGGATATACACCCTCATAGCTTCACGTTCAGGACATGAAAGATTAAATATCCTACCCTTAGGAAGCTTGGCACCAGGCACCAAATCGATAGCGCAATCGTAATCTCTATGGGGGGGCAACACCTCGGAGGCCTCCTTGGAAAACACATCGAAGTCCTGAACAAACTCAGGAAGCGTGTTTACCTCCTCCCGGGGAGAAATAGAGTTAACAGAAAGACATGACATAAGACATTCATTACCCCATTTGGTGAGATCCCCAGTATTCCAATCAAATGTGGGATTATGCAACTGCAACCAGGGAAGGCCTAAAACCAGATCAGACGATAATCCCTGCATCACCAGTACAGAGCACTGCTCCAAATGCATGGAGCCAACCAGGAGTTCAAAAACAGGAGTATGCTGAGTAAAATAACCATTAGCAAGGGGGGTTGAGTCGATTCCTACTACAGGGATAGGATAAGGTAAATCAATACAAGGCATCTTTAGAGACATAGCAAATTCCACAGACATGATATTAGCAGATGAGCCAGAATCCACGAAAGCACTGCCCGTGGCAGACCGGCCAGCAAACGAGACCTGAAAGGGAAGCAAAATTTTATTGCGTTTCACATTAACGGGAAATACCTGTGCGCCCAAGTGACCTCCCCGATGATCACTTAGGCGCGGAAGTTTTCCGGCTTCTTATTCTTGCGCCTGGGACAGGTGTTCAGTAGATGCTTGTCGTCCCCACAGTAGAAGCAGAGACCATTCATTCTGCGAAACTCCCTACGTTGTCGAGGGGACATGGAGGCCCCGAGTTGCATAGGTACCTCCGAGTCCTCCGTGGAGGGGCGAGGAGACGGGACCTCGGGGGGAATCGCAGAAAAGTCAGAGGGGAGCACACTGAAGCGTTCTAGCTGACGTTCCCTGAGACGTCGGTCAAGTCGTACTGCTAGGGCCATAACCTGGTCAAGGGAGTCAGGCGAGGGGTAGCTAACCAGCAGATCCTTCAGGGCGTCAGATAATCCTAACCTAAACTGGCACCTTAGGGCCGGATCGTTCCACTGAGAAGCTACGCACCACTTCCTAAAATCAGAACAGTATTCCTCAACCGGTCTCCTACCCTGACGTAAGGTCACCAGCTGACTCTCGGCTAAAGCAGTCCTGTCAGTCTCGTCGTAAATGAGTCCGAGGGCAGAGAAAAAACGATCAACAGAGGAAAGTTCAGGGGCGTCAGGAGCCAAGGAGAAGGCCCACTCTTGGGGCCCTTCCTGGAGTCGGGATATGATGATACCCACCCGCTGGTTCTCGGAACCTGAGGAGTGGGGCTTTAGGCGGAAATACAGTCTGCAACTCTCCCGGAAGGAGAGAAACGTCTTACGGTCCCCTGAAAACCGGTCAGGTAACTTGAGGTCGGGTTCTAGAGGTGAGGTGAGGGGTACTACTAAAGCAGCGTCACCCTGATTGACCCTTTGGGCCAGGGCCTGGACCTGTAGGGAGAGGCCCTGCATCTGCTGGGTCAGGGTCTCAAGGGGGTCCATGATAGCGTCAGCGTAGGAGAAATGGTAGACTAGGTAAGGGCTTGTAATTATGTAATGGCAGGAAGGAGGTGAAGGGAAAGTGAGCCCTAATCTACCCACCGCCCTGTCCCTGCCTACTTGCAACGACCCGCCCTAGGCGACGAGGTACAACTGGGCGGCGGTCCCTACGCTGGCTAAGTGCACAGGAAGACAAACAGGGAACACGCAAGGGAAGGGGCAGTAGCCACGGAACGCCACGAGGAAACGGGGCGGCGAACGAACAGTCAGGACCAGGACGAAGGAGTACACCCGAGCGGGCACGGAGACAGAAGCAAGCCAGGGCAAGCAAAGCAGGTCAAGCAGAACTGCAGCAAGGCAGAAGCACGGCAGAAGCAGGCTGGAGCAAGCAGCAGTGGGGCCAGGAATCCAAAAGAATTACAAGCACTGAGGGAGAGCACAGGGCAGGTAATAAAGGGCAGGGGGCGGAGCTAACTCCGAGAGACCAGGCCGCGATAGGCTCTCCCACTCCTGAGCCTGCCACCCTGGTTGGTGGGAGATGGTGTCAGTCGAACAGGTCTGGCCTCAGGTGTGGATTGATTAATCCCAGGAGTATAGCTAGATGAAGTACCTGGCAGATCCCTAACATGCCCACTTCCACTATTTTGGAGCACTTTGTAAACAAAGCGGAGACGTGATACGTAACACGGGATTAATGGTCTAAACAAAGAAGCAATATAATTTATTACAGTTACAATGTCATGTGTAGGTCATGCAAGGGCAAGGGCATTTCCTGTACAATGTAGTCTAGGCGCACAGATGGTGTACAGTCATACGAGGAACTAAACCCCTACATTTTCTGCTAATCTCAAAACTAAGTAAAACATTAAAAAAAAAAAGTGTTTTTGAAATAGCACAGAAAAATAAAACCCTATATTTTTATTCAGTGTGTGTCAAGTCCAACATTCTGCTCATACAAGAAGAACTATTTAACTTCATTTTATTTCAGGTTATTAAAAAAAAATAATCTGCTTCATTTGCCGCTGCCAAAAAAGACATTCTGTTCTTGGCTCAGCCATCTTACTCATCTATTTTACTAAAAACAGCTTTTTAAACAAGTACAAGAGTCGATGGACCAAAACCACAGGAATTCTTGTCTGGCACCACCACTCCCACCGAGCAGAGAGCTTTAAAGGTGCAGAGCCAGGGACAAGAAAAAAAAAAATGAAAATCCAAGGAGTCCATCGGTGACACACTTACTATAGAAACACTCGTTTTCTGCATTGTATAATAATCACCGCCTCAAAATAAAACCAGACACTTTACGCTAAGGAGAACGATCCCTGAAGACGACCTCTGGCAGAAACCACATCAACCCCATGCTGGTGTGCCAGAATCTTCCTAATAATGGGTGTGATCGAGTGAATTGTAAGGAAGGGAATGTATTATTCCGCTCTCCTGTTCTCACCCGTGCTTTGGGTATTATCCATATATATAGGAATTCTAGGAATGAACAAGCCTCCGCTATACTGCATGGTAAACATGGAGCAACAGGATCAAAACAATATACACCCGAGGAAATCTCTACAGAGTTTATATGTCAGGGAAGATTTTTTTTTTCTATGGCTGTGTTCACATTAGCGTTGGTTTCCGTTGAGGGTTTCCGTCGGGGGAACCCCTCAACGGAAAGGCAAACGGAAACCATGGGATCAGTTTGCATTACCATTGATTTCAATGGTAATGCTTCGGTTGCTTATGGTTTCCGTTTGTCACCGATGTGTAAGGTTTCCGTTTTCTTTGGCCGAATCAATACCGTAGTCGACTGCACTAGTCATTCCGTCAAAACGACGGAGCCCTTACACAACGGGGACAAACGGAAACCATTTGCACCAGATTCATCACCATTGAAATCAAAGGTGATGCAAACGGAAACCTATGGTTTCCAGTTGTTTCAGTTTGGTTTCCATTCATGGGTTCCCCAGACGGAAAGGTCCGACGGAACCCATGAACGGAGCCCTGACGCAGATGTGAACGAAGCCTTATGTGATGCAGCTATTGGAAATAGTCATTAGCTGGGCATTTAAAGGGGCTTTCCACTTGATGACAACCCTTTTGTGCAGGCCACCAATGACAAGCTTGTTAAACTGGGATCCCCACAAATCAGCTGGATCCACGCAGGCACTCACTCTGCCTGCAGCAACAACACAGTGGTCATTGCATCAAGGTGCTAAAAAAAAATAATTCAGGTTGTTTTTTTTTTCGTTACATCACTCACTGGGAAATTTGGGAAACCCCCAATATGTCCACCATATCGCTCCAACATGACCCAGATTTTCAAGACCCTCAATATCAAGTTTGCCTATCCCCTGTTTTTTTTTTAATACTGCTGAATAACTAGGTAGATTTTCCATTCAGGCATCCGGGAAAGCTGGGTGACAACCCATCTACAATGACCGGAGAGGAGAATAGTTTTTAGTTAAAGCTCATAATTCTTTTCTGCTGCCACCATGGAGCTGGATAAAATGAGAATCTTAAAATAAATTCTATATATAAAAAAATAAAGCATCAAAATGGAAAAACTCGTCTGACTCCATTAACTTTCGGAAAACGCATATGAACGTGTGGAACGTTTCTGAAACCAGACACCTGTTTAAAGACCAGAACAGCCACGTGCAGAACTTGCAAGGCTAGTAGTTACTGGATCATTCAGATGCAAATCCAGGGTGAAGGATTAGAAAATGTGGTAGAACAGGATCTACTTGTTATGACAGCCAGCTCCAGGTTCACGCGTACGACAAGCGTATTCCCAGATTATCTACTGGCAAAACAGCACGGCAGATGTAAGAAACGCCCACAGTACACGAGCCATAAAGAACAGAGGGCCCTATATACAGTATATACACACACATGTTACATCATTATACACATATGCTTCATGGAATATGCCAAATGGGCCCCTATCAATGTCAATTATGTAATGGCGGTTTCTGTA